>NW_027361754.1:4595000-5195000 GCF_039654945.1 Dendrobates tinctorius
CAGTGGTCTTGTATGTCTTCCATTTTCTAATTATCGCTCCCATAGTTGATTTCTTCACTCCAAGCTGGTTGACTATTGCAGATTCAGTCTTCCCAGCCTGGTGCAGGGCTACAATTTTGTTTCTGGTGTCCTTTGACAGCTCTTTGGTCTTCACCATAGTGGAGTTTGGAGTCAGACTGTTTGAGGGTGTGCACAGGTGTCTTTTTATACTGATAACAAGTTTAAACAGGTGCCATTACTACAGGTAATGAGTGGAGGAAAGAGGAGACTCTAAAAGAAGAAGTTACAGGTCTGTGAGAGCCAGAAATCTTGATTGCTTGTTTCTGACCAAATACTTATTTTCCACCATAATATGCACATAAAATGAAAAAAAAACCAGACAATGTGATTTTCTGGATTTTTTTTTCTCAGTTTGTCTCCCATAGTTGAGGTCTACCTATGATGAAAATTACAGACGCCTCTCATCTTTTTAAGTGGTGGAACTTGCACTATTGCTGACTGACTAAATACTTTTTTGCCCCACTGTAAATACTATAATACTGCTCCTATATACAGAAATATAACTACTATAATACTGCCCCCTAGGTACAAGAATATAACTACTATAATACTGTTCCTATGTACAAGAATATAACTACTATAATACTGCCCCCTATGTACAACAATATACTATAATACTTCTCCCTATGTACAAGACTATAACTACTATAATACTGCTCCTATGTACAAGAATATAACTACTATAAAACTGCCCCTATGTACAGGAATATAAATACTATAATACTGCCCCTATATACAAGAATATAATTACTATTATACTGCTCCTATGTACAAGAATATAACTATAATAATACTGCCCCCTATGTACAAGAATAAAATTACAATGACACTGCTCCTACAGTATGTACAAGAATATAACTACTATAATACTGACCCCTATGTAAAATAATATAACTATTATAATACTGCCCCTATGTACAAGATTATAACTACTATAATACTACTCCTATGTACAAGAATATAGCTACTATAATACTGCCCCTTATGTACAAGAATATAACTGATATATACTGCCCCTATATACAAGAATATAACTACTATAATACTGCCCCTATATACAAGAATATAACTACTATAATACTGCCCCTATGTACAAGAACATAACTACTATAATACTGCCAATATGTAAAAGAATATAACTACTATAATACTGCCCCTATGTACAAGAATATAACTACTATAATACTGCTCCTATATACAAGAATATAACTACTGTAATACTGCTCCTATGTACAAAAATGTAACTACTATACTACCTCCTATGTACAAGAATATTACTACTATAATACTGCTCCTATATACAGAAATATAACTACTATAATACTGCCCCCTAGGTACAAGAATATAACTACTATAATACTGCTCCTATATACAGAAATATAACTACTATAATACTGCCCCCTAGGTACAAGAATATAACTACTATAATGCTGCTCCTATGTAAAAAAAAATATAACTACTATAATACTGCCCCCTAGGTACAACAATATAACTACTATAATACTGTCCCATGTACAAGAATATAACTACTATTATACTTCTCCTATGTACAAGAATATAACTACTATAATACTGCCCCCTATGTACAAGAATAAAATTACAATCACACTGCTCCTATGTACAAGACTATAACTACTATAATACTGCCCCTATGTGCAAGGATATAACTACTATAGTACACATTGGATATGTTATGGTCTTCTTCCTGGAGGTCTTAAACTGGTCAATAAGTTCATCTTCTTTCTTATACCTGCCCATTCCTCCAGATAGAGTGTTGTGCAGGACGTACTGTGGAGCGTTACTGTGATATTATATTTTCTATAACCTCTTATACCACTTTCAGTTTTCACATAAACATCTACATTCCCAGTATAAAAACATTCCTCATCTTCAATGGAGCGGCTCTGCCCCTATGTAGTTGGACTGTCTTATCATCCCCTCTGATCATTACTCCGGGGACCCTCATTGCCCCCTTATCAGCCTTCATCCTATTTGTCTGAACCTTTTTACTTAGTCTATAAAATATGAAAACTTTTCCTGTGTTTACCAAAGACTCAAATACCTCTCCAATTGTAAAGCACAGAAATGACTATTTCTGCAGTATGTTGACCTGTGCGGTATGAAATGTCCTGGGTGGTCTCCTGATAGGGGTCTTACATTGGCTGCAGAAATATTTACAGTGTGAAGAATGCCATGTTATTGGTGTCTCTTTCGGTCATCGGCTCTGCTGGCACCAGAGATGTTTAGTGAGAGTCTGATGAGCGGCCCGCTCTGCCGATGTTCCCTACTCCTCAATGTAGCAATGATTAGACATATAGATACTTCCATCCTGACACTGGCGGCCGTATGTCTGGAGTACAGAGCCCCTGATGACACTTGTTGCGCTGTATTTAGACTTTTACGCAAGACAGTAAAATATGACATTACTAGCTTGGCCCGTGCAAAATTTTCGTACGTTGGTCGTCGGGGGCGCAGGCAATTTCATAAAAAGCAAGCTGGTCAAATGTAAATGTATTTCATGAGCTGATGAACACAGACAGGTATTTATATATGTGGATTGGTAATACAATAAATTGTTTTGATAAGTAGAGGCTAAAAATTGTTTTCCGGCTGAGGTGCCACCTGCAGGTCCTTGTGTCTTTCTGCAGGTTTATGAAAATGAATGTTTAAACTGTATTTAGTGATAAAACCATGAATGTGTGGTTTGTTTGGCTGTTTTCTTGCTGAAGGGAGTAAGTTTACCTTTCAAATGGTGTATCATGTGTGTGTGTGGGGGGCGAAGTAATGAGCGAAAAAGCAGTGCATGTTAACAAATGTGTTGGTAGTGTGCTTTGGGGTACTGTGGTGCCACCTGCAGGTCATTTTTCCTTACTGCAGGTTTATGACAATTAATGTTTAACCCCTTCACTCCCAAGGGTGGTTTGCACATTCATGACCGGGCCAATTTTTACAATTCTGACCACTGTCCATTTATGAGGTCATAACTCTGGAACGCTTCTATGGATCCCGGTGATTCTGACATTGTTTTCTCGTGACATATTGTCCTTCATGATAGTGGTAAAATTTCATTCAAATAACTTGCGTTTATTTGTGAAAAAAATAGAAATTTGGTGAAAATTTTGAAAATTTCGCAATTTTCCAACTTTGAATTTTTATGCCCTTAAATCACAGAGATATGGCACACAAAAAACTTGATAAGTAACATTTCCCACATGTTTACTTTACATCAGCACAATTTTGGAACCAAAATTTTTTTTGTTAAGAAGTTATAAGGGTTAAAAATTGACCAGCGATTTCTCATTTTTGCAACACCATTTTATTTTTACGGACCACATCACATTTGAAGCCACTTTGAGGGGTCTATATGATAGAAAATACCCAAAAGTGACACCATTCTAAAAACTGCACCCCTTAACGTGCTCAAAACCACATTCAAGAAGTTTATTAACCCTTTAGGTGCGTCACAGGAATTTTTTGAATATTTAAAAAAAAAATGAATATCTAACTTTTTTTCACAAAAAAATATTCAGGTTCAATTTTTTTTATTTTACCAAGGGTAACAGGACAAATTGGACTGCAAAAGTTATTGTGCAATTTGTCCTGAGTACGCTGATACCTGATATGTTGGGGGGAACCACTGTTTCGGCGCATGGCAGAGCTCAGAAGGGAAGGAGCGCTGTTTGACTTTTTCAATGCAAAATTGGCTGGAATTCAGATGGGACGCCATGTCACGTTTGGAGAGCCCCCACAAGTGACCCCATTTTGGAAACTAGACCCCCCAATGAACTTATCTAGATATGTAGTGAGAACTTGGAACCCACAAGGGCTTCACAGAAGTTTATAACGTACAGCGGTACAATTAAAAAATCATATCTTTTCCACAAAAATGATCTTTTCACCCCCAATTTTTATTTTCCCAAGGGTAACAGGACCCTAAAAGTTATTGTGCAATTTGTCCTGAGCATGCTGATACCCCACATGTGGGGGTAAACCACTATTTGGGCGCATGGCAGAGCTCGGAAGGGAAGCAGCGCCATTTGACGTTTTTGGCTGGAATTGAGATCGGACACCATGTCGCGATTGGAAAGTCCCTGATGTACCAAAACAGTGGAAACCTCCCACAAATGACACCATTTTGGAAACTAGACCCCCCAAGGAACTTATCTAGATGTGTGGTGAGAACTTTGAACCCCCAAGGGCTTCATAGAAGTTTATAACATACAGCCGTACAATTAAAAAATCATATTTTTTCCACAAAAATGATCTTTTCACCCTCAATTCTTATTTTTCCAAGGGTAACAGGGCCCTAAAAGGTATTGTGCAATTTGTCCTGAGTATGCTGATACCCCACATGTGGGGATAAACCACTATTTGGGCGCATGGCAGAGCTCGGAAGGGAAGCAGCGCCATTTGACGTTTTTGGCTGGAATTGAGATCTGACACCATGTCGCGTTTGGAAAGCCCCTGATGTACCAAAACAGTGGAAACCCCTCACAAATGACACCATTTTGGAAACTAGACCCCCAAGGAACTTATCTAGATGTGTGGTGAGCACTTTGACCCCTCCAGTGCTTCACAGAAGTTTATAACGCCCGGGCGTGAAAATAAAAAATTTGTATTTTTTCCACAAACATGATCTTTTAGTCACCAATTTTTTTATTTTCCCAAGGGTAACAGGAGAAATTGGACCCCAAAAGTTGTTGTCCAATTTGTCCTGAGTACGCTGATACCCCATATGTGGGAGAAAACTACTGTATGGCACATGTCGGGGCTCGGAAGGGAAGTAGTGACATTTTGGAATGCAGACTTTGATGGAATGGTCTGCGGGTGTCATGTTGTCTTTGGAGAGCCCCTAATGTACCTAAACAGTGGAAACCCCCACAAATGACCCCATTTTGGAAACTAGACCCCCTAAGGAACTTATTTAGATGTGTGGTTAGCACTTTGAACCCCCAAGGGCTTCACAGAAGTTTATAGTGCCCGGGCATGAAAATAAAAAAATCGTATTTTTTCCACAAACATGATCAATTAGTCCCCATTTTTTTATTTTCCCAAGGGTAACAGGAGAAATTGGACCCCAAATGTTGTTGTCCAATTTGTCCTGAGTACGCTGACACCCCATTTGTGGGAGAAAACTACTGTATGGGTGTTAGGCGTCGGATTCCTGGCACTGCACAGCGGGAATCCAGAGCCAGACATCCTGCGGTCTCCCATTCCTCTCCGACCGCTCGGACTCGTGCTCAGCAATCTCGGCTGGCCAGGCATCTCCCTCTGACTCGTTCTGTGAGCCTGGATGTTGCAGCCACCTCTGGTGCAGCAATGGTGATGCAACCTGCTTTGCAGGGAACTGCTCCCGAGGCTAAGTCCTCATGCCGTGCTACTAGGCATGCCTACAACTTGTCCTCTCAGTGGAGAGCAGGGGTCACATGTGCAGGTCCTATGTCGGATCTGATTGGTCCTTCCTATAGTACTGGAAGGTCCCGGAAGCGCATGGCTATAAAAAGCCCGCATGGCGGCTCGGCCATGCGCTAGTGTAGCATATTATGCTGTGTGTGTATGGTGATGGATGCATGGACTGGTGACTGACTCATTTGAAACCCCTTCCCTCGGTTATTACGAATGGTGACAGATTGTTGGGTAGTCAGCTCCAGGTTGTGACCAGCTACATGCCACTGTGCCTCCTGCACGACACACTAGCGTCCGACGGTGCTCGGTCGTTCCGGCGCCGTCGCTCAGCAGCGATAGTTATTGCCGCGCTGCGGTTGCAGCGTTCTTGGCGTCTGCGGTTGCAGCGTCATTCGCTGGGTATCCTGTGAAGTAAACAGGGCCAGCGTCCTCATACAACTCTGTTGTTTTAGTGACTCTGTGTGTGAACAGAGCCGTACTTAGCGTTCGGGTGACGTTAACCCGAGCGCAGTACCTCACCTTTCGGTGCATCCGCCATTACTCAGCAGCGGTCTTGTCACCTACCGCACAGTGGACCCCGGGCGGCGAACGCACCTCCTATTATTTATATCTGGTGCGTTCCGCCGACCCTAACATTACACTAGCGCCAGGGTCTGGCTAGTAATGGCGGATGAACAGCGACTGCTGCAGCACATCCGGCAGCTGCAGGGCAGGTTGGCGGCTCTCGAGCGTTCAGCCTCAGCTGCGGATGTTACTGCAGTCGCTGTTCAGGCAGCCACAGAGGCTGTTTCCCGGGTGACCACTGCCATCCCTGCCCCGACTTTGTCCCACCTCCCGCTGCCCGAAAAGTTCTCGGGTGATAGTGCAGCTTGTAGGGGTTTCGTAAGCCAGTGCTCTATACAGCTGGAGCTGCTGGCCTCCCGATTCCCCTTCGAGCGGGCTAAAGTGGGATTTATTATTTCCCTTCTGTCGGGCAGGGCTTTGGAGTGGGCCACACCGCTGTGGGAGCGTGGTGATCATGTGGTGCAGGGTGCTTCGCGGTTCTTAGACACTCTGAAACAGGTCTTCCTGGGACCACGAGTCACCCATGACACCGCGCTCCGGCTGCTGGCACTGTCACAGGGCTCGTCCATGGTCAGTCACTTCGCCATCCAGTTCCGGACGCTGGCCTCAGAATTAGAGTGGCCAGATAAGGTCCTCATTCCGGCATTCTGGAGAGGTTTGGCTGGCCATGTGAGGGACGCTCTGGCCACCAGGGAGATTCCCGCTACACTGGAGGAGCTTATCTCTGTCTCCACCCGAATCGATCTTCGCTTCATCGAGCGAAGGTTGGAACGGGACCAGTGTAGGCAGAGGTTTAGGTTGGCACCTTGTTTTTCTAGACCTCTGGAATCCCCCGATCGGGCGTCCGAGCGTCAGGGGGCTTCCCGTGAGGGATCTAGACTCCGGTCCGCTCGAGCTCCTGTGAGCTGTCATATTTGTAGGCATGCCAGTCACCTCGCCAACCGGTGCCCACAGCAGCAGGGAGAACGCTCGCGCCTAGTGGCCGTAGGAGGCGGCGCACTAAAGCCAGCAACGTTTTCCTCCAAGCTGTCCTTTAAAGGGACTCTTGGGTTTAATTCTTCCACTTTGGCGGTGGAGGTTTGCGTGGATTCCAGGGCGGAGGGCAATTTTATGTCGTCAGCCTTCGCCCAACGGCACGCTATACCTCTGGTTATGATGTCTACACCAGTCACCGTCAGAGTGGTAAACGGCACCACTCTACCCTCGCAGATAACTCACCAGACCGTCCCCTTGGTACTCTCTGTGGCTCCGTCTCATCAGGAGACGATATCCCTCCTCGTCATGCCCGAGGGTATTGACCAGGTTCTTCTAGGGGTTCCCTGGCTGCGGTATCACTCCCCCCATATAGAGTGGTCCTCAGGGAGGATTATTGGGTGGAGTAAGTCATGTGAGGGTAGATGTCTGAGGGAGTGCGTTCAGGTTGCCTCCACCGAGGTTCCCGCTGATCTCTCCTCGCTCCCCAAACACTATCGGCAGTATGCAGTCGTGTTCTCCAAAAAGGCGGCAGAGACCCTTCCACCGCATCGCCCCTATGACTGTCCTATTGACCTCTTGCCTGGTGCTGAGCCTCCCCGGGGTCGAGTCTATCCCCTATCTCTCCCGGAGACTGAGGTCATGTCTCAGTACATCAGGGAGAATCTGGCAAGAGGATTCATTAGGAAGTCAGTGTCACCAGCGGGGGCGGGATTCTTCTTCGTCCAGAAGAAGAGTGGGGAACTACGTCCTTGCATTGATTACAGGGGTCTTAACGCCATCACCGTTAAGAATAAATATCCACTGCCCCTGATATCAGAACTGTTTGATAGGCTACGAGGAGCGAGGGTATTTTCCAAACTTGATCTGCGGGGGGCTTACAACCTGATTCGCATCCGTGATGGGGATGAATGGAAGACGGCATTTAACACCAGGGACGGGCACTATGAATACCTGGTGATGCCCTTCGGGCTCTGTAATGCCCCGGCCGTCTTCCAGGACTTTGTGAACGATATCTTCCGGGATATGCTTACCACCTCGGTTGTAGTCTATCTGGATGATATCCTCATCTACTCTCCAGATATTGACTCCCACCGGAGAGAAGTTTGCAAAGTTTTCGATCGCCTGCGGGCGAACTCCCTCTATGCCAAGTTGGAGAAGTGTGTGTTTCAGCAGGAGTCCTTGCCTTTCCTGGGCTATATCATCTCGGCCCAGGGATTGGCCATGGATCCTGCCAAGCTACAGGCGGTGATGGATTGGCAGGAACCTCATTCTCTCAAACCGGTGCAGCGCTTTATGGGGTTCATAAATTATTATCGCCAATTCATCCCCCCACTTCTCGACTTTGGTAGCACCCTTGGTAGCCCTCACCAAGAAGGGTGCAAATCCCAAGTTGTGGTCGGAACCGGTCTCCAAGGCGTTCTCCACCATTAAGTCCCATTTCGCTAGCGCTCCCATTCTACATCGCTCCGTTGTAGACAAGCCCTTCATTCTGGAAGTGGATGCCTCTTCCGTCGGTGCTGGAGCAGTCCTGTTCCAGAAGGACACGCAAGGTCGGAAGCATCCATGCTTCTTTTTCTCCAAGACCTTCACACCGGCGGAGAGGAATTATGCCATCGGGGACAGGGAGTTGCTAGCGATGAAGTTGGCCTTCTCGGAGTGGAGACACCTCCTGGAGGGGGCTCGTCACCCTTTCCAGGTGTTCACCGACCACAAAAACTTGGTGTATTTACAAACAGCCCAGCGGCTAAACTCTCGCCAGGCTAGATGGTCCTTGTTCTTTTCCCGGTTCCATTTCACCCTCCACTTTCTCTCCGGGGAGAAGAACGTCCGGGCCGATGCTCTCTCCCGCTCCGTGGTGTCATCGGAGGAAGAGGAGGAGGAGCCTCGGCTGATCGTCCCATCCGAAAGCCTGAGGACTGTGGCTCCGGTTGCCCTTGAGTCTGTGCCTCCGGGCAAGACATTTGTCCCTGCCCGTCTGCGACCGGAGGTCCTCTCTTGGGCTCACTCGTCCAGAGTGGGTGGACATTTTGGGACAAAACGGACCTCCGACCTTTTGGCGAGGACGTACTGGTGGCCACATATGGCCCGTGACGTCAAGGACTATATTCAGGCATGCGTCTCTTGCGCCCGGAATAGGTCCTCTCGGCAGCGGCCCACTGGGCTTCTTTTCCCTCTGCCGATAGCAGACAGGCCCTGGGAGATGGTCGGTATGGACTTTGTGGTGGGGATACCCAAGTCCAGCGGCAGCACGGTCATTTGGGTTGTCACCGACCATTTCTCTAAGATGATGCACCTGGTACCTCTCTCCCGGTTACCATCAGCGCGGGGCCTGGCAGTCTTGTTCATCAAGCACGTTTTCCGCCTGCACGGCATGCCGGACAAGATTGTCAGTGACCGAGGTCCTCAGTTTGCTTCCCGGTTTTGGAGAGAGGTCTGTTCTCTACTCAGCATTGAGCTGAATCTCTCCTCAGCCTATCATCCCGAGACGAATGGGTTGGTAGAGAGAGCCAACCAGACCTTGATAACATATCTTCGACATTTTGTTTCAGCCAGGCAGGACGACTGGGCATCCTTGCTGCCGTGGGCAGAGTTCGCGTTGAACAATGCTGTGGCCGACTCTACCGGTCAAACCCCATTCCTCCTAAATTACGGTCAGCATCCGCGCGTTCCTGTGCCCATGCCCGTGTCTTCCACCGACTCCAGGGTGGCAGACTGGGCGGTGGAGGCACGTGACATTTGGGATCGCACCCAGGATGCTATCCGAGCTTCCAAGGAGAGAACGAGGATCTCCGCTGACGCACACCGGCGTCCTGCTCCAAGCTTCTCCCCTGGCGACATGGTATGGCTCTCTACCCGAAACATTAAACTGCGGGTTGAGTCGCCCAAGTTCGCGCCACGATACATTGGCCCATTCAAGGTCCTTGAGCGACTTAGCTCGGTGGTCTACCGTCTGGCTCTTCCCCCACATTTGGCCATCTCGGACGTGTTCCATGTGTCCCTCCTCAAACCAGTTCACATGGCCCGGTTTTCCGAGCCATCTGCCGGGTCATCAGACTTATCGTTTGAGGTTAATGCCATCGTGGGGCGCAAGTTTGTCCGTGGCAAAAATTTTTATTTGGTGGACTGGAAGGGTCATGGTCCCGAGGCTCGGACCTGGGAGCCGGTGGAAAGCATTCACGCACCACTCCTGATCGCGGCTTTTGAGCGCAGTGAGGCTCAGAGGGGAGGGGGCCCTGGGAGGGGGGGTGATGTTAGGCGTCGGATTCCTGGCACTGCACAGCGGGAATCCAGAGCCAGACATCCTGCGGTCTCCCATTCCTCTCCGACCGCTCGGACTCGTGCTCAGCAATCTCGGCTGGCCAGGCATCTCCCTCTGACTCGTTCTGTGAGCCTGGATGTTGCTGCCACCTCTGGTGCAGCAATGGTGACGCAACCTGCTTTGCAGGGAACTGCTCCCGAGGCTAAGTCCTCATACCGTGCTACTAGGCATGCCCACAACTTGTCCTCTCAGTGGAGAGCAGGGGTCACATGTGCAGGTCCTATGTCGGATCTGATTGGTCCTTCCTATAGTACTGGAAGGTCCCGGAAGCGCATGGCTATAAAAAGCCCGCATGGCGGCTCGGCCATGCACTAGTGTAGCATATTATGCTGTGTGTGTATGGTGATGGATGCATGGACTGGTGACTGACTCATCTGAAACCCCTTCCCTCGGTTATTACGAATGGTGACAGATTGTTGGGTAGTCAGCTCCAGGTTGTGGCCAGCTACACGCCACTGTGCCTCCTGCACGACACACTAGCGTCCGACGGTGCTCGGTCGTTCCGGCGCCGTCGCTCAGCAGCGATAGTTATTGCCGCGCTGCGGTTGCAGCGTTCTTGGCGTCTGCGGTTGCAGCGTCATTCGCTGGGTATCCTGTGAAGCAAACAGTGCCAGCGTCCTCATACAACTCTGTTGTTTTAGCGACTCTGTGTGTGAACAGAGCCGTACTTAGCGTTCGGGTGACGTTAACCCGAGCGCAGTACCTCACCTTTCGGTGCATCCGCCATTACTCAGCAGCAGTCTTGTCACCTACCGCACGGTGGACCCCGGGCGGCGAACGCACCTCCTATTATTTATATCTGGTGCGTTCCGCCGACCCTAACAATGGGCACACGTTGGGGCTCGGAATGGAAGTAGTGACGTTTTGGAATGCAGACTTTGATGGAATGGTCTGCGGGTGTCATGTGCATTTGGAGAGCCCCTAATCTACCTAAACTATTGAAACTCCCCACAAGTGACCCCATTTTGGACACTAGACCCCCCATGGAACTTATCTAGATGTGTGGTGAGCACTTTGAACCCCCAAGTGCTTCACAGAAGTTTATAACGCCCGGGCGTGAAAATAAAAAAAATCATTTTTTCCACAAAAATGATATTTTTGCCCCCAATTTTTTATTTTCCTAACGGTAACAAGAGAAATTGGACCCCAAAAGTTGTTTTGCAATTTGTCCTGAGTAGGCTGATACCCTACATGTGGGGGTAAAACACTGTTTGGGCGCATGGCAGAGCTTGGAAGGGAAGGAGCACCATTTGACTTTTTCAACTCAGAATTGGCTGGAATTGAGATCAGACGCCATATTGCATTTGGAAAGCACCTGATGTGCCCAAACAGTGGAAACCCCCAATTCTAACTCCAACCCTAACGCCAACACACCCCTAACCCTAATCTCAGCCCTAACCCTAACCCTAACCCTAGCCCTAACCCTAACCCTAATGGGAAAATGGAAATAAATACATTTTCTTTTAATTTTATTATTTTTCCCTTACTAAGGGGGTGATAAAGGGGGGTTTGATTTACTATTTATGGCGGTATTTATTTTTGGCGGCTGTCGCACGCTAAAAGACGCTTTTTATTGTAAAAATAGTTTTTGCATCACCACATATTGAGAGCTATAATTTTTCCGTATTTTGACTCACTGAGTCATATGAGGTCTTATTTTTTGCGGGACGAGTTGATGTTTTTATTGGTACCATTTTCGGGCACGTGACATTTTTTGATCGCTTTTTATTACGATTTTTGGGACGCAGAATGAACAAAAACCAGCGTTTCATGAATATCTTTTGGGGGGGTGCGTTTACACCATTCCGCGTGCGGTAAAATTGATAAAGCCCTTTTATTCTTCAGGTCAGTACGGTTACAGCGATACCTCATTTAGGTCGTTTTTTTATGTTTTGTCGGTTTTATGCAATGAAAACTATTTTATATAAAAAATAATTATTTTTGTATCGCTTTATTCTGCAAGCTATAACTTTATAACTTTTTTTCGCTGACGATGCTGTATGGCAGCTCGTTTTTTGCGGGACAAGATTACATTTTCAGTGGTACCATGGCCATTTATATGCGTCTTTTTGATCGCGCGTTATTGCACTTTTTGTTTGGCGGTATGATAATAAATCATTATTTTTTGCTTCGTTTTTTATTTTTATTTTTTAAGGGGTTCGCTAAAGGGGTTAACTAATAGGATAGTTTTATAGGGCAGGTCGTTACGGACGCGGCGATACCTAATATGTGTACTTTTATTGTTTTTTTCTTTTTTATTTAAAAAAAAAATGGATTTATTGGGGGAATATTTTTTTTTTTTCTAATTTATTTGGCGATTTTTTTAAAATTATTTTAACACTTTTTTTTAACTTTATTACATAGTCCCAGGTGGAACATCACTGTCCTGTGACAGATTGCTGATCTGTAACATTGCAGATCACTGTTACAGATCAGCAATCTGTCACAAGCAGTTCTGCAGACTTCCTCATGCCTGCGCTTTGCAGGCACTGAGGAAGTCAGCTCCCTACAGGCCCCCGAAGGCCCCCGTCGCCATCTTTGATTCGGGGGCCTGTAGGGAAAGAGACCCCCGCAGCAGCGCTGCACATTGCGCTGCCGTGGGGGGCTCAGGGAAGCACGGAGGGAGCCCCCTCCCTGCCGATGCTTCCCTTTAACCCCCGGTACCCCGCGATCATGTTTGATCGCGGTGTGCAAGGGGTTAACGTGTCGGGGGCGTCCGTGACCGCCCCTGACACATAGTGCCGGGTGTCAGCTGTGATAATCAGCTGACACCCGGCCGCGATCAGCGGCGCTCACCACGTGGGCGCCGCTGATCGCGATAGACGTACTATCCCGTCCATGGGCATAGGGGCCTGGGTCCCATGGACGGGATAGTACGTCTGATGTCAGGAAGGGGTTAAACTGTATATTGTGATCAAATCGTGGATGTGTGATTTGTTTGGCTATTTTCTTGCTGAAGGGGGCAAGTTTACCTTTTAAATGGTGTATCATGTGTGTGTGTGGGTGGAGTTTGAACGGAGATATAAAGGAATCACCGAAAAGCAGTGTTTAGAAATAATAGAATAGATTCTGTATTTAGATAATGATGATTCTGCTCAGAACATAGTACATAGAAGTTAGCAAATGTAGACCATGCCGGTATAACCCGTGTCTCTCCTCTATGTAATTCTATATGTACAGCTGGTTATAACCTGGGAATCTCCTATATATAATAATACATACACAGCTGGTATTTCCTGGGCATCTCCTCTGTGTAATTCTATATGTACAGCTGATATAACCTGTGTATCTGCTGTATATATTTATATATGTACAGCTGGTATAACCTGGTCATCTCCTGTATATAATAATATATGTACAGTTGGTATAACCTGGACATCTCCTGAATATAATTATATATGTACAGCTGGTATAACCTGAGCATCTCCTGTATATAATAATATATGTACAGTTGGTATAACCTGGACATCTCCTGAATATAATTATATATGTACAGCTGGTAAAACCTGGGCATCTCCTGTATATAATTATATATGTACAGTTGGTATAACCTGGGCATCTCCTGTATATAATTATATATGTACAGCTGGTATAACCGGGCTATCTCCTGCATAGAATTATATATGTAAAGCTGGTATAACCTGGGCATCCTCTATATATAATTATATATGTACAGCTGGTATAACCTGGGCATCTCCTGAATATAATTATATATGTAAAGCTGGTATAACCTGGGCATCCCCTGTATATAATTATATATGTACAGCTGGTATAACATGGGCATCTCCTGCATTTAATTATATATGTAAAGCTGGTATAACGTGGGCATCGTCTGTGTTACAGAACCCCCCAACACCCCGAATAGGAGATGCATGTATGATAGGTGCAATGTGAGATGCATACCACTAATGTAGCAACCGACCGGCTGTGACCCCTGGGCAGAGGTAAACGAGATATCCCACTTCTGACCTGCCCCCACCTTTGTAAATCCCACGGTAAATGATCAGGTGGTCGCCGGCCACCTGCGGCTATTGTAATGTACGTCTGGAGTCTTAAGCCTGGAGCCTGTTATCTACTGGCCCGCCACATAGTGATTGTCCTGTCCTCTGTATGTATATATATTCTGAGACCAATGAGTAAAATGTTGTCACACTGGAAATACGTGGAGAAGCAGTGATCTTTTATATGTTCCCATGTTAAAAAGACTTTCGAGCCAGCGTCCTTCATTCAGAAGTGAGGAAAAGCAGAGTGAACCTCCTGAAACACGGGGTGGTAATGTAACAGGTATTACAGCACAGAAGACCCCGTTACAGCCTGTATACAATTATATATGCACAGCTGGTATAACCTGGACATCTCCTGCCTTTAATTATATATGTAAAGCCGGTATAACCTGGGCTTCTCTGTGCATAATTATATATGTACAGCTGGTATAACCTGGACATCTCCTGTACTATGAAGCAATAAACATATACGGTACTTGTATTTGGTCCTACGATAGGGAAATGAGCACTAAATATCTGTAATTAAAAAAAAAAAACAACTCAGTTGACTATAAGGTAATGGTATAGGAAGGACCTGTAAGTTGAGGCAAATGAGGGGAGGAGATATCCCTACGCGTTTCACCAACAAACCTTTGGCTTCCTCAGGTGTAAAGTCTACCCCCGATGAAGCTACGTGTCTAGGTAAGTGGATGTGACTTATATCCTTTATGAAGCAAGTTGGGGTATGCGGAATAGAGCCGATTGTGCTCCACATTCGGCAGATTCAGCCTAAATTAAATAGCCGCCATCTGTGTTAACAGCCATAACCGGGGTTGAGCTTCACTTGCGGCTGTTAACCATTTAAATTCCACTGTCAATCTCTGACATCTGCATTGAAAAGCGCACTGGCTCCCTGTGACGCAACTGCGAGAAACTGATAGATTTCCATGGCGGACGGGTCCTGCTAAGACTCCTGCCACTGCCATTATGGGACACAAATGTAGCTCCCTCATTAAAAAACAAACAAATTAAAAAAAGAAAATATAACCATCTGGTATTGCTGTGTCTGTAAAAGTCCAAACTATCAAAATATAAAATTAGGTAAGGCTGGTTTCACATTCGCGCTTTTGAGCGCAGCGACAGCCTGCGCACGGCCGCCGCTAAGCCCCGCCCCCTGCCCCCGCCTCCACCGGTATCTCCGCCTCCGGGCACATGACGTTGCATGCGTCGTGCGTCCCCTATCTTCATCACAGAGGGCGCAGGCCATGCGCAGTCTGCGCACAGTCTGCGTTTGGCGGCGCATGCGTCCTTTTGACGGTGCGCCGAGCAGCGCCAAACGCAACCTGTTGCATTTTGGTTGTGCTCGGCGCACCGTCAAAAGGACGCATGCGCCGCCAAACGCAGACTGTGCGCAGACTGCGCACGGCCTGCGCCCTCTGTGATGAAGATAGGGGACGCACGACGCATGCAACGTCATGCGCCCGGAGGCGGAGATACCGGTGGAGGCGGGGCAGGGGGCGGGGCTTAGCGGCGGCCGTGCGCAGGCCGTCGCTGCGCTCAAAAGCGCGAATGTGAAACCGGCCTAACCCATACAGTAAAAACTGTGAAGAGAAAAAAAACATAAAACACTAGAATTAAATTTTTTTCGGGCCTTACATTTCCTTAGAAAAATACTAGTCTCTGAAATAACGACTGAAACAACTTTTTTTATACAAATGTCTACATTTTTTTTTGCACCACTTAAATAAAATAAATCTATGCAAGCTCAGTATCACTGCATTTGGGCTGATACTCACTTGCGAGACATACGGACAAGTGCAATCCGATAAAAAATCAGATTGAACTCAGATCAATGTTATTTAATAGGTGATATCTCATTTGCGATTTTTTTTCTCAGCCAAAAACGGACTGAGAAAAAAATCAAACCATGCTGTGTATTGCTGCGATTCTCGGATGAGACTCACCAATGGAAGTCAATGGATGTAAGAAAAAAAAAAAATCGCACAGCACTTGCACCATGCGAGTGCTGTCCGATTTATACGCACCGGTGTCCTTTGAAAAGCTGGCAATTCATGTCTGGCTACTATAAAATCACACTGACAGCT
Source organism: Dendrobates tinctorius (assembly GCF_039654945.1). Lineage (NCBI taxonomy): Eukaryota > Metazoa > Chordata > Amphibia > Anura > Dendrobatidae > Dendrobates > Dendrobates tinctorius. Next base: position 4,611,413 of record NW_027361754.1, read on the forward strand.
CACAAAACATTACATATACACATAGAATATATATATATTATATATATACGGTGTAAATGTTATATATATAATATACACAACCGTTCAAAAGTTTGGGGTCGCCCAGACAATTTATGTGTTTTCCATGAAAACTCATACTTTTATTAATCAAATGAGTTACCAAATGAATTTAAAATCTAGTCCAGACATTGACAAGGTTCGAAAAAAAGATTTTTATTTGAAATATTAATTTTCTCCTTCAAACTTTGCTTTCATCAAAGAATGCTCCCTTTGCAGCAATTACAGTATTGCAGACCTTTAGCTTTCTAGCAGTTAATTTCCTGAGGTAATCTGGAGAAATTTCACCCCATGCTTCCAGAAGCACATTGGCTTGGCTTGATGGGCACTTGTTGCGTACCATACGATCAAGCTGCTCCCACAACAGCTCAATAGGGTTGAGATCTGGTGACTGCGCTGGTCACTCCATTACAGATAGAATAACAGCTGCCTGCTTCTTCTCTAAATAGTTCTTGCATAATTTGGTGGTGTGCTTTGGGTCATTGTCCTGATGTAGGATGAAATTGGCTCCAATCAAGCGCTGTCCACAGGGTATGGCATGGTGTTGCAAAACAGAGGGATAGACTTCCTTATTCAAAATCCCTTTTATCTTGTACAAATCTCCCACTTTACCAGCACCAAAGCAACCCCAGACCATCACATTACCTCCACCACGCTAGACAGATGGCGTCAAGCACTCTTCCAGCATCTTTTCAGTTGTTCTGCGTCTCACAAATGTTCTTCTGTGTGATCCAAACACCTCAAACTTGGATTTGTCTGTCCATAACACATTTTTCCAATCTTCCTCTGTCCAATGTCTGTGTTCTTTTGCCCATATTTCTTATCCTTTGATTTGCCAGTCTCAGATATGGCTTTTTCTTTGCCACTCTGCCCTGAAGGCCAGCATCCCGGAGTTACCTCTTCACTGTAGACATTGACACTGCTGTTTTGCCAGTACTATTTATTGAAGCTGACAGTTGAGGACCTGTGAGGCGTCGATTTCTCAAACTACAGACTCTAATGTACTTGTCTTGTTTCTCAGTTGTGCAGCAGGGCCTCCCACTTCTCTTTCTACTCTGGTTAGAGCCTGTTTGTGCTCTCCTCTGAAAGGAATAGTACACACCGTAGTAGGAAATCTTCAGTTTCTTGGCAATTTCTCGCATGGAATAGCCGTCATTTCTAAGAACAAGAATAGACTGTCGCATTTTACATGAAAGTTCTTTTTTTCTGTCCATTTTGAGAGTTTAACCCCTTCATGACCCAGCCTAGTTTGACCTTAATGACCTGGCCATTTTTTGCAATTCTGACCAGTGTCCCTTTATGAGATAATAACTCAGGAACGCTTCAACGCATCCTAGCGATTCTGAGAATGTTTTTTCCCAACATATTGGGCTTCATGTTAGTGGTAAATTTAGGTTGTTAATTTCTGTGTTTATTTGTGAAAAAAATGGAAATTTGGCGAAAATTTTGAATATTTTGCAATTTTCAAATGTTGAATTTTTATTCTGTTAAACCAGAGAGTTATATGACACAAAATAGTTAATAAATAACATTTCCCACATGTCTACTTTACATCAGCACAATTTTGGAAACAAAATTTTTTTCTTGTTAGGAAGTTATAAGGGTTAAAAGTTAACCAGCGATTTCTCATTTTTACAACAAAATTTACAAAACCATTTAATTTAGGGACCACCTCACATTTGAAGTCACTTTGAGAGGGTCTATATGGCAGAAAATACCCAATAGTGACATCATTCTAAAAACTGCACCCCTCAAGCTACTCAAAACTACATTCAAGAATATTATTAACCCTTCCGGTGCTTCACAGGAATTAAAGCAACGTGGAAGGAAAAAATGGACATTTTAATTTTTCCAACAAAAACTTTCGTTTAGCATCAGTTTTTTCATTTTCACATGGGTAACAGGATAAAATGGATCCTAAAATTTGTTAGGCATTTTCTCCTGAGTACAACGATACCTCATATGTGGTCATAAACCACTGTTTGGGCGCACGGCATGGCTCAGAAGAGAAGGAGCCCCATTTGATTTTTTGAATGGAAACTATGCTTGAATATTTAACGGTTGCTATGTCGCGTTTGGAGAGCCACTGTGCGCATAAACATTGGAGCTCCCCCACAAGTGACCCCATTTTGGAAACTAGACCCTCCAATGAGTTTATCTAGATGCATAGTGAGCACTTTGAACCCCTAGGTGCTTCACAAATTGATCCGTAAAATAAAAGTACTTTTTTTCATAAAAATTTTATTTAGCCTCAGTTTTTTCCCTTTTGCATGGGCAACAGGATAAAATTGATCCTAAAGTTTGATGGGCAATTTCTCCTGAGTACACCGATACCACATATGTGGTCATAAACCACTGTTTGGGCGCACAGCAGGGCCCGGAAGGGAAGGAGCGCCATTTGACTTCTCGATTGGAAAATTAGCTCCAATCGTTAGCGGACACCATGTCACCATGTCGCGTTTGGAGAGCCCCTGTGTACCTAAACATTGGAACTCCCCCACAAGTGACCCCATTTTGGAAACTAGACCCCCGAAGGAACTTATCTAGATGTGTGGTGAGCACTTTGAACCCCCAAGTGCTTCACAGAAGTTTATAAAGCAGAGCAGTGAAAATAAAAAATCATTTTTTTTTGCTCAAAAATGATTTTTTTAGCCCGCTATTTTTTATTTTCACAAGGCTAACAGGAGAAATTGGACCACAAAAGCTGTTGTCCAATTTGTCCTGAGTACACCGATAACCCATATGTGGGGGGGACCACTGTTTGGGCGCACGGCAGGGATTAGAAGGGAAGGAGCGTCATTTGACTTTTTGAATTGAAAATTAGCTCCAATCGTTATCGGACACCATGTCGTGTTTGGAGAGCCCCTGTGTGCCTAAACTTTGGAGCTCCCCCACAAATGACCCCATTTTGGAAACTAGACCCCCAAGGAACTTATCTAGATGCATAGTGAGCACTTTAAACCCCCAGGTGCTTCACAGAAGTTTATAACGCAGAGCCGTGAAAATAAAAATATTTTTTTTCCCTCAAAAATGATTTTTTAGCCAGCTATTTTTTATTTTCACAATGGTAACAGGATAAATTGGACCCCAAAAGTTGTTGTCCAGTTTGTCCTGAGTACGCTGGTACCCATATTTGGGGGGGACCACTGTTTGGGCACACGTCGGGGCTCGGATAGGAAGTAGTGACGTTTTGAAATGCTAACTTGATGGAGTGGTCTGCGGGCGTCATATTACGTTTGCAGAGCCCCTGATGTACCTAAACAGTGGAAACCCCCCACAAGTGACCCCATTTTGGAAACTAGACCACCCAAGTAACTAATCTAGATGTGTGGTGAGCACTTTGAAACCCCAAGTGCTTCACAAAAGTTTATAAACGCAGAGCCATGAAAATAAAACATTATTTTATTATTTTTTTTACCTGAAAAATGATTTTTTAGCCCACTATTTTTTATTTTCCCAAGGGTAACAGGATAAATTGGACCCCAAAAGTTGTTGTCCAGTTTGTCCTGAGTACGCTAGTACCCCATATATGGGGGGAACCACTGTTTGGGCGCACATCGGGGCTCGAAATGGAGGGAGCATTGTTTGACTTTTTGAACGCAAAATTGGCTGGAATAAATGGTGGCGCCATGTCGCATTTGGAGACCCCTTGATGTGCCTAAACAGTGGAAACCTCTCAATTCTATCTCCAATCCTAACCCCCAACACCCCCTAACCCTAATCCCAACCCTAACCACAACTCTAACCCCAACACACCCCTAACCCTAATCCCAACTCTAACCCTAACCACAAGCCTAACCGTAATCCCAACCCCAACCCACCCCTAACCCTAATCCCAATCCTAATTACAACCCTAACCCTAATCCCAACCCTAATTACAACTCTAACCTTAACCCTAATTCCAAGCCTAACCCTAATCCCAACCCTAACCCTAATTCCAACCCTAACCCTATTTCTAATGCTAACTCTATTTCTAGCCCTAATCCTGTTTCTAACCCTAATTCTAACCCTAACTCTATTTCTAACCCTAACCCTAATTCTAACCCTAGCCATAACCATAACCCTAGCCCTAACCCTAATGGAAAAATAAAAATATTTTCTTTATTTTATTATTTGTCCCTACCTATGGGGGTGATAAGAGGGGCGGTGATTTACTTTTTTTTTTATTTTGATCACTGTGAAAGTTTATCATACTGATCAAAATAAATGAATGAATCTGCAGCGTTGCAGATTCGAGCCGGCGCACTGCGCATGCGCCCGCCATTTTCGAAGATGGCGGCGCCCATGATCCGGGATGGCGGGACACCAGGACGGCCAGAGGGACTTCAGAGGCACCGTGCATGGTGAGAGGGGGTGATCAGAGGGCAGCGGAGGGAAGGCGGGGGGAGCAGATTATGACAGCGGCTGCCGATCGGCGCTGTCAGTTAGTGGCGGCGGCCGATCGGTGCCATCAGTCGGTGTAGGGGGGGGTCGGGTCTCGGTCTCCAGCCATGTCCGATGCTATTTCAGCATCGGCCATGGCTGGATTGTAATATTTCACCAAATTTCATTGGTGAAATATTACAATCGCTCTGATTGGCTGTTTCACTTTTAACAGCCAATCAGAGTGATCGTAGGCATGTGGGGGCTAAGCCACACCCCCTGGGGTTAACTATCAAGTGTCCTGTGTGTGCGGGTCAGGTGACCTTTCAGTGACCCCTGTCACTCGACCCGCAGGAGGGCAATTAATTCATGACGCCACATAGGCGTCATGGGTCGTATTGGCACGACTTTTCATGACGCCTATGTGGCGTCAAAGGTCGGGAAGGGGTTAATGGAACCAACAAATGTAATGCTCCCATTCTGACAGTTACCGCTGATGTCATTTAGGCTGCGCAGACTCCCCGCCTGACCTGAGTTGAACTCGACAGCTTGGGAAAATGTTCAGAAACTTTCCCACGAAAATGAGTTCATGTCCGGACGGGCGGGGAGGCTGCGCAGGCAGCTTTTCATTCATTCCTCCATGGTTTACAGCCGGGACGGTAGCATTAGCACCGCTCTCGGCTGTAAGGCCGGAGTCACACTACAGCGAGATACGGCCGAGTCTCGCAGGTTAAAACCAAGCTCTGGCGCCGGCACTCCGGAGCGGAGTGTGCAGCTGCACAGCAATACATGGAGCTGCACGCTCCGCTCCGGAGTCATGGTGCCAGAGCTTGGTTTTAACCTGCAAGACTCGGCCGTATCTCGCTGTAGTGTGACTCCGGCCTAAACTATTTAACCCCTTGAGATGGATTGCAGCATGGAACATGACTGTACGGCGGTAGGTATGGGATATTGTTGCTTTTTTATTTTGGATTTTATACAAGAGAGCAAGGGCTTTGATTGGATTGGGAGTTTAATAAAGATGGCAAAAATGTGTTTAATTATTTCATTAAAATTCTTTATTCTTAATGTCTGTATGTTTTTTTAACCCTTTCAGACTAGTGGCTTAATAAAGAATAGGTGTCTTATTGACACCTCTCCATTATTAACCATTATTACAATAGCAAGGTGACATTAACCCCTTATTACCTCATATGCCACCCGCTACAGGGCGATGGGAAGAGAGAGGCTAAGTGCTGGAATAGGCGCATCTGTAAGATGCGCCTTTTCTGGGGTGGCTGGGGGCAGATGTTTTTAGTCAGGGGTGGCAATAACCATGGTCCCTCTCTAGGCTATTAATATTTGCCCTCAGTCACTGGCTTTCCCTCGCAGAGAAAATTGCGTGGAAGCCCACGCCAGTTTTTTCCGTGATTTAATTCTTTAATTTAACACCTACAGCTCCAATATTTTACACACACATACATATACACTAATAACATTGCTAGTGAAGGACATATATAAATCTAACGGATATGCAATGGTTTACTGTATGTAAACCATGTCTCATATCCTGTCGGGTTCTACAATGATTTTACAGATGCTAACAATTGAATTATCGGCTATTCTGCTATCTAGCTCTGTATGAAATATATGTACTGCATATATATATATATATAAGTATGTGTCTCACTGACATATATTGTATATATATATATATAGACTGTATATATGTTTCCACGAATATTTGAAGCCATGGATCCATTATATGTCTGTCATGTCGGACACTGTTCACACCAGGGTGTCCGGCAGACAGCGGTTATACCCTGTTGGGTATTCTGTTCCAGTCGGGATAGGGTTAACCAGGTTGTCATGCTGGCTGAGGGCTGGGCCACGCCCTTGGTCTTTAAATAGTTCGTCCTGACTATGGGCGTCACCGACTATAGCTTTAGCCTAGTGCTAGCAATACCGGTCAGCAGTGGTGGTTTTGGAGCGTCTGATATCTGGTGCAGTATATCCCTCAGTGGTTCTTTCTCCAATCTGTTATATATATATTTGGTTGCCCTTGCACATTATTGTATTCCCTTGTGTATTAACTGTGTGGTGTTTCTTTTACCCCTGTCCATACGTATTTGTGGGGTCTGGTGTCTGGTCCCCTCACTGGGTGGAGGGAGGTGGGTTCAGCTTAAGGCTGGACAGGAGACAGGGACAGGGTGGAGGCTCAGGCAGGCACACCTTCAGTGTAAACCCTGGGTAGAGGGACAGACAGGGTTCCCCTAGTCTGAGGGACATCGCAGGGGTCCCGGGGTTTCTGCCTAAAGTAACCTAGGCATACCATGACAATGTCCATTTTGCAAGCCGGTGAGAAAATCTCGCCTTACGAATGGCATACGGATGCCATACGGATGTCACACGGATGCTTAGATGCGAGAAAATTGCATCCTCGCATTGCACATGGATGACATACAGATCACTGTTCAGGGAACATTTCTGTGATTCGCATCCGTATAAACCGGACCGTATTTTTATACGTTGTGTGTGACTCCAGCCTTAGTAGTGTCCTGGACTATCTCGTTTCCGGCTCCTTGTTGCTGTGCAATGAACACTTAGGCAAAATTGCATTTCTTTTCACCTTTTCTTCCCACTTGGGATTTTTTCATTGTTTTACAGTATATTATATGATAAAGTGAATGATGCCAGTAAAAACTACAACTCGTCCTGCACAAAAAACAAAACCATCATATGTCTATGGTGATCGGGAAAATAGCAAAATACCAAAGTTATGGCTCTTGGAAGAATGGGTGGAAAAAAACTAAAGTGCAAAAATTAAAAATCACCCTGGAGTTAAGGGGTTAAAGATGCTGATGAACTGTGCCTTTATGGGGCATTTGTGGAGTGCCTGAGAAAATGCCTGGAAAAACAAACAAACAACTTTTCTGTTTTTACATGCAAAATTCCAGCATTTCTGCACTAAAAAAACATTAAAAAAAACCCTGCTTCAAATTTGCACCAAAACATCTAAAAAATGGGGGAAAAAGTGGTGTTGCCACAATTTTTTTTAAAAAACAGGCTTTTTTTTTTTTTGGAAAAATGAAGGTAAAAAGGAAATCACATCATAGGATCTTAGAGTTAGCATATTGCTATTAGATATTTGTAGTGCGGTCAAAAGTATACGTAGAATAAAACGCAGAGTTTTGCACATGGGAACATGGCCTTACGCTCCATTGGACATATCATAAGTCTTGTATCGGGGGGCTGGATTTCTTGCTCCTCATTTTGCACAGTGAGAAATACCTGCCAGTGGCACAAACAGGATTAGGAGCACCTGCTGCTCGCACCATTGCTGGCAGAGTCACCACCCTCTGCTGATCTTAATTAGAGTCGCGATGGACGGCTGCTCCAGGCCGGGGCAAACAGCGAGTCGTCCATTTTATCCCACCAGTAGGAGATACACATTCTTCTCCTTTTATACAAAGACTTGTGGAATTTCTGGTTTTCGCTTTGTAGATTCTACCTGGTCTGTAATCAGGTTTGAAATAAGAATTATCCATAAAATGTCAAAGTTGCAGTCCTTGGGACAGAAGTCTGTGGTGGTCTGAAAATAAGTATTTCTAAAAGTGTAAACTCCAAAAAAATCTCTGCTTGCTGTCAGCCCTGCAATTGCCCTTAAGACTATAATGGACACATACAGAAGAGGCCCCTGTACAAGAACAATATAGGGGTCCTTTACAGTCCAATAGTTCAGCATAATGCACAATTCCTCCTGCTTTGGAGGTGGATGTGGCCCCCTGACCTCTTGGATTCCCTGTTCGGCTGCACAGGTTGCACCAATGATGGTCTTAAGACCTTATTACAATGTATTAGTGCAGGTAAGTCAGTTATCGCAAGGGGATGACCTGCCCGGATACATTGGAGCAAACACAGCAACTCTCTGAGCATTTTAACCTTAGAACCGATTTCCCTTCTCCGAATAGAAATTGTTTTCCCATTCACTGACAACCAGATGAGATATTGAATATGGTGCAAAATGTAAGATTTTACAATTCTGATGACATAATACATGTACACGAGAGGCGCGCTGATTCCTCACTGGATCAACTAAAATTCATAATTGACATTTATCTATCCTAAAATCTGCAACTACTGATTTATGACAATTTGTACAGTACTAAAACTTCAGTGGACTCGGCCTGCAAATAATGAACTATTGTAAACCTGCAACAATCTTCTTTTAGGATGAGAATGACCCCAGACCATTCTCACACCTGGACATATTCACATTGTAGTCAGGTGTAAACTAATTGCAATCAATGAGAACAGGACAGTGATCTCTATCAGGAGAGCAACATTGGAGCTATGACCTCTTGAAACACCTAGACTTATCTCCTCACCTGAGTTCTTCCAACAGACTAAAAATATAAGTTCAGACGTCCGGATTTCAAGGTTTGTAAGTTCTTGACCTTAACTTATAGCCTCATAACTATATAGAAGGCTGTAAGTTACGGTCAGGAGACCCACAAACAGTTCAGGTTGCAGTTCATTTATTGACCAGGAAATCCAGCTTTCTACACCCAGAAAACTATTTCATATTATGTTTAGGAAGGAATATAAAACTGGGAAGGGATAGGATAAAAGAAGTGAAAGCCGATGGGAAGAAGAAAAGAGGAAGAAAGAATGCAAACTAAGGAGGGTAGAAAATTTAGGAGAAGGTAAAGAGGGGAGAAAGGAAGAACTGCGGAGGAGAAGCAGAAAAGAATAAAAGCAAGAATGGAAAAGAAGTGACGCAAAAGGATAAGAAACAGAAGGGAAAGAAGAATGGAAGACAAAAGGAGAAAAGGGTGAAAAAGAAGTAGAAGGGGAGGAAAAAGGGAATGTAGAGATGGGTAGTTTTGAAAATAGGGAGGAAAAAGGGAAATAAAAGGAAGGTGGGAAGGAAGGAACAAGAGAAGGAAAAGAGGGGAAGGAAAAAGCATCAGAATAAAAGCGTAGAGAGGAGAGGAGTGAAGGAGCAGGCCAGAGCGGAAAAGGAAAGAAGGAAGAAAGGACAAAAAGAGAAAGGGAAGACAAAGCCGAGTTAGAGAGAGAAAGGAAAGAAAAACAAAAAAGAGGCAAAAAGGTTGGGGAGAAGGAAGGATAGATAATAAAGACTGGAAGGAGAGAGAAAAGGTGGGAAGTGGGCAGGAAGAAAAGAGGGAAAAGAAAGAGGAAGGAAAAGGTTGATAGGAAATGGATGATGAGAAGAGAGCAGCAGATAATGTGAAGAGAAGGAGGAATATAGAGAGGACTTTCTTATCATGTCAGTACAAATATCCACAGACGGGTGACCCCTCAGTAATGATCTACAGGCTGATTTATTGCCCCTCTCCGATCTGTGCTGTGCTTCATCACATAATACCACGCCTGCCTGACACCATTACCTGGGCCGGACACATTTCACCAGTTTATGGGTCTGTCTTCCCGATTACTTGCGCCGATGTCCCGGCCGATCCTCACAAAAATGACAGATGACATTTCAGCGTCCATTAATGAGCAGCTGTCAGTCACATCTTCTACCCTCCATCATGAGGCCTGCACGTCTTAATGGCCACCATTTCCCAGAAATTATCCACCTCTTCACCTGGTGTTTTTGGCAACGAAAGAGTGACTGTCATCTTGGACTGTGTCCAGCCTGAACCAATAGTTTGAGCCAGACAAGGATGTGATGGTTTAATAGGATTTAGTTAACATCTGGATGAGTTCCAGTCGGCTTCAAATCCCCCCCAGAAAAGATTCCCTCAGATCTTCTTGTTTTCTCATGGATAAAACCTTATGATAGACGGTCAGTCAACTGAGCAGACTGATATCTCTCATTGTAATCCCTAGGAATAGTGTGTAGCCCTTGTGTCTGCGATATTCCCACTAGTCATCATGTGGTCATCCGAGGGCATGGAAACAAAATCATGGGCATGCCATACTCCATGGAACTGAAATTCAGCTGCTGAATTTGTCGTACAGCACTGGAATTGATCATGGTGGAAATCCAGAATAACATCTAACATAGTAAATGATATATAGAAATAATTCATGAATTGCCTAATCCTTATGACATCACAATTCTGCTAGTGTATATGGAAAACAGTCAGCAAGCTTGTTCACCCACTGCCCACTCATAACCGAGTTTATACCAGGATCCTACATGAGATGAATAAAATGCATGGTGTAAAATCCTTCCTAGAATTCAGATCGTCATAGCAAGCTCTCTGCAGACACTGAACAAGCAGGGAATGCTGAGAGATTTCAACTCTGAGGCTGCAGAATTGTGATTGCCGCTCAGGCATGTAATACAGGCTGGAACTGAAACATTACAGGACAAGCAATGTAAAGTGACTGCGGGTTCAAGCAGATGAATCCTATTTTTACAGTTTTTTTATTTCACAGCACTTTATAGACATTGAAATGTGCAAGCAAAAAATTAGATTAAAAACATTGTATCAACACGTTTCTAGTGCAATAACAAAGCATCATAATTAGGAGTGCTATTGCACTAGAAATGCGTTGAAATGATGCTTTTAATTTTATTTTTTCCTTGCACATTTTAATTGTATCATGTACGTGGCTATTTTTTTCCACTGAATAAACTATCTTGCACCTTCATGGAGCTGAACACATTCTCCTTTTCCATAGAATTACAGTAGTTATATTATTGTACAGGAAGAGCAGTATTATAGAAGTTATATTCTTGTACATAGGGCAGTATTATAGTAGTTATATTCTTATACATAGGGCAGTATTATAGTAGTTATATTCTTGTACATAGAGGGCAGTATTATAGTAGTTATATTCTTGTACATGGGAGCAGTATTATAGTAGTTATATTCTTGCACATAGGGGCAGTATTATAGTAGTTATATTCTTGTACATAGGGGGTAGTATTATAGTAGTTATATTCTTGTACATAGGGGCAGTATTATAGTCATTATATTCTTGTACATAGGGGCAGTATTATAGTAGTTATATTCTTGTACATAGGGGCAGTATTATAGTAGTTATAATCTTGTACATAGGGGCAGTATTATAATAGTTATATTCTTTAGTAGTTATATTCTTGTACATAGGAGCAGTATAATAGTAATTATATTCTTGTATATAGGGGCAGTATTATAGTAGTTATATTCTTGTACATAGGGGCAGTATTATAGTAGTGATATTCTTGTACATAGGGGCAGTATTATAGTAGTTATATTCTTTAGTAGTTATATTCTTGTACATAGGAGCAGTATAATAGTAATTATATTCTTGTATATAGGGGCAGTATTATAGTAGTTATATTCTTGTACATAGGGGCAGTATTAAAGTAGTTATATTCTTGTACATAGGGGCAGTATTATAATAGTTATATTCTTTAGTAGTTATATTCTTGTACATAGGAGCAGTATAATAGTAATTATATTCTTGTTTATAGGGGCAGTATTATAGTAGTTATATTCTTGTACATAGGAGTAGTATTATAGTAGTTATATTCTTGTACACAGGGGCAGTATTATAGTAGTTATATTCTTGTACATAGGGGCAGTATTATAGTAGTTATATTCTTGTACATAGGGGCAGTATTATAGTAGTTATATACTTGTACATAGGGGCAGTATTATAGTAGTTATATTCTTGTACATAGGAGCAGTGTTATAGTAGTTATATTCCTGTACATAGGAGCAGTATTATAGTAGTTATATTCTTGTACATAGGAGCAGTATTATAGTAGTTACAGTTGTGCTCAAAAGTTTACATACAACGGAAGAATTTTTGCTTTCTTGACCTTTTTTTGGAGAATATGATTGATAACACCAAAACTTTTTCTCCACTCATGGTTAGTGGTTGGGCAAAGCTATTTATTGTCAAACTACTGTGTATTCTCTTTTTAAATCCTAATGACAACCCACAGCATCCAAATGACCCTGATCAAAAGTTTACATACCCTGGTGATTTTGGCCTGATAACATGCACAGAAGTAGACACAAATGGGTTTGAATCGCTACAAAAGGTAACATCCCCACCTGTGACCTGTGACAAATGCCAGGACAATTGCTCAGGATGTAAAGAAAAATCCACAACTCTCTGAAAACTAGTGGTGTGGCTGTTTCAAGATGCACAATAAGGAGGCACTTGAAGAAAAATGGGCTGCATTGTCATTATGATTTAAAAAGAGAAAACACAGTAGTCTGACAATAAATGGCTTCACTCGACCACTAACCATGAGTGGAGAAAAAGTTTTGGTGTTATCATTCATATTCTCTGGAAAAAAAAAGGCCATGAAAGCAAAAAATTTGCCAGGGTATTTAAATTTTTGAGCACAAGTGTATATTCTTGTCCATAGGGGGCAGTATTAGGCTGCGTTCACAAGTTCAGGTTTCTTCGCGTTTTCGCGGCGGTTTTTACCGCGCGATTTTGCCGCGAAAACGGGAAAAAAACAGCACCCATGCAATCCTATGGGATTCCGCAATGCTGTGCTAATGCTGCGGATTTTCCCACAGCGGAATCGCACAGCAGAAAAATCCGCAGCATGCTCATTAATTTGCGGAATCGCGGCAATTCCGCCCACATAGGAATGCATTGTTCCGCTTATTTCCCGCATGTGGCTGCGCCCACCATGCGAAAAGTAAGCAGAACATTTGCGGATGGTACCCACGGTCCGGAGGAGAGGAGACTGTCGTCCGGGCTGTGGGTACCATATCCCTGTAAAAAATAGAATTGAAATAAAAAATCGGGTTATATTCACCTTCCGACGTCCCATGCAGCGTCGCCAGGCCTCCGCGTGACACGTGGCAGCTCCATTCCCAGTAATGCATTGCGATGGCCTTTGCTGACGTCGCGTCTCACGATGCTGTAGCGGTCTCGCGAGACCGCGACGTCATCAAAAGTCATTGCCGCAATGCATCACTGGGAACGGGACCTGTCGGAGCATCACGGAGGCCTGGGGACTCTGTGCGGGAGGTCGGAAGATGAATATAACCCGATTTTTTATTTTTTTAATTATTTTTTACATCCTACCTTTTACTACTGATGCTGCATATGCGGCTTCAATAGTAAAAAGTTGGTCACACTCGTCAAACACTATGTTTGACGAGTGTGACCAACCTGTCAATCAGTTCTCCAATTGATGCTACAGATCGCTTGGAAAACGCTAGCATTCTGCAAGCTAATTACGCTTGCAAATCGCTATTTTTTCCGCGGGAAAATCGTGGGAATTTAAAATGCGATTTTCCCGCGGAATGGAATTCCGGAATTCTCGCGGTAACTTTCGCAGGAATTCCGCTACGTGTGAACCCAGCCTTATAGTAGTTCTATTCTTGTACATAGGGGGCAGTTTTTAGTAGTTCTATTCCTGTACATAGGGAGCAGTATTATAGTAGTTATATTTTTTTACATAGAGGCAGTATTATAGTAGTTATATTCTTGTACATGGGGCAGTATTATAGTAGTTATATTCTTGTACATAGGGTCTGTACTATAGTAGTTATATTGTACATTGGGGCAGAATTATAGTAGTTACACTACTGTCCAAACGTTTAGGGTCACTTATAAATTTCCTTATTTTTGAAAGAAAAGCATAGTTTTTTTCCAATGAAGCTAACATTGAATGATTCAGAAATACACTCTATACATTGTTAATGTTGTAAATGTCTATTCTAGCTTAAAACGTCTGGTTTGTAATGCAATATCTTCATAGGTGTATAGAGGCCCATTTCCAACAATCATCACTCCAGTGTTCTTATGGTACTTTGTGTTTGCTAACTGTGTAAGAAGGCTAATGGATGGTTAGAATACCCTTGAAAACAATTGTGCAAGTATGTTAGCACAGCTGAAAACAGTTTGGCTGATTAAAGAAGCTATAAACTTGACCTTCCTTTGAGCTAGTTGAGAATCTGGAGCATTACATTTATTGGTTCAATTAAACTCTCAAAATGGCCAGGAAAATAGAACTTTCATTAGAAACTCGACAGTCTATTCTTGTTCTTAGAAATGAAGACTATTCCACGCGAGAAATTGCCAAGAAACTGAAGATTTCCTACAATGGTGTGTACTACTCCCTTCAGAGGAGAGCACAAACAGGCTCTAACCAGGGTAGAAAGAGAAGTGGGAGGCCCCGCTGCACAACTGAGCAACAAGACAAGTACATTAGAGTCTGTATTTTGAGAAATAGACACCTCACAGGTCCTCAACTGGCAGCTTCATTAAATAGTACACCCAAAACGCCAGTGTCAACATCTACAGTGAAGAGGCAACTCCGGGATGCTGGCCTTCAGGGCAGAGTGGCAAAGAAAAAGCCATATCTGAGACTGGCTAATCAAAGGAAAAAGATTAATATGGGCAACAGAACACAGACATTGGACAGAGGAAGATTGGAAAACAGTGTTATGGACAGATGAATTCAAGTTTGAGGTGTTTGGATCACAGAGGAAGAACATTTGTGAGAAGCAGATCAACTGAAAAGATGCTGGAAGAGTGCCTGACGCCATCTGTCAAGCATGGTGGAGGTAATGAGATGATCTGGGGTTGCTTTGGTGCTAGTAAAGTGGGAGATTTGTACAAGGTAAAAGGGATTTTGAATAAGGAAGGCTATCACTCCATTTGGCAACGCCATGCCATACCCTGTGGACAACGCTTGATTGGAGCCAATTTCATCCAACAACAGGACAATGACCCAAAGCACACCTCCAAATTATGCAAGAACTATTTAGGGAAGAAGCAGGCAGCTTGTATTCTATCTGTAATGGAGTGGCCAGCGCAGTCAGCACATCTCAACCCCATTGAGCTGTTGTGGAGCAGCTTGACCGTATGGTACGCAAAAAGTGCCCATCAAGCCAAACCAACTTGTGGGAGGGGCTTCTGGAAACATAGGGTGAAATTTCTCCAGATTACCTCAGGAAATTAATTGCTAGAATGCCAAAGGTCTGTAATGATGTAATTGCTGCAAAGGAGCATTCTTTGACAAAAGCAAAGTTTGAAGGAGAAAATTATTATTTTAAATAAAAATCTTTTTTTTCGAACCTTGTCAATGTCTGGACTAGATTTTAAATTCATTTGGCAACTCATTTGATTAATAAAAGTATGAGTTTTCATGGAAAACACAAAATTGTCTGAGTGACCCCAAACTTTTGAACGGTAGTGTATATTCTTGTACATAGGAGCAGTATTATAGTAGTTATATTCTTGTACATAGGGAGCAGTATTATAGTAGTTATATTCTTGTACATAGGTGGCAGTATTATAGTAGTTATATTCTTGTACATAGGAGCAGTATTATAGTAGTTATATTCTTG
This sequence comes from Dendrobates tinctorius, assembly GCF_039654945.1. Classification (NCBI taxonomy): domain Eukaryota; kingdom Metazoa; phylum Chordata; class Amphibia; order Anura; family Dendrobatidae; genus Dendrobates; species Dendrobates tinctorius. Next base: position 4,627,105 of record NW_027361754.1, read on the forward strand.
TACATAAGGGCAGTATTATAGTAGTTATATTCTTGTATATAGGAACAGTATTATAGTAGTTATATTCTTGTACATAGGAGCAGTATTATAGTAGTTATATTCTTGTATATAGGAGCAGTATTATAGTAGTTATATTCTTGTACATAGGAGCAGTATTATAGTAGTTATATTCTTGTACATAAGGGCAGTATTATAGTAGTTATATTCTTGTATATAGGAACAGTATTATAGTAGTTATATTCTTGTACATAGGAGCAGTATTATATTAGGTATATTCTTTGCATAGGAGGAGTATTACAGTTTATGATTTGGCAGTGATATTAGTATCTTTTTTTAATAGAATTAGATGTACGGTATTCATTGGATGTTATAATTTCTTTTCCCAGTGAAATCCTCTGCTGATTTTTGCATTTCTGTTGTTTAGGAATGATAATGCAGTTTGGAGGTTTGGGGATGAGCCCTTAGATATCTCAGGTCTCTGGTATTTCTCTGCTGCAGTATTCCCCTTGGGTTGGAGGGATGTGTGGGGGAAGGGAACAAGTATCAGTTCTAAAACTAAAACATATGCAAACATCACAGGAAATACAATGAAAAACTAAGAATTTACCTCAAAGTATAAAAAACCCTTGATACTTAAGCAGACTCAGATTTCATTATTTACAGCGTTTGGATGGAATCCAATAATTGCAATGACATCTGTCCTTAAATGTTCTGCTTTATTACATGTACCGCGTGCGCACCATACGGGCCTAAGCACAGCCGCCGTCTATTGCAGACAGCGTTGTGCCACAAGTCATTTATTCTTTTAGCTTTTAACATGATTTTATTATTCTGTTTGTTTTACCTGATTTATGGGTTGGGTGGGTTCAGACCACGTCCACATTTATAACCACCAAAATGTTTTACTCTTCCCCCTAAGCATATAACATATAATATTAAGTCCTAATAATAAAAAAACACCTTCTACCATATTTTGTATACAGCGGCAACACAAAGCTCTGTTAAAAATTACAGTCTATGACTGCTCTAATCCTGCAGTCAAAATTACAGGAAACTTATCAGGGGAATGATTTATCTCAAACTTCTGTATGTACTGGGGCTTTCATGCTGATTAAATCCATGTATTGATTGTAGGAATCCGTTTTGTCGTTTCTGAGAAATCCAGCATTGACATCATATGCAAATGAGCTGCAAATGCTCCAGGGTGCACATTGCACTTGCCGCTCCCCTGCCCTCCCTCTCCATTTACCTGCATTTAGACCGGGTTCACATTAGCGCAGTGTATACCTTCAAACTGATCCACATGCGTCTTGCGTACATATCTTTAACATTGTGTATGCAGGGACATGCGTTTGCATGCATCATTTCACAGTGTGCTGTGAACGCAACATGTTGCATTTTTGAGGCTTCAATTTCGCGCAGACCTACGCATGCATGGGTCAAAACAACGCATTACTGTCCATGGGAACGCATTAGTACGCAAGGACTTGCGTACGCATGCGTTCGATACGCATGCGTTCTTCACACTAGTCATGTCCAGGAAATTATTTCACCACCTGCAAAATCTTGTGTGTGGCTTTTGCCAAGGAAATTCTCCTGGAACAGCATTTTCCGCATTACAAAATTGGTTGAAAATTTGAATGCATACGCTGAAAAAAAAATCCCGCAAACGCATGCATTAGCAATCACTTGCTGTCAGGGGCGTAAATACCTTGGTCCCAGTGATCGCCATCAAGCCCAGTGGGTGAGGGGCCCACCAACGCCATTTAATACTTCAGCTGCATGTGCAACTGTATTGTATTACGGCGAACAGGCCCTTTGGGTCCATGCGCAGCAAAACACACTGCCGGCCAATCAGAAGCCAGCAGCTGACGTCGACGTGCACATGACTGGGGGCACATAGAAATGACGTCATGTGCTCCCGTCGCTCGCATGCTGATGTCAGCTGCCTACTTCAGAACAGGACGCTGAGAGGTCGGGAATGGATGGAAGATGAGTATAATGGTTTATTTTTCTTTAATTATTTAGTACACAATGGCCATACTACTACAGTGTGTCCGTTAAGTCATGGTGCACTTTTGACCAGTCACAGGAAAGCAACAAAAGACGGCAGAAATGTGAAATCTGCACCAAATAAAAGGAAAGCCCTCCCGTTTCTGTAGGATGATGTGGCAGCATGTGCACATGCGCAGATGATGACGTGACACCATGTATACAGCGGAGCAGCCCAGGCCAGTTGAGATGTGGACGGTACAGAGGAAAGTTCAGTGTGTTCTGTGGCTCGCTAAATTCGAATCCGTGACCAAAGTGCTACATGAATATCGTCACGTTTATAACAAAGCGCCACCACATAGGAATAACATTACGCGGTGGGATAAGCAGTTGAAGGGAACCGGCAGTTTGGTGGAGAAACCCCGCTCTGGTAGGCCATCAGTCAGTGACGAGACTGTAGAGGCTATATGGGATAGCTACCTAAGGAGCCCTAAAAAATCTGTGCGTGCATGTGCTCGACAATTACACCTAAGCAAGACTACAGTTCATAAGGTGTTAAAGAAACGTCTCTGTTTTACAGGGTACAAATTGCGGCTGTTGCACACTATCAAACTGGCGAATAGACCCACACGATGCGCGTTTGCTACAGATATGCTTCATGAGATCGACAATGATGCAAGATTTTTGCAGAAGATTGTGTTTAGCGATGAGGAGACCTTCCATATCTGTGGACATGTTCATAGCCATAACGTCCGAATATGGGCTGCTGAACATCCTCATGCCTATGTTGAGTACGAATGTAACACCCCTAAAGTGAATGTGTGGTGTGGCCTGATGCATGATAAGGTGATAGGCCCATTTTTTTTCGCGGAACAGTCTGTGACGGCAAACATGTATCTTGACATGTTGGAATTATATGCAGTGCCACAATTTCCAGAAGGTATCATCTTTCAACAGGACAGTACTCCTCCACACTACGCCACCATTGTTCATGAGTTTCTGGATAGAACATTCCCCGACGGTGGATAGGCAGGGGTTCTGTCAAGCCATGGCCACCACGATCCCCAGATCTGACGCTCTTAGACTTTTACTTTTGGAGTTATGTGAAGCAACATGTGTACATTGAACGTATCAACGACATTAATCACAGAGAATGACAGACGTTATTCACTCTGTTACACCAGACGTCCTTACCCGTGTGTGGCAAGAACTTCACTATCGTTTGGATGTGTGTAGGGCAACAAATGGAGCCCACATCGAACTGCACTGAATAGGTATGAAACTGGGAGAGTTCTTTTATTTGGAGCAGATTTCACATTTCTATCGTCTTTTGTTGCTTTCTAGTGACTGGTCAAAAGTGCACCATGACTTTACGGACACACTGTATATGGATGACTATGGGTTGTGCATTATGCTGTATGGAGGACTATGGCTGTGCATTATACTATATGGATGACTATGAACTGTGCATTATGCTACATGGAGGACAATGGGCTGTGCATTATACTGTATGGATGACTATGAGCTGTGCATTATGCTACATGGAGGACTATGGGCTGTGCATTATACTGTATGGATGACTTTGGACTGTGCATTATGATACATGATACATGGATTACTATGGGCTGTGCATTATACTACATGGATGACTACAGGCTGTGCATTATAGTAAAATGGATAACTATGGGCTGTGCATTTTACTACATGGATGACTATGGGCTGAGCATTGTAGTACATGGATGACTATGGCCTGTGCATTATACTGCATGGATGACTATGGGCTGTGCATTATACTACATGGATGACTATTGGCTGTGCATTATACTGTATGGATGACTAGGCCCAATTCTCTCAGATGAGAGACTACACGCTCGTCTGCACCTATCCTTACTAGGGTCTTCTCTCATCTGCAGGAGGTGGAGATCAACAAGGCACATTACAGCCAACACCCTGTCCTCCTGACCTTCCTTCATTCACACTCATATTTGACGCATCCAAGCATATTTGTGTTCTAATTTAAAGGAAAAAAGCAGCAAGGTGGCAGTAAGTACAAAGGATCGGTCATGTTGGATTGCAACATGTCCAATCCTTTCTTCTTTCTCCTGATATCTGCTGTTAAATCAGAGTTGGGACCCCCCATGCATATTAGATGGTCTTACAGCCCTGCAATCTGTGTTTGGTCACCTTCATTAAGTTATTTTTAATTACAGGCTTGCAGACCATTGCTGAGCGCTCACACCTTCCCGTCAGAGTGCAGATGACTGTGAGTCATTGGGGTGATTTGAGTGCTCAGCACTTGGGCGCCTCTCGGGCTGCGTAAAAGTCACAAAAAAACTCCACTTAATAAAAAGTTCCAAGTCGTTGAACCTCGTGCACAATTTATGATGCTTTGCTATTGCCTTGTATCAAGCCATGACACAATGTAACACATCATAAATCGCCGGCGGGGGCGTCGGAGTAGAAATTGCGTATCTGTCTGGTTCTCGTTCCCTGGGTGCGTCCAGGCCCGGAGCTCTGTGCACTCATATGGACAGGTGTGCGCCAACACGTCCAAACACCTGGGCTATTGGTTACGGGAATCCGGTTCATTAAGGCAGCCTTTGCTTATCCTGGCACTGCCAATCATCATGACATCAATGGTTTCTGGCCTCTGCGTGTTACGTCATTGGCGCTGGAAGACTATCGCGACTTCTTATTGTCAGGGAGAACCACAACAGGTGAAGGACGGCAATACTTATACAGCCCCTTGGAGACTTGTAAGTAAATGCAGGTTAGGCCGGGTGATTTATGGGCATGGAATTAATGAAAGGCCTTATTTACTAACCCGTCTGGTGCCAGAATATGGGGTCTGAGGCTTAGCCTAAAACTCTAGGGCCTTGGCGCAAAAGCCTCATGTTCTCCACTCCCGCCATGAATACCAGAGGTGATGACGCTGCCGAGTCTAAAGTCATCACATTGTATGGGCGCTAGATACACTGTCATATATGTCAGTTGTGTAATGAAAGCCTCAACAGCTGAGGGTTTGTTGCAATGTATTGTGCATGTGCAGGGAAAAGACTTGTTTGCTTCTTCTCTGATACATTGTAACAAACTGCAGCCCTGTATGACACATGATCAGGATCGCTTTCCAGCCTTCCAATGCATTCAACGTCTGTTTCGGTTCACCAACAGCAAGCAGAGATCTTGAAAAACGTGCCCAGTACTCTGGAATAAGTGCAAATATTTTTTTTTTTTTTTTTGTGATAACAAGTAGAGTTGAGCGACGTTTGGTTTTTTAGGGTCGCGTTTCGTTTCGTGAAACCCGACTTTTCCAAAAGTCGGGTCGAGCAAGATCGTCCGATTATAGGGAAAAGTCGGGGTCATCCCGAAACACGAAACCCAATGTAAGTCAATGGGGAATAAAAGTCGGCAGTGAGAGGAGGACAGGAAACACACCTACAGTGCCCATTTGAATGCCAAAAGCATCAATTCTTCTTACTTAAGCTTGTCAACCTTAATTAACTTCATAATACAAGTTACGCACTGAAAAATGGGGGTTATTTGGCTAAAGTTGTGGGGGGGGAGGGCTGGCTGCAGGTTTTCATGTGCCCTGGGCGAAAGAGCGCCCCTTTAACACATACCACAACTCATCATGCTCCGATACGGCAGATAAATAGCGGTATAGTACAATGAAAAATACCTCACTTTTTACATCTCATGACGAGGCCCATCTATTTCTCCATACAGAATCATTGGTCCCATATAATGTTTGAAACAGTATATGATGAGCTCCACATAATGCTACAGTATATGTTGGTCCCCATGGATAAAGCTCCACTGTCTTATGGGCCCAAATAATGCTCCAAACATAATGGGCCCCATTTCTAATGCTCTAGTGTATAATGGGCCCTGTAAATGCTGCTCCAGTGTCTGATGTCCACCTTTGGAATGTTCCAGTGTATGGTGGGCCCCATCTATCATTCTCCAGAGTATAGTGCTCCCCAAAAATTGCTGTCCCAACATTGAAAACAATCAAATAAGTCTCCTCGCTAGGGAATCCCTGTACTAGTCTAGACTCCTCGTTGTCCCCATCTTCCATCTCACTGCACAGTATTTCAACTTTGCAAGTGCTGTGATCCTGGGCAAGCAGGGGGGGCCCACTCGTTGGCGACGGCACTGGCACAGGGCCCCTGATAGTACGGTGGTGTGTCTGATGGCGGGTGGGCCGAACCTGCACTTTCATCTGCAGCTTCCTCTTTGTCACCGTGTAAGATGGAACTGTATATGGGAAGGGTAACCTGAGTTTCATCAGGGTCAGATTCAGGCCGGGTAGCGTGCGAGGGGAATGTAGTGGTCTGGGTCAATGTACCAGCAGATTCATCGAGCAGTGGCTGGGCATCAGTGCACTTGTGTCGCCCCCAGGAGTACGGTCGCCACAGTGGCATTACCTTCTTCCTAGGGAGTGTGATGTCATGCTTGGGAGCAACGAAGGATCTCTCTAGCAGGTTAACTGATTGGGCGGCGTTATTCCCACGAGTCATGACCCTCCAAACAGCGTTCATGAAGGCAAAGTGTTTGTTTTACGTGGGCAGTATGGTTGCAAAGCTGAAACTTAAAGGAATGTCCAGAAGGGCACCACCAGTAGTGGAGCCTACGGTTAAATTCGACTCCACCTGGGAAACCTCAACCATGCCAGCTACAGAACAGATGCACACATTGCAAGCTTAATTCCGTTAACGAACGAGACTCCGTCATGCCCCGCGGTCCGAGTCCGGCTTACTAGAGGGACACGTGAGGCTCTGGCACATGAGATTGGCCAATAACTGGTGTGTCATGCCCTTACATGTCCGTGGCTGCATGTGCGCTACACTGAAAAGGCCAGCGTTTGTCGTTTACAGGTGCAGATAACCCGCTGAACAACATTAGTGATGGGGATCACTGATTACAATTATTACCCGCGAACAATGATTTCCCAGTAAGTGCAGGTCAACCGCAGTTCCGGAATTAGGCCTAACCGTCATTCCTGAAAAAATGAAAAACTTACGTGTGCAAACCACAGGTGCTGTAGCTTGCTTAACAGCTCGCCAGCCGTTCTCACGCCCAGTATGGATTACACGTGATTGCACAAAGGTGAGAAAGGGTACCGTATCCCCGGATAACATGTATGGATAGCGTACACATTCAAAATATATGTCTCAGGAGGCAGGCTCAGACGGTGTTAGGCCCAGTATGGATTGCACGTGATTGCACAAAGGTTAGAAAGGGTACCGTATCCCCAGATAACATGTATGGATAACGTACACATTCAAAATATATGTCTCAGGAGGCAGGCTCAGATGGTGTTAGGCCCAGTATGGATTGCACGTGATTGCACAAAGGTTAGAAAGGGTACCGTTTCCCCGGATAACATGTATGGATAGCGTACACATTCAAAATATATGTCTCAGGAGGCAGGCTCAGACGGTGTTAGGCCCAGTATGGATTGCACGTGATTGCACAAAGGTTAGAAAGGGTACCGTATCCCCAGATAACATGTATGGATAGCGTACACATTCAAAATATATGTCTCAGGAGGCAGGCTCAGACGGTGTTAGGCCCAGTATGGATTGCACGTGATTGCACAAAGGTTAGAAAGGGTACCGTTTCCCCGGATAACATGTATGGATAGCGTACACATTCAAAATAGATGTCTCAGGAGGCAGGCTCAGACGGTGTTAGGCCCAGTATGGATTGCACGTGATTGCACAAAGGTTAGAAAGGGTACCGTATCCCCAGATAACATGTATGGATAGCGTACACATTCAAAATATATGTCTATACATCAGGAGGCAGGCTCAGACGGTGTCAGGCACAGTATGGATTTGACGGCCCAGATTACACAGCGGTGGAGCAGGGAGAGGTAAAGATTGCAAATGCTGGGGCCCTGCCCAAGCAAGGGGGGCCCACTCGTGGGCGTCGGTACTGGCACTGGGCCCCTCATAGTACAGCGGTGTGTCTGACGGCGGGTGTGCACCACCACCGTCAGAGACACTTGATTGCACTATGAGGGACCCTGTGCCAGTGCCCGCGCCCAAGAGTCGGCCTACCCACCTGTCCAGGGCAACGGCACTCGCACGGTGTCGTGCGCTAGGTGGTGACCCCGGCCATGGGGGGGGAGGCAGCATAGTTAGGGAGTTTTAGAAAGTGGCATATGTTGATGTTGGACATTCAGCTGATGCAAAAGGCGAAATAGGTGAAGTCCCAGGAAGAGGTGGACCAAAGCAAGCCATTTTTCTGTCACCCTATGTGTCATCAGGGGAAGGTGGGACAAAATCCTTGGAAACCCATGCATGGTTCATTTTAATGAAAGTTAGATCATCCACATTTTGGGTTGACAGACGGGTCCTTTTTTCTGTCAGGATTGATCCAGCTGCACTGAAGACTCTTTCCGATAGCACACTTGCAGCTGGGCAAGCGAGCTCCTGTAAGGCATATTGGGCCAATTCAGGCCAGGTGTCCAGTTTAGCGGCCCAATAGTCAAAGGGGAATGACCTGTGTGGGAGAACATCGATATGGGAGGAAAAGTAGTTTGTAACCATAGTTGACAACTGCTGTCTCCTGTCACTTTCCATCGATGCAGTATTACCAGTTGTGTGAGCGGTATTTGAAAAATCAGTCCACAACATTGTCATGAAACCCCTGTCTCCAACGCCACTTCTGCTGTGTGCACCACGAACACCTCTGCCAAGCTGCCCCCGGCCCGTACGGCTCGTGTGAGAATCATCACCGCTGCTGTGTGCTGGGAATGCCTCAAGCAACCGATTTACCAGAGTTGCTTGTTTATTAGCCAATATTAGGTCAAGGTTCTCCTGTGGCATGATGTTTTGTAATTTGCCTTTATAGCGTGGATCCAGGATGCTGGCCAACCAGTAGTCGTCATCGTTCATCATTTTGGCAATGCGGGGGTCCCTTTTTAGGATCTGCAAGGCATAATCTGACATGTGGGCCAATGTTCCCGGTGTCAATGAGTGCCAGCGAGTGCTGGGTGGAGGAGCACTTTCTGGCAAATCCACATCCCTCCAGTCACGCACAAACCCTGTACCAGACCTTGCCACGCCAACATTTTCACTTGCCCCACGAGATGCATCCTCCTCCCCTAAGTAATCATCCCCATCATCATCCTCCTCCTCCTCTTCTTCCTCCACCTCGTCCAGGAGAGGTCCCTGAGCAGACAATGGCTGAATGTCACCAAGGATTCCCTCCTCCTCTTCCTCCTCATCAACATTGGCTGCAGACGCCTGCTCCTTAAGGTGCGTCAAAGTTTGCATGAGCAGACGCATAAGTGGGATGCTCATGCTTAGGATGGCGTCGTCTGCGCTTACCAGCCGTGTGCATTCCTCAAAACACTGAAGGACTTTACAGAGGTCTTTCAGCTTCGACCACTGCACACCTGTCAACTCCATGTCTGCTCTCAAAGTGCCTGGCCGTGTATCCTCCCACAAATGCATTTTGGCCTGCCTCTGCTCGCACAGCCGCTCCACCATGTGCAGGGTGGAGTTCCACCTTGTTGCAATGTCGATAATGAGGCGGTGGTTGGGAAGGTGGAGCAATCGCTGCAGCTTCTGCATACGAACGGAGTGTACAGGCGACCGGCGGATGTGCGCGCACAGTCTTCGCACCTTCTGGAGCAGGGCTGTTAACTCCGGATAATTTTTGAGGAAGCACTGCACCACCAGGTTCAAGGTGTGAGCCAAGCAAGGTATGTGGCTGAGTTTTGAAAGGGCAATGGCTGCCACAAAATTACGGCCGTTATCACTAACTACCTTGCCTGCCTCAAGATGTACACTGCCCAGCCATGACTCAGTTTGTCGCTTCAAGTACTCGGCCAGCGGTGTGTCTGTTGCCCAAACACATCATCTGCAACACAGCCTGCTGACGCTTTCCACTAGCTGCTCGATAGGGGGACACATCATGTGCAACAGTGGCAGCTGCAGATGGAGTGCTCGTACGACTGCGCTCTGTGGACGAGCTTTCGCTTCTGGAGGAGGAGGAGGAGGGTCGAACGCCTACAGCCAACTGTTTCCTATACCGTGGGCTAGGCAGCACTGTCCCACCACCGCTGTCCCCTGTGGACCCTGCATCCACCACATTAACCCAGTGCGCAGTGATGGACACGTAACGGCCCTGGCCATGCCGACTGGACCATGCATCAGTTGTGAGGTGCACCTTTCCGCTCACTGACTGCTTGAGTGCATGGACAATGCGGTCTTTCACATGATGGTGGAGGGCTGGGATGGCTTTGCGAGAGAAGAAGTGGCGACTGGGTAGGTCATAGCGTGGTACTGCATAGGCCATGAGTTCGCGGAAAGCTGTGCTTTCCACCAACCGAAAGGGCATCATCTCAAACGAGATTAGTTTGGCAATGTGGGCGTTCAAACCCAGTGTACGCGGATGAGAGACTGAGTACTTTCTTGACCTACTCATAGTGTCTGGGAGGGTGAGCTGGACTTGAGAGCTGCATATGGTGGAAGTAGCGGTGGACAGGGCGGACAGAGAGGGTTGATGATGGTGATGGAGTTGGTGTTCTTTCTGATGGCCTAGAATCAGTCTTTCGTTGATATAACAGTGGGATTCCCTGACTGCTGTGGCCTTGCAACGACACCTCAACATTTGCTGCTGTGCTAACCGGTGGGCTTACAGTGGGGGAAACAATGTAGCATTGCTGACTACCTTCGTTGTGATCAGTTGCACATGTGGCACTTGAGGTTTGGTGTTGTGTCCACGCTTGCAATTGCATGCTGGTTAAATGTCTAAGCATGCAACTGGTATTCAAATTTTTCAGATTTTTCACTCGGCTAAAGGTCTTTGCGCGAGTGAATGTACCAGCAGAATCATCCATCAGCGGCTGTGCATCAGTGCACTCCATGTCAGATTCATCTTGGCCTGGGTAATTCACCATTTGACTTGATAATCCAGGCATGGTATGTGAAAACAGCTCCATGGAGTAATTAGTAGTATGGCCTGCGTCATCCTTCAATCTTGGTTGGGGTGAAGGACACAAGGAAAGGTGTGGTTCATGAACATGAGCCTCCAATGACGACTCAGTGCTTTTACTTTTTACAACTGAAGAAGAGGAGGCGATAGAGCTGGAGGCTGAGTCAGCAATGTAAGACAAAACTTTTTCCTGATGCTCTGGCTTTAAAAGCGGTTTGCCAACTCCTAGAAAACTAAGCGTTCGAGGCCTTATGTAGCCAGACGATGACGCAGGCTCAACACCTCCTGCATTCGGTCCTATTTTGCTCTTGCCACTACCATCAGATCCACCACCAACACCATCATTACCAGCTGCCAACCCCCGCCCAATTCCACGGCCTCTTCCACCAGCCTTCCTCATTTTTGGTAGAAATGTAGACAAAATCCAACAAACTATATAGTAATGTAAAACAAGGTACAAGGTGTCTATAGGACAGGGGAGATTTTGAATTTCTGCAGACACTTGTGGACACTGGACACTTTTGGATTGTGTGAGGCCCACTGATATCTGAGCGCTATGTGACAGGCTCAATGGCACAGCTGTGACCAAAGTGACTAGAGGATAAGGGAGATTTTGAATCTCTGCACACACTTTTGGACACTGGACACTTTTGGATTGTGTGAGGCCCAATGAATATCTGAGCGCTATGTGACAGGCTCGATGGCACAGCTGTGACCAAAGTGACTAGAGGATAAGGGAAATTTTGAATCTCTGCACACACTTTTGGACACTGGACACTTTGGGATTGTGTGAGGCCCACTGATATCTGAGCGCTATGTGACAGGCTCGATGGCACAGCTGTGACCAAAGTGACTAGAGGATAAGGGAGATTTTGAATCTGTGCACACACTTTTGGACACTGGACACTTTTGGATTGTGTGAGGCCCAATGAATATCTGAGCGCTATGTGACAGGCTCGATGGCACAGCTGTGACCAAAGTGACTAGAGGATAAGGGAGAGTTTGAATCTCTGCACACACTTTTGGACACTGGACACTTTTGGATTGTGTGAGGCCCACTGATATCTGAGCGCTATGTCACAGGCTCGATGGCACAGCTGTGACCAAAGTGACTAGAGGATAAGGGAGATTTTGAATCTCTGCACACACTTTTGGACACTGGACACTTTTGGATTGTGTGAGGCCCAATGAATATCTGAGCGCTATGTCACAGGCTCGATGGCACAGCTGTGACCAAAGTGACTAGAGGATAAGGGAGATTTTGAATCTCTGCACACACTTTTGGACACTGGACACTTTTGGATTGTGTGAGGCCCAATGAATATCTGAGCGCTATGTGACAGGCTCGATGGCACAGCTGTGACCAAAGTGACTAGAGGATAAGGGAGATTTTGAATCTCGGCACACACTTTTGGACACTGGACACTTTTGGATTGTGTGAGGCCCACTGATATCTGAGCGCTATGTCACAGGCTCGATGGCACAGCTGTGACAAAAGTGACTAGAGGATAAGGGAGATTGGATTGCTTTTAAAATAGCAGTTTGCGGAGCAGTGAGTAAACAGCAATGCCAGCCTGTCAGGAAGCCTTAAAAGGCAGCCCAACAACCAACAACACTGATACACCACAATATAGCCTCCCCTTGCACTGCACACACAGTGACTGGTGTGTTGTGCAGGCCAAATTGCTAGCAGCAGAAGCAGTTTTTTTTTCTTCTCAGCAGGACAAAAAAAAAAATTGGGATTGCTTTTAAAAAAGCAGTTTGCGGAGCAGTGGGTAAACAGCAATGCAGGAATGTCAGGAAGCCTTAGAAGGCAGCCCAACAACCAACACCACTGATACACCACTATATAGCCTCCCCTTGCACTGCACACACAGTGACTGGTGTGTTGTGCAGGCCAAATCGCTAGCAGCAGAAGCAGTTTTTTTGTCTTCTTCCCTGCCTAACGCTCTCCCTACAGAATCAGCAGCAACCTCTCCCTATACTGAGATCGGCAGAAGTAAGATGGCGGTCGGCGTGCACGCCCTTTTATACCCCCTGTGACGCCCACCAAAGCAAGCCAATCACTTGCATGCCCTTCTGAAAGATGGTGGTGACCCCTGCCTATGTCATCACGTTGCCCACAGTGTCCGTGGATCCTGATTGGCTGAAAAAGAGCGCAAAACAAACTTTTGAAACGCGACTTTGGCGCGTAAGTCGCCGACCTCGTGGCCGACCTCATCCTAGGGTCGGGTTTCGTTTCATGAAACCCGACTTTGCCAAAAGTCGGCGACTTTTGAAATTTTTCGACCCGTTTCGCTCAACTCTAATAACAAGGATTTCAAGGAACTCTCCAGACAAAACTAATACAAGATGTAATATCTAGTGTAAGCCCTAGGGGCAGTGTACGGACCGTGCATTAGACAAAACATTCCGTGATCCTTAAAGGGGCTGTCGGGACACACCTGGGGACAGGTATTTTAGAGAATAACCCTTTATTACCTGGGGGACAGGTGTCCAGGATCCTCACCTGTTGGCCAGAATGGAGACTGGTTACAAAGAGCGCCTCTTGCTCTGGAGGACCCGACTTGTCCTACATTACACAGACAACCCATTGATTAACATAGACAACATGTAATACTTCATTATGCCTGTGGAGGTGCTGCAGGGAAATTGAACAGTTACTGCCAGGTTTCTACAATAAAAGCAGACGATCACTTGTGATCCCAGCAAGTAGGGATTGTCTTGAACTGTGTGGCGGTGACAATTTACATTGCTGCCATGTGGAGGATATAATCTGGCATTTCACACTATGTTTCACCTGGAAGCTCCAGACTCTGATGCCATCCATGTCTCCAGCTCTCACTGTTCATTTTTAACATGGAGCAGAAAAGGCCTGATGTCTCAGCAGGAGCTTTCCCGAGAAGCTGATAGCAGTGCATTATGTACAGGCTGGGATTTATGTGGTGCCACTCACATACTTCAAGTTTTTTTTCCCCCCAATTAATGACACTTTTGGAGAAATATGTGCTGGGCTGTTTGAACTATAAACAAGCTGTTAATGAGGTCGGAGTGCAGGATCCAGCTGGCTGCAAGTCACAGCTCCTGAGCAAAGTAAATCAGAAGGAAGCTAAATAACATGTATGACATGTGGGGGGAAAACGTCCTGGTGGGGTTCTCATCAAATTAGTTGTGGAGCAGCTATGACTGCACAGGTTAATACCGCCATTCAGAAAGCAACAGCAAAGTATTGCTCATTATCAATACCATGGTAGTCATACATTACATTACTAATCCTGTGTTATACTCCAGAGCTGCACTCACTATTCTGCTGGTGCAGTCACTGTGTACATACATTATATTACTGATCCTGAGTTACATCCTGTATTATACTCCAGAGCTGCACTCACTATTCTGCTGGTGCAGCCACTGTGTACATACATTACATTACTGATCCTGAGTTACCTCCTGTATTATACTCCAGAGCTGCACTCACTATTCTGCTGGTGCAGTCACTGTGTACATACATTATATTACTGATCCTGAGTTACATCCTGTATTATACTCCAGAGCTGCACTCTCTATTCTGCTGGTGTAGTCACTGTGTACATACATTACATTACTGATCCTGAGTTACCTCCTGTATTATACTCCAGAGCTGCACTCACTATTCATCTGGTGCAGTCACTGTGTACATACATTACTGATCCTGAGTTACCTCCTGTATTATACTCCAGAGCTGCACTCACTATTCTTCTGGTGGAGTCACTGTGTACATACATTACTGATCCTGAGTTACATCCTGTATTATACCCCAGAGCTGCACTCTCTATTCTTCTGGTGCAGTCACTATGTACATACATTACATCACTGATCCTGTACTGATCCTGAATTACCTCCTGTATTATACCCCAGAGCTGCACTCACTATTATGCTGGTGCAGTCATTGTGTACATACATTACATTACTGATCCTGAGTTACATCCTGTATTATACCCCAGAGCTGCACTCACTATTCTGCTGGTGCAGCCACTGTGTACATACATTACTGATCCTGAGTTACCTCATATATTATACTCCAGAGCTGCACTCACTATTCTTCTGGTGCAGTCACTGTGTACATACATTACTGATCCTGAGTTACATCCTGTATTATACTCCAGAGCTGCACTCACTATTCTTCTAGTGGAGTCACTGTGTACATACATTACTGATCCTGAGCTACATCCTGTATTATACTCCAGAGCTGTATTCACTATTCTGCTGGTGCAGTCACTGTGTACATACATTACATTACTGATCCTGAGTTACATTCTGTATTATACCCCAGAGCTGCACTCTCTATTCTGCTGGTGCATTCACTGTGTACATACATTACATTACTGATCCTGAGTTACATCCTGTATTATACTCCAGAGCTGCACTCACTATTCTTCTAGTGGAGTCACTGTGTACATACATTACTGATCCTGAGCTACATCCTGTATTATACTCCAGAGCTGTACTCACTATTCTGCTGGTGCAGTCACTGTGTACATTCATTACATTACTGATCCTGAGTTACATTCTGTATTATACCCCAGAGCTGCACTCTCTATTCTGCTGGTGCATTCACTGTGTACATACATTACATTACTGATCCTGAGTTACATCCTGTATTATACCCCAGAGCTGCACTCTCTATTCTGCTGGTGCAGTCACTGTGTACATACAATACATTACTGATCCTGAGGTACATCCTGTATTATATCCCAGAGCTGCACTCACTATTCTGCTGGTGCAGTCACTGTGTACATACATTACTGATCCTGAGTAACATTCTGTTTTATACCCCAGAGCTGCACTCTCTATTCTGCTGGTGCATTCACTGTGTACATACATTACATTACTGATCCTGAGTTACATCCTGTATTATACCCCAGAGCTGCACTCTCTATTCTGCTGGTGCAGTCACTGTGCAAATACATTACATTACTGATCCTGAGTTACATCCTGTATTATACTCCAGAGCTGCACTCTCTATTCTGCTGGTGTAGTCACTGTGTACATACATTACATTACTGATCCTGAGTTACCTCCTGTATTATACTCCAGAGCTGCACTCACTATTCATCTGGTGCAGTCACTGTGTACATACATTACTGATCCTGAGTTACCTCCTGTATTATACTCCAGAGCTGCACTCACTATTCTTCTGGTGGAGTCACTGTGTACATACATTACTGATCCTGAGTTACATCCTGTATTATACCCCAGAGCTGCACTCTCTATTCTTCTGGTGCAGTCACTATGTACATACATTACATCACTGATCCTGTACTGATCCTGAATTACCTCCTGTATTATACCCCAGAGCTGCACTCACTATTATGCTGGTGCAGTCATTGTGTACATACATTACATTACTGATCCTGAGTAACATTCTGTATTATACCCCAGAGCTGCACTCTCTATTCTGCTGGTGCATTCACTGTGTACATACATTACTGATCCTGAGTTACATCCTGTATTATACTCCAGAGCTGCACTCACTAGTCTGCTGGTGCAGTCACTGTGTACATACATTACTGATCCTGAGTTACATCCTGTATTATACCCCAGAGCTGCACTCTCTAGTCTGCTGGTGCAGTCACTGTGTACATACATTACTGATCCTGAGTTACATCCTGTATTATACTCCAGAGCTGCACTCTCTATTCTGCTGGTGCAGTCACTGTGTACATACATTACATTAGTGATCCTGAGTTACCTCCTGTATTATACTCCAGAGCTGCACTCACTATTCTTCTGGTGCAGTCAATGTGTACATACATTACTGATCCTGAGTAACATTCTGTATTATACCCCAGAGCTGCACTCTCTATTCTGCTGGTGCAGTCACTGTGTACATACATTACATTACTGATCCTGTACTGATCCTGAGTTACATCCTGTATTATACCCCAGAGCTGCACTCGCAATTCTGCTGGTGCAGTCACTGTGTACATACATTACATTACTGATCCTGAGTTACATCCTGTATTATACCTCAGAGCTGCACTCACTATTCTGCTGGTGCAGCCACTGTGTACATACATTACATTACTGATCCTGAGTACATCCTGTATTATACCCCAGAGCTGCACTCGTTATTCTGCTGGTGCAGTCACTGTGTACATACATTACTGATCCTGAGTCACCTCCTGTATTATACTCCAGAGCTGCACTCACTATTCTGCTGGTGCAGTCACTATGTACATACATTACATTACTGATCCTGAGTCACATCCTGTAGATCTTTTGTTATAAAAATGGAAAACATAACAATAATACTGTAGAAACAAAACAGAAATATAAGCCAGAAAATAATCAGTATACCGAACAGTGGTCTAGCTGCTCATTCTCTCCTCACACACATATTATATGTCAGAGACACCGCACTACACTTGCTCATAGAGCCAGTGCGCGTGTCCTGAGTACAGAAGCAGTGCTAAGAGTACCTGGGGAGCAGGGCAGCAGAGGTGACAAAGCGTGCTACAAGCTAATAGTGTCAGGGTCCAGTCAGCGCTGGAAAGTAAAGAGGCACGGGACCTGCGGACACTGAAAATGAACAAGCTTGCACGGGACCTATGGTCATGTGACTGCAAGGGGGCGGGGCTTAACGTCCTGCTTTCGGATATGACAGGACACCATACAACAACTCAGAGTCAGGCAAAACGGAGGTCACAACAGTACGGGCAAACGGAGTACAGGAGGGACAAACAGACGGGAGGTCAGACAAAGCCAAAGGTCATACACAGGATCACAGTACAGTACCAGGGATGAGACAGAGCGGATAATCAGGGCCAAGCAGAGATCAAAACCAAACAGACATATAAGGTACCAGGCAGAATCCAAAGCGATATCCAGAGAACAGACCGAGTCATACACAGAGAATCAAGTAACCAGAACACAGCAAAAACACACTCAGGGGTCACCACACAATGCCAAGGGCAAGAGTATAACTGACAGGGATGGGAGCATCCTGAGGCTATAAGAAGCCTCCCCCAGAATCAGGGAGAGGCCACAATCATAGCCCCAGGTGTGCAGGTAAGCCTGCACCGGGATCACAACCTTTAACCCCAGAAATGCCAGTCATCAGCACTGGTTCCAGACATTAACCCCACGTGTGCGAGTCAAACCCGCACTGAGATCATGACATTATATGTACAGAATTATAACTACCGTATATACTTCTGTATAAGCTGAGTTTTTCAGCACATTTTTGTCCTGAAAACGCCCACCCTAGGCTTATACATGAGTCAATTGTCCCAGAGGGCCGGTGGAGCAGCGGGTCACAGGAGGCAGTAGCCGGCGCTGTAACTGTGCCCGCTGCTAAGGAGAAATTAATATTCATTTCTCTTTTAACACGCACAGTGACACCCGCAGCCGCTGGTTTCCAGAAGACATCCTGCTCACCTTCCTGCGTGCTCTCGCTGAATCTCGTTGGTTCCGACGCCAGCACCATTTCTGGCTGAGCGATCACATGGCCCCGCTCATTAAGGTAATGAATATGCACGCCTCTCCACTCCCATAGGCGTGGAGTGAATATTCATTACCTTAATGAGCGGGGCCACGTGAACGCTTGGCCGGAAATGCTGCTGGCGCCGGAACCAACGAGATTCGTCGAGGGCGCGCAGTCTAGGTAAGGCCTGTTTCACACTTCAGTTTTTTTGTGTCAGTTAAAATCCGCCAATATGGCGGAAAGCGGATCCGTTGCTAACTGATGTGAACGAATGCCACCGGACCGTTTTTTTTTTTTTACGGATCCGATGAATGAAGAATTTTAAAGGAACCGCAGCCCGGGGAGGAGAGAGAGAGAGAGAGAGAGGGAGAGAGAGAGAATTTTTTTTTCAGCCGCCAGAACAGACTTTAGGGTTAAATTTCCGGCTGAGTGAATACTTTCGGGCATGCGTAGTGTGAAGTGCGGATCCTGCCGGCCGAAAAAACGTTACATGCTCCATTCGGGCATGTCGGCGGACGGCAAAATTTTGACGGATCCGCAAAAACACGGATCCAACGGATGGCCATCCATCAAGATCCGCCGGTAATGCAACTCAATGGGAAAAAAAACAGATCCGCCAAACAAAATGGCGGATGTTTTTTTTGCAAAACGGCAGATCTTGACTGATGGACAAAAACTGAAGTGTGAAACAGGCCTAAGTAGGATGTTTATTTTTTTTTAATAGGAAACATGCATACAAGGATAGAGGGTAAGGAGCCATGCATACAATGACAGCGATGGGGGAGCCATGCATGCAAGGACAGGGACCAGGGAATCATGCATGCAAGGACAGCGATGGTGGAGCCATGCATACAAGGATAGGGACTGGGGAGCCATGTATACCAGGATAGCGATGGGGGAGCCATGTATATCAGGACAACAATAGGGGAGGCATGCATGCAAGGATAGGGGATAAGGAGCCATGCATACAAGGACACGGATGAGGGGACAATGCATGCCCGTCTTATACTTGAGTCAATAAGCTTACCCAGTTTTTCGTGGCAAAATTAAGTACCTCGGCCTATGCTCGGGTTGGCTTATACTCTGGTATATTCAGTAATAATAACTCTTTACACCTTCTGGCCCGCAGGGCTGTGGAGTCGGTAAGCCAAACCTGCGACTCCGACTCCGACTCCTCAATTTCCCTTACACCGACTCCGACTCCAACTCCGACTCCGACTCCCACACATATTGCTTATATTTAAGTGAAAAATTTATTGTAGTACAATGTGAACCTCAGACATTTAATCATTTTTATGATCCAATAATCAAGATGTTTAGATAGAACAGAATATATATTGGTGTACTACCCGGTTTTCATTCTTTTTGGTACAGATACGATATGGATAGACAGATATGGATATATAGATAGAGCAGATTTCTAATCTGCTTTTGCTATTGAAAACATTAGCTATGAGCTCAAAAACCTTTCAGGTGATGCAGTTTTTTAAAAAGATGATCAGCTTTTGCAGCTGAAAAACGTATCCTCAAAAAACACAGGAAAAACGCTGTGTGTGAATGTAGCCTTAGATCAGGAATAGAACAGTCATTTATAGGACATTTCATAACTTTCCCAAACTCCTATGAAAAAATATTCAGCACATCCTGCATTGAATTACTGTACCCAATTTATTATATATTTTAGGAGTCGGAGTCGGTCCATTTTATACCGACTCCAACTCCGACTCCGACTCCACCAAAATGAGCACCGACTCCGACTCCGACTCCACAGCCCTGCTGGCCCGATCACCAGACAAAATAATAACCACAAAAAAAATAAACAATAGCAATCAAAAACTATATGCATAAACTTTTTTTTTACATATATACACTACTGTTCAAAAGTTTGGGGTGACCAGACAATTTTGTGTATTCCATGAAAACTCATACTTTTATTAATCAAATGAGTTGCCAAATGAATTTAAAATCTAGTCCAGACATTGACAAGGTTTGAAAAAAAGATTTTTAATTGAAATAATAATTTTCTCCTTCAAACTTTGCTTTCGTCAAAGAATGCTCCCTTTGCAGCAATTACAGCATTGCAGACCTTTGGCATTCTAGCAGTTAATTTGCTGAGGTAATCTGGATAAATTTCACCCCATGCTTCCAGAAGTTGGTTTGGCTTGATGGGCACTTTTTGCGCACCATACGGTCAAGCTGCTCCCACAACAGCTCAATGGGGTTGAGATCTGGTGACTGCGCTGGCCACTCCATTACAGATAGAATACCAGCTGCATGCTTCTCACTAAATAGTTCTTGCATAATTTGGTGGTGTGCTTTGGGTCATTGTCCTGTTGTAGGATGAAATTGGCTCCAATCAAGCGCTGCCCACAGGGTATGGCATGGTGTTGCAAAATGGAGTGATAGCCTTCCTTATTCAAAATCCCTTTTACGTTGTATAAATCTCCCACTTTACCTGCACCAAAGCAACCCCAGACCATCACATTACCTCCACCATGTTTGACAGATGGCATCAAGCACTCTTCCAGTATCTCTTCAGTTGTTCTGCATCTCACAAATGTTCTTTTGTGTGATCCAAACACCTCAAACTTGGATTCGTCTGTCCATAACACTTTTTTCTAATCTTCCTCTGTCCAATGTCTGTGCTCTTTTGCCAATATTAATCTTTTCCTTTTATTAGCCAGTCTCAGATATGGCTTTTTCTTTACCACTGCCCTGAAGGCCAGCATCCCGGAGTCGCCTCTTCACTGTAGACGTTGCCACTGGTGTTTTGCGTGTACTGTTTAACCCCTTAACGACCGCCGATACGCCTTTTAACGGCGGTAATTAAGGGTACTTAAACCACAGCGCCGTTAATTCACGGCGCTGTGATTTAAGTGAATAGCGCCCCCCAGTGTCGGATTTTCTCCGGGGTCTCGGCTGCCAGGGGTAGCCGAGACCCCAGAGAACATGAATCGGTCGGTTTTTACCGACCCCCGCTTTTGCGATCGCTGTTATTAACCCTATAACGGCGACCGCATAAAAAAAAAAAAAAGGCGCGATTTTACATTTAATTTCTCTTTCCTCTGATGTGATCGCACATCAGAGGATAGAGAAATAGGGTCCCCAATCCCCCCGGTCCCCTCCCGGTACCTCTCCCTTGTCCTCCGTCCTCTCCCGGTGGTCCCGCGCCCGCCGGCGTCATCCGATGGGCGCCGCCATCTTGAAAATGGCGGGCGCATGCGCAGTGCGCCCGCCGGGAATCTGCTGGCTCCGGCTGGCAGATTCCATTCATTATTTTGATCACTATGATAAACGATCATAGTGATCAAAATAATAAAAATAGTACATAACCCCCCCGTTTATCACCCCCTTATATAGGCACACATAATGAAATAAAAAAAATATTTTTTTTTCAGTTTTCCATAAGGGTTAGGGTTAGGCTAGGGTTAGGGTTAGGCTAGGGTTAGGGTTAGGCTAGGGTTAGGGTTAGGCTGGGGTTAGGGTTAGGCTAGGGTTAGGGTTAGGCTTAGGCTAGGGTTAGGCTAGGGTTAGGGTTAGGCTAGGGTTAGGGTTAGGCTAGGGTTAGGGTTAGGCTAGGGTTAGGGCTAGGCTAGGGTTAGGGCTAGGGTTAGGGTTGGGCTAGGGTTAAGGGTTAGGGTTGGGCTAGGGTTAAGGGTTAGGGTTGGGCTAGGGTTAGGGCGAACTAGGATTAGGGTTAGGATTAGGGATTAGGGTTGGGATTAGGGTTAGGGGTGTGTTGGTGTTAGGGTTGGAGCAAGAATTGAGGGGTTTCCACTATTTACCAACTTTGGGGGTCTAAAAATTGGGGTCTAAAAAATCACTTTTGTGGAAATAAAAAAGACTTTTTATTTTCACGGCTCTGCGTTTATAAACTTCTGTGACGCGCTTGGGGGTTCAAAGTGCTCACCACACATCTAGATAAGTTCCTTAGGGGGTCTAATTTCCAAAATGGGGTCACTTGTGGGGGGTTTCCACTGTTTAGGCCCATCAGGGGCTCTGCAAACGCAACATGATGCCCGCAGACCATTCCATCAAAGTCTGCATTCCAAAATGGCACTCCTTCCCTTCCGAGCTCTCCCATGCGCCCAAACAGTGGTTCCCCCCCACATATGGGGTATCAGTGTACTCAGGACAAATCGCATAATAACTGTGGGGGTATGATTTCTCCTGTTACCCTTGTAAAAATAAAAATTTGGGCACGAAAAGATCATTTTTGTGGAAAAAAATGGATTTCTTATTTTCACGGCTCTACGTTATAAACTTCTGTGAAGCACTTGAAGGTTCAAAGTGCTCACCACACATCTAGATAAGTTCCTTCATGGGTCTAGTTTCCAAAATGGAGTCACTTGTTGGGAGTTTCCACTGTTTAGGCCCATCAGGGGCTCTGCAAACGCAACATGATGCCCGCAGACCATTCCATCAAAGTCTGCATTCCAAAATGGCACTCCTTCCCTTCCGAGCTCTCCCATGCGCCCAAACAGTGGTTCCTCCCCACATATGGGGTATCAGCGTACTCAGGACAAATCGCATAATAACTGTGGGGGTATGATTTCTCCTGTTACCCTTGTAAAAATAAAAACTTGGTGGTGAAATGATCATTTTTGTGGAAAAAAAAATGGATTTCTTATTTTCACGGCTCTACGTTATAAACTTCTGTGAAGCACTTGAAGGTTCAAAGTGCTCACCACACATCTAGATAATTTCCTTCATGGGTCTAGTTTCCAAAATGGAGTCACTTGTTGGGGGTTTCCACTGTTTAGGCCCATCAGGGGCTCTGCAAACGCAACATGATGCCCGCAGACCATTCCATCAAAGTCTGCATTCCAAAATGGCACTCCTTCCCTTCCAAGCTCTCCCATGCACCCAAACAGTGGTTCCTCCCCACATATGGGGTATCAGCGTACTCAGGACAAATCGCATAATAACTGTGGAGGTATGATTTCTCCTGTTCCCCTTGTAAAAATAAAAATTTGGGGGTGAAAAGATCATTTTTGTGGAAAAAAAAATGGATTTCTTATTTTCACGGCTCTACGTTATAAACTTCTGTGAAGCACTTGAAGGTTCAAAGTGCTCACCACACATCTAGATAAGCTCCTTCATGGGTCTAGTTTCCAAAATGGAGTCACTTGTTGGGGGTTTCCATTGTTTAGGCCCATCAGGGGCTCTGCAAACGCAACATGATGCCCGCAGACCATTCCATCAAAGTCTGCATTCCAAAATGGCACTCCTTCCCTTCCAAGCTCTCCCATGCACCCAAACAATGGTTCCTCCCCACATATGGGGTATCAGCATACTCAGGACAAATCGCATAATAACTGTGGGGGTATGATTTCTCCTGTTACCCTTGTAAAAATAAAAATTTGGGGGCGAAAAGATCATTTTTGTGGAAAAAAAAATGGATTTCTTATTTTCACGGCTCTACATTATAAACTTCTGTGAAGCACTTGAAGGTTCAAAGTGCTCACCACACATCTAGATAAGTTCCTTAATGGGTCTAGTTTCCAAAATGGGGTCACTTGTTGGAGTTTTCCACTGTTTAGGCACATTAAGGGCTCTCCGAACGCAACATGGCATCCGATCTTAATTCCAGCCAATTCTGCGTTGAAAAAGTCAAACGGTGCTCCATCCCTTGCGAGCTCTGCCGTGTGCTGAAAAAGGGGTTTACCCCCACATATGGGGTATCGGCGTATTCAGGAGAAATTGTACAATAAATTTTGTGGTTGATTTTCTCTTTTAACACTTGTGAAAATAAAAAAAATTGGTTCTGAAGTAATTTTTTTCCAAAAAAAAGTTAAATGTTAATTTTTTCCATCCACATTGCTTTCGTTCCTGTGAAGCACTTAAAGGGTTAATAAACTTATTGAATGTGGTTTTGAGCACCTTGAGGGGTCTAGTTTTTAGAATGGTGCCACTTTTGGGTATTTTCTGTCATGTACACCCCTCAAAATGACTTTAAATATGGTCCCTAAAAAAAAATGGCTTTGTAAATTTTGCTGTAAAAATGAGAAATCGCTGGTCAACTTTTAACCCTTATAACTTCCTAACAAAAAAAAATTTTGCATCCAAAATTGTGCTGATGTAAAGTAGACATGTGGGAAATGTTATTTATTAAGAAATTTATGTGACACATCTCTCTGATTTAAGGGCATAAAAATTTAAAGTTTTAAAATTGCAAAATTTTAAAATTTTTTGCCATATTTCTGTTTTTTTCATAAATAAACACAAGACTTATCGAATAAATTTTACCACTAACATGAAGTACAATATGTCACGAAAAAACAATCTCAGAATCAGCAGGATCCATTAAAGCGTTCCAGAGTTATAACCTCATAAAGGGACAGTGGTCAGAATTGTAAGAATTGGCCTGGTCATTAAGCTGCAAACTGGCTCTGTCGCTAAGGGGTTAATGAAGCTGCCAGTTGAGGACCTGTGAGGCATCGATTTCTCAAACTACAGACTCTAATGTACTTATCTTGTTGCTCAGTTGTGCAGCGGGGCCTCCCACTTCTATTTCTACTCTGGTTAGAGCCTTTTTGTGATCTCCTCTGAAGGGAGTAGTACACACCGTTGTAGGAAATCTTCAGTTTCTTGGCAATCTCTCGCATGTAATAGCCTTCATTTCTAAGAACAAGAATAGACTGTGAAGTTTCACATGAAAGTTCTTTTTTTCTGGCCATTTTGAGAGTTTAATGGAACCAACAAATGTAACGCTCTAGATTCTCAACTAGCTCAAAGGAAGGTCAGGTTTCTAGCTTCTCTAATCAGCCAAACTGTTTTCAGCTGTGCTAACATTCTTGCACAAGGGTTTTCAAGGGTATTCTAACCATCCATGAGCCTTTTTACTCAGTTAGCAAACACAAAGTACCATAAGAACACTGGAGTGATGGTTGTTGGAAATGGGCCTCTATACACCTATGAAGATATTGCATTACAAACCAGACGTTTGCAGCTAGAATATTCATTTACCACATTAACAATGTATAGAGTGTATTTCTGAATCATTTAATGTTAGCTTCATTGGAAAAAAACCTGTGCTTTTCTATCAAAAATAAGAACATTTCTAAGTGACCCTAAACTTTTCGGTAGTGTACATACAGACACAAACTATACAAATATATACAAGACTAAACCAACCACCCCACACTCAAGCCCACCATTCCCAACCCCCGCACTGACCTGAGAGCTGGTCCTGCGTCTCATGCCTCAGTCCATGCCCAACGTCCATAGGCCAGATCAGGCAGTGCCAGTGTTTCCCCAAACACTCCAGTGTCCCATAGTCCCACAAGATAACCCCACCTCCCCCCTTTTCCAACCACCCAACCTAACAGCTAAACTCAAATCTATATCCCTATATACAATATACAGTGGGGCAAAAAAGTATTTAGTCAGTCAGCAATAGTGCAAGTTCCACCACTTAAAAAGATGAGAGGCGTCTGTAATTTACATCATAGGTAGACCTCAACTATGGGAGACAAACTGATAAAAAAAAATCCAGAAAATCACATTGTCTGTTTTTTTTTCATTTTATTTGCATATTATGGTGGAAAATAAGTATTTGGTCAGAAACAAGCAATCAAGATTTCTGGCTCTCACAGACCTGTAACTTCTTCTTTAAGAGTCTCCTCTTTCCTCCACTCATTACCTGTAGTAATGGCACCTGTTTAAACTTGTTATCAGTATAAAAAGACACCTGTGCACACCCTCAAACAGTCTGACTCCAAACTCCACTATGGTGAAGACCAAAGAGCTGTCAAAGGACACCAGAAACAAAATTGTAGCCCTGCACCAGGCTGGGAAGACTGAATCTGCAATAGCCAACCAGCTTGGAGTGAAGAAATCAACTGTGGGAGCAATAATTAGAAAATGGAAGACATACAAGACCACTGATAATCTCCCTCGATCTGGTGCTCCACGCAAAATCCCACCCCGTGGGGTCAGAATGATCACAAGAACGGTGAGCAAAAATCACAGAACCACGCGGGGGGACCTAGTGAATGAACTTCAGAGAGCTGGGACCAATGTAACAAGGCCTACCATAAGTAACACACTACGCCACCATGGACTCAGATCCTGCAGTGCCAGACGTGTCCCACTGCTTAAGCCTGTACATGTCCGGGCCCGTCTGAAGTTTGCTAGAGAGCATTTGGATGATCCAGAGGAGTTTTGGGAGAATGTCCTATGGTCTGATGAAACCAAACTGGAACTGTTTGGTAGAAACACAACTTGTCGTGTTTGGAGGAAAAAGAATACTGAGTTGCATCCATCAAACACCATACCTACTGTAAAGCATGGTGGTGGAAACATCATGCTTTGGGGCTGTTTCTCTGCAAAGGGGCCAGGACGACTGATCCGGGTACATGAAAGAATGAATGGGGCCATGTATCGTGAGATTTTGAGTGCAAACCTCCTTCCATCAGCAAGGGCATTGATGATGAAACGTGGCTGGGTCTTTCAACATGACAATGATCCAAAGCACACCGCCAGGGCAACGAAGGAGTGGCTTCGTAAGAAGCATTTCAAGGTCCTGGAGTGGCCTAACCAGTCTCCAGATCTCAACCCTATAGAAAACCTTTGGAGGGAGTTGAAAGTCCGTGTTGCCAAGCGAAAAGCCAAAAACATCACTGCTCTAGAGGAGATCTGCATGGAGGAATGGGCCAACATACCACCCACAGTGTGTGCCAACCTTGTGAAGACTTACAGAAAACGTTTGACCTCTGTCATTGCCAACAAAGGATATATCACAAAGTATTGAGATGAAATTTTGTTTCTGACCAAATACTTATTTTCCACCATAATATGCAAATAAAATGAAAAAAAAAAACAGACAATGTGATTTTCTGGATTTTTTTTTATCAGTTTGTCTCCCATAGTTGAGGTCTACCTATGATGTAAATTACAGACGCCTCTCATCTTTTTAAGTGGTGGAACTTGCACTATTGCTGACTGCCTAAATACTTTTTTGCCCCACTGTATGCAGAACTTAACACTACCATAGCCACAAAACACAAAGCCCAAGTGTAAGGGGGTGAAGAGGAAGAAGAGCCCAAAAGGGGTTACCTCTCCAGCTCCGTGTCCGGAACCGCCTAGCCAGACAGCAGGGTTGCCGGGGGGAAGACTTTCTGGCCTGGACAGACTGTACCATGTGACCGTGGGGGGCAGTGACGAAAGGGAAGAGGGGGTGGACAGGAAGCTGTGCAGAGTGAGGGAGCGAAAGCAGAGCGCGGAAGACGCAGAGCGCACGGACAGGGATCAGGCTGCAGCACAACGCTCACAGAGAAAGAGAACCCCCCGTCAAGGGACTGAGACTGAAGGACGAGGTGCTGAGAGCGCCGTATGTATGTGGTCCCGGTAGCCTTCGTGACTAGAGGAGACTTCCCCCCTGACAGTGCAGAGACAGTGACATGAGAGGGCAGTCCCAGGGACCGCAGTGACAAGCCAGAGCCCCTGAGTGCAGTAAAGAAACTTCCCAGTGTGTGCGCATTGTTCCTGCGGAGAGACAGACGGGGTATCATACAGAGACTCTGAGTAGGGGAGACTCGGGTTCGCAGCGTCTCCCTGCTCCTTGCTTTAACCCCTGAGGTCCTAACTTCATTCAGTGTTGAGACTCTAGAGACTGCAAGCACCGCTGTCGTCGGTGCCAACGTGGGAGAAGTAGACTCTTCAATCAAGCTTTCCCGGACTGATAAGTTACAATTACATGAGTTTAACAATTTCAACGCCTGCATAACTGTTTTACTGCTTTCTTCAGTTTCCATTGTGCTGTTTTACTGTATTCTACTGTCACATTTATCCCCCTACTGCTCCTTCCTGTGTGGAGAGAAAATCCCTGTAAATAAACCTTTAACTCTTGGTTTGTCTCGGATCAGTGGCGACATTCTCAGTACCTGTGTTTTATTGCACAAGTGATCCTGAGTTACATGCTGTATTATACTCCAGAGCTGCACTCACTATTCTGCTGGTGCAGTCAGTCATTGTGTATATACATTACATTACTGATCCTGTAGTGATCCTGAGTTACTTGCTGTATTATACTCCAGAGCTGCACTCACTATTTTGCTGGTGCAGTCAGTCATTGTGTATTTACAGTACATTACTGATCCTGTAGTGATCCTGTGTTACTTGCTGTATTATACTCCAGAGCTGCACTCACTATTCTGCTGGTGCAGTCAGTCACTGTGTACTTACAGTACATTACTGATCCTGTAGTGATCCTGAGCTACTTGCTGTGTTATAACTCCAGAGCTGCACTCACTTTATCACATATTGTTCCACTGATGATTATTCTGAATATCCAATAATCTAGCACCTCGTCCGGCTCGCAATAATATTCTTATCTCTGTTGTCGCCATCGTTATCCCGCCGCCATCGTGAGTTTTGCTTTCTAGCACATGTAAACATAATAAAGCTAATGATTTATCCAGATCGGCTGGGAAGAAGAGGGAGATTTATTTTCTGAGATTTCTTCCAAGACTCTATCCGTTACTCAAACACATCTAATTTTTCTTTGGCCTCCACATGTGAAAACAATTGTACTTACAAGATCATGTAAACAGCGGCTCATGTTTATTGCACATGTAAACAGTGAGATGGAGCTACCGAGCGTGGAGGCCGCTAACGCGTCTTGGGCCCGGCGTTTCCTTCCCCCCAGTCTGTGGAGATGAATCTGAGCTCCAGGATTGTCCATGACCATAGACTCATGGTCTGATCTGCTGGTGTTTGGCATCGGCATCAGAGCAACATTTATTTTTCTTTTTTTTTTTTTTTAAATTAAACGTGGATGGCGATTAGGAGATCAACACTTTCCTTTTCACCAATCTTCAACCTCACTTGGACTCGAGATTAATAAATAGGGATGATTCCTCCCACTTTTCTGCCAATGTGCCCGAAAAGGGGCGACAAAACCCCAGAATGTTGTCACTTTTGTAAGCAAAATTCCCCCCTCCCTCTCGCAACGTGCAGTCAATGCATGTGGAAGAGATCCTGCAGCTGCATCCCCCTCCTCCTCATCTACTTATCCTACTTTTTCTAAGTGGCTGAAGTTTAAGAACTTAACATTTTTCCAAATTTCAAACCTAGATTGGGTTTAGGATTCACAGGATGTGCCATCTCCTTCCACTTTTCTGCCCATGTGCCAAAAATAGGGGCAAGAACCAGAAAGTGATGACTTCCCCCTTCCCTCTCACAGCATGGGAGTCAAATCGGAGGGAGGGATGTTGTCATGTGACTTTCACTCTCATCTCACAGCATGAGTCTCTAAGACGCAGAGGAGCAGATTCTACAGCTGCATCCCCCTCCTCACCCCCCTACTATATTTGGATTACTGCTGGAGGATTCTTTTAGTCAATGAAGAGTTTACTATAGAAATGATTGTAAATTGTCTTTTGATAGGAAAATGGGAGCATTGTAAGAGTATAACCCTCATTATGTTCCTCTGTCTTTAAAAAAAATACAACTTTTATATAAGGAATTCTGGTTGAGAGTTGTCCCAATCTTTTTTTTTTTTTGGCCTCACCACCACTGTTCCATATCTGCCGGTAAATGGGTTGAGTTGTCTCCTTTTCTTGGATATGACTTGCATTTTGGTGTTACTGGCTGTCTCTTCGCCGGTGACCTCACTTATAAAATGCGTCCAACCTAAAGACTCCCTGACACTCCGTCCACACGTCTCAGAGGGTCCAGCCCTTTCTTGCCGGGAAGAGATGAATCATAATTTTAATAGGAAAATAAGGTAATTGGAAATGGCAGAGTGGCGCTGCAGCGGATGTGTGCAAAGCGTCGTCGTTATGCAGCGGGTGTTTGCTCTGCGCCCAGGTCAGCTAAGGTCTAAAAGGTTTCCACCCAGTCATTAGATATATTATTATTGTGCCTTATAATTACCAGAATTCCTACTTACCTGCTTCATATAGAGCTCTGCAATCCAGTCATCATTATAGATTGTAAGCTCCTGTGGACAGGGCCGTCTTCAAAGACGTGACCCAAGTCGGTGGCTTCTTTGCTGATGTCCCATGTTTATGCTGCTGTTGCACCTGGATCGTGCTTGAACCCAACCTTGAAATTACAAAAGTGCATAAAACTTAATTTCAGGGCTTTCTTGCAGCCAGCTGGCATTGTGCTGTAGGCCATAATTGAGAAGGCTTTTTCTGATAATAGTGTGTTGTCCACGTCTAATCACAACCATGCCAGGTTGATGAGACCGTCCAGGTCCATCCCCCCACAATGCCGTTTCCACATACGTTTTACATAAAAGCTCATTATTAATACTTTTGCCAAAAGCCCTGCAGATGGTTAGAGTTTTGGACGGCTGGAGACCGAGGACGGATGCCACAACCAATCCCATCGCTGCACCCTCCCATTCCTTGAGCTATAACGTGCGATGTTAAATTTTTTTGGCGTTTCATATTTTTCCAATTTTTCACATGAAAGCAGAAGGGGGCACAGGAGTCAGGGGGTGAGGACGGACTACTCCTTTAATTGCAGGCAGGTGTTGGAGCGCAGCATTTCTCATGTATCAGCCTCTGTCAGATAATCACTTTAAGGAGAGCTAGAAAGAATTTTCCAAGCAGTGACCCAGGGGCATTAGCGGGGTCAAAGGTGTCAGGCGGATGAACCTAAACCAATGGATGCAACTCATTAGTTAAAAATACTGTTATTCTTATTCCTAATGCCTCTCCTCTTAAAATAACCATTTCTTCTTAATGTTGTGTATGTAGCACATTTATACCGAGTGCATAATATAGTAGGTAAGAGCACAAATCAGGGACGACTGTCACATATCACTGGCAGACACAGCAGACATAAAAGGGCCCTGTGCAAGAACATTATAGGGGTCCTTTGCAGGCCAATAGCTTCTCATAATACACAATTCCACCTGCTTTGTGGGTAGAAATGGGCCCTCTTACCTCTTGGGCCCCTGTGCAGCTGCATAGATTGCACCAATGATATGTCTACCCCTGTCATATCTACAGCCTCACAGGAGCCCTGCAAGCAAGGGGCCACTGAGACCATAAAGCTGTGGAATCGCCGTGAAAACGCAAAGAAAGGATTGCACGGGATGCGCTATGGGATTCCGCAATGCTGTGCTAATGCTGCGGATTTTTCCGCTGCGGAATCGCATAGCGGAAAAATACGAAACAGGCTCATTCTTTTTGCGGAATCGCGGGAATTCAGCACCCATAAAACTGCATTGATCCGCTTACGTTCCGCATGTGGCTATGCCCACCATGCGCAAAGTAAGCGGATCATGTGCGGATGGTACCCAGGGTCTGGAGGAGAGGAGACTGTCCTTCAGGCCCTGGCTACCATAATCCTGTAAAAAATAGAATAAAAATAAAAAATAGTGAAATACTCACCCTCCGGCGGCCCCCGGAGTCCTTCCCACCTCTCACCACGCTCCCGGCATCTTCCAGTCCCAGTAATGCCTTGCGCGAATGACCGCGATGACGTTGCGCTCTTGCGAGTGTGACGTAATCTCAGGTCCTTCTCGCAAAGCATTACTGGGACTGGAATATGCCGGGAGCGCCGCGGAGCAGATCGGGGGCCGTCGGAAGGTGAGAATAACAATAGTTTGTATTTTTTTATTATTTTTAACATCCTATCACATTTCCAAGCGATGCTTGAAATCACTTGGAATGCTTGCAAAACGCTTGTTTTTGCCGTGAAAAATGCATGCGAATTCGCATGCATTTTACCGGCGGCGGGAGTTGCGGAAATGTTGCAGAAATTTCCGCAGCATTTCTGCACGTGTGTACATAGCCTAAAACCAGACGGAATTATCTTAAGGCTATGTGCACACGCTGCTGATTTTGCTGCGGATCCGCAGCGTTTCTGGCCCTGCGGGTCTGCAGCAGAATCTGCTGCGTTGTACAGTACCATTTTACCCTATGTAAAATGGAAACCGCAGTGCACATGCTGCAGAATTTTCCACGCGGATTTGTGCGGTTTCAAATCCGTAGAAAGAAATGACATGTGACTTCTTTTCTGCGGACTCTGCTGCGGTTTACCATCTCCTCATTGTAGAGGTGATAAACCGCAGGGGAAAACCACAGGGTAATCCGCAGGTAAACCGCAGATCTTTAGACCTGAAATTTACCTGCGGATTTTACAAAATCCGCGGGGAGAAATCCGCAGCTCCTAAAAACTACATGTGCACATTCCCTAACATATATGGATTGGATGAAAGGGACTAAACTAAGTATATGAAGTCTTATATATAATTACTGCCATGGTAATAGTGCTGATACAATACTGCCATAGTAATAGTGCTGTAATAATACTGTCATATTAGTAATGCTATTATTATACTGCCATAGTAATAGTTTTGTAATTATACAGCCATAGCAGTAGTGCTGATATACTGCATTGTAATAGTGCTGTTATAATACTGCCATAGTAATATTGCTGTATTTATACTGCCATAATAGTGCTGTAATAATACTGCATTGTAATAGTGCTGTTATTATACTGCCATAGTAATAATGCTGATATAATACTGCCATAGTAATAGTGCTGATATAATACTGCATTTTAATAGTGCTGTTACAATACTGCCATAGTAATAGTACTGATGTAATGCTACCATAGTAATAGTTCTGATATAATACTGCCATAGTAATACTGCTGTAATAATACTGCATTGTAATAGTCTGTCATAATACTGCCATAGTAATAATAGAGCCGATATAAAACTGCCACAGTAATAGTGCTGTAATAATACTGCCACAGTGAAAGTGCTAAAATAATACTGCCATAGTAATAGTGCTGATATAATACTGCATTGTAATAGTGATGCTAAAATGCTGCCATAGTAATAGTACTGATGTAATGCTACCATAGTAATAGTGCTGATATAATACAGCCATAGTAATAGTGCTGTAATAATACTGCCATAGTAATAGTGCTGATATAAAACTACCATAGTAATAGTGCTGATATAATACTGCCATAGTAATAGTGCTGTAATAATACTGCCATAGTAATAGTGCTGTAATAATACTGCCATAGTAATAGTGCTGATATAATACTGCTATAGTAATAGTGTTGCTATAATACTGCCATAGTTATAGTGCTATAATAATACTGCAATCGTAATAGTGCTGATATAATACTGCCATAGTAATAGTGCTGATATAATACAGCCATAGTAATAGTGCTGACATAAAACTACCATAGTAATGGTGCTGATATAATACTGCCATAGTAATAGTACTGATATAAAACTACCATAATAATAATAATAATAATAAATTTTATTTTTATAGCGCCGACATATTCCGCAGCACTTTACATTTCAGAGGGGATTTGTACAGACAATAGACATTACAGCATAACAATAATCACATACAGTAGATTATAACAAATACCAAGAGGAGTGAGGGCCCTGCTCGCAAGCTTACAGTCTATGAGGAAAGAGGTAGACACGAAAGGTGGGTGGTAACAGTTGCCCTGATTGTATGGACCAGCCATAATGTTAAGTGTGTAACAGTACAGACACAGAGGGCTAATGGATGCATAAAGCATGTGGGAACATGATGCTGGGAACCTGGTTATGGTAAAATTTTTGGCTCTGCCACACAGGGATAGGTTAGGTTAATGTGTTGAGGCGATAGGCCAGTCTGAATAAATGCGTTTTCAGGACACGCTTAAAATTGTGGGGACTGGGGACTAATCGTATTGACCTGGGAAGTGCATTCCAAAGAATTGGCGCGGCACGTGTAAAGTCTTGGAGACGGGAGTGGGAGGTTCTGACTATTGAGGATACTAACCTCAGGTCATCAGCAGAACGGAGGGCGCGGGTAGGGTGGTATACTGAAACAAGGGAGGAGATGTAGGGTGGTGCTGAGCCATGGAGGGCTTTGTGGGTGAGGGTAATAAGTTTATACTGAATTCTGGAGTGGATGGGTAGCCAGTGTAATGACTGGCACAAGGTAGAGGCATCGGAGTAACGATTGGTGAGGAATATGATCCTGGCTGCAGCATTCAAGACAGATTGGAGAGGGGAGAGTTTTGTAAGAGGGAGACCGATTAGAAGAGAGTTACAATAGTCGAGACGAGAATGAATAAGAGAAACAGTAAGAGTTTTTGCAGAGTCAAAAGTAAGAAAAGGTCGAATTCTAGAAATGTTTTTGAGGTGCAGATGACAAGAGCGAGCCAGTGATCGAATGTGGGGGGCAAAGGAAAGCTCGGAATCAAGTATGACCCCAAGACAGCGGGCATGTTGCTGGGGAGTAATAGTGGAACCACAGACGGAAATGGCAATGTCGGGTGTAGGTACATTAGTAGCGGGAGGAAACACAAGGAGTTCAGTCTTTGATAGGTTCAGTTTCAGATATAGTGAGGACATGATATTAGACACAGCGTTTAGACAATCGCCAGTGTTTTCTAGAAAGGCTGGCGTGATGTCAGGAGAAGAAGCGTATAATTGGGTGTCATCAGCATAGAGATGGTACTGGAAACCAAATCTATCTACTATTACCATAGTAATAGTGCTGATATAATACTGCTATAGTAATAGTGTTGCTATAAGACTGCCATAGTAATAGTGCTGATATAAAACTACCATAGTAATAGTGCTGATATAATACTGCCATAGTAATAGTGCTGATATAATACTGCTATAGTAATAGTGTTGCTATAATACTGCCATAGTTATAGTGCTATAATAATACTGCCATAGTAATAGTGCTGATATAATACTGCCATAGTAATAGTGCTGATATAATACTGCCATAGTAATAGTGCTGATATAATACTGCCATAGTAATAGTACTGATATAAAACTACCATAGTAATAGTGCTGATATAATACTGCTATAGTAATAATGCTGATATAATACTGCCATAGTAATAGTGCTGATATAATACTGCCATAGTAATAGTGTTGCTATAATACTGCCATAGTAATAGTGTTGCTATAATACTGCCATAGTAATAGTGTTGCTATAATACTGCCATAGTAATAGTGCTGATATAAAACTACCATAGTAATGGTGCTGTAATAATACTGCCATAGTAATAGTGCTGTAATAATACTGCCATAGTAATAGTGCTGTAATAATACTGCCATAGTAATAGTGCTGTAATAATACTGCCATGGAATAATGGAATAAACAGCTCGTGACATACAGTTCTCAGTCTATACTGCCATAGTAGTATGCATGAATACCAGCTGAGCTGTACCCTGGGACCGGGTGGAGGAGCCCGTACATGACCTGCCCCTTCTGCCGCTGCCACCGTTTGGGCTGCTCCCGCGTGTGTCCCCTCTGCTCCTGTATACAATCAGTACCAGCTGGGGGCAGTGCTGAGCCCCTTCTCGCGCTCCTCCTGCCTTCTTATT
Source organism: Dendrobates tinctorius (assembly GCF_039654945.1). Lineage (NCBI taxonomy): Eukaryota > Metazoa > Chordata > Amphibia > Anura > Dendrobatidae > Dendrobates > Dendrobates tinctorius. The sequence continues at coordinate 4,662,846 of NW_027361754.1, forward strand.
ACGTCCGCTGCCCCCGGAGGACTCTGGTCTAAGGTGAAAAAATGACTTGTCTGATTCTGTTAGGATCACTTTTAACCACAACGTCCCTGTTGCCTTTTTTCTCTCCCTTTACCTAATAATGGAGATGTTTGTGATGTGAAACCCCGGGGCCGCATTCCTGAGTGCGCGTCGTCTGCAGAGCGGTGCTTCTTCCTGAGTGCGCGGTGTCTGCAGAGCGGTGCTTCTTCCTGAGTGGCAGTCGGACGCCATTGCTCAGCATGGCACCACATGGGCTCGGCTGATAGGTGGGAAAATTAGTCATCTCATCAATGTATCTGCCTCACAATTCTGTACAATGTGCGGCCTCTGCGACTTTCACACATCATTTCCTGGCCGAGGCACGGATTTCCACCTTAGTATGTGGGCTGTCATGTGGCCATTTCCATCTGCCTAGATGTTTTAAAGGGAGTAGTTAGGACTGGAAAATGTTGCCAAAACCAGCGCCACCCTTGCCTACAGGTTGTGTCTGGTATTGCAGCTCAGCCCTATTGCAGGGAACTGTGCGGAGCTGCAGCACCACACACAATTTAATGTTTTTGGAAGACGGAAGCCATTTTTTCTAATCCTGAAGGGCCCGTTTACCCATTTTTTTTTTCTTGGTCAGTGAACAATCCTTGGATTACTCTCCCAATTAAATAAAAATCCCCCCATCCTGCCTTCATTACTGCCCACTGGGTGCACGGGTAATTGTATATGTCGTTTGCCAACCGTCCTCATGACACAGCAGCTGGGAATGTGGCGGATGCGGTGGTCACATGACCATACAGTCAGATTACGTGGCCGCCCCAGGCTCCTATACGTCGGGTAAAAGGCGACTTGATCTGGACTTTCAGCATCATTTCTCGCACCTTTCAGATCCAATGAACTGGAAACTACAAAACAAAACAGAAAAGGAACTTGTGAAGAGTGGAGGCAGAAAAGGAGGCGCAGACCCTTGCCATGAATCTGTGATGAACAGACAGAGGCGACCCAGCAGTGAGGGTGGGTGCAATGTCATTATTGTTGGTTTAAGTCATTTTGTCTGGTTCACTTGGCCTCTGAGAGCTTCTTTATTCGGCAGCTTTCTCTAACAAGCTCCTATTGCTCTGGGCGGCCTGGTCGCAGAGATCAGTAACAATAGCGTCTTTCAGCCTTAGACGCTGCTCGCCGCTCCATAATATTTTAGTCTGGGGAGTTCACTGAAGATGGAGGTTTTCACAACACTTTGTAAAATAAAAATAATAAAACATAAAAACCATTTACCTTCACTTTACAGGAAAATCTCCAGAAGTTCTGCGCAGGGTTTAAGGAAGGAGGAGGACGCAAAAATAGAAATGCTGAAGACGCGTATTGTTATCCACTCGACTGCTGCACATGTCATCGATATCACTGCTGCAAAGACCGTGTAACATCACTGCACTTGGTGACATCATCAGTCAATCACACTCACCTGGTGACATCACTGCAATTGGTGACATCATCAGTCAATCACAGACTGAGCTGGTGATATCCCTGCACTTACTGGGTGACATCATAAGTCACTCACACACTGACCTGGTGACATCACTGCACTTGGTGACATCATCAGTCACTTACACACTCACCTGCTGACATCACTGCACTTGGTGACATCATCAGTCAATCACACTGACCTGGTGACATCACTGCAATTGGTGACATCATCAGTCAATCACAGACTGAGCTGGTGATATCACTGCACTTACTGGGTGACATCATCAGTCACTCACACACTGACCTGGTGACATCACTGCACTTGGTGACATCATCAGTCACACACTCACCTGGTGACATCACTGCACTTGGTGACATCATCAGTCAATCACACTGACCTGGTGACATCACTGCAATTGGTGACATCATCAGTCAATCACAGACTGAGCTGGTGATATCACTGCACTTACTGGGTGACATCATCAGTCACTCACACTGACCTGGTGACATCTGCACTTGGTGACATCATCAGTCAATCACACTGACCTGGTGACATCACTGCAATTGGTGACATCATCAGTCAATCACAGACTGAGCTGGTGATATCGCACTTACTGGGTGACATCATCAGTCACCCACACACTGACCTGGTGACATCACTGCACTTGGTGACATCATCAGTCAATCACAGACTGAGCTGGTGATATCACTGCACTTACTGGGTGACATCATCAGTCACTCAGACACTGACCTGGTGACATCACTGCACTTGGTGACATCATCAGTCACTTACACACTCACCTGGTGACATCATCAGTCAATCACACTGACCTGGTGACATCACTGCAATTGGTGACATCATCAGTCAATCACAGACTGAGCAGGTGATATCACTGCACTTACTGGGTGACATCATCAGTCACCCACATACTGACCTGGTGACATCACTGCACTTGGTGACATCATCAGTCAATCACAGACTGAGCTGGTGATATCACTGCACTTACTGGGTGACATCATCAGTCACTCACACTGCCCTGGTGACATCACTGCACTTGGTGACATCATCAGTCACACACTCACCTGGTGACATCACTGCACTTGGTGACATCATCAGTCACTTACACACTCACCTGGTGACATCACTGCACTTGGTAACATCATCAGTCACTCACACACTGATCTGGTGACATCACTGCACTTGTCATAAACCTAGCACTCAACTTAGATGCATGAAAAAATGAATTTATTGTAGCACACGAAAAAACGTTTCGGTCTGTTGTGACCTTCAGTTACGTGTTACACTCAGTATGCAAGGTACGAGAATATCTCCTGATGTGCTTTATAATATAATGGAGATCTGTGTTGGAAGCTGAGCATATAGAGCTGCAAATTATCTTAGTTGTGCATGAAGATCGGGCACTTGTGCCACCGGACACAGTATCCACTGCAAGTCTTGAGATCTTCATGCACAACTAAGATAATTTGCAGCTCTATATGCTCAGCTTCCAACACAGATCTCCATTATATTATAAAGCACATCAGGAGATATTCTCGTACCTTGCATACTGAGTGTAACACGTAACTGAAGGTCACAACAGACCGAAGCGTTTTTTTCGTGTGCTACAATAAATTCATTTTTTCACGCATCTAAGTTGAGTGCTAGGTTTATACTTAATTTACATATGGTTTGGGAACCTAGCCTTAGTACCACCCCATAGTTATGCTCACGGAGTTTTTGTATCACTGCACTTGGTGACATCATCAGTCACTTACACACTCACCTGGTGACATCATTGCACTTGGCGACATCAGTCACTCACACACTGACCTGGTGATATTACTGCACTTGGTGACATCATCAGTCACTTACACACTCACCTGGTGATATCACTGCACTTACTGGGTGACATCATCAGTCACTCACACTGACCTGGTGACATCACTGCACTTGTTGACATCATCAGTCACACTGACCTGGTGACATCACTGCACTTGGTGACATCATCAGTCAATCACAGACTGACCTGGTGTTAACACTGCACTTACTGCGTGACATCATTAGTCACTCACAAACTGACCTGGTGACATCACTGCACTTACTGGGTGACATCATCAGTCAATCACAGGCTGATCTGGTGACATGACTGCACTTGGTGACATCCATCAATCACAGACTGGCTTGGTGACATCATTGCACTTAGTGGGTGACATCAGTGACACACACACTGACCTGGTGACATTACTGCACTTACTGAGTGACATCATCATTCATGTCATTCACTCACACACTGACCTGGTGACATCACTGCACTTACTGGGTGACATCATCAGTCAATCGCAAACTGATCTGGTGACATCACTGCACTTGGTGACATCATCCGTCAATCACAGACTGGCTTGGTGATATCACTGCACTTACTGGGTGACATCAGTGACTCACACACTGACCTGGTGACATCACTGCACTTGGTGACATCATCATTCACTCACAGACTGACCTGGTGACATCACTGCACTTACTGGGTGACATCATCATTCACTCACCGACTGACCTGGTGACATCACTGCCCTTGCTGGTTGACAACATTATTCACTCACAGACTGACCTGGTGACATCACTGCACTTGGTGACATCATCAGTCAATCACAGACTGGCCTGGTGACATCACTGCCCTTGCTGGGTGACAATATTCACTCACAGACTGACCTGGTGACATCACTGCACTTACTTGGTGACATCATCAGTCACTCACAGACTGGCCTGGTGACATCACTGCACTTACTGGGTGACATCATCAGTCACTCACAGACTGGCCTGGTGACATCACTGCACTTGGTGACATCATCAGTCAATCACAGACTGGCCTGGTGACATCACTGCCCTTGCTGGGTGACAATATTCACTCACAGACTGACCTGGTGACATCACTGCACTTACTTGGTGACATCATCAGTCACTCACAGACTGGCCTGGTGACATCACTGCACTTACTGGGTGACATCATCAGTCACTCACAGACTGGCCTGGTGACATCACTGCACTTGGTGACATCATCAGTCAATCACAGACTGGCCTGGTGACATCACTGCCCTTGCTGGGTGACAATATTCACTCACAGACTAACCTGGTGACATCACTGCACTTACTTGGTGACATCATCAGTCACTCACAGACTGGCCTGGTGACATCACTGCACTTACTGGGTGACATCATCAGTCACTCACAGACTGGCCTGGTGACATCACTGCACTTACTGGGTGACATCATCATTCGCTCACAGACTGACCTGCAGCAAAAGACTGTGACATCCTCAGCCAATCATAAATTAACCTGCCATATAGACTGTATGATCTCACGGGAGTCACCTTGTGACATCATCATCTAATTTCAGACATACACACTACGCAGGCTCTGTGATATGATAATCTTTGCTACATCACTGCATCCATTAGGACTTCATGATCCAGGCGAAGACTGACCTGCCTTGAAAACTTACAACACCTTCCTTGTGACATCATCATCCAACCACAAAGTGACTTGATACATTAACTGTGTGATGGCACTGCACTTATTATGACGTCACCTGGTTGCAGACTGTTCTGCTTGTAAACTCACTGCACTCACCCTGTGACATCATTTAGTCACAGACCTACAAGTGTGACCTGACTGCACTCATTCTGTGACATCACCCAGTCATGGACCTGTCTGTGTGACATCACTGGGCATCGCCTCTTGACATCACAGTCATGTTTCCTGAGCTCCAAAACTGCACTGCTTAGTATTAGTTTTTTGTTTTGTGGCTGTATGTAATATTCCCCACAACAGCTGGGGACCCCGCACCGCCGCCATCGTGCCTCCCCCATATTATCACTCAGTAGTGTGCACAGGGCCACTTCCCTGACCCATTATCCCATATATAGGCTGTTTATTTTGGGGCCGTTGCGCTCGGCTCGCGGTTGCGCTCGGCTCACGGCTGCTCTGTGCTATAGGCACAGCCTGGGATTCATGGCTTATTTAGCAGACTGCTCGCACTTTGGAGGCTGCTGACAGCCCAGCAATGATGTTATATATAGTGTGGAAGGAGTCTCCTTACGGTTCACTGGTTCTCAGCTGATCCAGAGGAAAGAGAATATTAAACAGTGTAAAGTAGTACTTACCCGCTCTGTATAAACACAGCCTGCCGCAGTTTACATAGCTGTCAGGAGAGCTGCAGGCCGGCGCGATTGCTTACACTGTCCCATGTAATGCACGAAATAACCGCAAGACACACCATGAAAATGAACGCTGCATACGAGGCGCGTCAGGAAAACGAACGCTGCATACAAGATGCGTCAGGAAAACGAACGCTGCATACAAGATGCGTCAGGAAAACGAACGCAGCACACTAGATGTACCAGGAAAACGAACGCAGCACACTAGATGTACCAGGAAAACGAACGCAGCACACTAGATGTACCAGGAAAACGAACGCAGCACACTAGATGCACCAGGAAAACGAATGCAGCACACTAGATGCACCAGGAAAACGAACGCAGCACACTAGATGCACCAGGAAAACGAACGCAGCACACTAGATGTACCAGGAAAACGAACGCAGCACACTAGATGTACCAGGAAAACGAACGCAGCACACTAGATGTACCAGGAAAACGAATGCAGCACACTAGATGCACCAGGAAAACGAATGCAGCACACTAGATACGTCAGGAAAACGAACGCAGCACACTAGATGCACCAGGAAAACGAACGCAGCACACTAGATGTACCAGGAAAACGAATGCAGCACACTAGATACGTCAGGAAAACGAACGCAGCACACTAGATGCACCAGGAAAACGAACGCAGCACACTAGATACGTCAGGAAAACGAACGCAGCACACTAGATGTACCAGGAAAACGAATGCAGCACACTAGATACGTCAGGAAAACGATCGCTGCATACTAGATGCACCAGGAAAATGAACGCAGCACACTAGATGTACCAGGAAAACGAATGCAGCACACTAGATACGTCAGGAAAACGAACGCAGCACACTAGATGTACCAGGAAAACGAACGCAGCACACTAGATGTACCAGGAAAACGAATGCAGCACACTAGATACGTCAGGAAAACGAACGCAGCACACTAGATGCACCAGGAAAACGAACGCAGCACACTAGATGTACCAGGAAAACGAATGCAGCACACTAGATACGTCAGGAAAACGAACGCAGCACACTAGATGCACCAGGAAAACGAACGCAGCACACTAGATACGTCAGGAAAACGAACGCAGCACACTAGATGTACCAGGAAAACGAATGCAGCACACTAGATACGTCAGGAAAACGATCGCTGCATACTAGATGCACCAGGAAAATGAACGCAGCACACTAGATGTACCAGGAAAACGAATGCAGCACACTAGATACGTCAGGAAAACGAACGCAGCACACTAGATGTACCAGGAAAACGAACGCAGCACACTAGATGTACCAGGAAAACGAATGCAGCACACTAGATACGTCAGGAAAACGAACGCAGCACACTAGATGCACCAGGAAAACGAACGCAGCACACTAGATGTACCAGGAAAACGAATGCAGCACACTAGATACGTCAGGAAAACGATCGCTGCATACTAGATGCACCAGGAAAACGAACGCAGCACACTAGATGCACCAGGAAAACGAACGCAACACACTAGATGCACCAGGAAAACGAACGCAGCACACTAGATGCACCAGGAAAACGAACGCAGCACACTAGATGCACCAGGAAAACGAACGCAGCACACTAGATACGTCAGGAAAACGATCGCTGCATACAAGATGCACCAGGAAAACGAACGCAGCACACTAGATACGTCAGGAAAACGATCGCTGCATACAAGATGCACCAGGAAAACGAACGCTGCATACAAGATGCGTCAGGAAAACGAACGCAGCACACTAGATGTACCAGGAAAACGAATGCAGCACACTAGATACGTCAGGAAAACGAACGCAGCACACTAGATGTACCAGGAAAACGAATGCAGCACACTAGATACGTCAGGAAAACGAACGCAGCACACTAGATGCACCAGGAAAACGAACGCAGCACACTAGATACATCAGGAAAACGAACGCAGCACACTAGATGTACCAGGAAAACGAATGCAGCACACTAGATACGTCAGGAAAACGATCGCTGCATACTAGATGCACCAGGAAAACGAACGCAGCACACTAGATGTACCAGGAAAACGAATGCAGCACACTAGATACGTCAGGAAAACGAACGCAGCACACTAGATGTACCAGGAAAACGAACGCAGCACACTAGATGTACCAGGAAAACGAATGCAGCACACTAGATACGTCAGGAAAACGAACGCAGCACACTAGATGCACCAGGAAAACGAACGCAGCACACTAGATGTACCAGGAAAACGAATGCAGCACACTAGATACGTCAGGAAAACGATCGCTGCATACTAGATGCACCAGGAAAACGAACGCAGCACACTAGATGCACCAGGAAAACGAACGCAGCACACTAGATGCACCAGGAAAATGAACGCAGCACACTAGATACGTCAGGAAAACGATCGCTGCATACAAGATGCACCAGGAAAACGAACGCAGCACACTAGATACGTCAGGAAAACGATCGCTGCATACAAGATGCACCAGGAAAACGAACGCTGCATACAAGATGCGTCAGGAAAACGAACGCAGCACACTAGATGTACCAGGAAAACGAATGCAGCACACTAGATACGTCAGGAAAACGAACGCAGCACACTAGATGCACCAGGAAAACGAACGCAGCACACTAGATGCACCAGGAAAACGAACGCAGCACACTAGATGCACCAGGAAAACGAACGCAGCACACTAGATGCACCAGGAAAACGAACGCAGCACACTAGATACGTCAGGAAAACGATCGCTGCATACAAGATGCACCAGGAAAACGAACGCAGCACACTAGATACGTCAGGAAAACGATCGCTGCATACAAGATGCACCAGGAAAACGAACGCAGCATACAAGATGCACCAGGAAAACGAACGCAGCACACTAGATGTACCAGGAAAACGAACGCAGCACACTAGATATGTCAGGAAAACGAACGCAGCACACTAGATGCACCAGGAAAACGATCGCTGCATACAAGATGCACCAGGAAAACGATCGCTGCATACAAGATGCACCAGGAAAACGATCACTGCATACAAGATGCACCAGGAAAACGAACGCAGCACACTAAATGTACCAGGAAAACGAACGCAGCACACTAGATGTACCAGGAAAACGAACGCAGCACACTAGATGCACCAGGAAAACGAACGCAGCACACTAGATGCACCAGGAAAACGAACGCAGCACACTAGATGCACCAGGAAAACGAACGCAGCACACTAGATGCACCAGGAAAACGATCGCTGCATACAAGATGCACCAGGAAAACGATCGCTGCATACAAGATGCACCAGGAAAACGAACGCAGCACACTAGATGCACCAGGAAAACGAACGCAGCACACTAGATACGTCAGGAAAACGATCGCTGCATACAAGATGCACCAGGAAAACGATCGCTGCATACAAGATGCACCAGGAAAACGATCGCTGCATACAAGATGCACCAGGAAAACGAACGCAGCACACTAGATGTACCAGGAAAACGAACGCAGCACACTAGATGTACCAGGAAAACGAACGCAGCACACTAGATACACCAGGAAAACGAACGCAGCACACTAGATGCACCAGGAAAACGAACGCAGCACACTAGATGCACCAGGAAAACGAACGCAGCACACTAGATGCACCAGGAAAACGATCGCTGCATACAAGATGCACCAGGAAAACGATCGCTGCATACAAGATGCACCAGGAAAACGATCGCTGCATACAAGATGCACCAGGAAAACGAACGCAGCACACTAGATGCACCAGGAAAACGAACGCAGCACACTAGATACGTCAGGAAAACGATCGCTGCATACAAGATGCACCAGGAAAACGATCGCTGCATACTAGATGTACCAGGAAAACGAACGCAGCACATTAGATGTACCAGGAAAACGAACGCAGCACACTAGATGTACCAGGAAAACGAACGCAGCACACTAGATACGTCAGGAAAACGAACGCAGCACACTAGATGCACCAGGAAAACGAACGCAACACACTAGATACGTCAGGAAAACGAACGCAGCACACTAGATGCACCAGGAAAACGAACGCAGCACACTAGATGCACCAGGAAAACGAACGCTGCATACGAGATGCATCAGGAAAATGAACGCAGCACACTAGATGCACCAGGAAAACGAACGCATCACACTAGATACGTCAGGAAAACGAACGCTGCATACGAGATGCATCAGGAAAACGAACGCAGCACACTAGATGCACCAGGAAAACGAACGCAGCACACTAGATGCACCAGGAAAACGAACGCAGCACACTAGATACGTCAGGAAAACGAACGCAGCACACTAGATGCACCAGGAAAACGAACGCAGCACACTAGATACGTCAGGAAAACGATCGCTGCATACAAGATGCACCAGGAAAACGATCGCTGCATACAAGATGCACCAGGAAAACGAACGCTGCATACAAGATGCGTCAGGAAAACGAACGCTGCATACAAGATGCGTCAGGAAAACGAACGCAGCACACTAGATGTACCAGGAAAACGAACGCAGCACACTAGATGTACCAGGAAAACGAACGCAGCACACTAGATGTACCAGGAAAACGAATGCAGGCACACTAGATGCACCAGGAAAACGAATGCAGCACACTAGATACGTCAGGAAAACGAACGCAGCACACTAGATGCACCAGGAAAACGAACGCAGCACACTAGATGTACCAGGAAAACGAACGCAGCACACTAGATGTACCAGGAAAACGAACGCAGCACACTAGATGTACCAGGAAAACGAATGCAGCACACTAGATGCACCAGGAAAACGAATGCAGCACACTAGATACGTCAGGAAAACGAACGCAGCACACTAGATGCACCAGGAAAACGAACGCAGCACACTAGATGTACCAGGAAAACGAATGCAGCACACTAGATACGTCAGGAAAACGAACGCAGCACACTAGATGCACCAGGAAAACGAACGCAGCACACTAGATACGTCAGGAAAACGAACGCAGCACACTAGATGTACCAGGAAAACGAATGCAGCACACTAGATACGTCAGGAAAACGATCGCTGCATACTAGATGCACCAGGAAAATGAACGCAGCACACTAGATGTACCAGGAAAACGAATGCAGCACACTAGATACGTCAGGAAAACGAACGCAGCACACTAGATGTACCAGGAAAACGAACGCAGCACACTAGATGTACCAGGAAAACGAATGCAGCACACTAGATAAGTCAGGAAAACGAACGCAGCACACTAGATGCACCAGGAAAACGAACGCAGCACACTAGATGTACCAGGAAAACGAATGCAGCACACTAGATACGTCAGGAAAACGATCGCTGCATACTAGATGCACCAAGAAAACGAACGCAGCACACTAGATGCACCAGGAAAACGAACGCAGCACACTAGATGCACCAGGAAAACGAACGCAGCACACTAGATACGTCAGGAAAACGATCGCTGCATACAAGATGCACCAGGAAAACGAACGCAGCACACTAGATACGTCAGGAAAACGATCGCTGCATACAAGATGCACCAGGAAAACGAACGCTGCATACAAGATGCGTCAGGAAAACGAACGCAGCACACTAGATGTACCAGGAAAACGAATGCAGCACACTAGATACGTCAGGAAAACGAACGCAGCACACTAGATGTACCAGGAAAACGAATGCAGCACACTAGATACGTCAGGAAAACGAACGCAGCACACTAGATGCACCAGGAAAACGAACGCAGCACACTAGATACGTCAGGAAAACGAACGCAGCACACTAGATGTACCAGGAAAACGAATGCAGCACACTAGATACGTCAGGAAAACGATCGCTGCATACTAGATGCACCAGGAAAACGAACGCAGCACACTAGATGTACCAGGAAAACGAATGCAGCACACTAGATACGTCAGGAAAACGAACGCAGCACACTAGACGTACCAGGAAAACGAACGCAGCACACTAGATGTACCAGGAAAACGAATGCAGCACACTAGATACGTCAGGAAAACGAACGCAGCACACTAGATGCACCAGGAAAACGAACGCAGCACACTAGATGTACCAGGAAAACGAATGCAGCACACTAGATACGTCAGGAAAACGATCGCTGCATACTAGATGCACCAGGAAAACGAACGCAGCACACTAGATGCACCAGGAAAACAAACGCAGCACACTAGATGCACCAGGAAAACGAACGCAGCACACTAGATACGTCAGGAAAACGATCGCTGCATACAAGATGCACCAGGAAAACGAACGCAGCACACTAGATACGTCAGGAAAACGATCGCTGCATACAAGATGCACCAGGAAAACGAACGCTGCATACAAGATGCGTCAGGAAAACGAACGCAGCACACTAGATGTACCAGGAAAACGGATGCAGCACACTAGATACGTCAGGAAAACGAACGCAGCACACTAGATGCACCAGGAAAACGAACGCAGCACACTAGATGCACCAGGAAAACGAACGCAGCACACTAGATGCACCAGGAAAACGAACGCAGCACACTAGATGCACCAGGAAAACGAACGCAGCACACTAGATACGTCAGGAAAACGATCGCTGCATACAAGATGCACCAGGAAAACGAACGCAGCACACTAGATACGTCAGGAAAACGATCGCTGCATACAAGATGCACCAGGAAAACGAACGCAGCATACAAGATGCACCAGGAAAACGAACGCAGCACACTAGATGTACCAGGAAAACGAACGCAGCACACTAGATATGTCAGGAAAACGAACGCAGCACACTAGATGCACCAGGAAAACGATCGCTGCATACAAGATGCACCAGGAAAACGATCGCTGCATACAAGATGCACCAGGAAAACGATCACTGCATACAAGATGCACCAGGAAAACGAACGCAGCACACTAAATGTACCAGGAAAACGAACGCAGCACACTAGATGTACCAGGAAAACGAACGCAGCACACTAGATGCACCAGGAAAACGAACGCAGCACACTAGATGCACCAGGAAAACGAACGCAGCACACTAGATGCACCAGGAAAACGAACGCAGCACACTAGATGCACCAGGAAAACGATCGCTGCATACAAGATGCACCAGGAAAACGATCGCTGCATACAAGATGCACCAGGAAAACGATCGCTGCATACAAGATGCACCAGGAAAACGAACGCAGCACACTAGATGCACCAGGAAAACGAACGCAGCACACTAGATACGTCAGGAAAACGATCGCTGCATACAAGATGCACCAGGAAAACGATCGCTGCATACAAGATGCACCAGGAAAACGATCACTGCATACAAGATGCACCAGGAAAACGAACGCAGCACACTAGATGTACCAGGAAAACGAACACAGCACACTAGATGTACCAGGAAAACGAACGCAGCACACTAGATGCACCAGGAAAACGAACGCAGCACACTAGATGCACCAGGAAAACGAACGCAGCACACTAGATGCACCAGGAAAACGAACGCAGCACACTAGATGCACCAGGAAAACGATCGCTGCATACAAGATGCACCAGGAAAACGATCGCTGCATACAAGATGCACCAGGAAAACGAACGCAGCACACTAGATGCACCAGGAAAACGAACGCAGCACACTAGATACGTCAGGAAAACGATCGCTGCATACAAGATGCACCAGGAAAACGATCGCTGCATACTAGATGTACCAGGAAAACGAACGCAGCACATTAGATGTACCAGGAAAACGAACGCAGCACACTAGATGTACCAGGAAAACGAACGCAGCACACTAGATACGTCAGGAAAACGAACGCAGCACACTAGATGCACCAGGAAAACGAACGCAACACACTAGATACGTCAGGAAAACGAACGCAGCACACTAGATGCACCAGGAAAACGAACGCAGCACACTAGATGCACCAGGAAAACGAACGCTGCATACGAGATGCATCAGGAAAATGAACGCAGCACACTAGATGCACCAGGAAAACGAACGCATCACACTAGATACGTCAGGAAAACGAACGCTGCATACGAGATGCATCAGGAAAACGAACGCAGCACACTAGATGCACCAGGAAAACGAACGCAGCACACTAGATGCACCAGGAAAACGAACGCAGCACACTAGATACGTCAGGAAAACGAACGCAGCACACTAGATGCACCAGGAAAACGAACGCAGCACACTAGATACGTCAGGAAAACGATCGCTGCATACAAGATGCACCAGGAAAACGATCGCTGCATACAAGATGCACCAGGAAAACGAACGCAGCACACTAGATGTACCAGGAAAACGAACGCAGCACACTAGATGTACCAGGAAAACGAACGCAGCACACTAGATGTACCAGGAAAACGAACGCAGCACACTAGATACGTCAGGAAAACGAACGCAGCACACTAGATGCACCAGGAAAACGAACGCAGCACACTAGATGCACCAGGAAAACGAACGTAGCACACTAGATGCACCAGGAAACGAACGCAGCACATTAGATACGTCAGGAAAATGAACGCAGCACACTAGATACGTCAGGAAAACGATCGCTGCATACAAGATGCACCAGGAAAACGAACGCAGCACACTAGATACGTCAGGAAAACGATCGCTGCATACAAGATGCACCAGGAAAACGAACACTGCATACAAGATGCGTCAGGAAAACGAACGCAGCACACTAGATGTACCAGGAAAACGAATGCAGCACACTAGATACGTCAGGAAAACGAACGCAGCACACTAGATGCACCAGGAAAACGAACGCAGCACACTAGATGCACCAGGAAAACGAACGCAGCACACTAGATGCACCAGGAAAACGAACGCAGCACACTAGATGCACCAGGAAAACGAACGCAGCACACTAGATACGTCAGGAAAACGATCGCTGCATACAAGATGCACCAGGAAAACGAACGCAGCACACTAGATACGTCAGGAAAACGATCGCTGCATACAAGATGCACCAGGAAAACGAACGCAGCATACAAGATGCACCAGGAAAACGAACGCAGCACACTAGATGTACCAGGAAAACGAACGCAGCACACTAGATATGTCAGGAAAACGAACGCAGCACACTAGATGCACCAGGAAAACGATCGCTGCATACAATATGCACCAGGAAAACGATCGCTGCATACAAGATGCACCAGGAAAACGATCACTGCATACAAGATGCACCAGGAAAACGAACGCAGCACACTAAATGTACCAGGAAAACGAACGCAGCACACTAGATGTACCAGGAAAACGAACGCAGCACACTAGATGCACCAGGAAAACGAACGCAGCACACTAGATGCACCAGGAAAACGAACGCAGCACACTAGATGCACCAGGAAAACGAACGCAGCACACTAGATGCACCAGGAAAACGATCGCTGCATACAAGATGCACCAGGAAAACGATCGCTGCATACAAGATGCACCAGGAAAACGAACGCAGCACACTAGATGCACCAGGAAAACGAACGCAGCACACTAGATACGTCAGGAAAACGATCGCTGCATACAAGATGCACCAGGAAAACGATCGCTGCATACAAGATGCACCAGGAAAACGATCACTGCATACAAGATGCACCAGGAAAACGAACGCAGCACACTAGATGTACCAGGAAAACGAACGCAGCACACTAGATGTACCAGGAAAACGAACGCAGCACACTAGATACACCAGGAAAACGAACGCAGCACACTAGATGCACCAGGAAAACGAACGCAGCACACTAGATGCACCAGGAAAACGAACGCAGCACACTAGATGCACCAGGAAAACGATCGCTGCATACAAGATGCACCAGGAAAACGATCGCTGCATACAAGATGCACCAGGAAAACGATCGCTGCATACAAGATGCACCAGGAAAACGAACGCAGCACACTAGATGCACCAGGAAAACGAACGCAGCACACTAGATACGTCAGGAAAACGATCGCTGCATACAAGATGCACCAGGAAAACGATCGCTGCATACTAGATGTACCAGGAAAACGAACGCAGCACATTAGATGTACCAGGAAAACGAACGCAGCACACTAGATGTACCAGGAAAACGAACGCAGCACACTAGATACGTCAGGAAAACGAACGCAGCACACTAGATGCACCAGGAAAACGAACGCAACACACTAGATACGTCAGGAAAACGAACGCAGCACACTAGATGCACCAGGAAAACGAACGCAGCACACTAGATGCACCAGGAAAACGAACGCTGCATACGAGATGCATCAGGAAAATGAACGCAGCACACTAGATGCACCAGGAAAACGAACGCATCACACTAGATACGTCAGGAAAACGAACGCTGCATACGAGATGCATCAGGAAAACGAACGCAGCACACTAGATGCACCAGGAAAACGAACGCAGCACACTAGATGCACCAGGAAAACGAACGCAGCACACTAGATACGTCAGGAAAACGAACGCAGCACACTAGATGCACCAGGAAAACGAACGCAGCACACTAGATACGTCAGGAAAACGATCGCTGCATACAAGATGCACCAGGAAAACGATCGCTGCATACAAGATGCACCAGGAAAACGAACGCTGCATACAAGATGCGTCAGGAAAACGAACGCTGCATACAAGATGCGTCAGGAAAACGAACGCAGCACACTAGATGTACCAGGAAAACGAACGCAGCACACTAGATGTACCAGGAAAACGAACGCAGCACACTAGATGTACCAGGAAAACGAATGCAGCACACTAGATGCACCAGGAAAACGAATGCAGCACACTAGATACGTCAGGAAAACGAACGCAGCACACTAGATGCACCAGGAAAACGAACGCAGCACACTAGATGTACCAGGAAAACGAACGCAGCACACTAGATGTACCAGGAAAACGAACGCAGCACACTAGATGTACCAGGAAAACGAATGCAGCACACTAGATGCACCAGGAAAACGAATGCAGCACACTAGATACGTCAGGAAAACGAACGCAGCACACTAGATGCACCAGGAAAACGAACGCAGCACACTAGATGTACCAGGAAAACGAATGCAGCACACTAGATACGTCAGGAAAACGAACGCAGCACACTAGATGCACCAGGAAAACGAACGCAGCACACTAGATACGTCAGGAAAACGAACGCAGCACACTAGATGTACCAGGAAAACGAATGCAGCACACTAGATACGTCAGGAAAACGATCGCTGCATACTAGATGCACCAGGAAAATGAACGCAGCACACTAGATGTACCAGGAAAACGAATGCAGCACACTAGATACGTCAGGAAAACGAACGCAGCACACTAGATGTACCAGGAAAACGAACGCAGCACACTAGATGTACCAGGAAAACGAATGCAGCACACTAGATAAGTCAGGAAAACGAACGCAGCACACTAGATGCACCAGGAAAACGAACGCAGCACACTAGATGTACCAGGAAAACGAATGCAGCACACTAGATACGTCAGGAAAACGATCGCTGCATACTAGATGCACCAGGAAAACGAACGCAGCACACTAGATGCACCAGGAAAACGAACGCAGCACACTAGATGCACCAGGAAAACGAACGCAGCACACTAGATACGTCAGGAAAACGATCGCTGCATACAAGATGCACCAGGAAAACGAACGCAGCACACTAGATACGTCAGGAAAACGATCGCTGCATACAAGATGCACCAGGAAAACGAACGCTGCATACAAGATGCGTCAGGAAAACGAACGCAGCACACTAGATGTACCAGGAAAACGAATGCAGCACACTAGATACGTCAGGAAAACGAACGCAGCACACTAGATGTACCAGGAAAACGAATGCAGCACACTAGATACGTCAGGAAAACGAACGCAGCACACTAGATGCACCAGGAAAACGAACGCAGCACACTAGATACGTCAGGAAAACGAACGCAGCACACTAGATGTACCAGGAAAACGAATGCAGCACACTAGATACGTCAGGAAAACGATCGCTGCATACTAGATGCACCAGGAAAACGAACGCAGCACACTAGATGTACCAGGAAAACGAATGCAGCACACTAGATACGTCAGGAAAACGAACGCAGCACACTAGATGTACCAGGAAAACGAACGCAGCACACTAGATGTACCAGGAAAACGAATGCAGCACACTAGATACGTCAGGAAAACGAACGCAGCACACTAGATGCACCAGGAAAACGAACGCAGCACACTAGATGTACCAGGAAAACGAATGCAGCACACTAGATACGTCAGGAAAACGATCGCTGCATACTAGATGCACCAGGAAAACGAACGCAGCACACTAGATGCACCAGGAAAACAAACGCAGCACACTAGATGCACCAGGAAAACGAACGCAGCACACTAGATACGTCAGGAAAACGATCGCTGCATACAAGATGCACCAGGAAAACGAACGCAGCACACTAGATACGTCAGGAAAACGATCGCTGCATACAAGATGCACCAGGAAAACGAACGCTGCATACAAGATGCGTCAGGAAAACGAACGCAGCACACTAGATGTACCAGGAAAACGAATGCAGCACACTAGATACGTCAGGAAAACGAACGCAGCACACTAGATGCACCAGGAAAACGAACGCAGCACACTAGATGCACCAGGAAAACGAACGCAGCACACTAGATGCACCAGGAAAACGAACGCAGCACACTAGATGCACCAGGAAAACGAACGCAGCACACTAGATACGTCAGGAAAACGATCGCTGCATACAAGATGCACCAGGAAAACGAACGCAGCACACTAGATACGTCAGGAAAACGATCGCTGCATACAAGATGCACCAGGAAAACGAACGCAGCATACAAGATGCACCAGGAAAACGAACGCAGCACACTAGATGTACCAGGAAAACGAACGCAGCACACTAGATATGTCAGGAAAACGAACGCAGCACACTAGATGCACCAGGAAAACGATCGCTGCATACAAGATGCACCAGGAAAACGATCGCTGCATACAAGATGCACCAGGAAAACGATCACTGCATACAAGATGCACCAGGAAAACGAACGCAGCACACTAAATGTACCAGGAAAACGAACGCAGCACACTAGATGTACCAGGAAAACGAACGCAGCACACTAGATGCACCAGGAAAACGAACGCAGCACACTAGATGCACCAGGAAAACGAACGCAGCACACTAGATGCACCAGGAAAACGAACGCAGCACACTAGATGCACCAGGAAAACGATCGCTGCATACAAGATGCACCAGGAAAACGATCGCTGCATACAAGATGCACCAGGAAAACGATCGCTGCATACAAGATGCACCAGGAAAACGAACGCAGCACACTAGATGCACCAGGAAAACGAACGCAGCACACTAGATACGTCAGGAAAACGATCGCTGCATACAAGATGCACCAGGAAAACGATCGCTGCATACAAGATGCACCAGGAAAACGATCACTGCATACAAGATGCACCAGGAAAACGAACGCAGCACACTAGATGTACCAGGAAAACGAACACAGCACACTAGATGTACCAGGAAAACGAACGCAGCACACTAGATGCACCAGGAAAACGAACGCAGCACACTAGATGCACCAGGAAAACGAACGCAGCACACTAGATGCACCAGGAAAACGAACGCAGCACACTAGATGCACCAGGAAAACGATCGCTGCATACAAGATGCACCAGGAAAACGATCGCTGCATACAAGATGCACCAGGAAAACGAACGCAGCACACTAGATGCACCAGGAAAACGAACGCAGCACACTAGATACGTCAGGAAAACGATCGCTGCATACAAGATGCACCAGGAAAACGATCGCTGCATACTAGATGTACCAGGAAAACGAACGCAGCACATTAGATGTACCAGGAAAACGAACGCAGCACACTAGATGTACCAGGAAAACGAACGCAGCACACTAGATACGTCAGGAAAACGAACGCAGCACACTAGATGCACCAGGAAAACGAACGCAACACACTAGATACGTCAGGAAAACGAACGCAGCACACTAGATGCACCAGGAAAACGAACGCAGCACACTAGATGCACCAGGAAAACGAACGCTGCATACGAGATGCATCAGGAAAATGAACGCAGCACACTAGATGCACCAGGAAAACGAACGCATCACACTAGATACGTCAGGAAAACGAACGCTGCATACGAGATGCATCAGGAAAACGAACGCAGCACACTAGATGCACCAGGAAAACGAACGCAGCACACTAGATGCACCAGGAAAACGAACGCAGCACACTAGATACGTCAGGAAAACGAACGCAGCACACTAGATGCACCAGGAAAACGAACGCAGCACACTAGATACGTCAGGAAAACGATCGCTGCATACAAGATGCACCAGGAAAACGATCGCTGCATACAAGATGCACCAGGAAAACGAACGCAGCACACTAGATGTACCAGGAAAACGAACGCAGCACACTAGATGTACCAGGAAAACGAACGCAGCACACTAGATGTACCAGGAAAACGAACGCAGCACACTAGATACGTCAGGAAAACGAACGCAGCACACTAGATGCACCAGGAAAACGAACGCAGCACACTAGATGCACCAGGAAAACGAACGTAGCACACTAGATGCACCAGGAAACGAACGCAGCACATTAGATACGTCAGGAAAATGAACGCAGCACACTAGATACGTCAGGAAAACGATCGCTGCATACAAGATGCACCAGGAAAACGAACGCAGCACACTAGATACGTCAGGAAAACGATCGCTGCATACAAGATGCACCAGGAAAACGAATGCAGCATACAAGATGCACCAGGAAAACGAACGCAGCACACTAGATGTACCAGGAAAACGAACGCAGCACACTAGATACGTCAGGAAAACGAACGCAGCACACTAGGTACGTCAGGAAAACGATCGCTGCATACAAGATGCACCAGGAAAACGATCGCTGCATACAAGATGCACCAGGAAAACGATCACTGCATACAAGATGCACCAGGAAAACGAACGCAGCACACTAGATGTACCAGGAAAACGAACGCAGCACACTAGATGTACCAGGAAAACGAACGCAGCACACTAGATGCACCAGGAAAACGAACGCAGCACACTAGATGCACCAGGAAAACGAACGCAGCAAACTAGATGCACCAGGAAAACGAACGCAGCACACTAGATGCACCAGGAAAACGATCGCTGCATACAAGATGCACCAGGAAAACGATCGCTGCATACAAGATGCACCAGGAAAACGATCGCTGCATACAAGATGCACCAGGAAAACGAACGCAGCACACTAGATGCACCAGGA
Organism: Dendrobates tinctorius; assembly: GCF_039654945.1. Classification (NCBI taxonomy): domain Eukaryota; kingdom Metazoa; phylum Chordata; class Amphibia; order Anura; family Dendrobatidae; genus Dendrobates; species Dendrobates tinctorius. Next base: position 4,683,722 of record NW_027361754.1, read on the forward strand.
AAACGAACGCAGCACACTAGATACGTCAGGAAAACGATCGCTGCATACAAGATGCACCAGGAAAACGATCGCTGCATACAAGATGCACCAGGAAAACGATCACTGCATACAAGATGCACCAGGAAAACGAACGCAGCACACTAGATGTACCAGGAAAACGAACGCAGCACACTAGATGTACCAGGAAAACGAACGCAGCACACTAGATGCACCAGGAAAACGAACGCAGCACACTAGATGCACCAGGAAAACGAACGCAGCACACTAGATGCACCAGGAAAACGATCGCTGCATACAAGATGCACCAGGAAAACGATCGCTGCATACAAGATGCACCAGGAAAACGAACGCAGCACACTAGATGCACCAGGAAAACGAACGCAGCACACTAGATGTACCAGGAAAACGAACGCAGCACACTAGATGTACCAGGAAAACGAACGCAGCACACTAGATGTACCAGGAAAACGAACGCAGCACACTAGATACGTCAGGAAAACGAACGCAGCACACTAGATGCACCAGGAAAACGAACGCAACACACTAGATACGTCAGGAAAACGAACACAGCACACTAGATGCACCAGGAAAACGAACGCAGCACACTAGATGCACCAGGAAAACGAACGCTGCATACGAGATGCATCAGGAAAATGAACGCAGCACACTAGATGCACCAGGAAAACGAACGCATCACACTAGATACGTCAGGAAAACGAACGCTGCATACGAGATGCATCAGGAAAACGAACGCAGCACACTAGATGCACCAGGAAAACGAACGCAGCACACTAGATACGTCAGGAAAACGAACGCAGCACACTAGATGCACCAGGAAAACGAACGCAGCACACTAGATACGTCAGGAAAACGATCGCTGCATACAAGATGCACCAGGAAAACGATCGCTGCATACAAGATGCACCAGGAAAACGAACGCAGCACACTAGATGTACCAGGAAAACGAACGCAGCACACTAGATGTACCAGGAAAACGAACGCAGCACGCTAGATGTACCAGGAAAACGAACGCAGCACACTAGATACGTCAGGAAAACGATCGCTGCATACAAGATGCACCAGGAAAACGATCGCTGCATACAAGATGCACTAGGAAAACGATCGCTGCATACTAGATGTACCAGGAAAACGAACGCAGCACACTAGATGTACCAGGAAAACGAACGCAGCACACTAGATGTACCAGGAAAACGAACGCAGCACACTAGATACGTCAGGAAAACGAACGCAGCACACTAGATGCACCAGGAAAACGAACGCAACACACTAGATACGTCAGGAAAACGAACGCAGCACACTAGATGCACCAGGAAAACGAACGCAGCACACTAGATGCACCAGGAAAACGAACGCTGCATACGAGATGCATCAGGAAAATGAACGCAGCACACTAGATGCACCAGGAAAACGAACGCATCACACTAGATACGTCAGGAAAACGAACGCTGCATACGAGATGCATCAGGAAAACGAACGCAGCACACTAGATGCACCAGGAAAACGAACGCAGCACACTAGATGCACCAGGAAAACGAACGCAGCACACTAGATACGTCAGGAAAACGAACGCAGCACACTAGATGCACCAGGAAAACGAACGCAGCACACTAGATACGTCAGGAAAACGATCGCTGCATACAAGATGCACCAGGAAAACGATCGCTGCATACAAGATGCACCAGGAAAACGAACGCAGCACACTAGATGTACCAGGAAAACGAACACAGCACACTAGATGTACCAGGAAAACGAACGCAGCACACTAGATGTACCAGGAAAACGAACGCAGCACACTAGATACGTCAGGAAAACGAACGCAGCACACTAGATGCACCAGGAAAACGAACGCAGCACACTAGATGCACCAGGAAAACGAACGCAGCACACTAGATGCACCAGGAAAACAAACGCAGCACACTAGATACGTCAGGAAAACGAACGCAGCACACTAGATACGTCAGGAAAACGATCGCTGCATACAAGATGCACCAGGAAAACGAACGCAGCACACTAGATACGTCAGGAAAAGGATCGCTGCATACAAGATGCACCAGGAAAACGAACGCAGCATACAAGATGCACCAGGAAAACGAACGCAGCACACTAGATGTACCAGGAAAACGAACGCAGCACACTAGATACGTCAGGAAAACGATCGCTGCATACAAGATGCACCAGGAAAACGAACGCAGCATACAAGATGCACCAGGAAAACGAACGCAGCACACTAGATGTACCAGGAAAACGAACGCAGCACACTAGATACGTCAGGAAAACGAACGCAGCACACTAGATACGTCAGGAAAACGATCGCTGCATACAAGATGCACCAGGAAAACGATCGCTGCATACAAGATGCACCAGGAAAACGATCGCTGCATACAAGATGCACCAGGAAAACGAATGCAGCACACTAGATGTACCAGGAAAACGAATGCAGCACACTAGATGTACCAGGAAAATGAATGCAGCACACTAGATGTACCAGGAAAACGAACGCAGCACACTAGATACGTCAGGAAAACGAATGCAGCACACTAGATGCACCAGGAAAACGAACGCAGCACACTAGATGCACCAGGAAAACGAACGCAGCACACTAGATGCACCAGGAAAACGAACGCAGCACACTAGATACGTCAGGAAAACGAACGCAGCACACTAGATACGTCAGGAAAACGATCGCTGCATACAAGATGCACCAGGAAAACGAACGCAGCACACTAGATACGTCAGGAAAACGATCGCTGCATACAAGATGCACCAGGAAAACGAACGCAGCATACAAGATGCACCAGGAAAACGAACGCAGCACACTAGATGTACCAGGAAAACGAACGCAGCACACTAGATACGTCAGGAAAACGATCGCTGCATACAAGATGCACCAGGAAAACGAACGCAGCATACAAGATGCACCAGGAAAACGAACGCAGCACACTAGATGTACCAGGAAAACGAACGCAGCACACTAGATACGTCAGGAAAACGAACGCAGCACACTAGATACGTCAGGAAAACGATCGCTGCATACAAGATGCACCAGGAAAACGATCGCTGCATACAAGATGCACCAGGAAAACGATCGCTGCATACAAGATGCACCAGGAAAACGAACGCAGCACACTAGATGTACCAGGAAAACGAACGCAGCACACTAGATGTACCAGGAAAACGAACGCAGCACACTAGATGCACCAGGAAAACGAACGCAGCACACTAGATGCACCAGGAAAACGAACGCAGCACACTAGATGCACCAGGAAAACGAACGCAGCACACTAGATGCACCAGGAAAACGATCGCTGCATACAAGATGCACCAGGAAAACGATCGCTGCATACAAGATGCACCAGGAAAACGATCGCTGCATACAAGATGCACCAGGAAAACGAACGCAGCACACTAGATGCACCAGGAAAACGAACGCAGCACACTAGATACGTCAGGAAAACGATCGCTGCATACAAGATGCACCAGGAAAACGATCGCTGCATACAAGATGCACCAGGAAAACGATCGCTGCATACTAGATGTACCAGGAAAACGAACGCAGCACACTAGATGTACCAGGAAAACGAACGCAGCACACTAGATGTACCAGGAAAACGAACGCAGCACACTAGATACGTCAGGAAAACGAACGCAGCACACTAGATGCACCAGGAAAACGAACGCAACACACTAGATACGTCAGGAAAACGAACGCAGCACACTAGATGCACCAGGAAAACGAACGCAGCACACTAGATGCACCAGGAAAACGAACGCTGCATACGAGATGCATCAGGAAAACGAACGCAGCACACTAGATGCACCAGGAAAACGAACGCAGCACACTAGATACGTCAGGAAAACGAACGCTGCATACGAGATGCATCAGGAAAACGAACGCAGCACACTAGATGCACCGGGAAAACGAACGCAGCACACTAGATGCACCAGGAAAACGAACGCAGCACACTAGATACGTCAGGAAAACGAACGCAGCACACTAGATGCACCAGGAAAACGAACGCAGCACACTAGATACGTCAGGAAAACGATCGCTGCATACAAGATGCACCAGGAAAACGATCGCTGCATACAAGATGCACCAGGAAAACGAACGCAGCACACTAGATGTACCAGGAAAACGAACGCAGCACACTAGATGTACCAGGAAAACGAACGCAGCACACTAGATGTACCAGGAAAACGAATGCAGCACACTAGATACGTCAGGAAAACGAACGCAGCACACTAGATGCACCAGGAAAACGAACGCAGCACACTAGATGCTCCAGGAAAACGAACGCAGCACACTAGATGCACCAGGAAAACGAACGCAGCACACTAGATACGTCAGGAAAACGAACGCAGCACACTAGATACGTCAGGAAAACGATCGCTGCATACAAGATGCACCAGGAAAACGATCGCTGCATACAAGATGCACCAGGAAAACGATCGCTGCATACAAGATGCACCAGGAAAACGAACGCAGCACACTAGATGTACCAGGAAAACGAACGCAGCACACTAGATGTACCAGGAAAATGAACGCAGCACACTAGATGTACCAGGAAAACGAACGCAGCACACTAGATACGTCAGGAAAACGAACGCAGCACACTAGATGCACCAGGAAAACGAACGCAGCACACTAGATGCACCAGGAAAACGAACGCAGCACACTAGATGCACCAGGAAAACGAACGCAGCACACTAGATACGTCAGGAAAATGAACGCAGCACACTAGATACGTCAGGAAAACGATCGCTGCATACAAGATGCACCAGGAAAACGAACGCAGCACACTAGATACGTCAGGAAAACGATCGCTGCATACAAGATGCACCAGGAAAACGAACGCAGCATACAAGATGCACCAGGAAAACGAACGCAGCACACTAGATGTACCAGGAAAACGAACGCAGCACACTAGATACGTCAGGAAAACGATCGCTGCATACAAGATGCACCAGGAAAACGAACGCAGCATACAAGATGCACCAGGAAAACGAACGCAGCACACTAGATGTACCAGGAAAACGAACGCAGCACACTAGATACGTCAGGAAAACGAACGCAGCACACTAGATACGTCAGGAAAACGATCGCTGCATACAAGATGCACCAGGAAAACGATCGCTGCATACAAGATGCACCAGGAAAACGATCGCTGCATACAAGATGCACCAGGAAAACGAACGCAGCACACTAGATGTACCAGGAAAACGAACGCAGCACACTAGATGTACCAGGAAAACGAACGCAGCACACTAGATGCACCAGGAAAACGAACGCAGCACACTAGATGCACCAGGAAAACGAACGCAGCACACTAGATGCACCAGGAAAACGATCGCTGCATACAAGATGCACCAGGAAAACGATCGCTGCATACAAGATGCACCAGGAAAACGATCGCTGCATACAAGATGCACCAGGAAAACGAACGCAGCACACTAGATGCACCAGGAAAACGAACGCAGCACACTAGATACGTCAGGAAAACGATCGCTGCATACAAGATGCACCAGGAAAACGATCGCTGCATACAAGATGCACCAGGAAAACGATCGCTGCATACTAGATGTACCAGGAAAACGAACGCAGCACACTAGATGTACTAGGAAAACGAACGCAGCACACTAGATGTACCAGGAAAACGAACGCAGCACACTAGATACGTCAGGAAAACGAACGCAGCACACTAGATGCACCAGGAAAACGAACGCAACACACTAGATACGTCAGGAAAACGAACGCAGCACACTAGATGCACCAGGAAAACGAACGCAGCACACTAGATGCACCAGGAAAACGAACGCTGCATACGAGATGCATCAGGAAAACGAACGCAGCACACTAGATGCACCAGGAAAACGAACGCAGCACACTAGATACGTCAGGAAAACGAACGCTGCATACGAGATGCATCAGGAAAACGAACGCAGCACACTAGATGCACCGGGAAAACGAACGCAGCACAGTAGATGCACCAGGAAAACGAACGCAGCACACTAGATACGTCAGGAAAACGAACGCAGCACACTAGATGCACCAGGAAAACGAACGCAGCACACTAGATACGTCAGGAAAACGATCGCTGCATACAAGATGCACCAGGAAAACGATCGCTGCATACAAGATGCACCAGGAAAACGAACGCAGCACACTAGATGTACCAGGAAAACGAACGCAGCACACTAGATGTACCAGGAAAACGAACGCAGCACACTAGATGTACCAGGAAAACGAACGCAGCACACTAGATACGTCAGGAAAACGAACGCAGCACACTAGATGCACCAGGAAAACGAACGCAGCACACTAGATGCTCCAGGAAAACGAACGCAGCACACTAGATGCACCAGGAAAACGAACGCAGCACACTAGATACGTCAGGAAAACGAACGCAGCACACTAGATACGTCAGGAAAACGATCGCTGCATACAAGATGCACCAGGAAAACGAACGCAGCATACAAGATGCACCAGGAAAACGAACGCAGCACACTAGATGTACCAGGAAAACGAACGCAGCACACTAGATACGTCAGGAAAACGAACGCAGCACACTAGATACGTCAGGAAAACGATCGCTGCATACAAGATGCACCAGGAAAACGAACGCAGCATACAAGATGCACCAGGAAAACGAACGCAGCACACTAGATGTACCAGGAAAACGAACGCAGCACACTAGATACGTCAGGAAAACGATCGCTGCATACAAGATGCACCAGGAAAACGAACGCAGCATACAAGATGCACCAGGAAAACGAACGCAGCACACTAGATGTACCAGGAAAACGAACGCAGCACACTAGATACGTCAGGAAAACGAACGCAGCACACTAGATACGTCAGGAAAACGATCGCTGCATACAAGATGCACCAGGAAAACGATCGCTGCATACAAGATGCACCAGGAAAACGATCGCTGCATACAAGATGCACCAGGAAAACGAACGCAGCACACTAGATGTACCAGGAAAACGAACGCAGCACACTAGATGTACCAGGAAAACGAACGCAGCACACTAGATGCACCAGGAAAACGAACGCAGCACACTAGATGCACCAGGAAAACGAACGCAGCACACTAGATGCACCAGGAAAACGAACGCAGCACACTAGATGCACCAGGAAAACGATCGCTGCATACAAGATGCACCAGGAAAACGATCGCTGCATACAAGATGCACCAGGAAAACGATCGCTGCATACAAGATGCACCAGGAAACGAACGCAGCACACTAGATGCACCAGGAAAACGAACGCAGCACACTAGATACGTCAGGAAAACGATCGCTGCATACAAGATGCACCAGGAAAACGATCGCTGCATACAAGATGCACCAGGAAAACGATCGCTGCATACTAGATGTACCAGGAAAACGAACGCAGCACACTAGATGTACTAGGAAAACGAACGCAGCACACTAGATGTACCAGGAAAACGAACGCAGCACACTAGATACGTCAGGAAAACGAACGCAGCACACTAGATGCACCAGGAAAACGAACGCAACACACTAGATACGTCAGGAAAACGAACGCAGCACACTAGATGCACCAGGAAAACGAACGCAGCACACTAGATGCACCAGGAAAACGAACGCTGCATACGAGATGCATCAGGAAAACGAACGCAGCACACTAGATGCACCAGGAAAACGAACGCAGCACACTAGATACGTCAGGAAAACGAACGCTGCATACGAGATGCATCAGGAAAACGAACGCAGCACACTAGATGCACCGGGAAAACGAACGCAGCACACTAGATGCACCAGGAAAACGAACGCAGCACACTAGATACGTCAGGAAAACGAACGCAGCACACTAGATGCACCAGGAAAACGAACGCAGCACACTAGATACGTCAGGAAAACGATCGCTGCATACAAGATGCACCAGGAAAACGATCGCTGCATACAAGATGCACCAGGAAAACGAACGCAGCACACTAGATGTACCAGGAAAACGAACGCAGCACACTAGATGTACCAGGAAAACGAACGCAGCACACTAGATGTACCAGGAAAACGAATGCAGCACACTAGATACGTCAGGAAAACGAACGCAGCACACTAGATGCACCAGGAAAACGAACGCAGCACACTAGATGCTCCAGGAAAACGAACGCAGCACACTAGATGCACCAGGAAAACGAACGCAGCACACTAGATACGTCAGGAAAACGAACGCAGCACACTAGATACGTCAGGAAAACGATCGCTGCATACAAGATGCACCAGGAAAACGAACGCAGCATACAAGATGCACCAGGAAAACGAACGCAGCACACTAGATGTACCAGGAAAACGAACGCAGCACACTAGATACGTCAGGAAAACGAACGCAGCACACTAGATACGTCAGGAAAACGATCGCTGCATACAAGATGCACCAGGAAAACGATCACTGCATACAAGATGCACCAGGAAAACGAACGCAGCACACTAGATGTACCAGGAAAACGAACGCAGCACACTAGATGTACCATGAAAACGAACGCAGCACACTAGATGCACCAGGAAAACGAACGCAGCACTCTAGATGCACCAGGAAAACGAACGCAGCACACTCGATGCACCAGGAAAACGATCGCTGCATACAAGATGCACCAGGAAAACGATCGCTGCATACAAGATGCACCAGGAAAACGATCGCTGCATACTAGATGTACCAGGAAAACGAACGCAGCACACTAGATGTACCAGGAAAACGAACGCAGCACACTAGATGTACCAGGAAAACGAACGCAGCACACTAGATACGTCAGGAAAACGAACGCAGCACACTAGATGCACCAGGAAAACGAACGCAACACACTAGATACGTCAGGAAAACGAACGCAGCACACTAGATGCACCAGGAAAACGAACGCAGCACACTAGATGCACCAGGAAAACGAACGCTGCATACGAGATGCATCAGGAAAACGAACGCAGCACACTAGATGCACCAGGAAAACGAACGCAGCACACTAGATACGTCAGGAAAACGAACGCTGCATACGAGATGCATCAGGAAAACGAACGCAGCACACAAGATGCACCAGGAAAACGATCGCTGCATACAAGATGCACCAGGAAAACGAACGCAGCACACTAGATGTACCAGGAAAACGAACGCAGCACACTAGATGTACCAGGAAAACGAACGCAGCACACTAGATGTACCAGGAAAACGAACGCAGCACACTAGATACGTCAGGAAAACGAACGCAGCACACTAGATGCACCAGGAAAACGAACGCAGCACACTAGATGCACCAGGAAAACGAACGCAGAACACTAGATGCACCAGGAAAACGAACGCAGCACACTAGATGCACCAGGAAAACGAACGCAGCACACTAGATACGTCAGGAAAACGAACGCAGCACACTAGATACGTCAGGAAAACGAACGCAGCACACTAGATGCACCAGGAAAACGAACGCAGCACACTAGATGCACCAGGAAAACGAACGCAGCACACTAGATACGTCAGGAAAACGAACGCAGTACACTAGATGCGTCAGGAAAATGAACGCAGCACACTAGATGCACCAGGAAAACGAACGCAGCACACTAGATGCGCCAGGAAAACGAACGCAGCACACTAGATGCGTCAGGAAAAGGAACGCTGCATACGAGATGCGCCAGGAAAAGGAACATTGCATACGAGATGCGCCAGGAAAAGGAACGTTGCATACGAGATGCGCCAGGAAAAGGAACGTTGCATACGAGATGCGCCAGGAAAAGGAACGTTGCATGCGACATGCGCCAGGCAAAGCAAAGTTGCATGTGAGATGCGCCAGGAAAACGAACGTTGCATATGAGATGTGCCAGGGAAACAAACGCTGCATATGAGATGTGCCAGGAAAACGAACGTTGCATATGAGATGTGCCAGGGAAACAAACGCTGCATATAAGATGTGCCAGGAAACGAACGTTGCATACGAGATGCACCAGTAAAAAACGTTGCATACGAGATGCACCAGGGAAACAAACGCTGCATACGAGATGCGCCGGGAAAACGAACGTTGCATGCGAGATGCACCAGGAAAACTAACGCTGCATGAACGATGCGCCAGGAAACCGAACGCTGCATACGAGATGCGCCAGGAAAACGAACGCTGCATGTGAGATGCACCAGAAAAACGAACGCTACATGTTTGATGCGCCAGGAAACGTACGTTGCATTCGAGATGCACAAACAAACGAACGCTGCATACGAGATGCGCCAGGAAAACAAACGTTGCATGCGAGATGTGCCAGGAAAACTAACGCTGCATGAGCGATGCGCCAAGAAAACGAACGCTGCATGTGAGATGCACCAGGAAAACGAACGTTACATGCGAGATGTGCCAGGAAAACGAACGTTGCATACGAGATGCGCCAGCAAAATGAACACTGCATGCGAGATGCGCCAGGAAACCGAACGCTGCATGCGAGATGCATCGGGAAAATTTATGCTACAGGCGAAATGCGCCAGGAAAGGAATGCTGCATACGAGAGGCGCCAAGAAAACGAACGCTGCATATGAGATGCGCCAGGAAAACGAACGTTGCATGCGAGATGCGCCAGGAAAACTAATGTTGCATACGAGACATGCCTGGAAAACGAATGAGCGAGAGATGTTCAGATGATATAGTGTAGGTGGGATAACAGTTGTGTTACAGAGAGATGGAATGAGATGTTTCTGGAGTTCTTACATTTTTTCACGCATTGTTTCCCCATCCGGATAACCTGGGGTTGAATATCCCATGACCATTGTTATTGCTGCGTTCTACACATTAGAGGCCTGACTTATCTTGAACTTACTTTTATCTATGTTGCGATTTTCAGTCACCTTACGACCATCATTAAAAACAAAAGACGGTCACTTGCAACTTTTTTTTACAATTGTTGCAGACGTCCCGGTAATTCTTCACTTTTACTGCGACTCGCATGCCTTGTCATGCAGCCCTGGAAAGAAAACCCGACAGAAACTGTGCCATAAAGTTTTTACCCACTAGGGCCAAGCCAAAAATATTCCTTCAGGAAAATTAAGGCTGGCATTACCACCAATGAGGGAACCAAGTCAATGGGCCGTAAAATCCGGACTGATGGAACTTTTGAGCGGTCATGTGGCCGAGAGCTGAGGTCATGTGGTAGCCTTAGCTGACCAGTTCACACAATGTGATTGGACCTCTGAGAGGCATTTTAACAAGTCCTCCAGGCACCATGTTCCTCCATCTGGCTGGCAGATCGTTGTGGTTCTGTGAAGTGACATCTGCTCTCCAGATGTGAAGGAAGATACTTCAAGTTATCCAGCTGCTCCAAAACATTCACTGCATGGAAAATCCTATTTCTCCATCCTTGGAGCCTATTAAATTTTTCAGATCTGAAGTTCACATTCTTCCATTCCATCTTATGTGCAAATTATTTTGATTTCCTGTAATCCACAAGATTGCGTAATCTTCTCTTCTTTACAAGTTCAACCATCTAAAAGGGGCATTTCTGATTTATGAAATATTGTCATGAGCTGACATTTACTGACGTCCTTCTCCATGCAATAAAACAGTGGCCTCTCTAGGAGGGACATTTTTTTGTCCTACAATATAAAATCATCCAAATTGTAAACTACAGATATCCAAATATATTTAAAATTGACAAATTAACACAAACTAAAATTATTTTTTTTCAATTTTTTTTATTATTACTGATACTTTATTATAAATTGAATTCATTAAAAAAAACTAATAATTTGGTTACTAAAATATTACATGTAGGTTTAGGTGCAGGTTAGGACCCCGAGAAAGCTTTGTGTCAGCCAGTAGTAGAGCTATAAAGGCGGCCATTGGTGATTTTCACCTAATATTTTATTTCATTTTTTCCATTTTTTATTTTTAATTACATTAGTAAAATTGTAGGAATAAATTAGAAAATGAAATAAGTTTAATTTTTTTTATATAAAATTAGTTATGCTTTCTCTATTTTTAGTCTTTGTATAAATGTTCATAAACCCGCAGTTATCAAAAGAAATCAACTTTATGTAAAATAATAGGCTGAATTCACACACCCTTGTTCCACAGAAAAAAACTCGGCCTAACCACTTGCTTCATAGACATATAAGAAACAGCTCAGGTCGAAAGACCCTTCTGATAAGAGTGATCCATGATTTATGTATCTGTGAAACCAGCCTTTGAAGATAAGCCAAAAGGAAGGGAGAGGAGGGAGATGAAGCTGCAGCTTCTTAATCAGATGTAGGAGGAGACGTGTGATTGGCTGAGAGCACTCAGCACTGCTCTGACATCACCCGAGGAAGCTCCCGCCCACTCTGCAGGAATAAAGAGATAGAATCTACAGGTTACACATTTTTTTTAAATCTACATACATTTTCATCTACAGGAGAATTGTTTTATTTCTTCTACCATTCTAAATTTGCACTTGAAAATATTTTATAATAAGGCAAAGGTTTTTTTGTATGTGAAGATGAAGAATGGCACCACCTGGTTTAATGAATAGAAATTAAAGTTCCACCCGTTGGGGCTTCATAGCACTTTTCCTCCTTTGTCCATTTACAGGAATCTGGCAACTTTCCCGAATGAATTGTCGTCACTTTTCCAGTATGTGTTTTCACTTAGGGATACGGTTTAATAGCGTCTCTTATTAAACATTCCTATCGCCGTTATTACAGAGCAACGCACTGGTCTATTAAACGCGTTTCTACAGCAATTTTCAAAAACTTTAAAAAAAATTTTAAATGACCTGAAAATTTGACATCAGAAAAAGAAATTTACACATTTTGAAATGTCCATTGTAATATCACTTAATAGATTCAATACCATTTTAAGCTTTCTTGACATTTTGTTATTTTTGCCAAATTAACACTGAAATTCACAGACATTTTCTTCCTCCTTTCGCAGTCTAATGACATCCTGTAATATCACTCAGCACAAAATGATTCACTATTGTATTTTCCATGTAGGTAATAGATTTTATTAACCATTTCTTGTTTTATTGTATTAATGCTTAAGTTTCCAATGAGAGTGTTGTATCTCAGTATTGTAACTACTATAATACTGCCCCCTATGTACAAGAATATAACTACTATAATAGTGACCCTATGTGCAAGAATATAACTACAGTACTATAATATGGCCCCTCTGTACAAGAATATAACTACTATAATACTGCCCCTATGTACAAGAATATAACTACTATAATACTGCCCCGTATGTACAAGTATATAACTACTATAATACTGCCCCCTATGTACAAGAATATAACTACTATAATACTGCACCTATGTACAAGAATATACCGTAACTATTATACTGCCCCCTATGTATAGAAATATAACTACTATAATACTGCCCCTATGTACAAGAATATAACTACTATAATACTGCCCCTATGTATAAGAATATAACTACTATTATACTTCCCCTATGTACAAGAATATACCGTAACTACTATTTTACTGTCCCCTATGTATAGGAATATAACTACTATAATACTGCCCCTATGTACAATAATATAACTACTATAATACTGTCCCCTATGTACAAGAATAGAACTACTATAATACTGTCCCTATGTACAAGAATATAACTACTATAATACTGCCCCGTATGTACAAGTATATAACTACTATAATACTGCCCCGTATGTACAAGTATATAACTACTATAATACTGCCCCCTATGTACAAGAATATAACTACTATAATACTGCACCTATGTACAAGAATATACCGTAACTACTATTATACTGCCCCCTATGTATAGAAATATAACTACTTAACTACTATAATACTGCCCCTATTTACAAGAATCTAACTACTATAATACTGCCCCTATGTACAAGAATATAACTACTATAATACTTCCCCTATGTACAAGAATATACCGTAACTACTATTATACTGCCCCTATGTACAAGAATATACCGTAACTACTATTATACTGTCCCCAATGTATAGGAATATAACTACTATAATACTGCCCCTATGTACAATAATATAACTATTATAATACTGTCCCCTATGTACAAGAATAGAACTACTATAATACTGTCCCTATGTACAAGAATAAAACTACTATAATACTGCCCCTATGTACAAGAATATAACTACTATAATACTGTCCCCATGTACAAGAATAGAACTACTATAATACTGCTCCCTATGTATAAGAATGTAGCTACTATAATACTGCATTTATGTGCAAGAATATAACTACTATAATACTGCCCCCTATGTACAAAAATATAGCTATATAACACTGCCCCTATGTACAAGAATATAACTACTATAATACTGCCCCTAACTACTATTATACTGCCCCCTATGTATAAGAATATAACTACTATAATACTGCCCCCTATGTATAAAAATATAGCTATATAACACTGCCCCTATGTACAAGAATATAACTACTATAATACTGTCCCTATGTACAAGAATATACCGTAACTACTATTATACTGCCCCCTATGTATAAGAATATAACTGCTATAATACTGCCCCTATGTGCAAGAATATAACTACAGTACTATATGGCCCCTCTGTACAAGAATATAACTACTATAATACTGCCCCCTATGTATAAGACTGTAACTACTATAATACTGCCCCTATGTGCAAGAATAGAACTACTATAATACTGCCCCCATGTACAAGAATATAACTACTATAATACTGCCCCTATGTACAAGAATATAACTACTATAATACTGCTTAAATGTACAATAATAGAACTACTATTATACTGCTCCAGTGTACCAAAATATAACTACTATAATACTCCTCCAGTGTACAAAAATATAACTACTATAATGCTGCCCCTATATACAGGAATATAACTGTGACGAGCGTCAGCTTATCTGTGACGAGCGTCAGCTTACGCTGAGTCGTTTTTCTTCTTCTTAGAGTGAACCCTCTGGGCCGTGGCACCCACCCACCTAGGGCGAGCTGACCTAGTGAGAACCCACCCCCTGTATAGGGAGTGTCAGGGGCAAGACCAAGGGGGTGAGCCACCGCGGCAGCTGGACCAGACGGCCGGCTCAGGGAGACACTATTGAGTGTCTAGCAACAGGACGAACAGGATACGAAACAAAGCGAGGTCACGGTTTCTTCAACAAACGTGGTTTCACACTTTAATCAGATGCAAGGCATAAACAGAGAATCAGGTGCAGGGCACAAACAGTGAAACACGGCAAGGCGCGTGCAAGGGCACGCCAAATGTTCCAGACATAACACATGCTAAAAAACATACCAGGGCAGGGTACGTGTTAGGGGTCACACCAGAGTTCCTAGGAAGGATGCGTGCTAGGGCAAACCAGAGTCCAAGACAAAGTGCGTTCTAGGAGACACGCCAGAGTCCAGGGCACGGTGCGTGCTAGAAGATACGCCAGGGTCCAAGGCAGGTGCGAAGGCATCGGACTCTGAAAGACTGGCAAGGACTGACAGGATCCAGGCATCAGGATGTAGTCATCTGGTTCCGGACCTCTGGCAGCGGTCGGCAGGCTTCGGGAATCCGGCAGACAAACCAGGATACGAGGCAGGGTGCGTTCTAGGAGACACACCAGGGTCACGTTCAAGGACAGAGGCCTGCGCGTGCAGTGGGAATGCCAGGAACAGGTACAAGGACGGAGGCCTGCGCGTGTAGAGGGACACGCCAGGGACAGGTACAAGGACAGAGGCCTGCGCGTGCAGAGGGCACGCCAGGGACAGGTACAAGGATGGAGTCCTGCGCGTGTAGAGGGACATGCCAGGGACAGGTACAAGGAAGGAGGGCTGCGCGTGCAGAGGGCACGCCAGGGACAGGTACAAGGAAGGAGACCTGCGCGTGTAGAGGGACACGCCAGGGACAGGTACAAGGACGGAGGCCTGCGCGTGTAGAGGGACACGCCAGGGGCAGGTACAAGAACGGAGGCCTGCACGTGCAGAGGGACACGCCAGGGTCATTGTTAAAACATACCTCCCAACGTTTGAAGAAGGGAAAGAGGGACAAAGGCTGCGGCTCGCCGCGGCAAATTTTAGGCCACGCCCCAACCACACCCATTTCACAACTAGCCACACCCATGTCCATGCCCAAAACACACCCATTTAGCACTGCTGATCACACTGACTGGTACTGAGGGCACAGTGGCTGGTACTGTGGGCACACTGACTGGTACTAAGGAAAAGAAAGAACAGAGAGAGAAAAAAGAAAACGGGGAGAGAGAAGAAATAACAGAGTGAAAGAAAGAGGGGAAAGAAAGAACAGAGAGAGAGATGGGAAAGAAAGATGGTACAGAAAGAACAGAGAGAGAGAAAGAAAAAGAAAGAGAACAGAGAGAGAGAAAGAACAGAAAGAGAAAGAGGAAAGAACAGAGAGAAATGAAGAACAGAGAGTGAAAGAAAGAGGGGAAAGAAAGAACAGAGAAAGAAAGAACATAGCAAAAGAAAGAACAGAGAGAGATAAATGAAGAAGGGAAAGAAAGAACAGAGAGAAAGAAGAAAGAAAGAAAGAACAGAGAGAGAAAGGAAGAGGGGAAAGAAAGGACAGATAGAAAGAAAGCTACAGATGAAAGAAATATTAGAGAGAAAGAAAGAAACAGAGTGAGAAAGAAAGATTCTATAAAGATACTATAGCAGCCTGGCTCCCATTGTAATGCCCCCCTGAGCCTCCCGGTGCAGGACATATCATGATTCACTCACATGGCTGGCATCCCTGAGTCCAAGGTGATCCTGCTGTCCACGCTATCGGAGGAGGACATGGTGATGGATCTGAAGCATTCCCTGAATTGCCTCCATGTTCCGTCACAATCTCCTCCCGAAATTACTTCATTTCCGGTCAGCTTCTAGCATGTCGCTTCCGGTGGAATGTCACGTGTGAATTTTAAAGTTCTCTTTGGGGCTCCGCCGTGTACTCCTGTGTCCACGGGAAAAGTAAGCTCCCAGCAGGGGACACCTCATACACACACGGTTCCGCTTTGTATGCCTCGTACACACACAATTCCGCTGCATACACCTTGCACACACATGGCTCCACTCGGTAAACCTCGTACACATGCGGCTCTGCTCCATACACCTCGTACACACATGGCTCTGCTCCATAAACACACTGCTCAGCTCTGTACACTGTACACACAGGGCTCTATTCTGTACACCTCGTATAAACACGGCTCCGCTCCATACACTTCCTACACACGCGGCTCCCCGCCGTACACCTCGAATACACGCGGCTCCACTCCTTGCACATATGGCGCCACTCCGCACACCTCGTACATGTGCGGCTCTGCTCTGTACACCTCGTACACGTGCGGCTCTGCTCCGTACACACATGGCTCTGCTCCGTACACCTCGTACATATGCGACTCTGCTCCGTACACCTCGTACTCGTGCGACTCTGCTCCTTACACCCCGTACACGTGCGACTCTGCTCCGTACAGCCCGTACACATGCGGCTTTGCTCCGTACACCCCGTACACGTGCGACTCTGCTCCGTACACCTCGTACTTGTGCGACTCTGCTCCGTACACCCCGTACACGTGCGACTCTGCTCCGTACACCCAGTACACGTGCGGCTCTGCTCCGTACACCCCGTACACGTGCGGCTCTGCTCCGTACACCTCGTACATATGCGACTCTGCTCCGTACACCTCGTACTCGTGCGACTCTGCTCCGTACACCTCGTACACGTGCGACTATGCTCCGTACACCTCGTACACACGGCTCCGCTCCGTACACCTCATACACGTGCGGCTCTGCTCCGTTCATCTCGCACACGTGCGGCTCTGCTCCGAACACCTCGTACACACGCGGCTCTGCTCCGTACACCTCGTACACGTGCGACTCTGCTCCGCACACCTCGTACACGTGCGACTATGCTCCGTACACCTCGTACACACGGCTCCGCTCCGTACACCTCATACACGTGCGGCTCTGCTCCGTTCATCTCGCACACGTGCGGCTCTGCTCCGAACACCTCGTACACACGTGGCTCTGCTCCGTACACCTCGTACACATGGCTCCGCTACGTACACCTCGTACACACGGCTCCGCTCCGTACACGTTGTACACGTGCAGCTCTGCTCCGTACACCTCGTACACGTGCGGCTCTGCTTTGTACACCTCGTACATGTGCGGCTCTGCTCCGTACACCTCGTACATGTGCGACTCTGCTCCGTACACCTCGTACACGTGCTGCTCCGCTCCGTACACCTCGTACACACATGGCTCTGCTCCGTACACCTCGTACACATGGCTCCGCTACGTACACCTCGTACACACGGCTCCGCTCCGTACACGTTGTACACGTGCAGCTCTGCTCCGTACACCTCGTACACGTGCGGCTCTGCTTTGTACACCTCGTACATGTGCGGCTCTGCTCCGTACACCTCGTACATGTGCGACTCTGCTCCGTACACCTCGTACACGTGCGACTCTGCTCTGCACACCTTGTACACGTGCTGCTCCGCTCCGTACACCTCGTACACACATGGCTCTGCTACGTACACCTCGTACACATGGCTCCGCTACGTACACCTCGTACACACGGCTCAGCTCCATACACCTTGTGCACGTGCGGCTCTGCTCCGTACACCTCATACACATGCGACTCTGCTTCGTACACCTCGTACATGTGCGACTCTGCTCCGTACACCTTGTACACACGCAGCTCTGCTACATCCACACTGAAAACGCCTCCTGACCCCACACAAACTTCATCTCATCCAGCACCATGACAACCAGCACAACAGAGTCCTGCAGGCACTCAGGGGCCAGGGCTGTGCACACAGGACCTGTGATGAGGTCACAGGAAGGGAAAGAGTCAGGGGTCACATGATCAGGGGCATCGGACGCCCCTGATCATGTGACCTCTGACTCCTCCCCTCCTGTGACCTCATCACAGGTCCTGTGCGCACTTAAGAACCCAGCGATAGGCGCTGGGATTCATCACTGTGGGGCTGAGGTGGCCGGTGGGTCTGTCTGGGGGGGGCGTGGCGGCTCAGTGAAATGCGGGAAAAATAAGCTACCGCCTGGGACAATGGGACATGCAATCAAAAATGGGACTGTCCCGCCAAATCCGGGACACTTGGGAGCTTTGGCTAAAAGCCATGGAGAGGACACGCCAGGTACAGGCTAGGACCTGTGCCTGCGAGAGGGCACGACAGGGTACATGGCAAAACCTGTGTGTACTTTTACAGAAGCACGGGGAGGTATGCCACGGGGCAGGTGAGGGCCTGCGCGTGCTAAGAGAAGCACGGAAAGCAAAGCTGAGGCACTGGCTAGCTGGACGGACTCCAGTGAACCCGACTGGGGCATAGCAGGCGACACAGCTGTCACTGACCGACGAGCACGGCTGAGGCACAAGCAGGCGGGCACAGCTGAGGCACAAACAGGAGGCTAGGAAGGCCAGGCGCATGGAAAGGGCACACGAAGAAGCAAGGCAAAGCAAGAAACAAAGCAAAGCTAAGCAGGGTATGGAAAACCAGGCAGAGACAAGAAACATGAGAAGTACTACAAGGCTCAGAATAGCAAAGACCAGACATGGTGAAACAGGCTAAGGGAGAGAACAGCGGAAGTACTGCAAGGCAAGGACAAACATGGCACGAGAGACAACACAAGACATGGCACGAGACAGGAGGCAGAGTACAAGCACAGAGCATATGCAGAGACGCACGACAGGGCAGAGTGCAGGGGCACAGAATACAGAGAGCGACCGAGCAGACCAAGCAGCCATGCAGGGAAGCAACACGATACTCAGGCCCTGACCATAGGGAGGGGCGGTCTGATATAGCACCAGTACTTCCGGGTCAGGACCAGGGAGGGACTTTGGGTTCAGATCCTCCAGGATCATAGAGAGCATTGCTAGAATAGCCTGGGTAGAACCATAGAGAAGGTCACATGATCAGTGGTTCCAGGAATACAGTGGATTGCAGAACCAGAGCAGGGCTGGAACATAGGAAAGGTCACATGATCAGGGGTTCCAGGAATACAGCGGATTGCAGAACCAGAGCAGGGCTGAAACATAGGAAAGGTCACATGATCAGGGGTTCCAGGAATACAGCGGATTGCAGAACCAGAGCAGGGCTGGAACATAGGAAAGGTCACATGATCACGGGTTCCAGGAATACAGCGGATTGCAGAGTCAGACAGAGACAGATGGTTACCCAGCAACAGCGTGCAGCCATGAGGTAAGGCATGCGTGCACACTGCTCCAGGCATCTTGCGGCATGACAGACATGGCGGACATGACAGACATGGCGGACATGACAATAACTATTATAATACTGCTCCTATATACAAGAATATAACTGCTATAATACTACTCCTATGTACAAGAATATAACTGCTATAATACTGCTCCAGTGTACAACAATATAACTACTATAATATTCCTCCAGTGTACAAAAATGTAACTACTATAATACTGCCCCTATATACAGGAATATAACTACTATAATACTGCTCCTATGTACAAGAATATAACTACTATAATACTGCTCCTATGTACAAGAATATAACTACTATAATATGGCTCCTATGTACAAGAATATAACTACTATAATACGGCTCCTATGTACAAGAATATAACTACTATAATACTGCTCCAGTGTACAAGAATATAACTACTATAATACTGCCACTATATACAGGAATATAGCTACTATAATACTGCCCCTATATACAGGAATATAACTACTATAATACTGCTCCTATGTACTAGAAGATAACTACTATAATACTGCTTCTATGTACAAGAATATAACTACTATACTGCTTCAGTGTACAAGAATATAACTACTATAATACTGCCACTATATATAGGAATATAGCTACTATAATACTGCCCCTATGTACAGGAATACCACACTTACCACGGAAACCTTCAAAAGAAACCTGAAGACCCACCTCTTCCAGAAAGCCTACAACCTGCAGTGATCCTCAGTCTACTGAACCGCCGCACGACCAGCTCTACCTTCTAGTGTATCTTCACTCATCCCCTGTAGACTGTGAGCCCTCGTGGGCAGGGTCATCTCTCCTTTTGTTCTTTTGTGTGCCTTGTAATGCTCATGTTTATTGTGTTTATCTTTGTTAGGCTGGTTTCACACTTGCGGTTTTTTGCGCTGTTTTTTCATGCAAAAAAACACATGCGTTTTTTTTCCTATTCTTAACATGGGTGCGCATACACATGCGTTTGTACGCGTTTGTATGCGCATGCGTTTTTTGTAGTACGCGCTCGGGTGCACAAAATGCACTCTGTTGCATTTTTTGAGAGTCTGACTTGCCCCCAAAAAACGCATGCGCATGCAATGCGTGTTTTTTCACCCAACCACCCATTATAGTCTATGGGTGCGCTGACGTGCGCATGGTAATGCACACGTCAGCGCAAAAAAACGCATGCGTTTTTTAAAAAAACGCACAAAAGCGCATGATGCGTTTTTTATGTGCGTTTGCACTGCGCACGGTGCGCAGCGCAAAAAAAACGCAAGTGTGAAAGTAACCTAAGCCCCTTTTTCACATGTAAAGCTCCATGGAGTAGATGGCGCTATAAAAATGAATAATAATAATAATATAACTACTTTAATACTACCCTCTATGTACAGGAATATAACTACTATAATACTGCCACATATGTACAGGAATAGAACTACTATACTATATATAACTACTATCTCACTATATAAAAATGAATGAGTGTGTGCGTGCGTGCGTGCGTGCGTGTGTGCGTGTGTGTGTGTGAAGCATCTTTCATTTCACCAGAGCTGTTCAAAAGAAGCTGAGCTGTGATGGATTGCTATGAGCAACAGTTTTCCTTGCAAACAATCACTAACCATCTCTCATTTCACCAGAGCTGGTTAAAAGTAGCTGAGCTGTGATTGGTTGCTATGACCAACAGTTTTCCCACTTGACAACACCTCAGCAGACACTTATATGGTGGGAGAAATCTAGCATCCCCGGGAACATAAGCTCCCAGCCATTGTCTGCCCCCCTGAAAGGAGCAGAGAGCACATGAAAGAAATGAATCCCCCCCCCCGCCCATATCCCCATCACACATCCTCCATCCCGTAGGCACATCTTCCCTCTTAAGGGGATCATTGGTATGGAAGGCAGAGCAAATCCATCCAGGACTTTGATTTTGACCCCAGGCCTCTCTTAAAGGGATCCCCGGTATGGCAGTTAGGACCGTTCCTCTCAGCTCTGTGGTTCTGACCCCAGGGTCTCTTAAAGGGATCATTGGTATGGAAGTTAGGGCAAATGCACTCTGCGCTTTGTTACTGACCCCAGGCCCTTCTTAAAGCGATCTCCGGTATGGAAGTCAGGGCAAATCCATCCAGTGCTTTAATTCTGACCCCAGACCTCTCTTAAAGGGATCCCCGGTATGGAAGTCAGGGCAATTGCCTTCAAATGCTCTGGTACTGACCCCAGGCTCTCTTAAAGGGATCTCCTTTATGGAAGTTAGGGCAAATCCCTCCGCGCTCTGATTCTGACCCCAGGGTTCTATTAAAGGGATCATTGGTATGCAAGTCAGGGCAAATCCATTCAGCGCTCTGGTTCTGATCCCTGTCTCTCTTAAAGGGATCCCCGGTATGGAAATTAGGGCAAATCCACTCAGCGCTCTGGTTCTGACCCAAGTCCCCTCTTAAAGGGATCCTCAGTACGGAAGTGAGGGAAAATCCACTCTGCGCTTTCATACTGACCCCAGGCCTCTCTTAAAGGGATCTCTGGTATGGAAGTTAGGGTAAATCCCTCAGCGCTCTAATTCTCACCCCAGGCTTCTATTAAAGGGATCATTGGTATGGAAGTCAGGGCAAATCCTCTGGTTCTGACGCCAGGCCTCTCTTAAAGGGATCCCCATTATGGAAGTTAGGACCGTTCCACTCAGCGATATGGTTCTGACTCCAGGCTGACGGGATGATGTGGGATATTAGGGGTAGTAGTTCAGTGGCTCTGGCTGACGGGACGATGTGGGATATTAGGGGTAGTAGTCCGGTAGCTCTTGCTGACGGGATGATGTGGGATATTAGGGGGAGTAGTCTGGTTGCTCTGGCTGACGGGACGATGTGGGATATTAGGGGTAGTAGTCCAGTGGCTCTGGCTGACGGGATGATGTGGGATATTATAGTGAATGTGGCTATGGGGAGTGGGAAGGGCTCTACACTCAGCTATATATATATATATATATATATATAGATATAGATATAATCATTATAATTTGTTATAACTAACCGTAGTTAGTTACTATGCCGGGGCAGCACCGGGCTCTTCAGCTAGTATATACTATAATACTGCCTCATGAGTATTTCTTAATAAGGGATTATATTGTGATACGAGGACTATGGAGAGGAGTTCCATCAGTTCTGGCAAAAGCCTTTATTTTAAGGCACACGTTGCGGATTCGTCTGCGGATCCGCAGCGGATTTGGCCCTGCGGATCCACAGCAGTTTTCCAAAGGATGTACAGTACCATGTTATCCTATGGAAAACAAAAACCGCTGTGCACATACTGCGGAAAAATCCGCGCGGAAACGCAGCGGTTTATTTTCCGCAGCATGTCAATTCTCTGTGTGGATTCCGCAGTGTTTTTACACCTATTCCATTCTAGGAATCCGCAGGTGTAAAAACGCAGGCCAAATCCGCACTAAATCCGCAGGTAAAACGCAGGCATTTTGACCTGCGGATTCTGCAGATTCCATGCGGAAAAATCAACAGACGAATCCGCAACGTGAGCATATACCCTAAATCTTTCAGAACTCCTTTACTAGATCAGATTTTATATTAAAATTTTATATTGTATTTATTTATTATATATCTTGTGCTGGCGGGTCCTCTGTGGTTTTTCTATTTTTTGATATATATATTTTTTATGCCATTAATTTTATAGTCAATTATTATTATAGTGTTATTTTGTGCCACAATTTTTAATAAAGGCATTTTAATTTTAACTTCATCTTTTCTTATTGTTTTTTTATTTCCAAACAATTCTGCTTGTCTCCTCATCTACTTCCTTTCCATACCTGGTGGATTGGTTTTTTTGTCTAGGTCAGATTTTGTAGGGAAATTTTGCTATTTATCTCTTTTTTCCTCTTTTATTTCTATGGTGCTGTAGCGCCGGTGACACACATTACTAACTTTGTCGGCAGCCGATTGTGTTCCCGCGGCATGAATTGCAGGTGGAATTACCTGGGCTTGAGTCGTGTAGAGGTCGTCTCCTTGATTATTGGTCCTACCATAGATATTTCTAGACACCTGAATAGCTGCGTTTTATTACAGACAGTGAGGCATTATCAAGTGCTGAGCGCGCTTTCGGCATAATAGTGGCAGGAAAATGACATGTTTTCATTCTGTGCTAATGATTTATGACTAAGAAAGCAAAGCTGGAGAGTTTGGCGCTTGTGTTGGCGCGCGTCCAGGGGAACATCGTAACATTATAGTAAGCAAGTGTTGGTGCCGAAGCTTATTTTCTATGGAGTTATGTCTTGGGGTAATAGGAACACCGGCGAATGTTGTGATTAATCCACAGGAAAGCTGTGTCCCCTATCCACCTCCAAACCTCCGTATTTACATTACTACCCTCATTTTGCCGTCCCGCACTTCACACCGCTCCCAGTATTTATGCAGCCAGAACAATTTTCTCTGACTTGTCACATTGAATTTGCTTCGAGGATAAATGTTCTGGCAATGGAGCCATCCATTATATAGGGTACAATGGAAATCTTTGCTGACTGCAGCGTTACGGATGGTAACTCGAGATCATCTACAATACTGGACAAAACCTATAGTAGCGCCATATTTAGACAAAGATTACACAGGTTATTTCAAGTACTGTCTGAGAAGAGAATGCAATGTACTATACCTCTACCCTCATAGTGATTTCTCCCTCACTCCATGACAAACTGATAGAGAATGTAGCTTGTGAGCCCCAATGGGGACAGCGATGATGATGCCTGTAAAGTGCCATGGTATGTGATGGAGCTATATAAGTGAGTAAAATAAATACTTCCAGCTTCATGATAAAGTCCATCATACTGGAATGTTTCAGGAAATTACACTTTAGCAGCCAATCAGGAGCCGTTTCCGTGAACTTCCTTTTACTGCGCCCATTTCTCTCCTTAGAGATCAGCAACGGAAATATCTGTCTGTATAGCTGGAGTCAGGGGCAGTGTAGGGTTAAATGCCGACAAAGTGATGCCCCCTTTTTGTCCGGGCAAAGCTTTGTTTTACATGTAGTGCCCATCTC
This sequence comes from Dendrobates tinctorius, assembly GCF_039654945.1. Taxonomy (NCBI): domain Eukaryota; kingdom Metazoa; phylum Chordata; class Amphibia; order Anura; family Dendrobatidae; genus Dendrobates; species Dendrobates tinctorius. Next base: position 4,708,947 of record NW_027361754.1, read on the forward strand.
GCTTTACGGTTGGTGCATCACCAGTAGTGGAACATATAGAAGGCGCACAAGGACAGCGCGTGCACGCCATCATTAGCTCTGCGGCAGTGATGACCTGCAGTTGCATTTTACCAGAGCATGAGTTCTCTGTAGTTCCCCTGATCTTCTGGTTGTGTTTTTCTAGTTACCGCTGTGCGGAGCGTCTTCTGTCTCCAGCTGCGGCTTCTTCCTGGGAATTGTGCGGCCAACACAATAAATACACAATCATGTCCTAAACTCAGCTGAGTCAGCATGGTGCTGTGCAATGGGATACGCGGTGAATAATACATAACGTGGCATGGACAAGCTGGAAGCCCAATCTTCAGCCACCACAGAGAAGAACAGGATGATGACCGGGCCAGAAAAATCTGAAATGCAATTAGTCCACATAATGTTGTTTAGTTCCTGGGGGCGCATTATGCGGTCGGAGAGTGGCTGTGGCACAGACCCTCCATTCTCTTCCAGTATGATGAATAAGTCATGAGTGCGAACCCTTTAATGCGCTGCTTAGAAGACATCTCAGGAAAACAAGAAAACAATCACATGAACCCCGAATGTTTATATAAGATCTGGCAATGGATAGACCAGCGACAGAAGGGTCACCCCACTGTGCACCCATCAGATTACGGATGGGTCACCCCTCTATTACAGAAGGGTCACCCCACCGTGTACTCATCAGATTATGGAAGGGTCACCCCACCGTGTACCCAGCAGATTACGGAAGGGTCACCTTACCGTGTACCCATTAGATTACGGAAGGGTCACCCCACTGTGTACCTAGCAGATTATGGAAGGATCACCTCACTGTGTACCCATCAGATTACAGAAGTGTCACCTCACTGTGTACCCATCAGATTATGTAAGGATTACCCCACTGTGCACCCATCAGATTACAGAAGGGTTACCCCACTGTTTACCCATCAGATTACGTAAGGGTGACCCCACTATTTACCCATCACATTACAGAAGGGTCACCCCACTGTGTACTCATCAGATTATGGAAGGGTCACCCCACCGTGTACCCATCAGATTACGGAAGGGTTACCCCACCTTTTACCCATCAGATTACTGAAAAGTCACCCAACAGTCACCCCACTGTGTACCCATCAGATTACGGAAGGGTCACCCCACTGTATACCCATCAGGTTACAGAAGAGTCACCCCACTGTGTACCAATCAGATTACAGGAGGGTCCTCCTCTCTTTGTACCCATCAAATTAAGTAAGGGTCACCCCACTGTTTACCCATCAGATTACGGAAGGGTCACCTCACTGTGTACCCATCAGAGTACAGAAGGGGCACCCCACCGTGTACTCATCAGATTATGGAAGGGTCACCCCACCGTGTACTCAACAGATTATGGAGGGTCACCCCACCGTGTACCCATCAGATTACATAAGGGTCACCCCACTGTGTACCCATCAGATTACTGAAGAGTCACCCCACTGTATACCCATCAGGTTACAGAAGAGTCACCCCACTGTGTACCAATTAGATTACAGAAGGGTCCTTCTCTCTTTGTACCCATCATATTAAGGAAGAGTCAACCCACTGTGTACCCATTTGATTACGGAAAGGTGACCCCACTGTGTACCCATCAGATTAAGTAAGGGTCACCCCACTGTTTACCCATAGGATTATGGAAGGGTCACCTCAATGTGTACCCATCAAGTTACTGAAGAGTCACCCCACTGTTTACCCATCAGATTAAGTAAGGGTCACCCCACTGTTTACCCATCAGATCTCGTAAGGGTCACTCCACTATTTACCGATCAGAGTACAGAAGGGTCACCGCACCGTGTACTCATCAGATTATGGAAGGGTCACCCCACCGTGTACCCATCAGATAATGGGAGGGTCACCCCATCGTGTACCCATCAGATTACGTAAGGGTCACCCCACTGTGTACCCATCAGATTACTGAAGAGTCACCCCACTGTGTACCCATCAGATTAAGTAAGGGTCACCTAACCGTTTACACATCAGATTATGGAAGGGTCACCTCACTGTGTACCCATCAGGTTACTGAAGAGTCACCCCACTGTTTACCCATCAGATTACAGAAGGATCACCCTGCTATGTACCCATCTGATTACGGAAGGGTCAACCCACTGTGTACCCATTTGATTTTGTAAGGGTCACCCCACTGTTACCCATCAGATTACAGAATGGTCACCTTACTGTGTACCCATCAGATTACGGAAGAGTCACCCCACCGTGTACCCATCAGATTACGGAAGGGTCACCCCACCGTGTACCCATCAGATTACGGAAGAGTCACCCCACCATGTACCCATCAGATTACGGAAGGGTCACCCCACTGTGTACCCATCAGATTATGGAAGGGTCAACCCACCGTGTATCCATCAGATTATGGGAGGGTCACCTCACGGAAGTGTCACCCCACTGTGCACCCCTCAGATTATGCAAGGGTCACCCCTCTGTGCACCCCTCAGATTATGCAAGGGTCACCCCACTGTGTACCTATCAGATTATGCAAGGGTCACCCCACTGTACCCATCAGATTATGCAAGGGTCACCCCAATTTGTAGCCATCAGATTACAGAAGGGTCACCCCACTCTTTACCCATCAGATTACGTAAGGGTCACCCCACTATTTAGCTAACAGAAGAAAAAATGAAAAAAATAAAAAAAACTTACATATGAAAGGTAGACTCACCAAATCATGACTGATGCACTAGCAGGATGCAGCAGACCTCCATTGATAAAGGCTTAGGGGCAGCACAGGTGCAACCCACTGATGAAGACAGCCAGTAACCAAAAGAAAAAGAGGGGCTCGCTGCCTAGTGGGAAAAATGCACACAGATAAGGCTTGCATAGGACCTAAGTCACACTGATCAGTGTGGTGCAAAGTGTCTGAACAGCCTATTGAACATGCCCATATTATAAGCAGGTGGGCTGCTCAGCACTATATACATGTGGGTCGCCCTCCCAGGGCTGTGGGGTACTCGGTACCGGGCCGGTATCAGTGGGATGTGTCACAGCAGCGGTGACCCGGACCGTGGCCCTGGACGCCCAAGTAATAGAAAGATGTTGTGAATGGTGGAATGTAGTTAGATGAATAGTTTGTGACGCCACCTGTGGTGTTCGGCAAGGGAGGTGTTAAGCCGGTGCTGCAGACAGATCCTCCGGAACAGATGGTGTGGTGCAGCAATGATGTTATAGCCCTCCACAGGCAGGGCTGTTGTCCCAGGGCAGTGTAGATGTGGAGACACTTAGATGGTGTAGTGTTTGGCGCAGGGGATGTAGCAGTGCCAGACGGACGGACGCAGGAAGGAATGGAGGACACCAGGGCATGTAGTTCCAAAGCTTTACTCACAGTCTGTAGTGCCCGCTTCTGTGCCGTGTCCTCCGGGTCAGGGACTCAGTCAACCTCCAGGCAAGATGGAATGCTCCCTTCCACACTCCGCCAACTTATGTGCCTTTCCTGAACATCTCCTCTATAGCGCCTTTAAGTGTGAAGATCTCCTAGTACTGAGTTACACTGGAGTTCCTCATGACAGATGTTCCCAAGAACTCTACTTGTACAGCAGACAGCTGTAGCCTGCTTCTGGGACTCTCTACTCCTAGTCCCGGCTCTCTATCCGTGTTGCTGTTGTGCCCTCAAGTCTTAGATGGGAGTAGTGCATTTACAGCCCACTACTCAACCGGTGTCTGCTGCAGAACCATTAGTGTCCATACAACCTCGGGGACCGGGCCCCGGCCTTGCACTTAGAACTTCTAGGCAGGGTTCTTCCTCTAACCCACGTCCTCTGTGTTCCCTTTTACTCCTACGTTCCGTACTTGTCTTTCTCTCCTATGGAAGCTCAGGCTTCAGTTCAATGTCTTTCTCCTTCTTTCCTTTCCCGTGCCAGCTGGCTCAGATCACTGAGGCAGCTGCAGCACTCCTTCCTCCATCCCTCTTCCAGGGATCCCCACTCCTCTCCGCAATGTGGTTTTGCTGAACTACTCTATTGTGTGGGGTGAGAGTGTTGGAGTGTGGTCAGGAGCCCCCAACTTACCTGGATGGTGGGGCACCACATCTTAGGAGAAGGTGCAGTACCTCTGTGGCGACTGAGCCTCAGGGGCGCCACATATGCATCACACAGAAAAAACAAGCCAACATAAAGAGGCCCGGCTGCATCCTGCAAAAATGATAAAAAGTGCAAAAAGATTAAAAAAATGGGGTATTTGTTACTATTTTGGCAAAAGCAGATAAGCTCTCAATCTGAACGTCAAAGGTCCCCAGATTTCACGAGTCCCTAACTCTAAATCTGAACAGCTAACATAAGAAAAAATTCAAAAAAACTTGCATATGAAAGGTAGACTCACCAAACCCTGACTGATGCACTATCAGGATGCAGCAGACTTCCACTGATAAAGGCTCAGGGCAGCACAGGTGCAACCCACTGATGAAGACAGCCATTAACCAAAAGAAAAAGAGGAGCTGGCTGCCTAGTGGGAAAAATGCACACAGATAAGGCTATTTACCCATCAGATTATGGAAGGATCATCCCACTGTGTACCCATCAGATTATGGAAGTGTCATCCCACTATATACCCATCTGATTACGGAAGGGTTATCTCACTGTGTGCCCATCAGATTATAGAAGGGTCACCCCATTGTGTACCCATCAGATTACGGAAGGGTCACCCCACTGTATACCCAAGAGATTACAAAAGGGTCACCACACCATGTACCCATTAGATTACAGAACAGTCACCCAACTGTGTACCCATCAGATTATGGAAGGGTCACCTCACTGTGTACCCATCAGGTTACAGAAGCGTCACCCCACTGTGTACCAATCAGATTACAGAAGGGTCATCCCACTGTGTACCCATCAGATTACAGAAGGGTCACCCTACTGTATACCCATATGATTATGGAAGGGTCACCCCACCATGTACCCATCAGATTATGGAAGTGTCATCCCACCGTGTACCTATCGGATTACGGAAGGGTCACCCCACCATATATCCAACAGATTACACAAGGGTTACCTCACGTAAGGGTCACCCCACTGTGTATCCATCATATTACAGAAGTGTCACCCCACAGTGTACCCATCAGATTACAGAAGGGTCAGCTCACTGTGCCCCCATCAGGTTACAGAAGAGTCACCCAACTGTGTACCAATCAGATTACAGAAGGGTGTGTACCCATCAGATTACGGCATGGTTACCTAACTGTGTACCCATCAGGTTACAGAAGAGTCACTCCACTGTTTACACATCAGATTGCAGAAGGGTCACCCTACTGTGTACATATCTGATTGCGGAGGGGTCACCCCACTGTATACCCATCAGATTACAGAAGGGTCACTCTACTGTGTACCCATATGATTATGGAAGGGTCACCCCACTGTTTACCCATCAGATTACAGAAGGGTCACCTCACCATGCACCATTCAGATTACAGAATGGTCAACCCACTGTGAGGGATCTCACAGGGGAAGGGGGCATCCACTTTGCTCACCTCGGGGGAAGGGCAGAGAAGGACCTGCAGGGATCAGCTCTCTGGCACCACCACTTGCTCCAGGTCAGTCAGGGAACTGCACCGAGGGCAAATAGCCACCGGAAAGGCTTGCCTTATAGGTACGAATTAGTGAGGCGCTCCCAGTGAGGGGGGGATATATATTACCAGTCCAGGGTGGGGATATATATTTCAGCTTCCCAGAAGTCACTGCCAGAGTTCCTCACTAAAACAAATTGGTATTCTGCCACCAGTTCCTCGTTCGACACAAACCCCGTCCGACAACGGGCTTATATCAGGTCAGAAACTTAATCGGATAGCGTATAATTGACCAACCAAGCATGCGGACGTGGGAATTTGTGAATCGAGATAAAAGAGCAGCCCAAGATTAATTTTATATTTAATCACCGAAAAGGCGCACTACTTTAGAAATATACAGGTATATATTTACAAGAGCAATATACAGGTATACAGTCACAAGTGTAGTACAAGGATAGGGTATAGATAGGTTGCAATTACAGTGTTATGTAGCATGTGACCACAGGGATGGATCACAGGACTAAATCTTAGTTACGTGGTTCCCTTGGCCACGTCAGCTAATGGGTCCTCCTGCCAGTAGAAAAACTAAGTGCAAAATGAGGGACTGCCTTATATCTCCTAGGCTGTTCCCTCCCACACTCTGCTGCCACCCCTGGGCTGGGCTGCCTCCCTCCTCCCATGTCTGAGAATAAGATTTTCTGTCTAGAATCATGGATGGCCCATAACTTTGCGCCCAAACCTCTGAATGGGTTGGTTGTGCCGCCACTGGGTTCCGCTGGATTTTATCTGCGCATAGAGACCAAATATGCCTACCATATGTAATTCCTGTTAGCTATGCTTTGTAACTCCATAATGCAGGGTTATGGAGGTGGCTAAATAATATGGGGTGTGGGGAAAGGAATTACGATTCCGATAATGTGCTCAGCTAGTCTCAGAGATATTGCATTCTGTTATGAATGGGTCACCGAGGAGGAACACCAGAGAGGTTGGTCGCTCAGCGGATTGCAGACCCCTGATCTTAACAACACAACTAGCAGTAGCTGTGGAGCGTTCCTATGTTGCCTTAGACGCCTCATCACAGCCGGAGGACTAACAGCCTGAAGACAGAAGGGTGAAATCTAACCTGCCCCGGAGCAGATCCCCAAAGGAATAGACAGCCCCCAAACATATATTGTCCGTGAGACAAGATGAAACACAAGCACAGACAGAAAATAGACTGAGCAAATGATGGGGCCCACACTGACTATATAGGACAGGACCGAAAAGGCACTGTCTGCAATCACGCAAAAACCCTAACAATTCCAACACGACTGATGTGCAAAAATACTGAGGTTTGCACAAACCTCGCCCCCACTATATCAGCACTCAGGTGTGAACTGGCGGCTAGCAACAGGCTAATACAGCAGGGGACTGAGCAAACAAGCACAAGATACAAAAATACAGGGCAGGAGCCATCAGCCCCTAGGGGAGCAAGTTGACCCCTGACAGCAAGGCAAAATCAGATGCAAAGGGTTTAGCAAATGACACTTAGCTGAAAAATGTAGGATCAGGCAGGAGACAGAAATCCTCAATAAGCAAAGAAAGGAGTATCACCGGCAGCCACTGAGAGAAGTCTGCTCGCTTATGTAGTCCCAGTCACTACCCCCACTCCTCCAATTATCTTCTTCAGCTGTTGGGTTAACATCATGTTGACCAGCTCCACTACCAGCAGTATCCACCAGAGGGAGCCTTGCCTCAGAAGTCGGATTAAGAGAGTTCACAACAGCATTTTGTTATTATAGGTCATTTTCCAGATTCAATACATCAGATCCTGCTGTGACTTGTTGTACCACGGGGTCTCCATGTGCTTCAGTCAGACAAAAGAGCCAGCTGGCTGCAGCTGCAAAAAAAAGTTTGCACCTTGTGTTAAGCGCTTCGAAGAGTTTCTTCCTAGCTCTTTTATTTAAAAGAAAACAAAGATCCTGTGGAATCCCAAGGGTTGGGGCACATTTCAGGAGGGGAGAGACTTTTACTTCGTCCCTCACACCCACCATGTACCCATCAGATTACGGAAGGGTCACCCCACCGTGTACCCAACAGATTACACATGGGTTGCCTCATGTAAGGGTCAGCCCACTGTGTATCCATCATATTACAGAATAGTCACCCTACTGTATACCCATCTGATTACAGAATGGTCTCCCCACTGTTTACCCATCAGATTACTTAAGGGTCATCCCATCAGATTACAGAAGAGTCACCCCACTGTGTACCCATCAGATTACAGAAGGGTCCTCCCACTGTGTACCCATCAGATTACAGAAGGGTCACCCCACTGTGTACCCATCAGATTACAGAAGGGTCACCCTACTGTTTACCCATCTGATTACCGAAGGGTCACCCTACTGTTTACCCATCAGATTATGGAAGGGTCACCCCACTTAGTACTCATCAGATTCCAGAAGGGTTACTGTTACTGTTACAGAACCACTTAGCACCCAGAATATGTTGTGCAGTTATATGTATGTATAATAGGTTCTATGTGAGATGCATGTCCCTAATGCATCAGCCCACAGGCTGCGCCCCTGGGCAGAGGGGACACGATATTCTCCTTTTGTCCGCCCTCCCCCCACCTTTGTAATTCCCACAGTAAACATCGGCAGGCTCCGGCCACCTGCGGCTTTTGTAATGCATGTCTGGCCTGCCGCTTTTCTATTGGCCTGCCCTCTGTATCTGTGTGATATATTCTGTGTTCTGTGAGTAAAGTGTTGTCAGACTGGAAATACGTGGAGAAGCAGTGATCTTTTATATGCGCCCATGTAATCAAGAAATTCCAGCCAGCGTCATTCATTCAGACTCCAGCCAACGCAGAGCGGACCTCCGAAAACACGGGGTGGTACTGAAAGAGGTACCCCAGCCTGGGTAGACCCCGTTACACTGGTGGCAGACAGCGGGATTTGATACCCCTTCTACAGGAGGAAAGGAATGAATGGAAAATAACTACCAGAAGTTAAAGAGAAAACAAAACAAAAAACAAAAATATCCTGAACTAAAAAGTAAAAAATATACTGCAAATAATGCATGAAGGTAATAATAATAATAAGGGTATTTAGTAAACATAATTTTGATCAAAATAATGTACAAGCCATCCCGCCACATCACGGCAACCCTTGTGGGACAGTCCCTACTCTAGTATTTAAAACCTTTTCACTTGCCAAGTGGCGTGAATGTGAATAAGGGTCGAGCGGCTGAACCACTAGTAACAGCTTAGGCCAGACTGGATGGCTTTCCCAGCTCAGAAAGAGGGCGGTCACACCCATGTATGCACTGAATGCACAATGAAATGAATAAAAAACAAATCTGAACTGAGAAAAGTAAGTAAATGTGTATGCACAATGTAAGTGCATATTAACACATGATCATTAACCAGAGAAAACAAAACAAAAAACAAAAATATCCTGAACTAAAAAGTAAAAAATATACTGCAAATAATGCATGAAGGTAATAATAATAATAAGGGTATTTAGTAAACATAATTTTGTTTTTTATTCAGAAGTTAAAGAGGACTACATTAAAAGATCTGGTGGAAGCCCGAGGGTTGATCGCCAGCAGCAAAACAAAAGCGGATTTGATAGCAGCCATCATGGAACACGACAGTGCAGCGCCCCCCAATGTGAATGTGGAGGAGACCGAATTCCAGAGGGAGGTAAAGAACAGACTGGCGTTCTATGGCCTAAACCCTGCAGTAGAGATCATACGAGAGGTGATGGCTGATGTGCGTACTGATCTGAAGGAAAAGATGGCCGAACAGACCAGGATAGAGCTAGCCAAGATGGAGATGGCAGAGCGGACCAAAATGGAGCTGGCCAAGATGAAGATGGCAGAGCAGAGAGAGGAGAGCCAGCGAGCAGGGGGAGCTCTGGCCTTCGACCAGGTACCTTCAACAGTAAGCCACAAAAAGATCCAGTATAATGCCTTCCGACAGTTGGGGGAGGCAGAGGAAGACATTGATGGCTTTCTGCAGGACTTTTAGCGGCAGTGTGCCCTTCATCAAGTGAAGCCGGAGGAACGGGTTTAGATTCTGGCCAGCAAGCTGACAGGCCGGGCAGCGGACGCCTATCGCACGGTACCTGATGAGGACTGTATGGACTATGAGCGGATCAAAGAAGTGATCTTGGCCCGGTATGCGCTGACACCAGATTCCTACCGCCAAAAGTTCCGCAGACTTATAAAACGCGTAACCGATACCCACGCTGAATGGGCCTGTAAATTACGGCGGTCACTGCTACAGTGGGTACAAGGGAGCCAAGCAACCACTAAGGAGGACGTCCTCCAGCTCTTCCTGTTAGAACGATTCTTTAATGGACTAAACCCCGAGACACAGGAATGGCTTCGGGACAGGCGGCCAACGACTCTTGGGGATGCCGTTCGTCTGGCCGATGAACATCATGATGCCAGGAGGCCGCAGTTGTCCGGATCAAAGGTCACTAGGGGCCCGCCCACGGACCTGGAGGGCCCCAAACCACCAAAGATTGTAGGGGGACCAGCTAGAAACCCGGCCTACCACAGTCCCCCTGGGGCGCGATGCCACACCTGTCGTCAGCTGGGCCACCTGCAAAGACAATGTCCCAACCGGACTCAGCATACCCAGTGGCCAAAGGCGGGAACAGCTACCTTCAGCCGGGCTGCTGTACACTGCTACCAAGGCGAAGCTGACCCGGCATTGGGGGCTACGACTAACCAAGGGGTGGAAGAGATGGAGGAAGTGCTGCATGAAGTAGACCCCGTGCAGGCAGCCCGGGCAGATAATCGACAACAGCATCGATAGGTCGTGTGGGTTAATGGGAAACGTATACAGGGACTAAGAGATTCCAGGGCAACTTTGACCCTTGTGAAGCCTCATCTCGTCCGGGACCAAGAGAAGACGGACCGGACAGTGGCAGTCCGTGTAGCAGGGGGAGCTATACATCGACTACCCACTGCCAGGATTCACCTGAACTGGGGAGTTGGGGATGGCCTTGTTGAGGTCGGCTTGATGGAGGATTTGCCTGCAGACGTCTTGCTGGGAAATGACTTGGGGCCCATGTTGTCTGCATTCTCGGTGGCCCCTCTGGCTGAGACCTATCCTGTGACCACCCGGAGACAAGCTCGAGCTGCGGAGGCGGAATCACACTCAGAGGAGGCCCAGGTAAGACATCCCAGCCTTGCACGTATTCCCATAGCCAGACACATTTCTTGGGCCACCCCAGATGAATTTAAGAGGGAGTTACTTGAGGATCCTTCATTAGAGGGATATCGTGGGAAGGCACAGGAGGGGAGAGGAGTACTGGAAGGGGAACAGTTTGTATGGAAGCAGGGACTCCTCTACCGGATCACAGAGCAGCACCACACAGGGACGAGCCCCACTATAAAACAACAGCTGGTAGTTCCCAAGAAGTATAGGCAGGAGTTACTGCGAATCTCTCATGATATACCCTTGGCCGGGCACTTCGGCGTCAGTCGCACCAGGCATCGTCTGACACAAAACTTCTTTTGGCCGGAGGTAACCTATGATGTTCGTCAGTACTGCCAGACCTGTGACAGTTGTCAGCGCATTGGCAAGAGGGGGGATCGATGCAAGGCCAAATTACGCTCCCTCCCCATTGTGGAGGAACCATTTAGCCGAGTAGCGGTCGTTCTGATAGGACCGTTAGCCAAACCCAGTCCGTCAGGGAAAAAGTATATATTGACAGTGGTAGATTATGCCACACGGTATCCAGAGGCGGTTGCGTTACCTAACATACTGGCAGAGACGGTGGCAGCCGCCCTGCTCCAGATTTTCTCACGGGTTGGATTTCCCCGGGAGATTATCTCGGACCACGGTACCCAGTTTACAGCAGAGGTGACCAACCAACTGTGGAAGCTGTGCGGTGTAAAGTCCATTAGAAGCACCCCGTACCACCCGCAAACCAATGGGTTGTGTGAACGCTTTAACGGGACATTAAAACAGCTCATTGGGACTTTTACCAGGACCTACAGGGACTGGGAGAAATTCTTGCCACACCTCCTGTTTGCCTATCGGGAGGTGCCCCAAGAATCCACGGGGTTCTCCCCGTTCGAGCTGGTATACGGGAGGCGGATAAGGGGACCCCTAGACTTAGTGCTGGAACACTGAGAAGGGGAGGGCCTCATAGAAGGGGTACCTATTGTACCCTATGTGCTGGAATTCCAGGACCGCCTACAGGAGCTGACCCAGGTTGTACGTGAGAACCTGCAGGCGACACAGCGACGCCAGCGCGTATGTTACGATCGGAGGGCCAGAGAGCGCACTTTGGAAATAGGACAGAAGGTCCTGGTGTTAGAGCCCACTAAGCAGAATAAGTTTCAAGCTGCATGGCAGGGGCCCTACCAGGTAGTGGGGAAAATAGCCCACACAACCTATAATGTCGCCGATTGTGATGACCCCAGGGTTATCCGCATGTTCCACGTGAATATGCTGAAGCCCTACCGGGAGTGCCCTGAAGAGGTAGTGGCCATCTGTGCACCTGAAGCAGAGGATTTAGCCGGACTTCACTTGCCGGATGTCTTAGGGGAAAGGACTCAGTCTAAAACATGGGACCAGGTACACTTGGGTGAAGACCTAGGCCCCCGGGAGAGACAGCAGGCGGAGGCGTTGTTGAGGCTGCGACAGAGGATGTTTTCAGAGAGACCGGGGTACACTCGCCTGGCACAACACAAGGTTGAGACCCAACATCAGACCCCCCTGCGACAAAACCCCTTCCGCATCCCTGAGTCTGTACGAGAGGGGATGCGACAAGAGATGCAAGAGATGTTGCGTTTAGGGGTCATTGAAGAGTCAGTCCCTGGGCATCCCCCGTAGTGTTAGTGCCCAAGAAGGATGGGACTACACGGTTTTGTGTAGACTATCGTAAGCTCAATAAGAAAACAGAGACGGATTCATACCCCATGCTGCTTGTGAATGAGTTGTTAGACCGGCTGGCGGGGGCAAAGTATTTGACCACCATCAATCTATGCAAAGGCTACTGGCAGATTCCCCTTAGTCCTGACGCTATTCCCAAGTCGGCATTTGTCACCCCGTTCGGCTTATTCCAGTTTCGAGTTATGCCATTCGGGATGAAGAATGCCCCGGCCACCTTCCAAAGGCTGGCTGACCGGCTTCTGGATGGTCTCCAGGACTATGCTTGTGCCTACCTGGACGACATCGCCATCTACAGTGCGACATGGGAAGAGCATCTAAATCACCTAGAGAGTATTGGACAGGACCCACCAGGCCGGAATCACCCTGAACCCAAACAAGTGTCACGTGGGCAAAGCAGAGGTTCAGTATTTAGGGCATTGGGTGGGAAGTGGGAAACAGCGACCAGAACCAGCCAAGATTGAGGCCATAGCCAAATGGCCCATCCCACGCACTAAAACCCAGGTCTTGGCGTTTCTAGGGACAGCGGGGTATTACAGGAAATTTGTTTCCAATTACAGCAGCGTAGCCAAGCCTCTCACTGATTTGACCCGTAAGAACCAACCCCGCCAGGTAACCTGGACCTCAGAGTGTGAGGAAGCCTTCCGCCAACTAAAGGACGCCCTCACCAATACCCCTGTATTGGCCGCACCCGATCCAACTAAACGTTTCCTTGTTCACACAGACGCTTCTATGTTTGGATTGGGGGCAGTACTGAGCCAAGTCGGGCCGGACGGCCAAGAACACCCGGTAGCTTACCTGAGTCGGAAACTACTGCCCCGTGAAGTAATCTATGCGGCCATCGAGAAGGAGTGCCTGGCGGTAGTATGGGCAATCAAGAAGTTGCAGCCATATTTGTATGGACAACAGTTTTTCCCTCCTAACGGACCATAATCCCCTAGTCTGGCTTAATCGGGTCTCCGGAGACAACGCCAGATTGCTACGGTGTAGTTTAGCCCTACAACCTCTGGACTTCACCATCCACCACAGACCCGGCAAACAAAATGGTAATGCCGATGGACTAAGTTGACAAACGGAACTTGTACCAACCCCATAAACTTCGGTCATCCCCAAACTGATCCGTTGAGCATCAGACTGTGTATGCCGATCACGTCGCTGAAAAGGGGAGCCGTGTTACAGAACCACTTAGCACCCAGAATATGTTGTGCAGTTATATGTCTGTATAATAGGTTCTATGTGAGATGCATGTCCCTAATGCATCAGCCCACAGGCTGCGCCCCTGGGCAGAGGGGACACGATATTCTCCTTTTGTCCGCCCTCCCCCCACCTTTGTAATTCCCACAGTAAACATGTGTCCTGTGAGTAAAGTGTTGTCAGACTGGAAATACGTGGAGAAGCAGTGATCTTTTATATGCGCCCATGTAACCAAGGAATTCCAGCCAGCGTCATTCATTCAGACTCCAACGCAGAGCGGACCTCCGAAAACACGGGGTGGTACTGAAAGAGGTACCCCAGCCTGGGTAGACCCCGTTACAGGCAACCCACTGTGTACACATTAGATTACAAAAGGGTCAAGCCCCTGTGTACCCATTATATTAGAGGACAATGGGGGGAGAATAGGCAAAAGGAGGCGCAATAATAGTATAAAATTTAACCACATCCAATGCAAAGGGGAGCAAAATATAAATCCTTTAGAAACTCCCTATATGACACTACCCTATATAAGGAATACCATCCTGCATTAGAGGATGTACTAAATATATCTATCTTCTTACCTACACAACAATGAGAAAAGTATTGGCTGCACATCTTAATTATTCAGATTCGTATTTTGTTGCAGACCCACTTCTTATGGGATATAACATTTGTCCCCATCATTGCCCCCTGGGTGTACAGCCTCCGGCCCACACATGCCGTCTGTGATTACTATTATGTGACAGTGCGGTCGGTGGTCCTGAGCTCACTGATACCAGCGCGATCCTGTAATAGAAGCCATCAGGGTAACAAGTCTGTCCATGAAATTTCTTCCTCTGGAATCTTTCCATCACCTGTGAGTGATATTATGGAGAAGTGGAAGGAACCGCAGCAACTCAGCCACGATGTGGAGACCCCGTAACGTTACAGAGCAGGAGGCAGAGTAATGAGGAGCAGAGGGCAGAAAAGTCACAAACCCTCTGCTGACCCCATAACTGCAGAGTCCAGACCTTCTCTGGTATTATCATCAGCACAAACACTGCGCCCACACCAGGAGCTTCATGGCCGAGCATCTACAAGCACCCATACATCACCAAGCACAATGCCGGGCGTTGGATGGAGTGGTGTAAAGCAGCCACCACTGGACTCCCGAGGAGACAAGTTCTGTGCAGTGACAGATCGCACTATTCTATCTGTAGTAGGGGCCAGATTGGGGGGTGGTCTACTGCTTACCGCGACCAGATGATGCAAAGACGAGACGGAGGCAGATTTCAGTTGTAACAGGTCTGAGTTTATTGGCCGTCCTCCTGACAACCATAGCCATGCACCGCAGTTCCTTTACAGCTCTCCGTTTCCAGGCCCGGGTACCTTTCACCTTTCCTTTAGTCGTGATGACGTCCCTCGCGGATCTTTCGCTGTGGCTGTCCTAGACCAATCTACCGCTAGCGCTTCACCTGCCCGACGTCGTCGTCCAATCGGTACTCCCGGGACCTCGTCTGTCCTGCGATACGTCGGGTCAGGGCCACCCCCCTGACTGTCTCTTTGCTGTCCGTCCCCTGGTCGAGCTCTTCTCTCTTCACTGTCTTCTACCGAGCTCCTCCCTGGACTAGCCTGCCCGGAACCCTACCCAGTCCTATTTATCCCCTCTCTCACCGGGAATTCCCCTCTTGGGTTCCTATCTCCCCACCCCCCATGACTAAGCGTTTCTCAAGCCATAAGCTGATGTTGAGTCCTAAGCTTCTCCCCCCTGCCATCTTGTGGTCATTTCTAGGGACTGCACTCTCCTATCCACCTTTCCCCGCTGTCACCCTTCTATCCTGTCAATCTCCGTCTCTAGTGCACCAACCGTCCCCCTCCTACTACCAGTCACGTCTGTCCGTCAAGTCACCTTCCCCACATATCTGCGACTGATGGAGGAGTCTGTGAAGGTGATTCCAGGAGGACATTACCCCCTGACTGCATTGTGCCCCCTGTACAGATGTTGGAGGATAATTCTATGGGTTCAGCCTCAGCCACTTAGTTCCAGTAAAGGGAATAATTTTATAAATGGATCTGTTTCATGATTCATTACTGAATGAGAGGGACCCCTCACCACAGTGATTATTATGGGTTCCATCTGGGTTGTGTTATGTGTCTGTCTTTTGGGTGAAGGAGAAGAAGCAGAATGCAGAAGTTTCTTCAGTTCTGAAAACTGATACATGGTAAAACCTTGCCAGACCCCATAATAAACATTATAGCTCCTCAGCTTCCTTTTGTATCAGTAATGCAATGGATCCTTTTTTTGACATTTTTCCCGTTTTTTGGAGAACTCTAGTCCAGTGCCGTGTAATTAGTCGATGGCAGACCTCCTAACTGCAAACCGCCTCCTAACAGGCAGAGTCCCCAGCTCCCCTTTTGATTAGTAGGCACGTCGTTATGGTGGCAGCCCTCGCCTACTAATCAGAATAGGCGCCCAGGATGTCGTCCGGCAGCCACAGAATACTGACATGGCCCTTGGACCAAGATCCTGTGAATCTACTCGCTCAGCTTTATTTTTAACCCAATTCAATATATTTTATCTCTTGAAATAATATTAATTTAGAAAATTCTTCACTGTTCTGCTTTTGTAAAGTGGCGGCTTTGTGATACTCAGGGAATGGTGCACAGATGGAGCTGGGCGAGTGCCAGATGTGACATTCCTGCTCCGCCATCTATGGTATCTAAAGAAAAGTGTGTGTGATCTGTGACCAGTAAAAGCCTCTGGGATCCGCTCTTGCCCCTCGGTAATCAGATTGCAGGCGTCACGGCCCGTCTTCGGATTTCCAGCAAACATTCTGCGCTGTGGGACTCGGCAATATTTAGAATGGGGATTTGTTTCCACATCTGATAGATCCGGGTGGAACCAATGGATTGACTCCTTCTTAGCATGTTGCATTTCCTTCCTCTTTCAAGAGTTTTTAAGACAGAATGTATCTATTTTCAATGTTTAAATGTTGTTCTTTGTACGATGCCAGGGAATTTTCCATGGCCGGATTCCTTTGCACTCACAACATGGCCTCGGGTGGCGAACAACAACTGGCAGAACGAGTGTCTAAGGCAGCGCGGGCTCCGCTTCCACCTTCCCGATTCCTTCTCAAACGTTTCCTTTTCATCGTGTTGGTTTAGAAAATTAAAGTGGAACATTAAAAAAAACAACACAGATGTGACGAGATCTAAGTGCACGGATTTACGGCAAATCCCCCTCTCCATTACAGGACACTTTGCAAAGCTTAGGGCATTCGCCTTCTGCAGGGAACGGCAGCTGTTGCAGGAACAGGTTTCCACCAGGCCGGGGCAGATGTACGGATTTACACTTTAACCTCTGCATGGCTTAAGTTGATGCCTTTGTGTAACATGACCCAATGTTCAAGCATTGATTTCACCATCATTAGATTCTATCAGAAGTCCAAGGCTAAGTGTGAACACGCACTGAATGGAGAAAGTGTCATAATGTCTGCAGGGCGGAGGACAGTATCTGCTGCTTATGTGGAAATAGATACCAAGGGTCATCTCATAACATTAGGGGCAGAGATAGGGGGGATCTGATGTTTATCATTCTTTGTGTTTGTAGGACTTGGATGTGCCATGTGGTGACAAGTACTGGAGCTAAGGCAAAGAAGTCACATTTTATCTCTGTTTAGTATAACTTTTAAGGCAGGTATCAGACTAGCTTATGGTATCCAATGCAATAAGCTCATAACACTCGGATCCTACTCTGCTGCGATGTAAGCTGCGGAGGAGACGGAGAAAGTAATTTCTCCATCTCCTCCATGGCCTGACTTGTCGCATATCTGACTGCACTAGGATGACAAGATGACATCAGAGTGCAGCCTGATGTTTCACTCGCAATGTATAGACTTGTATGAGTACTTGAAAACCTATTTCGCTGCCAATCACAATATGCTGCCGAATTGTCTTGAGAAAATAATCATGGATGTGTTCTGCCCCATAGAATATATTATAGCAGTTATATTCTTGTACATAGTGGCAGTATTATAGTAGTAATATTCTTGTACATAGGAGGAGTATTATAATAGTTATATTCTTGTACATAGAAAAATATTCAGAATTGCGAGTCCTCAGTGGTTGATACCTTTTAGGCTAAGTGCACATGTACCGGAACTCTCGCGGAAATTACCGCGAGAATTCCGGAATTCCAGTTCATGGGAAAATCGCATTTTAAATTCCCGCGATTTTCCCACGGAAAAACTAGCATTTTGCAAGCGTAATTAGCTTGCAAAATGCTAGCGTTCTCCAAGCGATCTGTAGCATCGCTTGGAGAACTGATTGACAGGTTGGTCACACTCGACAAACACAGTGTTTGACAAGTGTGACCAACTTTTTACTACTGAGGCCGCCTATGCGGCATCAGTAGTAAAAGATAGAATGTAAAAAAAAATAAAAAATAGTGTTATTCTTACCCTCCGACGTCCCGCGCATCCGTTCCCAGTAATCCTTTGCGAAAATGCCCGTGATGACGTCCGTTCTCGTGGGATCGCGATGTCTCGCGGTAATTCGCGATGACGTCGCGCGAATAACCGCGAGACTTCACGATCCCGCGAGAACGGACGCCATCGCGGGCATATTCGCAAAGGATTACTGGGAACGAGAGCGTGAAGAGAAGCAGGAAGGCTGCGCGGGACGTCGGAGGGTGAGAATAACAATATTTTTTATTTTTAAATTCTATTTTTTACAGGGATATGGTACCCAAAGCCCGGAGGACAGTCTCCTCTCCTTCGGACCGTGGGTACCATCCGCAAATGTTCTGCTTACTTTCCGCATGGTGTGCACAGCCACATGCGGGAAGTAAGCGGAACAATGCATTCCTATGGGTGCGGGATCGCCGCGATTCCGCAAATTAATGAGCATGCTGCGGTTTTTACCGCGAAGCGATTCCGCCGCGGTAAAAACCGCAGCATTAGCACAGCATTGCAGAATCCCATAGGAATGCATGGGATGCTTATTTTTCGCGGCAAAATCACGCGGTTAAAACCGCCGCGGAAACGCGAAAAAAACACCACGTGTGAACTCAGCCTTAATGGCTAACTGAAAAGATGGTAACACATTGCAAGCTTTCGAGACTACACAGGTCTCTTCATCAGGCATAGACTAATACAAAATCTGAAGAGTCACATATTTATGCACAATACAATACAGAACAAATGCAATGGATAAGACAAGTGACGTGAAGCAGAACTATCAATATGGGAGAGGGAGAAACATAAATAAATATGCATAAATATGTGACTCTTCAGATATTGTATTAGTCTAGCCTGAAGAAGAGACCTGAGTAGTCTCGAAAGCTTGCAATGTGTTACCATCTTTTCAGTTAGCCATTAAAAGGTATCAACCACTGAGGACTCTCAATTCTGAATATTTTTCTATCTACTGGCTAACACGGTACAAAGATATACATCTTTCCTGTATTCTTGTACATAGGAGCAATATTATAGTAGTTATATTCTTGTACATAGGGGCAGTATTATAGTAGTTATATTCTTGTACATAGGGGCAGTATTATCGTAGTTATATTCTTGTACATAGGAGCAGTATTATAGTAGTTATATTCTTATACTTAGGGACAGTAATATAGTAGTTATATTCCTGTACATAGGAGGCAGTATTATAGTAGTTATATTCTTGTACATAGGAGCAGTATTATAGTAGTTATATTCTTGTATATAGAGGCAGTATTATAGTAGTTATATTCTTGTACATAGGGGGCAGTATTATAGTAGTTATATTCTTGTACATAGGAGCAGTATTATAGTAGTTATATTCTTGTACATAGGAGCAGTATTATAGTAGTTATATTCTTGTACATAGGAGCAGTATTATAGTAGTTATATTCTTATACTTAGGGACAGTAATATAGTAGTTATATTCCTGTACATAGGAGGCAGTATTATAGTAGTTATATTCTTGTACATAGGAGCAGTATTATAGTAGTTATATTCTTATACTTAGGGACAGTATTATAGTGGTTATATTCCTTTACATAGGAGGCAGTATTATAGTAGCTATATTCTTGTGCATAGGGGACAGTATTATAGTAGTTATACTCTTGTATATAGGGCAGTATTATAGTAGCTATATTCTTGTACATGGGGGCAGTATTATAGTAGATATATTCTTGTACATAGGAGGCAGTATTATAGTAGTTATATTCTTGTACATAGGAGCAGTATTATAGTAGTTATATTCTTGTATATAGCGGCAGTGTCATGATCCAGGCTGGATCTGACAGTTTAAATGGACAAAGTTGAACTTTTTTTTCCTTTGGCTAGGTGCTAAAGTGATGTGATTGCCCCCGGTGGCCATTAGAATTATTACACGTGGTGTCGTTCATTCTAAGTTGCCCGGTGGTGGTGAGTGGTATCGCACTTTAGTTCTTTGGTTATGTGCACTTAATTACAAATCAGGTGTTAGGTTCTAGAAAAGTGAGCCAGGTGGGTTCAATCACTGTTGGTGACATTGTGTGTTAGTCATTCACAAGAAAGCCTGGGTGAATGGAGGAGCTGAACATGAGTCCTGTGCAGCCCAGCCAGAGGGGACGAGTGGCAGCTAGGTGGTCTGCAAGAAGGGCTGGCATGGCGTAGTGGAGTCACAGTTTATGGTGTCGGCAGGAGGTATTTGCATGGCTTGGTGGAGTGGCGACAATGGTGAGAGTTTTTTAGGTTCCTGTTGCGCGCCCGGTGTGAAACCGGCATAGGGGTTGTTAGGAGTGCAGGGACACTGGCTCAGGGGAGCTCAGGAGGTCTCCACTTCCCTATTCCCTATCGCAGGGCCCACCATTGTTAATGTTTCCCAGGTTTCCCTTATTATTTAAATTCGCCTTACTGGAGGCGGGGTTTCCAGATTTACGCGTAATACCTAAATTCGCCTGTTGGAGGCGGCGTATCCAGCTGCACGTGTTTATTATTTAAATTCGCCCCACTGGAGGCGGTGTATCCAGGGACACGTGTGTCATATGGGTTCGCCTTGCGGTACTCGCTGCGTCCAGACACACGTGACCGTGACAGGCAGTATTATAGTAGTTATATTCTTGTACATAGACGGTAGTATTATAGTGGTTACATTCTTGCACAAAAGGGGCAGTATTATAGTAATCATAATTTTGTATATGGGTTTGCAGTGTCTAAAGTGACCAGGATTGTGGTAAGATTAGTTGCCAATTTATTGACCATATTCCTCTTATTAGATAATATAAATGTGTGTTACTCAGTGACGCTGCCCCTGTACTCCTGTATACTCCTGTATATTGTGTATGTCCAGAATCTTTACATATGACCGAGGTCTGGACATAGTAGTGATGAGTATCTTACTTCATCTGGACAATATAGAAAGTTGTATGGTTTCCCTGGAATGTCATAATTTGGTCACTGACAACTGGAGCATGGAGTGAGAGGTGATGGAGAAATTTTAGTGTCTACGTTCAGGAGTCAATTATTAGAGTATTATAAAGATAAATCCCATCAGGATCCTTCTCCCGGAGGCTTTAAACAAACCATCTGAAGCTCTGTCTTTGTGGTGAGATCTCTGCAAGCTTTCAATGCCGGGAAAGTCTATTTCCTCCAACCAAAAACTCAATAAATTAGATGCTTCAGGAATGTAGAATGCGTCTGTTTTTCCTCAGAAACTATCTTCATTTTTTGTAGACTTTCTATGAGTCTTTTATCTCCGCGATTTATGACTGTTAGCAGCAGATTTACTCCCACCCCAGAAACAGCATTTTCTGAATCTGAAGGTGATGAGCCTGAATAAACTAAACCTCTCTTGGACTCCTTTGGGTCTATGTACAGAATTGCTCCAGGATGGAGACATCAGGGCTCTGCACATCATTCTTGGCACATTTTGAGTCACTAGTCACACACCATCCATGTAGTCATCCTCTAGTGTGAATAGTCACAATGTGTTAATAAGAAACTTGTGTCCTTACGGCATCATGAACAATGGTTTGTGTGAGCTGGACTTAAGGGTTTGGGAACCATGTTTATTTTGTTACAGGCTGGAGCACAATAGTGAAGCTCAACCCAACCCGTCTCTTCCCTGCTTGTAATTACAACAAAACTTACTGACATTTGAAGATTCATTGCAAAATCAACAATAAAAGTAAATATTAGAAACTTAATAGTATATCATTGAAATATCCTCTCCAGCCTTGCTTCCTGAACTCATGGTTCACTGCTTGAAACAGATGGACTAGAAGCTCAATGAGGGATCAGGTTACAGCTGCCCATCAAAGTCTATGGTGAGGGGTAGGAGGAAGGCGAAGCAGAGTGAGAGAGCATCACAGACCAATGTTGACACTCTCTACTTTGTTTTGTATCCCATCCTAGTGCTGGATTCACAGCTACACTGCTCTGTTCTGCTGTACAATGTTTTCCATTTTTCTGCTTTCTACTAACTGTTTTATCTCACCCCAGTTCTGGATTCATAGCTACACTGCTCTTTTCTGCTGTACAATGTCACCATGTTTCAGCTTTCTACTTAGGCTCGGACTGGCCGATAGGTAACAGGGGAATTCCCCGGTGGACCCCTGTACAGATCTGGGCCCCCAACCCCACTGTATGTTTAGTACTTGGCATTATTCAATTGATTCACTCTGTACAGAAAAAATCAGCTTCCCATCATTCATTAACCAAACTACCCAAACCATTATTATATAGAGATACAGGTAAATTTGTGACGAGGGGAATGTAATATTTGTATACAGGTGAAAAGTGGGCCCCCCAAAGTCAATGTTAATGGTGGGCCCTTCACACCCCAGTCGGATACTGTTTCATCTCTGTAGAATGTAAACCCACAAGGGCAGGGCCCTCTTCCCTCTGTACCAATGTATCAGTGTTAGTATGTTTACTGTAAGTTATATCTCTATATTGTATGTAATCCCTTCTCATGTACAGCACCATGGATTCAATTATGCTATATAAACAAATAATAATCTCACCCAGTTCTGGATTCACATCTACATTACGCTGATGTACAATGTCTTCCATTGTTTCTGCTTTCTACTAACTTTTCTCACCCCAGTGCTGGATTCACAACTACACTGCTCTGATGTACAATGTCCTCCATGTTTCTGCCTTCTAATAACTGTATTACCGCTGTAGAATGTAAACCCACAAGGGCAGGGTCTTCCCTCTGTACCAGTCTATCATTGTTAGTATGTTTACTGTAAGTTATATCTTTATTTTGTATTAACCCCTTCTCATGTACAGCACCATGGAATCAATGATGCTATATAAATAAATAATAATCTCATCCCAGTTCTGGACTCACAGCTACGCTGCTGTGCTGTACAGTGTCCTCCATGTGTCCACTTCCTACTAACTGTTTTATCTCATCCCAGTGTTGGATTCACAACTATACTGCTCTGCTGTACAAAGTCTTCCATGTTTTTGCTTTCTAATAAATGTTTATCAGACTCCAGAGTTAGAATAACAGCTACACTGCTCTTCTCTACTATGTAATATCATCCATATTTGTTTCCTAGTAACTATGTTCAATGCTATAATCACAGCTACACAGCTCAGTACTGCTACATAATGTCCTCTATGCTGCTAACAGATATACACATGAACACACTGTGATTAACGAACACTTGGGTTCCACTAATGCTATACACATAAAAATGGAAGGCACTTAGTTAATATTTTCTTAATGAAAACATGTATAAGCCATCCAACCATGTCAAGGCGACCTGTGGATTGGATAGTCTCTAACTTTAATGACTTGACTCTCCATTTGCCCAGACCTCATATGATCTGGGATAAAAGCTGTTCTCTACCCACTGCCTCAGAAAACTGAGAATTAGGGAGATCACCTGAGGAGGGGAAAACTGGTGAAAATGCAGGATACAAGTCATATAATAGCCAGAAATAGTGTTATTTCAGGAGCAGACACAGACAAAAGAAGCCTCTGTGCAAGAACAATATATGGGCCCTTTGCTGTCCAATTGCTCACCTGCTTTGGAGATAGAAGTGGCTCCCTTACCTCTCGGGTCCCTGTGTGGTTGCACCAGTGGTATGTCGGCCTCTATGTCATTCTTTGTTTTTATATGATCTCTTATTCTGAAATGTCAGGTTCACTTTTACATCAGATAGTATCAGTTTGGTGAAATATTGATACTCTTGTTATTACCGTTGTAACCGACCAAGAAAGGGTTTCTGGGCCCCCAAATATTTTGTCTTTTCTATTAAATGTTTCTTTGAGGTGGTCACTACTGGCGTTGCTTTCTCTACTAATAAGGGCCATTCCAGCCACCGAAGACCCCTTTCTTGATTGTAGATCTGGCCGTTTGGGCTTGATGGCCGCAGTAGGAGAAAACCTTGATTTGTAGCGGCACAGAAGAACGATGAAGCTTTCATTTGTTTCATCCATCGCTTGGACCACATGTACTTTATGTGAATTTCTGCAAGTAATTTCTGATCTGTTCTTGGGGCCCGTGCTCCTGGCTTTTGTAGACTGACTCATTAAGATGTCTTTGGACTTGGATGGTATCTCCTCTGCATACTTTGGCTGCAGAGAAGATGACATACAAGTAAAAAGTGTCTAAACAGGCGATTTTTCTTCTTTAAAGCATGACTAACAAGGCAAACATCCCCCTCCCTTGCCCGAATACCAGGAAAATATTAATTTTCAGACTCCTAAGTAAATCCAGGCCTGACAAATAAAAACATTTGTACAGCACCTTTCATGGAGAAGACAGAAACCACAGCCGTGCGGAGGAGAAGATATGACGGTCGTGTATAGTGCAGTGGTGCAAAAACCTTTTTTCTACATTTTGAATCTTTGGGGAAAATGTTTTGTGCCATCATTTATGTGGTTAATAAATGCACATTTCTTGGCTTATAAACCACAAAATGATTTATACTGATTAATGCATATAAAGGTGTTTGCAGAATCTTACCGCTAAGTTTTGGCATAAAGGCAGCAGACGGCACAAAACCAAATTTCCCGGTGGCCAGTTGTCTCTCCATGTCACGGGCAGAAGAAGGGTAGCGAAAGGGTGTGAGGGCTCAGGAGCAAAATGGCTTCATGTATCTCAGATTCCCGGACCCATGTGAGTATGACATGGTTGAGAGGAGGAATATTGGGGTTTACTGCAGTCATACGTATCCTGGTAGATTCCATAGGATGCAACGAAATAGTCGTATATTTCACGTCTTACTTTGCAACTGGTGACATCTGCAGGAAAATTTGCCAATGCACGGGTGTCAGACCTCAGCGCGGGGTGATTTTTGCTAATGTGAGAATGAATGTCATGAGATCCCCGGTACCGTGCATACAATTCTCCATATGCAAATCCGCAACTCCTAAATTTGTCCTCGTATTGTTTTAATTTCTCACTTTTTCTCCAATATCTCTGCTTGCTGTCCGGCTTTCCTTGTCCCCAGATGCTGTATATACGTGCCAGTTAATCTGGTACCCGCTGCTGTTGCTGTAGCGGTCAGCACTTTGCAGTGATCCCATCTTTGCTGTATGGCTCTGTTCACATCTGATTTGGAGGCTGAAAAGAACAGAAACATTGTGAATAAATACCGTAAGAAAAATATGAAGATTTGAGAGTCCTCTGTTGTTACCTGTTAACAAATTGTAAGCTTTCGAGACTACTTGCAATTTGTTACCGTCTTTTCATTTCGCCATTAAAAGATATCAACCACTGAGGACTCTCAAATCTTCATATTATTCTATCTACTGGCTGACAAGGTGCAAAGATATTTGTTTTTGCTGAATAAATAAGAACGCTGCGCTATTTTGTTTGATATCATTCGGATTCTGTAATGGAACCCTTTTGATGCACCGTTCCAGCGCTGTAAGGGTACTTGAAGGCTCCGTTCACGTGAGCGTATACAAAAATCATCCAGAAAAAACGGACGATTATGCATATGTTTTGTCATCTGTTTTTATACATCTGTAGGCAATGAAATGTACAAGACCAAAGTTTCTTATGTTAAGAATTGCAACGTATCCAGTTGCTTGCACTTTTTCTGGATACCTGAACCAATGAGGAAGCAGGAGGCGTGTCTCAGACTACCGTAGACTCCCTGCAGTCACTGTAGCTAAGCTGCAGTCACAGATTGCACTCCTACCCTGAGCTGAGCTATGAAGCAGCCTGATCTGAGAAAAATCCACAGCAGGCGATCATTCCCTGTAGGTTCTGCCTTACATTTCATTTTTGAGTTCCTGAAAGGACAGTTGCTTTAAGGGCTCATACTCACTTGCGAGAGACTCGCACGATTCTCGTGCGAGTCTCTCGCATGAAAATCCGGCACCGTCGCCGGCACTCGGACTGTAGCGTGCGACTGCATAGAAATATATGTAGCCGCACACTCCGGTCCGAGAATCGTGCGAGTCTCTCACAAGTGAGTATGAGCCCTAAGGATGATCATGCACGCACCCTAACATTGACAGTCTCTACATCCATTGATTTGACCTACACTGAAACTTTGTACCAAACTCTCAGGATAGAAGAGAGATTTGTGCTTTGCCTGTGATTAGCTCACAGAGTATTGCGTAGATAGACCAAGTATAATTGTAACGAAAACTCAGCTGTGAGAATGGGTTGATTCAAAATTTTAGTCTCCGGATATAAATAAAAATATAAACGTAAGTAGAAATCTTCACCAGTTTAGAAATTAAACAAAAAAAAAATGTGTTGGAATTTTTCGTAACTTTTTCTTATACCGGACGACCATTATTTTAGGAATTGCACAATATCCTCTCTTGGGCTACTTTCACATCAGCGTTTTTTTGTGCAGCGCATTGTGCGCAATAGAAACGCATTCAAAAACCGCATCATGCGTTTGCGTTTTTATGCGCATTCGTTCTCTAGGAGTTAAAACCAGTGTCTACACATTTTTACGCCAAAAACGCATGCGCACTAAAATGCAGACGAACGCATGTCCATGCGCACGCCTGTGTTCCCATAGACTGTAATGCGTTATTTTGTCGCATTCCGTGCGCAAGCTTTTTTTTACGCCTTTTGGCGGACCCAAAAATGCAACAGGTTGCGTCTGGCGCGCCTAGGCGCACATGACGATAAAACGCATGCACACGAAAACACATACAAACGCGTGCAAACGCAAGACCATGCTCCCCCCATGTTAAACATAGGGGTGCATGGCGCATGCGACCGATGGCGCACGATGCGCTGCGCTAAAAAACGATAATGTGAAACCAGCCTTATCCATCATCTCTGTGATCTAGTCATGTAGACGAGTTGTTCCCACCTCTGCGGCTCTCATAGCTTCCTTGCTGATGTATTGTAATTTGGCGGTTTTCATTCTGCCTCTTTGGTGAACACGGGGTTAACCCCTGGTCTGATTATGTGATTTGCCCATGGAAAGTGGATAAGTAATGAGTCCATTTTTTCATGAGCTCAATCCTGGACGATTTTCAGAAACATCTGTCAGCGACATTTTATAGATTTTCATCAGGTTCCATTGCAAATAATGTCAGTAAAATTAGTGGTTCCGCAGTAAGCTCTTGTGGCCACAGGCAGCTCCGAAACTTTGGAAACCGGAACATTGTTTGCTTTGGCCCCCAGCTGCATTGTGCATTCACAGTCATCAAGTACCACGTACAAGGTGTTAAGATCTCACCAAAGTGCTTCCAGCACGAGGCAGTAAAAGCCAATGCGCCACATTCCCTCCCTCCTCCATACACATGCAATGAGTAGCATTACTCCACCTATACTGCTGGATCTTGGAGCAATGCATGAAGAAAGGTTCTACAACGAATATACTGTAATATACTGTATGTAACGCAATGCCTCGGCTGGGTAAGATCTCTGCTTGCTGCAAGTGAATGAGAGCAGTTTAGATTTCATTCAAATGGAGCAAAACTTACTCTGCTATCAGAAGTGAATAACGATCGGGAGGGAGATGTCGCTCCTGCGCTGCTGCTGATGAATCCACAATGGTTTCCAACGGATAAAATCTCTACATATAAACGTGTATGTATGTGTGTGTATCACCAACCAATCACTAAGCATCTCTCATTTCATCAGAGCTGGTTAAAAGTAGCTGAGCTGTGATTGGTTGCTATAAGCATGTTTTCCCACTTGACAACACCTCAGCAGACACTGACATGGTGGGAGAAATCTAGCATCCTCGGGAACATAAGCTTCCAGCCATTGTCTGCCCCCCTGAAAGGAGCAGAGAGCACATTACAGAAATGAATCCCCCCACCCTGCCCATATCCTCATCACACATCCTCCATCCCATAGGTACATCTTCCCTCTTAAAGGGATCATTGGTATGGAAGTCAGAGCAAATCCATCCAGGGCTTTGATTTTGACCCCAGGCCTCTCTTAAAGGGATCCCCAGTATGGAAGTTAGGACCGTTCCACTCAGCTCTGTGGTTCTGACCCCAGGGTCTCTTAAAGGGATCATTGGTATGGAAGTTAGGGCAAATCCATCTAGCGCTTTGGTTCTGACCCCAGGCTCTCTTAAAGGGATCTCCGGTATGGAAGTTAGGGCAAATCCCTTAAGGCTCTGATTCTGACCCCAGGGTTCTATTAAAGGGATCATTGGTATGCAAGTCACGGCAAATCCACTCAGTGCTCTGGTTCTGATCCCAGTCTCTCTTAAAGGGATCCCCGGTATGGAAGTGTGGTCAAATCCACTCTGCACTTTGGTGCTGACCCTAGGCCTCTCTTAAAGGAATCTTCGGTATGGAAGTTAGGGTAAATCCCTCAGCGCTCTGATTCTCACCCCAGACTTCTATTAAAGGGATCATTGGTATCGAAGTCAGGACAAATCCACTCTGCTCTGGTTCTGACCCCAGGCCTCTCTTAAAGGGATCCCTGGTATGGAAGTTAGGACCGTTCCACTAAGCGCTCTGGTTCTGACCCCAGGCTGACGGGATGATGTGGGATATTAGGGGTAGTAGTCCGATGGCTCTGGCTGACGGGACGATGTGGGATATTAGTGGTAGTAGTCCGGTGGCTCTGGCTGACGGGATGATGTGGGATATTAGGGGGAGTAGTCCAGCGTCTGTGATGGGATGATGTGGGATATTAGTGGTAGTTGTCTGGTGGCCCTGGCTGACGGGATGATGTGGGATATTATAGTGAATGTGGCTATGGGGAGTGGGAAGGGCTCTACACTCAGCTTTATATATATATATAGATATAATCATTATAATTTGTTATAACTAACCGTAGTTAGTTACTATGCCCGGGCAGCGCCAGGCTCTTCAGCTAGTATATTAATAAAACAGGTTTACTGGGTGAACGCGTTTCGAGGTTGCGCAGGACCTTTTCATCAGGACAGGTTTTATTCATAATTTTTATCCCTTGGAAACCATTGTGGATTCAGCAGCAGTAGCGCAGGAGTGACATCTCCCTCCCCTCCCGATCGGTTTGCATTGTTTGGTCCTTCTAATGACCAATGTCCTTGCAGCAGCTGATATCTATGTCATGCCACTTACATATTGCTATGTAGCAACTATATAAGGTGAGTGGATCCCCTTCCTTGCCACCTTTTTGTTACCAGTTAAAACCCTATTGCACTTTCTTTCTCAGTTTGATTGTTTGCATCAGAAGTGAATGTAACAGTATCCAGTCTATACAAGGATTGGTGAGCGCAACACAAATATCTCCTGCTACAATGTATCAGTAATGTAATGTATGTACACAGTGACTGCACCAGCAGAATAGTGAGTGCAGCTCTGGAGTATAATATAGGATGTAACACAGGATCAGTAATATAATGTATGTACACAGTAACTGCACCAGCAGAATAGTGAGTGCAGCTCTGGAGTATAATACAGAATGTAACTCAGGATCAGTAATGTAATGTATGTACACAGTGACTGCACCAGCAGAATAGTGAGTGCAGCTCTGGGGTATAATACAGGATGTAACTCAGGATCAGTAATGTAATGTATGTACACAGTGACTGCACCAGCAGAATAGTGAGTGCAGCTCTGGAGTATAATACAGAATGTAACTCAGGATCAGAAATGTAATGTATGTACACAGTGACTGCACCAGCAGAATAGTGAGTGCAGCTCTGGAGTATAATGCAGAATGTAACTCAGGATCAGTAATGTAATGTATGTATACAGTGACTGCATCAGCAGGATAGTGCGTGCAGCTCTGGAGTATAATGCAGAATGTAACTCAGGATCAGTAATGTAATGTACACACTGACTGCACCAGCAGAATAGTGAGTGCAGCTCTGGGATATAATACAGGATGTAACTCAGGATCAGTAATGTAATGTATGCACACAGTGACTGCACCAGCAGAATAGTGAGTGCAGCTCTGGAGTATACACACGTGGTCAAAATTGTTGGTACCCCTCGTTTAATTACAGAAAAACCCACAATGCTGACAGAAATAACTTGAAACTGACAAATGTAATAATAAATAGAAAATCTATGAAAATGAACAAATGAAAGTCAGACATTGCTTTTCAACCATGCTTCCACAGAATTAAAAAAAAAAATAAAACTCATGAAATAGGCCTGGACAGAAATGATGGTAGCCTTAAATTAATATTTTGCTGCACAACCTTTTGAGGCAATCACTGCAATGAAACGATTCCTGTAACTGTCAATGAGAATTCTGCACCTCTCCACAGGTATTTTGGCCCTTTCCTCAAGAGCAAACTGCTCCAGTTGTCTCGTGTTTGAAGGTTGCCTTTTCCAGATGGCATGTTTCATCTCTTTCCAAAGATGCTCAATAGGATTAAGGTCAAGGCTCATAGAAGGCCACTTCAGAATAGTCCACTGTTTTCCTCAGCCATTTTTGGGTGTTTTTAGCTGTTTGTTTTGGGTCATTATCCTGTTGCAAGACCCATGACCTGTGGCTGAGACCAAGCTTTCACACGTAGCGGAACTCCCGCGGAAGGTTACCGCAAGAATTCCAGAATTCCATTCCACGGGAAAATCGCATTTTAAATTCCCGCGATTTTCCCGTGGAAAAACTAGCGATTTATAAGCATAATTAGCTTGCAGAATGCTAGCATTTTCCAAGCAATCTGGAGCATCACTTGGAGAACTTATTGACAGGTTGGTCACACTCGTCAAACATAGTGTTTGACAAGTGTGACCAACTTTTTACTACTGATGCTACCTATGCAGCATCAGTAGTAAAAGATAGGATGTAAAAAATAATTAAAAAAAATAAAAAATATTGTTATTCTCACCATCCGGCGTCCCACGCAGCCTTCCCGCCTCTCTCCACGCTCCCGGCATCTTCCGGTCCCAGTAATCATTTGCGCGAATGACCGCGAGACCGCAACGTCATCGCCGGTCATTCTCTCAAAGGATTACTGGGACCGGAAGATGCCGGGAGCGTGGAGAGAAACGGGAAGATCGCCGGCCGTCGGAAGGTGATAATAACAATATTTTTTATTTTAATTCTATTTTTTACAGGGATATGGTACCCACAGCCCAGAGGACAGTCTCCTCTCCTCCGGACCGTGGGTACCATCCGCAAATGTCCTGCTTACTTTTCGCTTGTTGGGCACAGCTACATGCGGAAATTAAGCAGAACAATGCAATCCTACGTGGGCGGAATCACAGCGATTCTGAAAAAATAATGAGTGTGCTGCGTATTTTACCGCGATGCGATTCCGCCACGGGAAAATCCGCAGTATTAGCACAGCATTGCGGAATCCCATAGGATTGCATGGGATGCTGATTTTTTGCGTTTTCGCGGCAAAATCGCCCGTTTAAAATCGCTGCGAAAACGCTACGTCTGAACCCAGCCCGACACTGGGCAGCACATTTCTCTCTAGAATCCCTTGATAGTCTTGAGATTTCATTGTACCCTACACAGATTCTAGACACCCTGTGCCAGATTCAGCAAAGCAGCCCCAGAACATAACAGAGGCTCCTCCATGTTTTACAGTAGGGACATTGTTTTTTTCTTGATATGCTTCAGTTTTCCGTCTGTGAACATAGAGCTGATGTGCCTTGCCAAAAAGTCCCATTTTTGTCTCATCTGTCCATAGGACATTCTCCCAGAAGCTTTCTGGCTTGTCAAAATGTAGTTTGGCAAATTTCAGTCTGGCTTTCTTATGGTTTTTACAACAATTGTGTCTTCCTTGGTTGTCTCCCATGAAGTCCACTTTGGCTCATACAACGACGGATGGTGCAATCTGACACTGTATTCCTTGAGCTTGAAGTTCGCCTTTAATCTGTTTAGAAGTTTTTCTGGGCTCTTTTGTTACTATTCGTATTATTCGTCTCTTTGATTTATCATCAATTTGTCTCCTGCGGCCATGCCCAGGAAGGTTGGTACAGTCCCATGGAGCTTACATTTCTGAATAATATTTGCAACTCTAATCACAGGAACATCAAGCTGCTTGGAGATGGCCTTATAACTTTTACCTTTAACATGTTTGTGTATAATTTTCTTTCTACTCTCCTGAGACAATTCTTTCCTTCGCTTTCTCTGGTCCATGTTGAGTGTGATACACACCATGTCACCAAACAGCACAGTAAGTATCTGTAGCCCTCTATACAGGCCCAAACACTGATTCCAAGATTATAGACACCTTTGATGCTAATTAGTGGACACATATTGATTTAACATGTTCCTTTTGTAACATTATTTTCTGGGATTCGATCATTTCTGTCCGTGCCTGTTTCATGAGTTTTATAATTAAAAAAATTCTGTGGAAGCATGGTTGAAAAGCAATGTCTGACTTTCATTTGATCATTTTCATAGATTTTTGATTTATTATTATTTTTTTCAGATTCAAGTTATTGTAAGGAGATGGCCGGTACTCTCAGTTGTGCCCCCTCCTTCTGTCGTGTGACCCCCTGTGCACTACGTATGTACATAAGTTATGTACCTCTACTGTCTTATGTGTGTCCTATGCCCTGCAGTGTATCTGTATTATAATGTAATGTATTGTATTGTTTTTCCTTTAAAATGCATTAGAGTTAGGGCAGGAAATGGTTAATGTGAGGGGTTGGGTCAGCAGCAGCAGAGAGAGAAAGCTGCTGTTTCCCTCCAAAACTGCTGGGATCTTTGACCAGCGCAGACGTGCAGACAGAAGGGGCACTGCTAGATCCCCCAATTTGGAGAGGTCTGTTTCTCCAGGCTAAAGGTCTGAAGAACTGCAACACAGGACCCCAGGAATGTGAGGGGCCTTCACTGAATGGGTCTCAGGCGCCCAGATTCCAGCAAGCAGTTTTACTGTGAACTTTGGCTGCTGCGGCTGTTGTGGGCGCAACTGCAGCAAACGTCAGGGAAAGAGCAGGAAAGCCCATGTTGTATTTGCTGTGGCCTGAGGAGAGAAGGTAACTCTGGGGAAAAGCCTAATCCATCTCATATCACATGTACAACGGGCCGGGGTGTATACAGTCTGTGTATTACATTATTTCTGTCACCATTGTGGGATTTTCTGTCATTAAACGAGGGGGACCAACAATTCTGACTACGTGTGTAATACAGGATGTAACTAAGGATCAGTAATGTAATGTATGTACACAGTGACTCCACCAGCAGAATAGTGAGTGCAGCTCTGGGGTATAGTACAGGTTCAGTAATGTAATGTGTGTATGCAGTGACTGCACCAGTGGATCCCTTTCTTTGCCACCTTTTTGTTACCAATTAAGACCTTATTGTGCTTTCTTTCTTTACCAGTTTTGTTGTTTGCATCAGAAATGAGTGTAATAGTATCCAGCCTATACAAATATCTGTGAGTGCAACACAAATTTCTCCTGCTACAATGTATCAGTAATGTAATGTACGTACACCGTGACTGCACCAGCAGAATAGTGAGTGCAGCTCTGGAGTATACTACAGGATGTATCTCAGGATCAGTAATGTAATGTATGTACACAGTGACTACACCAGCAGAATAGTGAGTGCAGCTCTGGGGTATAATACAGGATGTAATACAGATGTATGTACACAGTGACTGCACCAGAAGAATAGTGAGTGCAGCTCTGGAGTATAATACAGGATGTAACTCAGGATCAGTAATGTAATGTATGTACACAGTGACTGCACCAGCAGAATAGTGAGTGCAGCTCTGGGGTATAATACAGGATGTAATACAGGATGTAGTAATCAGTGGCCAGTTACAGTATACACCTTACCTGGGTTTACATTTGGTTTATATATTACTATTATGTAGTTTTTATGTCCCTGTCACTAATTGTCCTTGCATCCGTCTATAACAGACACAATTCCAATCAGTCAGCGTCTTGGGTTTTCTCATAAATGCCGTGGAAAATGCCAAGTTTATTTTCTGTACATAAACCCTCATAGTGAACGTCTCTCCTTTGTGTTCTCTTTTATGTCTCTGGTGACACAATGTCCTCTGCTGATAATATCACTCCCCATGGACTCATATACTGTAGAGAAATATCTAGATAATGACATGGAACCTTCAGCTTGTTTAGTGCTGCTGGTTATTTCCTTTCTCCCTTAGTTATATTTCCTCTGTTTTTCACCACATTTGTCTGATTTTGGATCTTTCTTGCTTTTTAGAATTTCTGGATTATCAGATGTCAGATAAAAAGAATGTTACCATAGAGAATTTGCGAGGTTTTGATGTGTCCGTCGTCTGAGATTGTTTCTCGTTATGTATTCATTCTCTGACTTTCCTCTATAACGTGATGTTATTGCCGGGAACCATTTAATTTGTCTTACAACATGTACATTTGGAGATGTTGTTGGATGTGTCGAGGCAGGCAGCTGAGGCCGGTGCCAACGCCGCCAGTAAGAATCATATTGGTAGCAGCAAAACAAATCCGCGCCCGGGCCGATCCCCCTGCGCACTAGATAAAATTTTACTAAAAACTTCTGACCTTCAGTTTTGGAGGTCAGCGGCTGAGCTGGAGGAGGAGACGCTCTTTACAGAGATAAACCAATAAGTGCAACTACAGTAGCCATCATGGAGGTTGGTATAAAAGGGTCTATGTGGTGCAACCCGTGCTTTGACCATTGCACCCCAGTTATCAGTTCCAAAACTTAGTCATGTAACAAACATAATGCGGGACCCCCAGATCCATACCCTTACCATTTTACACTTAGTGCGGCCCCAGAATAAAATCCGTTAAGTCCCTCAACATACTTTTTGTAACACTGGAGTCTTTGGGCTTATTCAGACACCAGGGCCAGTGATGATTTTCACCTTTGCATCCACTGCAGATTCTCCCCTGTGGATCCGCCACCTGCAGATCCTCCCCCTGCAGATTCTCTCCCTGCGGATCCTCCCCCTGAAGATCTTCCCTCTGGATTGTCCCCTCTGCGGATCCCCCGCCTGCAGATCCTCCCCCTTAACATCATCCCTCTGCGGATCCTCCCCTGCAGACTCTCCTTTGTGGATCTTCCCCCTGCAGATCTTCCCCCTGCGGATCCTCCCCCTGCGGATCCTCCCCCTGCAGACTCTTCTTTGTGGATCCTCCCCCTGCGGATCCTCCCCCTGCGGATCCTCCCCCTGTGGATCCTCCCCCTGCGGATCCTCTTCCTGCAGATCGTCCCCCTGCAGATCCTACCTCTGCGGATTCTCCCAGCAGATCCTCCCCCTGCGGATTCTCTTCCTGCGGATTCTCTTCCTGCAGATTCTCTTCCTGCTGATCCTCCGCCTGCAGATCGTCCCCCAGCGGATTCTACCACTGCCGGTCCTCCTCCTGCAGATTTTCCCCTGAGGATCCTTCCCTGCGGATGCTCCCGTGCGGATCACTGGAGGAGAAATACATTGACCATAGAAAGCTGCAATGGGGATACACCAAATTTGTACCTGACATATTTTAGAAATTTACCCTGAGACACTAGGAAGGGCGATGCTTAACCAGAATTTTTTAGCGTATAAACACAACTTTTTTTCCATGGTTGTCCTTTAACGTGCCCTGGCCCCTGACTATGCTTTATTTGCAGACTGCTAGGACTGAGGCTGGTGACGTGTCTTTACATACCCCTTCTCCTTGCTTTTTTTGCAGACCATAGCTTGTTTTATGCCCCCTTCCTGCACATCGGGGCTCATGGCTGTTGGTGGTGCAGCAACTCGGCATTACGCATGGAAAACATTTAGGGAGCGCTGCTTTCTGGGGGGCTTCTGCAACATGAGGTGATTTGACATCTCTTCTGGTTTCCTCTTTTGTTTCAGGAGGGATGGTCAGTGTGCCTCCATTGTGCCCTCCCTCTGCAGTGGCTTCTTCACAGCTATGGTGGGCACTGTGGCTATGAACCGTTATCGGGGACTGTGCAATGGCGTTGTGGCCTCGCAGTAGAGGGTGCACAGACTACAATGGGGGCATTTTGCCTAATTTGTCCTTGGGCGCCCTAATAGCTTTCCATGACCGCTGCCAATTCTGTTGTGATCTAATAGGATGCAGACCTGAATGACAAGCGCCCTGGGCGCCCCTAGATCATAATTACCTGCCCCTCCATCTCCGAAATAATCCGCCACTCAGGACGCCGCTCAGTGACTATCTTGCCGTTTTCTTAGGAATTTGCAGGAGATGACTTTGACACACGGCTGATAAGCTGCCAAACACCTGTGATCATCACCCACCTGCGGGGCCGTCTTCGCTCATCTCCCTGACATCTCGCCACATAATAGGAGCCTAAGGCTCCCGACCGAGATCTCCTGATAAATCTGTCACTGACGCAGATGGATGAGACTGGAGAAGCCTGACACAA
The DNA here is from genome assembly GCF_039654945.1 of Dendrobates tinctorius. Taxonomy (NCBI): domain Eukaryota; kingdom Metazoa; phylum Chordata; class Amphibia; order Anura; family Dendrobatidae; genus Dendrobates; species Dendrobates tinctorius. The sequence continues at coordinate 4,745,211 of NW_027361754.1, forward strand.
GTTACAACATAATAGTCGCTGATGTTCACTGACTAATATCCCACACCGCGCCGCACATTTAAAGGGGCCGTGGCTGCTAAATGGGATCATTGGCGCTTAGATCCGCATAATGGAGACGTGTAAATGCACAGCAAGGGAAGAGGCGGCCACTGCGCCTGCGCCCAGGTGCATTGTGAGGCACACAATGGGCTGGTCCTAGTGCAGATTGCGATCAGGGCATGACCTCAAGAATACATCTTAGTCCTGATGATACTGGTGTGCTTACCGTGACCATACTTTTCAGAAAGGCTGTATAGTCTTTTTTTGTTAAGTTTCCTTGCCTGCTATTAAAATGAGCATTCTAGGAGTCCGGCTGTAGCTGTTCTAATGTGGCTTTGTAATAGTAAGTACACCAGCCCCATCAAGTGTAAGAGTTGTATTTCATCATGTTTTCAGGTTGTATTGTGAAATCTGGTGTTTGATCATATTTTCAGTGTTTGCTAAGCGTTTTGTTTGGCGTGTGTGCTGCAGGTGTACGCCGCACGATCATGCGATTCTATCGAAAGCTCGTCTTATTCTTGATAGATATAGAGAGGACTTGGATCGATAAGTCTGGAGACCTGATGGCCGCCGTCTCCTGTTCAGTTTTCCAGATCCGTTATCAAATTTGGACTGTTCTACATTTGGGGTTACAAATTTGGGCGTCAGAACTTGTCATCGTGACTGTTGATGATGGGGGGAGTAGTACCCAGTATTGTAGGCAGCCTGTGTATTGAGGTTCAATCTTCTGATGGATCTCAGAGTTGATGTTTTCCTCCACCCCGAGCTGACAGATTGTGTAGATTTTGGGTGAAGTCAGGCAGCGCTCCTCTTCACTGCTCCTCTCCTTTTGAGTGATGGGACTGATAAGGTCTCCTCTCTGCTGCTCCTCTCCTCTGAGTGATGAGACTGATGGGGTCTCCTCTCCTCTGCTCCTCTCATCTGATTGATAGAACTGATAAAGTCTCCTCTGCTCATCTCCTCTGAGTGATGGAACTGATAAGGTCTACTCTCCGCTGCTCCTTTCCTCTGAGTGATGGGACTGATAAGGTCTCCTCTTCTTTGAGTGGTGGGACTGATAAGGTCTCCTCTCCTCTGCTCCTCTCATCTGGGTGATGGGACTGATAAGGTCTCCTCTCCGCTGCTCCTCTCATCTGAGTGATGGGACTGATAAGATCTCCTCTCCGCTGCTCCTCTCATCTGAGTGATGGGACTGATAAGGTCTCCTCTCCGCTGCTCCTCTCATCTGAGTGATAGGACTGATAAGGGCTCCTCTCCACTGCTCCTCTCCACTGAGTGATGGAAGTGATAAGGTCTCTTCTCCTCTGCTTCACTCCTCTGCTCCTCTCCTCTCTGTGATGGAATTGATAAGGTCAACTCTCTGCTGCTCTTCTGCACTGAGTGATGGGGCTGATAAGGTCTCCTCTCGTCTGCTCCTCTCTTCTGAGTGATGGGACTGATAGGGTCTCTTCTCCTCTGAGTGATGGAACTGATAAGGTCTCCTCTCTGCTGCTCTTCTCGACTGAGTATTGGGGCAGATATGGTCTCCTCTCCTCTGCTCCTCTCTTCTGAGTGATGGGACTAATAAGGTCTCCTCTCCTCTGCTCCTCTCCTTTGAGTAATGGGACTGATTAAGGTCTCCTCTGAGTGATGGGATTGATAAAGGTCTATTATCCTCTGCTCTTCTCCTCTAAGTGATGGGAAATAAGGTCTCTCCTCTACTCCTCTCCTCTAAGTCTTGGGACTGTTAAGGTCTCCTCTCCTGTCAGTGATGGGACTGATAAGGTCTCCTCTTCCTGGCTCCTCTCCTCTCAGTGATAGGACTGATAAGGTCTCTCCTCTTCTCCTCTCGTCTATGTGATGGGACTGATAACGTCTCCTCTCCTCTGTGTGATGGGACTGATAAGGTTTCCTCTACTCTGAGTGATGGGATTGATAATGTCTCCTATCCTCTGCTCCTATCCTCTCATTGATGGGACTGATAAGGTCTTTACTGTTCTCCTTTCCTCTGAGTAATGGGACTGACAAGGTCTCCTAACATCTGCTCCTGTCCTCTGTGATGGGACTGATAGGGTCTCTCCTCTTCTTTCCTCTGAGTGATGGAACTGATAAGGTCTCTTCTCTTCTCTCTGCTGCTCCTCTCCTCTGCCAGGTTTCTTGGCTCCAGCGCTGAATTCCATTGGAAGGAATGCAGGAGATTACTTGTTCCTTATCTGTACCAGGTCCCAGGCAGAGGGAGGATGAAGCACGAGGATTCACTTATAACATGAGGATGTCTGCGCAACAACAGCCCTACTCCGTACGTGGCGTCCTCGCTGCCTTCATCTGTATCACTAATACATTCCCATTAAACCACCATACACATTAGACAAATATCGCTTCCATATCATTTTAAGAGGTCGCCCCTGATAACAACCCATAGAATCATCCTCCTCCACCATCTGTACAGGGGCACAATGTAGTCAGGTGGTAACGTCCTCCTGGAATCACCAAATCCAGACTCCTCCATCAGACGCAGATAGAGAAATGCTATGTTACTGCAGAGAAGTTGTCTCCTCCAGAGTCCAGCGATGGTGGCTTTACACCACTCCATCCAACGCTCCGCATTGTGCTTGGTGATGTATAGCTGCATGCAGCTGCTCGGCCATGAAGCTTCTGGGGGGGGCGCAGTGTCTGTGCTGATACCAGAGGAGGTCTGGACTCTACAGTTATGGGGCCAGCAGAGCAACGGGGGAAAGACAGTGCAGATAGTGACCTGGGCACAAATAAAGTAATTGGGGGTGGCGTGAGGTGGTGGGGATAGAACATTTACCATTTTAGGGAAGAATAGAGATACAGAGAGATACATAGAGTGCATGTATACTAATGCCAGAAGCCTCACCAACAAAATGGAGGAATTAGAGTTAATGTTGTTGGAACATAATTATGACATGGTGGGGATATCTGAGACATGGCTGGACGAGAGCCATGACTGGGCGGTTAATTTACAGGGCTATAGTCTGTTCAGGAATGACCGTACAAATAAGCGAAGGGGGGGGGGGTGTTTATATGTAAAATTATCAATAAAAACCATGCTATGTGATAATATATGTTAATCTAATGAAAATGTAGAGTCCCTGTGGGTGGAGACAGCGTCGGACTGGAGCACCTTGGGCCCACCAGAGAAAATCATTCTTGGGGCCCACTATGTAGCTACATAGAAATAAATACAAGGCAACTGTGCGATATAACAAGCTAATATCAGGGCATAGCATAAGGTAGTACATGTCTTAGGCTGGTTTCACATTTGCGTTTTTTAGCGCTGGAAAAAAACGCATACGTGCGCATGCGATTTTTCCCCTATATTTAACATGGGTGCGCATACCTGCGCACTTGTAAGCGCATGTATGCGATTTTCATGCTCTGCGTTTTTTTGGGTTGTGCGATGGTATTTTCCAGACGCTGCATGTTGCATTTTTTGGCCCTTGAAAAAATCGCATGCGCACGTATGCGCACGTTTTGCGCTAAAAATGGCCATTATAGCCTATGGATGCGCATACGTGCGCACTGGCATGCGCAGGTATGCGCTTTTTTAGCGCAGCGTTTTTTGGGTGGTGTCCACTTTTTATCCTAGTTAGAATCTTCTAAAGTCCAAAAAAAAAAGGCTATATAAAGGAGGTGCCTGCCAAAACTCTGCCACTACTACACTAGACAGATTGAAGAGCAGACATTCAACCAAGAACACATTATATCAGCGAAGAATGTGAGTATATTACATTATATGCCTGTCCTTTTAAATTATGTATGTACTAATGATTTTTATTATTTTTACATGCAGTATGTCTTCAGAATCGGAGTATTCCCCATCGCGGCAGGAATTGGCGCAAGCAGACCGTGAGGTGATTATTTTCGTGCATCTGGTAAGTATATCTGCTGCTTCTCCAAATCTCTTACGTTTTTTTCAACTTTCAGACATCGTCATCATCATCTGCGGACGGGAATAGTGAGGGCGAACAGCAGGAGCAGCGAAGCCAAGTCCCGGTGGTGATACGTAATGTAAGTATCAAATGATTTGTAATGTTTTTTTTTTTTTTTTATCTTCTATTTTTACTCTTTTTTTTTTTTCTTTTTTTGTAACTTTTTAGTCAATTTAAATTTGATTATTCTAATGAATGTGTTTTGTCTAGGTTCCACAACGGGATGAAGACGTCTACCTGGATAATGAGCAGCTCATCAGCCTGGTCCAGGAGCGTTCGCCGTTGTGGGACAGCCGTGACCGGCTGTACAAGGACAATGTGGTGACACGGCGGCTATGGAATGAGGTGGCCGCAGCGTTGATGGATGGCTGGGACAGCGCCACAGCATCCGCCAAAAAGGCGTTTAGTGAGTATTTCCCTGCTCTGTATTGTGCCGCAGTGACTGTTGTCCTTGACGGCACTGTTGGGTTTCGTGCTAGGCGTATTCTAGCAGGAAACCCAACAGTGTCATCGTGGTCTACAGTGACTGCTTTGAGTATTGTATTGCTACATTGTGCCGCAGTGACTGTTGTCCTTGACGGCACTGTTGGGTTTCGTGCTAGGCGTATTCTAGCAGGAAACCCAACAGTGTCATCGGGGTCTACAGTGACTGCTTTGAGTATTGTATTGCTACATTGTGCCGCAGTGACTGTTGTCCTTGACGGCACTGTTGGGTTTCGTGCTAGGCGTATTCTAGCAGGAAACCCAACAGTGTCATCGTGGTCTACAGTGACTGCTTTGAGTATTGTATTGCTACATTGTGCCGCAGTGACTGTTGTCCTTGACGGCACTGTTGGGTTTCGTGCTAGGCGTATTCTAGCAGGAAACCCAACAGTGTCATCGGGGTCTACAGTGACTGCTTTGAGTATTGTATTGCTACATTGTGCCGCAGTGACTGTTGTCCTTGACGGCACTGTTGGGTTTCGTGCTAGGCGTATTCTAGCAGGAAACCCAACAGTGTCATCGGGGTCTACAGTGACTGCTTTGAGTATTGTATTGCTACATTGTGCCGCAGTGACTGTTGTCCTTGACGGCACTGTTGGGTTTCGTGCTAGGCGTATTCTAGCAGGAAACCCAACAGTGTCATCGTGGTCTACAGTGACTGCTTTGAGTATTGTATTGCTAAATTGTGAAGCAGTGACTGTTGTACTTGACGGCACTGTTTTTTTTTATCAACAGTGGACAAAGTCCGAACACGTTGGCGTTCGATCAAGGACCGCTTCAACAGTGATGTTCGTGCTGAGGGCCAGGTTCGCAGTGGATCTGCGTCAAGGACCAGAACTAGATACCGTCACTATCACGCGTTGCAGTTCCTACGACCGGTCCTTGCCACAAGATCGTAAGTATTATACATTTTGGGTTTTTATTTTTATTAATCTGTGTTTTTCTAATCCACAGCTGATGCTTCTTGTAAAGGCATGGTAGTAATGATTTTCCTTTCTTCCACAGCACCTGGAGCAGCACCCTGCAACCTGGCCCTGGAGCGGTCCTTCGTCGGACGTCCTCTGACCCGTCCCAGCCATCCGACAGCCAGGAAGCACCTTGCAGGTCCCACACACACACAGCTGGTGACCAGGAAGCTGGGCCATCAGGTGTTCCCCTGTCCCAGGTCTCTGCCACTGGTTATGCGGGCACTACCCGCCAGCGGCAGAGGGCCTTGGAAAGGAATGTCTTGCCCGAGTTTATGCATTTGAGCGAGACATTTAATTCCAGCCTCAAGTCACTGTCCGACAGAGTTGAAAGCGGTTTTGCACTGATGGAACGTGGTTTTAACCACTTTGAACACCGCTTCAATTCTGTAGAACAGCGCCTTGACCGTCTGGAGGCCGACCTCAACAGACCAGCACACCATTTTTTTAGTAAGATTGAAAAGGGCATGGCGGAACACCTTAGTCCTGATCAACAGCTGAATGTGCTGCAGGCCTGCAACAATGCTTTCTTGCAGGCTATGCAGCATAATCGGTACGGTCAGCAGTCAGTGGTGTCCTTTCCACCTGTGCCACCATTGACTCGCTTCACCTCACTACCGACTTGTGCTGCATACCACTGCACGGACACCTCTCTTCAAAGGCTGGACACCCACCGTTACACCACCACAAGTCTGAGTGCAGCTGGTCACTTCACCGACACCACCATGGCAAGCGCTGCTCCTGTCTGGAGCACCACCGCCAATCCCATGCATGCGTGGAGCTCAGCCACCACTAGGCAAACATGGAACAGCCCTGCCGCTACAACAACATGTAGTAGCCCTGCCACCACCACTCTGCAAACCTGGGCCATCACTGCCGCCACCAGTCCTCCTGCAAGGACGAGCACTGAACAAGAAGAGCAGCATCAGCCACCTCAGCAGCAGCAGCCAACTCAGCAGACGCCACCTCAGCAGCAGCAGCCACCTCAGCAGCAGCCGCCACCTCAGCAGCAGCAGCCACCTCAGCAGCAGCCGCCACCTCAGCAGCAGCAGCAACCACCTCAGCAGCAGCCGCCACCTCAGCAGCAGCAGCAACCACCTCAGCAGCAGCTGCCACCTCAGCAGCAGCCGCCACCTCAGCAGCAGCCGCCACCTCAGCAGCAGCCGCAACCTCTGCAGCAGCAGCCGCCACCTCAGCAGCAGCAGCCATACCAGCAGACGGGGGACCTACATTCCATATTTGCCCCTACTTCAAGGCGAAATCAATCAAGGCGGGCATTGGGCCAAAGTCGGTCCAGGCACACAAGCCTACGGCGACATGCCATTACAACTAATGTAACTGAACAGATTTCCTCTCCTACAAGTGTTCCAAGTTTAATTCCCTTAACTGGACTACCTTCCCCCACAAGTTTTGTTGCCCCTTCCCCTCAAACACCGTCTTCAACTGCAAGTGTTGCATATTCCCTGCACACCCCCAAATTGAAACCATCTGCCCCCAAACGCCGTAAAAAATAATTTTTAAATTTTTTTTTTGTGATAAAAAATAAATTTACATTTGTGGTTCACCATTAATAAGTTTCATTAATGTTGTTTGCGCCGCTCACACACACTGATGGGTAAATACATGTTAAAAACCAACCCAAGGGCTAGTATAGTCATATGTGAAATAACATGGACTAGTATAGTCATTCAAAGGCCTAGTGTAATAACTCTAGTTTTACCAAATAGAATCTGTTTTCATGAAAAACAAACTGTTGAAACTTGTCTAAAAAATAAGTTTCTTTCTAGTTTCACCAGTTTGTTTTTGGTGAAACAAGATGCTAGTTGTTAAAAATCGAGTTATTACAGTAGGCCTTGGTATGACTATACTAGGCCGTGGTATTTCACATATACTACTAGCCCCAAGGCCTAGTATACTCATATTTGAAATACCACGGCCTAGTATAGTCATTCCAAGGCCTAGTGTAATAACTCTAGTTTTACCAAATAGAATCTGGTTTCATGAAAAACAAACTGTTGAAACTTGTCTAAAAAATAAGTTTCTTTCTAGTTTCACCAGTTTGTTTTTGTTGAAACAAGATGCTAGTTGTTAAAAATCGAGTTATTACAGTAGGCCTTGGTATGACTATACTAGGCCGTGGTATTTCACATATACTACTAGCCCCAAGGCCTAGTATACTCATATTTGAAATACCACGGCCTAGTATAGTCATTCCAAGGCCTAGTGTAATAACTCTAGTTTTACCAAATAGAATCTGGTTTCATGAAAAACAAACTGTTGAAACTTGTCTAAAAAATAAGTTTCTTTCTAGTTTCACCAGTTTGTTTTTGTTGAAACAAGATGCTAGTTGTTAAAAATCGAGTTATTACAGTAGGCCTTGGTATGACTATACTAGGCCGTGGTATTTCACATATACTACTAGCCCCAAGGCCTAGTATACTCATATTTGAAATACCACGGCCTAGTATAGTCATTCCAAGGCCTAGTGTAATAACTTTTAATGGAGCAGATTACATTCATCCACTCAATGCTGACTTGTATTCCCCATGGACTTTCATTGGGGTTGGGTTTTGAGTGTTGTGTTTTGAGAAAATCACATACTTTGTTTTAAACTATTTGCACAATTTTATCTTGAAAAAAAATTGTTTCATGATTCATGGCCTGCAGCTTTGCTCATTCCAATATATTTCACGCAGACTAGCAATGCTGCATTTTAACTCGTATGTGTATTTACCTGCCCAGGTGTGTGAACATAACAAAATTCAGTTATACATGGGAAGTTTTTTAATTAATCGGAGTTTAAAAAATATAGTGCACTCAGTAATGGTATCAAATAAGGATTTTTATTACCATAAACAACAACATTACACCATTTCATCTTGCCAGTGCACCCGTCCTACATCAGAAATAAAGTAGGCCGCAAATTTGTCCCTCATTTGGCCAACTTCAACGGATGACCTGAGAGTGTGCTGAGTGAATTCAGGCAATGGGTTAGGAGCATCATCGTCCAGTTCAAAGGTCGGGTGCTCTTTAGCCATCACAAAGTTATGTAGAACCACACAGGCCTTCACCACCTCATCGACTGTTTCAAGTTTAAGATTAATGGCCGTGCCCAGAATTCGCCATCTGGAAACAAGAATCCCAAAAGCACACTCGACAGTTCTTCTGGCCCTGGTCAGCCTGTAATTAAAAATTTTTTTGGTGTGGTCCAAGTCCCGGCTGGAGTAGGGTTTCAGTAAGTTTCCGCACATTTGAAAAGCCTCATCGCCAACCATTACAAAGGGCAGTGGCGGAGCTTCGGTGTGAGGAAGAGGCCGTGGCATAGGGAAATTAAATTGGTTGCCATACAACCTCCGGCCCATGTCTGAGTTTTTAAAAGCCTGCGAGTCATTACCACGGCCAAATGCTCCAATGTCCACTGCTACAAACATACATCCGGCATCCGCAATTGCAATGAGTACTATTGAAAAGTACTTTTTGTAATTATAGTACTCAGATCCCGTTCTTTGGGGTTTGATGATCCGTATGTGTTTCCCATCAACAGCTCCCAAACAGTTGGGAAAATTGCATACTGTCCAGAATTTGTCAGCAATTTCCATCCACTTTTCAGCGGTGGGCAGGGGCATAAATTCTGGGCAAAGAACATTCCAGAGAGCCCGGCAGGTGTCAGCAACAATTCCAGACAAGGTAGAGATTCCAATACGGTACTGGAAGTGTAGTGAGGATAGGGTTTCTCCAGTCGCCAGGAATCTGTGAACAGACAAAGAAGTAAAATTAATATTTATGTATATTATTTTTAAAAACTATAAAAAAAATATTAGTACATTCACGAAAACTAATTACCCAAGGTTTTGAATACTAAATTTACAAAAAAAAACATCAGACCACACCCCTTTGTTTTTAAAACATACCGTAATGTCACCAGTAGCCGTTCCTCAGGAGGAATCGCACGACGGAGCTGTGTGTCCTGTCTCCGGATGGATTGTTGGACACGAGCAAGCAAATCCATGAAACTTTCGTGGGACATCCGGATATAATCTGTAAATTTCTCCGGGTTTGACTGGAGCTCGCTGTAGAGGGTATGGTATGCCCCACGGCTCTCCCGGAGTTCAACAATCGGATGTATCCACATACGCCGCCGTCTTCGCTGCCTCTCTCTCTTCCTTTGTTCATGGCAAGCAACTGCATACGCCTGAGCCATCGCGATGTCCAAATCCAAGTTGAAGTGAAAACTCTTCCAGCGCAGATCCATGGTCACGAGAAGAATCAAGCAAATGTGAAGAATACTGTAGACAGGGTGTATATATATTAACATACCACACCCACAATGAAGTCCCATTGGTCTTGTGTGTTGTTGAATGGTTGTTTTTTCTTTTTTGTGGGGTTTTTCCAAAATCTGTAAAAAAACGCAAACGCACAAAAAACGCATACAAACGCGCAAAAACGCTGCGTTTTTTTCCTGCATGCGCATTAAAATGCTGGAAAAAAACGCAGCGTTTGTATGCATTTGTATGCGTTTTTTTAATGCGTTTTTTTGCGGGAAAAACGCGCTGCAAAAAAAAGCAAGTGTGAAACTAGCCTTAATGATATAGCAGGGGTTGGCGCCCACATTTTGGTTCAAACTCAATGATGAATGTTCCCTGGTGTTTATTAACCACTAGGCCAATGTGTTATAGCACCAGTGTAGTGGAGGGGATTTTATGATATCTCATCTATACTCGGAGAAAATCCACGGTGGGAATTGACCGATGCAGTTTTAAAGGGGATCTGTCACCCCATTTTAGCCCTATCAGCTGCCGGCACCGCCATCAGGGGCTTATCTACATTCTGTAATGCATTCTGTAATGCTGTAGATAAGCCCCCCCGATGTAACATGAAAGATAAGAAAAAAGAGATTATACTCACCCCGGCGTTCGGTCCGGTCCGGTGGGTGTCATGGTCCGGCGCCTCCCCATCTTCATACGATGATGTCCTCCTCCTTGCTTCTCCCTCGGCTCCTGCGCAGGCGTACTCAACAGGGCAGAGCAGTATACTGCAGTGCGCAGGCGCCGGACCTCTCTGACCATTCCCGGTGCCTGCGCACTGCAGTACTTTACTCTACCCTCAGTAGGGCAGATATAGTATGCCTGCGCAGGAGCCGAGGGAGTAGCAAGAAGGAGAACATCCTCATATGAAGATGTGAGGCGCCGGACCGCGACACCCACTGCAGCCGCCCCCGCCCCCCCGTTGAGTATAATCTAACGTGTTTTTCTTATCTTTCAGGTTACATTGGGGGATTATCTACAGCATTACAGAATGCATTACAGAATGCTGTAGACAAGCCCCTGATGGCGGTGGCTGCAGCTTATAGCACTAAAATGGGGTGACAGATTCCCTTTAACAAATTCACCACTGATTTCATACTTTGCAATACAAAGAATCAGGTCAGTGGTAAATGTGCGACATTACATAGTAGTAAATGCAGCAATATCTGCACAATGTCTGTGTGGATGTTCTCCGGTTCTCCGGTGGGCCAGTCCAACCCTGGGTGGAGATAAGGGGAGGGGGGAAAAATCATAAATTACTGATAGGGGTTTGTTATAAGTCTTCAAAAATAATGGAAGCAACAGAGAATATCCTCATAAAGCAAATAGATGAAGCAGCGACTCAAGGAGAAGTCATTATTATGGGGGACTTCAACTACCCTGAAATACATTGGGGAACCGAAACCTGCAGTTCCAGCAAAGGTAATGGGTTTTTGACAACTATGAGAGACAATTATCTTTCACAACTGGTTCAGGACCCAACAAGAGGGGGGGCACTGCTAGTCCTAATATTAACCAACAGGCCAGACCGCATATCAAATGTAAGGGTTGGGGGTCACTTGGGTAATAGTGATCACAAATTAATACGTTTTTAGGTGTCCTTTAATAAGACGTGTAGTAGAGGGGTTACAAGGACACTAAACTTCAGGAAGGCAAATTTCCAACGGATGAGAGATGATCTTGGTGCAATTAACTGGGACGATATCCTGAGACATAAAAATACACAAAGAAAATGGGAGACGTTTATTAGCATCCTGAATAGGACCTGTGCACAATATATACCGTATGGGAATAAACATGCTAGAAATAGGAGGAGACCACTATGGCTAAATAGAGCTGTAAGGGGAGCAATAAGAGATAAAAAGAAAGCATTTAGAGAATTAAAGCAAGTAGGTAGTGATGAGGCATTAACTAAATACAGAAGATTAAATAAATTCTGTAAATAGCAAAGATTGAGACAGAGAGACTCATTGCCAGAGACAGTAAAAATAATAAATAGTAAGAAACTAATAAATGATAGTGTTAGTCCCCTTAAAAATAGTCTGGGTGAAAAGGTCGTTGAGGATGAGGAAAAAGCCAATATGCTAAATGACTTTTTTTTCTACAATATTTACAGAAGAAAATCCCATGACAGATAACATGATCAGTGATAAAAATTTTCCATCAAATGTCACCTGCTTAACCCAGCAGGGAGTACGGGCGGCATCTAAAAATCACTAAAATTGACAAATCCCTGGGCCCGGGTGGGATACACCCCCGAGTACTGCAGGAATTAAGTACAGTCACAGACCATTATTTTTAATCTTTAAAGATTCTATAATAACAGGTTCTGTACCACAGGACTGGCGTATAGCAAATGTGGTGCCAGTATTCAAAAAGGGGACAAAAACTGAACTTGGAAATTATAGGCCAGTAATTTTAGTGTGGGTAAAATCCTGGAGGGTTTTCTAAGAGATACTATACTGGAGTATCTGGAGAAGAATAACCTCATGACCCAATATCAACATGGGTTTACAAGGGACCGTTCTTGTCAGACTAATCTGATAAGCTTTTATGAAGCGGTAAGTTCCGGACTGGACCAAGGGAATGCAGTGGACGTGGTGTACATGGACTTTTCAAAAGCTTTTGATACGGAGCCACCCAAAAGGTTGATACATAAAATGAGAACAATGGAGATAGGGGAAAATATGTGTAAGGGGGTTAAGAGCTGGCTCAGGGATAGGAAACAAAGGGTGGTTATTAATGGAGCACACTCGGACTGGGTCACAGTTAGCAGTGGGGTACCACAGGGGTCAGTATTGGGCCCGCTTCTTTTTAACATATTTATTAATGACCTTGTAGGGGGCATACAGAGTAGAATTTCAATATTTGCAGATGACACTAAACTTTGCAGGGTAATCAATACAGAGGAGGACAATTTTATATTAGAGGAAGATTTATGTAAACTAGAAGCTTGGGCTGATAAATGGCAAATGAGCTTTAATGGGGATAAATGTAAGGTCATGCACTTGGGTAGAACAAACAACATGTATAATTATGTGCCTAATTGTAAAACACTGGGCAAAACTGTCACTGAAAAAGTCCTGGGTGTATGGGTGGACGACAAACTCACATTTAGTGGCCAGTGTCAGGCAGCTGCTGCAAAGGCAAATAAAATAATGGGATGCATTAAAAGAGGCATAGATGCTCATGAGGTGAACATAATTTTACCACTATACAAGTCACTAGTGCGACCACACTTAGGCTATGTGCACACATACTTTTGAGAGCTGCGGATTTGTCCCCGCGGATTTGTAAAAAACCGCAGGTAAATCCGCAGGTCAAACGTCCTGCGGTTTACCTCCTGTTTAGGCTGCGGTTTTGCCCTGCGGTTTCACACCTCATAATGGAGAAGCTGTGAAACCGCAGCGGAATCCGCACAAAGAATTGACATGCTGCGGATTGTAACCCGCAGCAAATCCGCGTGGAAAAATCAGCAGCATGTGCACTGCATTTTTTGTTTTACCATTGAAAACAATGGTACTGTACAATGCAGCAGAAACTGCTGCGGACCCACAGGGCAAGAAACGCTGCGGATCCGCAGCAGAATCCGTACCGTGTGCACTTAGCCGTAGAATACTGTGTACAGTTCTGGTCCCCGGTGTATAAGAAAGACATAGCTGAACTAGAGCGAGTGCAGAGAATAGCAAGGTTATTAGGGAACTGGGGTGTCTACAATACAAGACAGGTTATTACACTTGGGGTTATTTAGTTTGGAAAAATGAAGGCTTAGGGGTGATCTTATTACAATGTATAAATATATGAGGGGACAGTACAAAGACCTTTCTAATGATCTCTTTACTCTTAGACCTGTAACGAGGACAAGGGGGCATCCTCTACGTCTGGAGGAAAGACGGTTTAAGCATACTCACAGACGTAGATTCTTTACAGTAAGAGCAGAGAGACTATGGAACTCTCTGCCGTATGATAAAAAATACTCTGTCTTGCTATTATGTTCTGCTTATAGTCTGTGGCCATCAGTCTTGTGGATCATGTGTATCCATACATACTAATTGATATGATGTATTTTATTGTACATTTTACTATTTATGTAATTTATGAACTTTTGTATTAATAAATACTTGTTTTTCATTGTATATGGTAAACTTATTTTTTCTCCGTATTATTTGATATGTATCTCTGAGTTTATATACATGAAATTTTCTTGACTTTGTGCTGGTACTTTTTATGTTCTCTGCCGTATAATGTTGTAATGAGTGATTCCATACCAAAATTTAAAAAGGGCCTGGATGCCTTTCTTGAAAAGTATAATATTACAGGTTATATATACTAGATTCCTTTATAGGGCTTTGATCCACGGAACTCGTTTCATTGCTGTACGTGGAGTCGGGAAGGATTTTTTCCCCCAATGTGGAGCTTACTGTTTGCCGCATGGGATCTTTTTGCCTTCCTCTGGATCAACATGTTAGGCTATGGGTTAAACTAGATGGACTTAAGGCCCCGTCTCACATAACGAGATCGTTAGCGAGATCACTGAAACGTCACAGATTTTGTGACACAACAGCGATCTCGCTACGTGTGACACATAGCGGCGACTGTCCCCCATGCTGGATATCTGTTATGAACACTCTTAACCTGACTTCTGAGTTTGGGCTCCCTCTAGTGGTGGCTGTGGGTAGTGGACCTGGTCGGGTTGACAGAAGTCCATCATCTGAAGACAATGAGTGGAAGTCAGGTGTTACAGACTGGGAAGATTTAAGTGAGCAAGCTTCCCTCAGTTGCTGCTGGTGATTTGTTTTTCTTCCTGTGTATCTTGTCCGCTTGTCCCCTGCTTGGTCCTGCATCGCACAGATAAGTTATTTGTTTGCTGGAATCTTTTTGCATTTCATCCAGTTTTGCCTTTCTCTGCTTTCTGCTTTGCGGTGTGGGTTCAGCATTGCTCCCTCCTGGGACCGTTGCTGGACTGGACTCCGCTCCATATGTCACAGCTTATGTCAGTCTGTTCAGTATTGCTAATCCTCTGTTATAGCAGTGTCTTTGGTTTTGCTTCCAGTTCACACCAGAATGTTGATCTAGTGGGGGAGAGGTCGTGTGGCCTCAGTATTTTTGCATATCAGACGTGTTGGATTTTTTAGGGTTTTTGCGTGATTGCAGACAGTATCTTTTCTGTCCTGTGCTATCTAGACAGTTTGGGCCCCATCATTTGCTTACTCTATTTTCTGCCTGTGTTTGTGCCTCATCTTGTCTCACCGGCAATATATGTTTGGGGGCTATCTATTCCTTTGGGATTCTGCTCCGGGGCAGTTTAGCTTTCCCCTTTGTTGCTTTAGGCTTAGTTAACTCTTTGGCTGTGCCGAGGCGTCTAGGGCATCATAGGTACGTCCCATGGCTAATTCTAGTTGTGTTGTTAGGTTTAGGGGTCTGCAATCCTCTAAGTTGCCAACCTTTCTGGAGTTCTGGTTGCCTAGCTTATTTTCCGGTTATCCTTCTCGGTGACCTAATCATAATAGATATCGCTGATCGGGCTCGAATGTCCTAGGCCATTTTTTGATCGTTGGCGTCCTGCTGGCCAGCATGCATCGCTGTGTTTGACGCCGACGAGCGACCTCATTGGCGATGCAGAACTCAGGGACGCAGTTGTGAGTCGTCAGAGTAGCTGTTGTGTGATAAGGTCCCAACAACCGCCGAGGTCGTTGTATGGATTGCCGAATCGTTGCTGTGTCGTTGAGTAGATCTGCCTGTTTGACAGCTTACTAGCGACCATGTAGTGATGCACCAGCAATCCTTACCAGGTCGTATCATTGTCGGGATCGCTGGAGCGTCGCTATGTGTAACGGGACACTTAAAGTCTCCATTCAACCTTAAATACTATGTTACTATGACTGTTGTGCCCTCTGCTCCTCAGCACTTGGCCACCTGCTCTGTAACATTACGGGGTTTTCTTTTACAAGAACGCGCTGGCATCACTGAGCTCTTTACCACCAATTGTCATATGTTAGTAAAGGCAGACAGTATGGCGAGGTATCGGGTGTTATATACTGGGAGCGAGTGGCCGATTGTAATGTACCAGGGCGAGGGGCTGGGTATTGTATACCAGGAGCGAAGGGCCGGATGTTATATACCAGTGCCGAGGGGCCGGATGTTAAATACTGAGAGCGAGAGTCTGGGTGTTATACAGTGGGTGCAGAAAGTATTCAGACCCCTTTAAATTTTTCACTCTTTGTTTCATTGCAGCCATTTGGTAAATTCAAAACAGTTCATTTTTTCTCATTAATGTACACTCTGCACCCCATCTTGACTGAAAAAAAACAAAAATGTGGACATTTTTGCAAATTTATTTAAAAAGAAAAACTGAAATATCACATGGTCACAAGTATTCAGACCCTTTCTTCTTGGGAACGAGGCAACAAGTATTTCACACCTGGATTTGGGAATCCTCTGCCATTCTTCCTTGCAGATCCTCTCTAGTTCTGTAAGGTTGGATGGTGAACATTGGTGGACAGCCATTTTCAGGTCTCTCCAGAGATGCGCAATTGGGTTTAGGTCAGGGCTTTGGCTGGGCCAGTCAAGAATGGTCAGAGTTGTTCTGAAGCCACTCCTTTATTTTAGCTGTGTGCTTAGGGTCATTGTCTTGTTGGAAGGTGAACCTTTGGCCAAGTCTGAGGTCCAGAGCACTCTGGAAGAGGTTTTCATCCAGGATATCTCTGTACTTGGCCGCATTCATGTTTCCTTCAATTGCAACCAGTCGTCCTGTCCCTGCAGCTGAAAAACACCCCTATAGCATGATGCTGCCACCACCATGTTACACTGTTTGGATTAGAATTATGACCAAAAAGTTCTATCTTCATCTAATCAGACCAGAGAATCTTATGTCTCATAGTCTGGGAGTCTTTCATTTGTTATTTAGCAAACTCTATGGGGGCTTTCATATGTATGTCACTGAGGAGAGACTTCCATCGGGCCACTCTGCCATAAAGGCCCGACTGGTGGAGGGTTGCAGTGATAGTTGACTTTGTAGAACTTTCTCCCATCTCCCTACTGCACCTGTGGAGCTCAGCCACAGTAATCTTGGGGTTCTTCTTTACCTCTCTCACCAAGGCTCTTCTCCCATGATTGCTCAGTTTGGCTGGACGGCCAGGTCTAGGAAGACTTCTGGTGGTCCCAAACTTCTTCCATTTAAGGATTATAGAGGCCACTGTGCTCTTAGGAACCTTGAGTACTGCAGAAATTTTTTTGTAACCTTGGGCAGATCTTTGTCTTGCCATAATTCTGTCTCTGAGCTCCTTGGCCAGTTCCTTTGACCTCATGATTCTCATTTGGTCTGACATGCATTGTGAGCTGTGAAGTCTTATATAGACAGGTGTGTGCCTTTACAAATCAAGTCCTATCAGTTTATATAAAGCTGGACTTCAATGAAGGTGTAGAACCATCTCAAGGAGGATCACAAGGAAATGGACAGCATGTGACTTAAATATAAGTGTCTGTGCAAAGGGTGTGAATACTTTTGACCATGTAATATTTCAGTTTTTCTGTTTTAATAAATTTGCCAACATTTTCTACATTTCTGTTTTTTTCAGTCAAGATGGGGTACAGAGTATACATTAATGAGAAAAAAATGAACTTTTTTGAATTTACCAAATGGCTGCAATGAAACAAAGAGTGAAATATTTAAAGAGAAGTCTGAATACCTTCCGTACTCACTGTATATCAGAGGTAGGATGTTATATACCACCGGGAGCGAGGGGCTGGGTGTCATGTACCAGAGCGAGGGGCCGAATGTTAGATACCGGGAGCGAGGGGCCAGATGTTGTATACCAGGGGTGAGGGGCCAGATGTTAAATTCCGGGAGCAAGTGGCTGGGTGTTATATATCGGGAGCAGGATGTTATATACTGGGGGAGAGGGGCCTGATGTTATATAATGGAGAGAGGGGCCTGATATGTTCTATACTGGAGGTGAGGGGCCAGATGTTATATACCGGGGGCTGGATGTTGTATACTGGGGTCGAGGGGCTGGATGTAATATACTGAGAGAAAGGGGCCGGATACTATATACCAGGGGCAAGGGGGCTGGATGTTATGTACCAGAACAAGGGGTCGGATGTTATATATGAAGCGCCGCCAGGGCAGTGGGGATACTTGGTACCGGACCGCTTCTTAAAGGGATGTGTCACGGCAGCTGTGACCCGGTCCGTGTCCCTGGACGTCCAATAAAAGGGGTATATTTACAAGGGATGAAAATAAAGAATTTGTAATAGTGTTCATGATGCCACCTGTCGTATCTGATCAGAGGGGACCAGCGCTGCAGTGCAGATCCCCTGGGACTGATGGTATGATGCAGCAGAGTTGGAATAGCTCTCCACAGGCAGAGCTTAGTCCCAGGGCAGATGAAAGATGTTGAGGGAGATGGTGATGTAGTATTTGGCAAGAGTTGTAGCAGTGCTGAATTGGTGTTGCAGAAAGAATTCAGAGGACACAACTGGGTGCAGTTCCAAAGGTTTACTCACAGTTCTTGTGTACACGGATACCCGCTTGGTGCCGTGTCCTCCAGGTCAGGGATCCAGAAAACTTCCTGGCAGATGGAGAACACCTTTCCAGCACTCCCTTCAGTATTTGCCTTCCCTGGTCATCTCACAGTGTTGCCTTCTTGCCTCTTCCTACACAACACCTCACAGTCAGTGTCCCAGGCCAGCTGCCGCGGACCTTGTCGGATAACGTACTCTCTGCGTTTCCTTGCTCCCTTTTGGCTGCCTTTCTGGTGAAGATAACTGAGGTTTGTGGCTGAGGTACCTAAAGGAACCTCAACTGTCGGCTTACTAGCTGAGTCCTGATGTCCACTCCACTAGGTTAAGGGGCCGATACCCTTCTGCGACCTGATCCCTCCACCTGACATCCATCAGTGTGGAACGAACCCCACGGGCAGTATAGTCACTGCTCTATGCCTCTAGGATCCTTTCTCTCTTCAGGGAGCTTCCTTCTGTCTCTTTCCTTCCCAGCAGCTCCTGCTGACAGAGAGCTGCTGCACACACGTCCTCTCACTTCCTCCCCTCAGGGAAGACTGTCTTCACTCTAACTCTCTTCTCCTAGCTCCACCCACCTCTAAACACCCATTATGACTCAAGCAGGGGTTATCTAGGGTGCCCTGCTCCTCTAGCGTGTGTGTTGGGTGCAGGTGTAGAGTTCTGTCAGGTGCCTCCACCTTACCTTGGAAGTGGGATACCACACCTCTGGTTGAGGTGCAGTACCTCTGTGGCGACTGGACCCTCAGGGGCGCCACATATACTATGGGAGAGGGGTGGGATGTTATATACCATGGGCAGGATGTTATATACTAGGGGAGAGGGGCTGGATGTTATATACCGGGGGCGAGGGGCTGGATGTAATATACTGGGAGCAAAGGACTGGATGTTATAAACCAGAGGCTAGATGTTGTATACTGGGGGCAAGGGGCCGGATGTTATATACCGGGAATGAGAGGCTGAATGTTATATACTGAGGCAGGGGGGCCGACTGTTATATGCCGAGGGCCAGATGTTATATACCAGGAAGGAGGGGCCAGATGTCATATACCAGGAGCGTGGGGATGGATGTTATATGCTGGGGGAGAGTGGCTGGATGTTACAGTATATACCGGGAGCCAGATGTTATATACCGTGTGCCTTTTGTTGTATACCAGGGCCGAGGTACCGGATGTTATATACTAGGGGAGAGGGGCAGGATGTTATATACCGGGGTCCGGATGTTATATACTGGGTGCCTTATGTTATAGAAAAAAATCAAACAAAAGTCCCCAAGGACTGGGAAAAACCATTAAGTGCAAACATATATTCCTATTAAAACATCAATTTGAATAGATATTGGCTAAAAATTCACCAACCCAGCGTAACAAATAAAACAAGGAAAAAAACTAATAACCTGTCTAAAATCCCTACAATAGCCTGCTGTCCCTTCCTGACAGTGGAGGTTGGCACCCTAAAGAGTTACGATTTTTTGGCGCCCCCACTCCGCAGCGGCTATCCCAGGCTAACCCTATTTTCCCCTAATGATCTATAAGTTGGAAAACAATGGGCATAGTAAAGGGATGAAGGATAGATTTTAAATAAAAATAGACAGATTATATATAAAACAGTCAAAGACAATGCTCTTTGTCTCTTAGTACAGTACAATGCCTTGTAATCATATATCAACCATGAGACAAATGTGCACCTAATACAAATAGCACAAAAATGGGGTCACACAACAATAATAAAATCGCCCCACTAGGACAAAGAGACCTGACTGTAAACCAGGAAAATCAATTTAAATTGCAAGGTTCACATAATAAACATCAGGAACAGCTAAATTTGTGCATAGTAGTTCTAGATAAAAAAAAATATATAACGGGGCACGCAGCCCCTACCTAGCTCCAGCCTCGACGCGTTTCCCCGTCTTTGCGGTTCATCAGGAGGCCCTAATGAGGAACCTAGCAGTGCCAGTGATGTGAGGTGTCCAGATGAGTGTATAATCTGTCTATTTTTATTTCAGATCTATCCTTCATCCCTTTACTATGCCCATTATTTTCCAACCTATAGATCATTACGGGCAAATAGGGTTAGCCTGGGATAGCCGCCGCGGAGTGGGTGCGCCAAAAAATCGTATCTCTTTAGGGTGCCAACCTCCACTGTCAGGAAGGGACAGCAGGCTATTGTAGGGATTTTGGACAGGTTATAAGTTTTTTTGCTTGTGTTATTTGTTACACTGGGTTGGTGAATTTTTAGCTAATATCTATTAAAATTGATGTTTTAACGGGAATATATGTTTGCCTTATGTTATATACCAGGGGCGAGGGACCGGATGTTATATACTGGGGGAGCGGGGCAGGATGTTATATACTGGGGTCCGAATGTTATATACCGGGTGCCTTATGTTATATATCAGGGGCAGGGGACCGGATGTTATAAACTGGGAGAGAGGGACCGGATGTTATGTGCCGGGAGCCGGATGTTATTTACCAGGGGTGAGGGACTGTATGTTATATACTGGGGGAGAGGGGCAGAATGTTAAATACCGGGGGCAAGATGTTATGTACCAGAGCGATGGGCCGGATGTTATATATTGGGTGAGGAGGGCCGAATTATATATACCGGGTGCCTTATATTATGTACCGCGGGGGCCGGATGTAACAGACTGAGGGAGAGGGAACGGATGTTATATACCGGGTGCTGGATGTTATATCAGAGGCCAGATGTTATATACTGGGGGAGAAGGTCCGAATGAGATATACGAGGGGCGAGGGGCCAGATGTTATATACCAGGGGCGAGGGGCCGGATGTTATATACTGGGGGAGGGGGACCGGATGTTATATACCGGGGGCAAGGGGCCAGAAATTATATACTGGAGGAGAAGGACAGGATGTTTTATACTGGGGGCCGGATGTTATGTACCAGATTGATGGGCCAGATGTTATATACTGGGGAAGGGGGGCCGGATGTTATATACCGGGTACCTTATGTTATATATCGAGAGACGGATGTTATTTACCAGTGGTGTGGCGCCCCTGAGGGTTCAGTCGCCACATAGGTACTGCACCTCCTCCTGAGGTGTGCTGCCCCACCATCTAGGTAAGGTGGAGACACCTGACCACACTCCAACACCTGCACCCTACACCACAAAGTAGTGTAGCAGAGCACCTTCGGCGGCTCCCTTCTTGGAGTGTAGCATAGCACCCCTTGGTGGCTCCCTGCTTGGAACACGAAACGTGCTGGGAGGTGGGTGGAGTTGAGTTCGCACAAAAGAGCGGGAAGAGTTGAGTCAGTCAGTCAGTCTTTCATTCAGTCAAGGAGTGAGGATGTAGAAGGACAGAGAGTGAGAAAGAGAAGATCCCCGGGAGAGGGATGAAAGAAGGAAGTGCTGCAGCAGGCCACAGTGATCTGGGTCTGCTGGCACAGGAAAGAGACAGAGAAAGGAAGCTTGATTCTCCATTGGGAAGAAGGATTAGCACGGAACGTGAGGAGAATAAGAGAACAAGGACCAGGGTTAGAGGAGAACCCTTTTCAAGTTCTAAGCGCAAGGCCGGGGTCCGGTCCCCGAGGTTGTACGGATACTAATGGTCCTGCAGCAGACACCGGAGGAATAGAAGTAGTGACCACTTTATTCCCACTCAAGACTTGGGGGCACAACAGCAACATATTAGTGAGCCGGGACTTAGTAGCAAGGAGTCCCCGAAGCAGGCTACAGCTGTCTGCCGTACAAGTAGAGTTTATAGGAACATCTGACAGGAGGAACTCCAGTGTAACTCAGTACTAGGAGTACTTCATTCAAAGGCGCTATAAGAGGAGACGTTCAGAAAGGCACATATGTTGGCGGAGTGTTGAAAAAGAGTACTTCATCTTGCAGGGAAGTTGGCTGAGCTCCTGACCCGGAGGACATGGCACGGATGCGGGCACCTGTACCTGCAACAGACTGTGAGTAAAGCTTTGGAACTACATGCCCTGGTGTCCTCCTCCTTATTCCGGCGCCAGCCTGCCCAGCACTGCTACATCCCTTGCGCCTGACACTTCACCATCTACTGTACGTGTCACTTCACCTACAGTGCCCTGGGACTACAGCCCTGCCTGTGGAGGGCTATAACATCACTGCTGCACCACACCATCTGTCCCAGAGGATCTGTCTGCAGCGTCGGCTTACATCTTCATTGCCGAACACCACAGGTGGTGTCACGAATCACTCATCATAAGCACACTGAACATTCCCCTTTTACAATGGGTGCCCAGGGCCACGTGCTGGGTCCCAGCTGCTGTGACAACTCCAATTGAAGCTCATCGGGCCCGGTACCGAGTACCCCACAGCCCTGGGTGTGAGGGCGTCCCAGTGGCTTTATATTATGTACCGGGGGCCGAATGTTATAGACTGGGGGAGAGGGGACGGATGTTATATGTTATATACCGGAGGCCAGATGTTATATACTTGGGGAGAGGGGCCGGAAGATATATACCGGGGGCGAGGGGCCAGATATTATATACCAGGGGCGAGGGGCTGGATGTTATGTACTAGAGCGAAGGGCCGGATGTTATATACTGGGGGTGGGGGCCGGATGTTATGTACCAGAGCGATGGGCTGGATGTTATATACTTTTGGAGGGGGACCGGATGTTATATACAGGGGGGTAGAGGATGTTACATGTTGGAGGCCGGATATTATATACCGGGGCACTTTTCTCAATATACTGCAGATGAATAGACAGGAGAGGGATAATGGCCCAGTCTGAGTTTGATACAAGAGGACTTCAGTTTTACCTGTTTCCATGGATCGACCATCGGCACTAAACGACCAAAGATCAATAATCGTTTCCAAATCGGTGGTTGTTTAATGGTTTAGTGGTCTTTTCACAGGCCGCTGAAGTAAGCAATGTGCAGTGATCTGTTATGGGTCAGTGAACGTGGGTCTCACTGTGCAAAAGGCCATTTCTCCTGATGAACAAGTGTTTTGCTCATTTATTGGTTGATTGGCAGCCTGGTTACATGGAAAAATTTGTGATATGCCTTTTACCTGGCTGCACTTGATTGTAGCCTATTACCATGGATACGATTAGATCTGCATAGGAGCTGCATACACAAAATGATGAGATTCTAATCAAAACTATTTGTAAATGTCATTTTATATTCCTTTTGCAATAAAACATGTACAAATGTGCACAAAAGGAAGAGAAGTCCAAGGGCGGGGGGTGAAACTGAGGAATCGTAGAGAACAAGGTCAACATGACCCTATTAAAATGAGGGAACCCAGAAGAAGCAGTCAGTAATGGAAGGAGGGACAGCGACAGCCCAGACATTGGCCACTGCTCATCACCTGCCCAATACAATCCCGACAGTGAAACATGGTGGTGGGACCACCAGAAGTCTTCCCAGACCTGGCTCTCCAGAGCCTTGGTGAGAGATGTAAAGAGAAACCCCAAGATCACTGTGACTGAGCTCCACAGATGCAGTAGGGAGATGGGAGAAAGTTCCACAAAGTCAACTATCAGCCTTCCACCAGTCGGGCCTTTATGGCAGAGTGGTCCGACAGAAGCCTCTCCTCAGTGACAGACATATGAAAGCCCTCATAGAGTTTGCTAAAAAACACATGAAGGACTCCCAGACTATGAGAAACAAGATTCTCTGGTCATATTTAGTTAAGTTATGACTAACTGGCATATTTAGCGCTGAAACGCGTAAACCGGTGTCTGGGACCGCTTTTATTTCTGCCATTTTTCCTATTGTCCGTTGTCTATGCTTTTATATGAAGATTTTGGAATAAAGTTTGTTTGACTGCAACCTCTTGGTGCTGGATTTTTTCGCTACGTATTAGTTTTTCCTGGGATGGCAGCCATGCACAAAGTGGACAGGTAAGCTGAAAAAGACTTTTTAATTTACAATAACCCTAAACACACAGCTAAGATAACAAAAAGAGTGACTTCTGAACAACTCTATGACCATTCTTGACTGGCCCAGCCAGAGCCCTGACCTAAACCCAATTGAGCATCTCTGGAGAGACCTGAAAATGGCTGTCCACCAACGTTCACCATCCAACCTGACAGAACTGGAGAGGATCTGCAAGGAAGAATGGCAGAGGATCCCCAAATCCAGGTGTGAAAAACTTGTTGCATCATTCCCAAGAAGACTCATGGCTGCACTAGCTCAAAAGGGCGCTTCTACTCAATACTGAGCAAAGGGTCTGAATACTTATGACCATATGATATTTCTGTTTTTTTCAGTCAAGATGGGGTGCAGAGTGTACATTAATGAGAAAAAAAAATTGAATTTACCAAATGGCTGCAATGAAACAAAGAGTGAAAAATTTAAAGGGGTCTGAATACTTTCCATACCCACTGTATATCTATTATCTATCTATATCATCTATCTGTATCTATCATCTATCTATCTACCTATTATCTAGAAGAAAAAAATGGAACATCATCATGTAGATGATTTCAGAGTGCAGGGCCCTCCAAACAAATATCCATTTGTATAAGCACTCCAATAAATGATGAAAAAAAGTGGACTTTATTAGCCCATGTGGTGTGGAAACGTTTTGGCAGTGACCAGCCTTTCTCAAGCCTTGAGAAAGGCTGGTCACAGCGGAAAAGTTGCCACACCATATATGCTAATAAAGTCCACTTTTTATATAATTTATTGGAGTGCTGCCTCCTTTTTTTCTTTTCTATCTATTACACTGCGCAACAAATTTCAGGGAAGTTCTTGCTCCCTGAGAAAATGTTATTGTACCTTTATAGATTTTGATATGCTGAACACGAATATGTGCTCCAAAAATCTGTATCACGTAAGGTTTTTAAGAAACAACAGTTTATAGTCTACATTATGACGTTCGAGACACTACATACATGTGCATCGATGTCAGTAGCAAAATAAGCTTCTCGAATAAGATTCCAGCAATAGTCAGCCAGCATTGACATACTCCACTTTCCCTGGTACCTTTTCTCCATCAGCGCAATGTCTTGGTGAAATCTTTCACCGTTTTCATCACTAAAGGCACCAAGATTGGCTGGAAAAAAGTCCAAGTGAGAATGTAGAAAATGCATT
Organism: Dendrobates tinctorius; assembly: GCF_039654945.1. Classification (NCBI taxonomy): domain Eukaryota; kingdom Metazoa; phylum Chordata; class Amphibia; order Anura; family Dendrobatidae; genus Dendrobates; species Dendrobates tinctorius. The sequence continues at coordinate 4,770,493 of NW_027361754.1, forward strand.
TTTAGTAACATATTGCATTTCATCAAATTATATGCTGTGAGCATGTTGCCCACGAGTTGTTCAAAGTTCGGTGCCCTGCTCTCGCCAAGGAAGTTGAAGGTCACATCTTTAAAGGCTCTTCATTCCACTTTGTTCAGCACTTTGCGAAAGACCATCAAAGCTACTGTTATTCATTATATCTCTGATCTGTGGGCCAATAAAAATACCTTCTTTGCATCACTTATTCTTGGAAATTCCTGTCGCAAGAAAAGGTTTCCAATTCTTTGTTCATTGCTTTGACAAAATACTTCATAAGCCCAAGTTTAATATGCAAAGGAGGGAGAAATATTGCTAGATCAACGAGAAGATTATGTTTAACAACCAGGTTTTTGCGGATTGGCCAGTCCTTTCTGAAATAGTGCATTTCTCGTGCACGACTGTCCCACTCACAAATAAAACAACAATACTTGGTATATCCAAGTTGCAGTCCAAGAAGAAGTGCAACAACTTTTAGATCACCACATATGTTCCAGTTATAACTTCTATAACACTGGTCAACAGCATTTTTGGTGCCAAAGATATTTCATCGAATTTAGGGTATTTTTGGGGTGCTGATTCTGAATATGTCATCAGTTTTGCCAGATTGGCTCAAGTTTTTGAGATTTTTGGTATCTTATTTATAGCACTTGTTGGTAAATGCGACGCATCATCTCATTAATTTCTTTGGATTAGTACTTGAACTGAGCAGTTCTCAATATAGTTTTGTGTTAATTAGTGTTCTAAAAGTTTGTTCATAGCTTGATTTTTGCACTAACTTTATGTTGTTGTCTGTTTTCCAGTGAAAAGCATGAACTCATCAAGAAGAAGTTGTCTTAACGATCCAGACTCATTCTGTTACATTTGTGGTGAATACACACTGCCAAAACATAGAAGAAACATAACAGACTTCGTAAAAAAAGTGTATTTTGCCTATTTTGGGGTTATGCTTGGGGACCAAGACAAGTTTTGGGCACCACACATAGTGTGCAAAGCATGTATCGAATTATTACGAAAATGGAGCAAAGGACAAAGAAAAAGCTTCAAATTTGGTGTTCCAATGGTGTGGAGAGAGCCAAAAAATCATCATGATGACTGTTATTTATGGTAAACACAGGTACAGGCACATCTTCACAATGAGGGACAGGCCTTCTTGCAGATTCCATGTTACTCCCATTTTCGTTTCTTATGCTTATTGAATCCTTGCACTTGCACTGCACAGAAATAACAGTCATCATGATGATTTTTTGGCTCTCTCCACACCATTGGAACACCAAATTTGAAGCTTTTTCTTTGTCCTTTGCTCCATTTTCGTAATAATTCGATACATGCTTTCCACACTATGTGTGGTGCCAAAAACTTGTCTTGGTCCCCAAGCATAACCCCAAAATAGGCAAAATACACTTTTTTTACGAAGTCTGTTATGTTTCTTCTATGTTTTGGCAGTGTATATTCACCACAAATGTAACAGAATGAGTCTGGATCGTTAAGACAACTTCTTCATGATGAGTTCATGCTTTTCACTGGAAAACAGACAACAACATAAAGTTAGTGCAAAAATCAAGCTATGAACAAACTTTTAGAACACTAATTAACACAAAACTATATTGAGAACTGCTCAGTTCAAGTACTAATCTAAAGAAATTAATGAGATGATGCGTCGCATTTACCAACAAGTGCTATAAATAAGATACCAAAAATCTCAAAAACTTGAGCCAATCTGGCAAAACTGATGACATATTCAGAATCAGCACCCCAAAAATACCCCAAATTCATTAAAATATTTTGGACACCAGAAAAAAAATTTTTTTTCGTTGACCTGTGTAATTAATGTGGGTCAACAGTAACTCCATATTCTCATACGTTTCTTTCATGTGTATGACATGTCCAATAGGTATAGAAGGGTAGATATTTCCATTGTGTAGTAAAACAGCCTTCAGACTTAAAACTGATGAGTCAATGAACAGTCGCCATTCCTTCGGGTCATGTTCTCATCCAAGAGCACCAAACAACCCCAAGACGTCATTGCAAAAAGGATAAACTGTCGACATGGTTGAAAAATTAACTAAGGTCTTCTTGATGACTGCGAAAAACAGAAACTCTTGTTCCTGGTAATAAGAGATTCCATTCTTGTAGCCTTGATCCCAATAATTCTGCCTGCCTCTTTGACAATTTCAAATCTCTGACCAGGTCACTCAGATCAGCTTGACTGAACAGATGTGGATTAGATGTAGAAGGCTCAAAGTCTGGGTCTGCAGCAGTTTCATTTTCCACTGACATTGTTAGTTCATCTTCGTCATCCTCCATTGTCCATACTTTGGGCGGCTTTGGAACACGAAGGCTTTCATTGTGTGGCACTGGTCTTATGGCTGAAGGATGATTAGGATATTCTATTGATTTCTTGTTCTTTGCTGAATATCCTGTTACATTTGTAAGGCAGAAGTAGCAATCTGTACATGATCTCTCTGCTCTCTCCATATCATTGGGACAGCGAACAGCATTGAAGGTCGTGGTCCATTCAGCCATGCTCTGTCAGTATTGTCTTTTGACTCCTCCCCTGCCCAGGAGATGTGGTATGCTCCGTACACGGTCAGTCAAATGATGCACTGCGCCTGCGCGGAATTTGCATAATAAGTGCTTGCATATGTGTAGATCAGCGACTTATGCTACTTCAGTGGAAAATTCAGAACATACTGTTTCAGAAAAAGTTCATATATGAGTTTTTAGAATTATAACAATATTATGTTTTGTATCATTTCTCAAAAACCTTATGTGATAGGAAAAATCTGGTCATTTCTGAAATCAGCATGAAAAAATCTATATCTATCAGGAACACTCAAAATTGTCCAAAGGACAAAACCTTGGTAACACGGTGTTATCTATCTGTTTTCTATCTATCATCTATGTTTCTTTCTTTCTATCATTTATCTACTATCTCATATCTATCTATAGATGTTATAATGGAAAAATGTGTGGATTATAACCATGCTGCTGTTCAAACTCAAATGCAGACGTAGTGTGGAATTAATGGTGGTTTATTTGACGCGTTTCAGAGTCTATATGACTCCTTCTTCAGGATATCCAAGTTTATGTGGTATTTCCTGAAGGAGTCATATAGACTCTGAAACGCGTCTAATAAACCACCACTGATTCCACACTACGTCTGGATTTGAATTTGATCAGCAGCGGGATTATAATCCACAAATTTTTCCTTTATAACATTGGTATATGGTCGCGTGTCGACCCGTGGATCTGTGGCAGCTGACTTTTACATGCTTTCCTTATACCATCATCAGGTGAGCAGCTCCTTGTTTAAATCGTGAGATAAGACCCTATTTGCACTTTTCTTTTTCCTGCAAATTTTAGTACCATCTATCTATAGATATAATACGTCATAATTAGGTATATTTATCTCCTGTCCATCACTCTCTCACCCTCATATTTGTGTCTCTCTAGTGTTAATATCCGTTCTCTCTTTTTTATATCTATGAAAATTACCAACCTCTTGCTGCATCTTCTGTCCTACACTGGGTTCCTCCCTGATGATCTCTTGCTAGTAAATCTAAAATCTCTTTTTTCCAATATAGTAATATTATGAAATCAAACAAATATAATAACTGTAATCACCGTAATGACTAATCCGCCATCGCCCTCTCTGAGACACAAGCCCCTCTCTCCGTTATTCTTGCACTTGCCGGAGTGAAGAGGCTAAAGCCCTTAAAGAGACAGTTCTAGTCCAGTGCTTACACACACAGCAGAGAGCCGGCTGGGAACGAGACTGCGGGCGCTGCCCAGAGACGCTGCTGTCCGCTCGCCATCTGTGCCGCAGCTGTTTAGCTCCATCCTGAGAGCTAAGATTGCCACGCAGCTTGATAGGACAGATTGGCATTAAAAGTCAGTTTAAACATTTTTAAATTACATTGTTTTGGCTTTATCTTTTGCCAAAATAAATCTTTTTGGCTTTAGGCTCAGTTAAACTCACCATGATTTATTAACTCTTCCTTTATGGAGTTATATTTGCTCTTACGTCATTTATTATATATACATCTCTACATTTGCTTTTTACCTATTTTATGTCTACACCTGTAAATCTATATACAGAAAAAATTCAACAGTAACCCATTTTTCATATCTCTGTAATATTCAGAAATCTATTTTATACTGTGCTCCAGATCTCATGCATAGTCATGGGGTTTTATGATAAAATTCTGTTTTCTGGAAGTCACCACTAGGGGGAGCTCACTGTGTACAAACTATTGAAATCAAGAATAAAGCTGTATGCAGTGAGCTCCCTCTGGTGGTGGCTTGTGAAGATTCTGAAACCGTTTTGATCTAAAATCCACACAAAAGTAGAAACACAAAATCCTCATAAAACTCCATGTGAACATGGTCTTAAGATCCCTTGCGGCATCCTGTCTTCCCTGCTCATGTGGCTGAGAGTTTGTTACATTTTATCAGTGTAGTTGATGTTTTATGATGAGCTAAAGAGAGAGCCACCTGCTTACTAACAGTGATACATTGTAACAAACCCTCCGTAGGACCACTTTTAAGGGTCCCGTTTGACATAGCGACGCACCAGCGATTCCGACAACGATACGACCTGGTAAGGATCACTGGTGCGTTGTCACACAGCAGCTATTCTGAACGATTTCAGCCTGCGTCCGAGTTCTGCGTCGCCAACGAGGTTGCTCGTCGGGTTAAACAAAGCGATGCATGCTGGCTAGCGGGACGCCAACGGTGAGAAAATGGCCCAGGACATTCGAGCACGATCAGCGATATCCAGCGGGGGGCCGGTCGCCGCTATGTGTCACACGTAGCGAGATTGCTGGCGAGATCGCTGTTGCGTCACAAAATCGGTGACACATCAGCGATCTCGCTATGTGAGACGGGGCCTTAAGCCACAAAATGTAGGCTTGAATGTTTCTATTCTCCGGGACCAAAAATAAATCTGGAATGAGTTCTGTAGGTGCCACCACCTTGTATTGCCCATGCGTTTTCTGCAGTGGTTGTTACCGCCAACTTTGGTGAAGGAATCGGACTGATTTCTGTGACTGTATCCGTGTCCTATCTCTGTGGACAGAAGGCGACAGTGTTGTAACCTGCAGATCCCACAAACACAAGCAGCTAACAATAACAGAGAGCATGTAGTGTATATGTAGGCGGAGGGGACATCTGGAAACAGTCAGCAGCCAGAGGAGCAGGTACACCATCACTGTGTTTATGTTACAAGTGTTAAACATGGCACATTGTAACCAGGCAGTGAAGTGAGTCCTTATCAGCCCCCTGCCCCGCAGTCATCAGATGTCAGTCATTCTATCATTTACATATATAACAATGGGGTAATAATTATACTGGGCTCAAATGTCAGTGAAGGAACGTCTCAGCCTCCATGGAAGAGATTTTGAGCACTTAAAGATTAAAAAAATGTAATGTATGTTGTGTCCGGGGTGTACTATTACCAATATCTATCTGTCATCTATTATCTATCTATTATCTATTATCTACCTATTATCTATCAAATAAAAAGAAAAACAGGCAGCACTCCAAAAATGAAAGTGAAAAACCGTGGCCGTGTAACATGAACACTGTTTTACATAATAATATACTGTGGAAACACTATTTAAATGTTCACTTGATGCCTGTCCACTTCTTGAGAAAGGCAGAGAAATCTGACGAAACGTTGCTAATACTAAAGGATCAGTAAGGCCACCGTTTTTCACTTTAATTTTTGGGGTCCTGCCTGTTTTTTTCTGATTTTCCATTTTGGAGGTTTGGACATTACCTTAACAGGTTTTATTGCACCCGGCTTCTTTTGGTAGTGCTGCCAAATTTTTTTTAATTATCTATCTATCTATCTATCTCTATTATCCTACCTATTATCTACATTAATTATCTATTTATCTATTAATTATTTATCTATTATCTATACCCTTATCACTAAAAATTGACTTTTATGTGGAGTTTGAACCCTAAGCCTGACCCATTGGTAACTGGGGGAAAATGATGCCACGTGAAGCGCTCTCTGGCCCAGTCCAGTCCTTCTGGGCCTAATACATGACAGAAGGCCACATTTGGCCCCAGGGCCCCGCATTGCTAGGTGTGTTCTATTCCTCCAGAAAATTCCGCCGGTTCCTTCCAGATGGGCCGCTGTTTATTAGACATCTGACGGAGACAGCACAAAGATTTCTGCATTAATTGCGCTTCACCTTCAGACTCCGGCCCGAGCTCTCGCTGCTTTTATTGGAAGCCTCTTTCGGGGGGAGTCGGGATTTTCTGGCGTCTGTTATTTCAGTGATAATACTTTGAGCCTGTGTTTATTTAAAACGTGCGGCCCGGGCCACAGAGAGCGAGTCACTGTAATGAGGGGCATGAAAGACAGGGAGGAGAGCTGGGGACCCCGACATGGGACTGTGCTTCCTGTTGTTGACAGCCGGTAAACCAGGGGTCTCCAAAGGTGACCTCCAAGGGTCACTAATGAGTTTCAGAAGCCTGAGCCTGGAGAGTCCAGAACTATCAGAGACCCTTCATATGACCGCTTTCCAATTCCTTACAATTTTCAAGATATTTGTTTGCCATCAGTGAATGAGAACTGTCACTGCTGAGAATAGGATACAATTATGTCCAATCTAGTCAATGCTCTGTGAGCTAAACACACCAGCAGCTGCACAAATATCTGCTACAATGTATCAGAGAGAGAATTGTCTACACTGGATACATTGTATGCACTTCTCAGAGGACTGGAGGACTAGCTGTTTTCTGCCTCTAGGCTGCACCAGTCAATAAATTCTTATCGGGCTGGTACAGTAATGGTGGGAGAAGATTTCTTGGCATATCTTGGAGGTCTGGTACCTGAGGATGGAAGACCCTTCCTGTCAGACTGGTGGAGGTGGAGTAATGGTGAAATAACTTTTCTAGGCAAATCTTGGTGCTCTTGTACCTGAAGATAGAAGACCCTTCCTGTCAGACTGGTGGAGGTGGTATAATGGTGGGAGAACCTTTCTTGGCATATCTTGGAGGTCTGATACCAGAAAATAGAAGACCCTTCCTGTCAGACTGGTGGAGGTGGTAAAATGGTGGGAGAACCTTTCTTGGCATATCTTGGAGGTCTGGTACCTGAAGATAGAAGACCCTGTCTGTCAGAATAGAGGAGGTGGTTTAATAGTGGGAGAACCTTTTTTGGCATATCATGGTGCTCTGGTACCTGAGGATGGAATATCCTTCCTGTTATACTCGAGTAAGAGAAGTAATGGTGGGGTCAATTTTCTTGGCACCTCTTGGTGCTGTGGTACCTGTGTATGAAAGGCCTGTTCTGGTTAGGCTGGTGGAACTGACATTAAGAAGGATTTCTTGGCACACCAGGTGTCCTCTGATAGCTGTGGATGTAGTAGCGTAGCTACTGGGGGGGCAGAGGGGGCCTTCGCCCCGGGCCCCGTCACATGAAGGGGCCCACTGGGAGCCGGCACTGCCACTTCAGTGATGAGGCACAATATAGCACAGGAGGAGAGCATTAAAATGCCTGCTCCCTTGCCTGATGGAGATTCTGCACATTGGTAGCTCAGTGGCCAGTTGCAGAATCTCCCTCCTGCACTGTACCGTGCTGACTGACTGACCTCAGGAGCTTCTCCCAGGCTGCAGTTTTCTTCACTTCAGTGCATGCTGGGATTGGCTCAGGACAGATACACTGGGTCCTAGTGCTCACCTGCATATCACTTTGCTACTTCCTGGTCCTGCGCAAACTTCATTAGTAAGTGCGGATAAAATGTATTAGATTGATAAGCATGTCATAGTCCCTGGGGGGTAAATGTGAGAGGATGGGGGTATTGTGGTGGTTGAGGTGGGGGAAGGGGACAGGGCACTGGGGGGTGAATGTGAAAGCATGGGTATGTTGTGGGGGAGGGAGACAGGGCACTGGGGGGGTGAACGTGAGAGGATGGGGGTATTATGGGGCGGAGGTGGGGAGGGTTGACATGGCACTGGGGCATACTGTATGTACGGGAGCTGTGGGCCCATCATACTGTGTATAAGGGAATTATGGGCCTACCATACTGTGTATAGGGAAGCTGTGGGGGCATTATACTGTGTATAAGGGACCGGTTAGCCCATTATTCTATGTACAGGGGAATTGTGGAGGACATCATACTGTGTATTCAGGAGCTGCGGGCCCACCATACTGTGTATAGGGGAGCTATAAAGGCATTATACAGTGCATATAGGAGCTGTTGGCCCATTATACTGTATAGGGGAGCTCTGGGGGGCATTATACTTTCTATAGTGGAACTCTGTCGGCATAAGTATGGGAGTTGTGGGCTCATCATACTGTGTATAGGGGAGCTGTGGGATCATCGTACTTGTAGGGGGAGCTGTGGGCTCATCATACTGTGTATAGGGGAGCAGTGGGGACATAATATTGTGTATAGGGGATCTGTGGGATCATCATAGTGTGTATAAGGGAGCTGTGGCTGCATTATACTGTGTATAGGGAAACTGTGGGCCCACCATACTGTGTATAGTCGAGCTGTACATGGGGGCTACTTAGGGGACATTATTAAATGTTAAGTGGGCATTTAAACATTGTTGTTATAGGGGCACTCAGAGTACTGTGACCATCAAAATTGCATATGTGGTATTACTTTTTAGGAACAAAATGTGGAGGACACTAGCACAGGGAATTAATGTTTGCAGCTGTTTGCCCTGAAGCACAATGCCCCATGGCACAAAGAGGTCACGGATTTCCTCCAAGAGTATGACAGTGAGTTTTTCTTGTTTTTCCGGACCTCACAATCACCAGATCTTAATCATTTAGTGCTTGGCACGGGCCAAGGTAACATGGCTCCCGTTCCAGCAATGTGGACTACTGGTAGACTAGATTTTTCTCTTGAAATACTTTAGAGCAGTAAGACTCAACTTCTTTGAACCCCTAAATGTCACTTTTAGTAAGGGGTAGTAGATTTTGGTATTTGCCTTGGTAATGTATTACCTGCACACGTTTCTTTTGTAATGATATTAACCAGACTCCGGACCGTTTCCAAACATGAAAACTTAGAATATTAGATTAATGCAAGAAAAACCCACTATTTGTAACACATTCCCGGAGAGCTTTGTTACAAGTCCTGATAAATACTGTGCTGTTGTTTTTCAATATAACCCATTTGGCACAAAAGGAAGACTCTCCCTCCGCGTCTGCAGTCTGTAACCTTGGCCCGTGAGATGCCAGCACTCCCTCTCTTGTGGTATTTGCATTCTCATTTTCTTGCATAAAAGGAACTGTCCTGATTTGGCCTTTGTAGCTCAAGATTCTGTGAATACAAAAAAAGTCAAGGGAAAAAAATTATATGAAATCCATTTTATTTTTTATGCCATAAGGGGGCAGTAAGGAGCATCATGACTCTAAGATGCACAACATTAGTCATTTATGAAATAGGAGACAACAGCATGTGAAATACTAAACTACTATAAAACTACTCCAATGTACATAAATATAACTACTCTAAGGGTATGTGCACACGTTGCGGATTCGTCTGCGGATCCGCAGTGGATTCGGCCCTGCGGATCAGCAGCAGTTTTCCAAGGGATGTACAGTACCATGTTATCCTATGGAAAACAAAAACCGCTGTGCACATGCTGCGGAAAAATCAGCACGGACTCTCAGTGGTTTATTTTCCGCACCATGTCAAATCTTTGTGCGGATTCCGCAGCGTTTTTACACCTATTCCATTCTAGGAATCCGCAGGTGTAAAAACGCAGGCCAAATCCGCTAGAAATCCGCAGGTAAAACGCAGGCATTTTGACCTGCGGATTCTGCAGATTCCACGTGGAAAAATCCGCAGATGAATCCGCAACATGTGCACATACTCTAATACTGCCTACATATACAAGACTATAATATTGCCCCCTACATACAAGAATATTACTACTATAATACTGCTCCTATGTGCAAAAATATAACTACTATAATACTACTCCTATGTACAAGAATATAACTACTATAATCCTGCCCCCTATGTACAATATAACTATTATAATACTGCTCCTATGTACAAGAATATTACTACTATAATACTGCCCCCTATGTACAAGAATATAACTACTATAATACTGCCCCTATGTACAAGAATATAACTACTATAATACTGCTCCTATGTACAAGAATAGAACTACTATAATACTGCTCCTATGTACAAGAATATAACTACTATAATACTGCTACCTATGTACAAGAAAATAACTACTATAATACTGCTCCTATATACAAGAATATAACTATTATAATACTGGCCCTATATACAAGAATAGAACTACTATAATACTGCCCCAATGTACGAGAATATAATTACTATAATTCTGCCCCTATATACAAGAATATAACTACTGTAATACTGCTCCTATGTACAAGAATATAACTACTATAATACTGCTCCTATGTACAAGAATATAACTACTATGATACTGCTCCTATGTACAAGAATATAGCTACTATAATACTGCTCCTATGTACAAGAATATAACTACTATAATACTGTTCCTATATACAAGAATATAACTATTATAATACTGCCCCTATGTACAAGAATATAGCTACTATAATACTGCTCCTATATACAAGAATATAACTATTATAATACTGCCCCTATATACAAGAATAGAACTGCTATAAAACTGCCCCAATGTACGAGAATATAATTACTATAATTCTGCCCCTATATACAAGAATATAACTACTGTAATACTGCTCCTATGTACAAGAATATAACTACTATAATACTGTTCCTATATACAAGAATATAATTACTATAATACGGCCCCAATGTACAAGAATATAACTATTATAATACTGCCCCTATATACAAGAAAAGAACTACTATAATACTGCCCCCTAAGTACAAGAATAGAACTACTATAATACTGCTCCTATGTACAAGAATATAACTACTATAATACTGCCCCCTATGTACAAGAATATAACTACTATAATACTGCTCCTATGTACAAGAATAGAACTACTATAATACTGCCCCCTATGTACAAGAATATAACTACTATAATACTGCTCCTATGTACAAGAATAGAACTACTATAATACTGCCCCTATACACAAGAATATAACTACTATAATACTGCTCCTATGTACAAGAATATAACTACTATAACACTGCCCCCTATGTACAAGAATATAACTACTATAATACTGCTCCTATGTACAAGAATATAACTACTATAACACTGCCCCCTATGTACAAGAATATAACTACTATAATACTGCCCCCTATGTACAAGAATAGAACTACTATAATACAGCCCCTATGTACAAGAATATAACTACTATAACACTGCCCCCTATGTACAAGAATATAACTACTATAATACTGCCAATATGTACAAGAATATAACTACTATAATACTGCTCCTATGTACAAGAATATAACTACTATAACACTGCCCCCTATGTACAAGAATATAACTACTATAATACTGCCCCCTATGTACAAGAATAGAACTACTATAATACAGCCCCTATGTACAAGAATAGAACTACTATAACACTGCCCCCTATGTACAAGAATATAACTACTATAATACTGCCAATATGTACAAGAATAGAACTACTATAATACTGTTGTGTATTGTGTGTAAGTATTATAAGGACTATAGATACAGTATGTAAGAAGCTGGAGATGACTTTTCACCGTTGCTTTCCTTTCCTTGCTGTAACATGTAATAACACCACGCTGATTTGCCGTTCTGTGTGACAGATCTGTTTGGGTTTATGCCGTGTGCCCCTCTACAACCAGGAATCCGCCAGAAAGGGTCCTTTGTGTAAATAATAGCCCCCATCCCACAGCACATATTGTATTACCGGCTTTGACACACACAAATATTTCCCCTTCAGGTACAGTCACATTTAATGGGAGAGGTCAGGAATCATCATGAAGATTTGTGCTGCTGATAATGGCGATGGGGGTTGCAGGAGATCACTTTGTGCTGTTATTCTATGGGGGGGATACAGGAGATTAGGGTCACCTCAGAGGTCATCCTGTTAACACCTACTACAGGTATTTCTGTAGCTGGAGGGAGTTCAGGGAGTAATGAGAATTGCACAATATCACTTTATAACAAATGATACATAAACAACGTGTCCCCTAACTTACAATGTATGTACTCCGCACTATTTCCCTCCCTGCTCTAGCAGGCCTTCCTGTGCCATCACTCTATTTTTTTCTTTTATCAGACACCTCCGCTTTCTTTTTCTTGAAGCTGAGTCCATTATGTCACTACATGCTTGCCGGTCTGCAGTCGTTTACTGGCCAATTTAGTCAGTCCAACCCGAGTCTGATATGCACTGAAGCGTCTGTAGTAGAGTTTACCCTCAATTCGTTCATCTAAATCGTTGATAAAGATATTGAACAATACAGGGCCCAAGTGGACCTCTTCAGCCAATCCATTTATTAGGAAATGTTTCATCAAGATACTCATGGACTACTCTTGAATAATGTGGAGGGGCCCCATCTTGTTGTAAATAAAGGTCATTTGAATTAGGCTGTTGCTGTAACTGGAGAACAACTTGATTCATTAGAATTTCGAGATACTTATCTCCTGTGACTGTTCCATCAAAAAAAAAATGGTCCAAAAACCCTATCACACATACTGTCCACCTACTTTTGGATCACCCTGTATATGAAGCAGTCACATTTGGGTCTGGAGAGCCGCCGGCCAGTTCATGCATTGCGGTTCGATTTATGCGGCCGTCTGACTGCACGCTAAAAGTTGTTGGGAGCGCGTCCTATCTGGACTGGCAGAACGAATTCAGAAATTGGAAATTTTTCACAATTCGTCACTTTTTTACAAGATTTTGCTCAAATTTTTTGCAGCTTAATTTATGTCAAACACTTCCAAAATTAACTCGATGAATGTTTTTAGACTGATGTATAATGCGCCAGCCTTGTGAAAACTGCCCCAATGTATCTGAAACTTTGTCATCCTGGGTCAGGGGTTACTGCCATCCCCAATATTGGATAGCAAAAAAAAATAAAAAAAGGAAAATTCCCAGTCCCAGCTCCAGCCCATCTGTAATGTCTGCACCAAGCAGAATTCCAGGTCAATTGTCACCCCGCAGTGATCTCCTGCCATCTCCACCCTCATTATCCAAAACTAATTGGCATGTTACCACCAGACTGCTCCCACAGTAATTACATTTACAGTAATCTCCGCTCAGACTTTGCAGAAAACTGCTTTTTTAGGGGCAAGAAAGTAAAAACTCAGGTCAGACGCTGCAGTATTGCGCCGTGACGCTGTCGGTGTGGACCGTCTTCGTATCCCCCTGTATAAACACCATCACAGCGCCTGCTCCTGTTTTGTGCGGTGGAGACGGCTGAAGGCTTCCCGCTGTCTCACAGCAGAGTTGATTTTATCTTCATATTCCACAATCATTGGGAGATGGATATTTCAGATATTTCTGGCTCTGATGCAGGCAGGAGATTACTGAGAGGCGATGGAGGCTGGAACCTTCACAAAGAACTCTTGATAGATACCATCTGCTCTCCTGCCATTACTGTAATCAAAGTGGGAGTGACCTGGACAGATGCTTCTCATGGTCACCTTCACTGCTGCAGAGACGGCAGAGTGGTCTGCAAGTGGCAGGCGCGCCCGTCATAATGGATGCTTCATTTATGAATAATTGACAGATGTACTGGATCATTGGCTTCTTCTATCTAGTCACATTCCTGATTGTTAGAACTCCGGGACCTACAGAGGACTCCGCTCTTCATCTATTATCGAAAACCAGACGGGCCCCATTACAGTCACCAGAGGCTTCCTGTTTTCATTTTTTGTTTGCTACAATTATACTCAAAATCGCAGATGTGAACAGATCCTAAAGTTACATCCTGTATAATACTACAGAGCTGTACTCACTACTCTGCTGGTGCAGTCACTGTGTACATACATTACATTACTGATCCTGAGTTACATCCTGTATTATACTTCAGAGCTGCACTCACTATTCTGCTGGTGCAGTCACTGTGTACATACATTACAATACTGATCCTGAGTTACATCCTGTATTATACTCCAGAGCTGCACTCACTATTCTGCTGGTGCAGTCACTGTGTACATACATTACATTACTGATCCTGAGTTACATCCTGTATTATACTTCAGAGCTGCACTCACTATTCTGCTGGTGCAGTCACTGTGTACATACATTACAATACTGATCCTGAGTTACATCCTGTATTATACTCCAGAGCTGGACTCACTATTCTGCTGGTGCAATCACTGTTTACATACATTACATGACTGATCCGGAGTTACATCCTGTATTATACTCCAGAGCTGCACTCACTATTCTGCTGGTGCAGTCACTGTGTACATACATTACATTACTGATCTTGTACTGATCCTGAGTTACATCCTGTATTATACTCCAGAGCTGCACTCACTATTCTGCTGGTGGAGTCACTGTGTACTGATCCTGAGTTACATTCTGTATTATACTCCAGAGCTGCACTCACTATTCTGCTGGTGTAGTCACTGTGCACATACATTACATTACTGATCCTGAGTTACATCCTGTATTATACTCCAGAGCCGCACTCACTTTTCTGCTGGTGCAGTCACTGTGTACATACATTACATTACTGATCCTGAGTTACATCCTGTATTATACTCCAGAGCTGCACTCACTATTCTGCTATTGCAGTCACTGTGTACATGTGATAATAGCAGGTACGCAGGATGCAGTGACGAGACGCGAGACAGAAATGACTTTAAACGTTAACTTTTATAGATAAATGCCGCGTGCAAGCGCGGATGGTAAACTATCTGCTGCAACCATTGCAAGGTTTTCTGGACTCCGAAGTGAGCCCCCTTTTCGTGGGCTTCCCGTGCCAGTTCACTGAGTTGGGCTCCGGGCACGACTACCTGCCAAGTTGTTGCAGACGTCGCCTGTGATACTGTCTTACGATACAACAGTCCTTTCTTGATGACTAGTTTCTCCCATTGGCGTAGCATCCGCAACATATCCTGAGACGAAGTCTGTCTTTTTGCGTCGGTGGGTAGTCTGCTGGTGGTCACCCATCGGCGTAGGACCCCAATTTCTTCATCTTCTTGCTGCTGTTGGATCCATCTGTCACGTGATTGCTCCAGCACACCCCTTGGGAGTCCTTCTTGCGTGGCAGCCATGAGCACGACGGCGGTAAGGGTATACGGTGTCTCTTCTCCTTCCAATTCGTCGTCTCAACTTTTCCCTGGCGTAGGGGTCATTATGTCTTTATTAAGAGGGTTCCCACAAGCTTGGGCTTTCTCCCTTCCTCCCACTGCCCCTGAGAGAGTGTCGGTGAATGCATTCTTTGAGGCCCTCGGGCACATTTATGATGAGCCTGACCAAGTGCGATTGGCAGAGGACATGGTGATGAGCGTCTGTCAGGGGAAACACTGGACTGAGTGGTTTTGTTCTGAATTTCTTGGGACGACGCCATACTCCGAGGACTCTTTCGCAGAGGCTTGTCCGAGCGGCTGCAGGATGCCTTGGCGTTACATCCCCCACCTAACTCTCTCGAGGACGCCATGACCCAGGCCGTCCAGATGGACCGCAGGCTGCGGGCCAGAGGGGTAATGCAGGTGGAGACTCCATTGTTCCCCAGTGGAAAAGAGACTGACCCTGAGCTTATGGATGTGGGCGCCCTCTCCCTGAGGGATACGGAGAGGAAACGTCGGAAGGACAAGCAGTTATGCTTTTACTGCGGTAAAATAGGACATTGGAAAAGGGACTGTCCTGATTGCCCGTCTTCGACCCAGTCAGCGGGAAACGACTAGGTCTGGGTAGTCAGCGGGGAGACTACTCAGACCCTCAGGTACCCTTTTCCTCGTTTTCTAAAGTGTTACTTCATGTAGAACTGTTTGTGGACGGTTGTTCTTTTCCCTCTACAGCCTTCGTGGACTCCGGATCATCAATTAATCTCATTGACTCCCAATTGGTCACACGCTGCAAGATAGGGACAATTAGGCTCAAGGTTCCGATCAAGGTGGTGGCCATTGACTCCTCTCCCCTCACTAAGGAGGGAATTCTCTTTATGTCTGACTCATTTTCGCTCAGAGTGGGCGCTACTCATGTGGAAAACCTAAGTTGTTTGGTTCTGGACAAACTACCTGCAGGGTTGGTGTTGGGCGTGCCCTGGTTACAACGCCATAACCAGGGCTGTGGAGTCGGTAAGCCAAACCTGTGACTCCGACTCCGACTCCTCAATTTCCCTTACACCGACTCCAACTCCGACTCCGACTCCACGACTCCGACTCCGACTCCCACACATATTGCTTATATTTAAGTGAAAAATTTATTGTAGTACAATGTGAACCTCAGACATTTAATCATTTTTATGATCCAATAATCAAGATATTTGGATAGAACAGAATATATATTGGTGTACTACCCGGTTTTCATTCTTTTTGGTACAGATACGATATGGATAGACAGATATGGATAAATGGATAGAGCAGATTTCTAATCTGCTTTTGCTATTGAAAACATTATCTATGAGCTCAAAAACCTTTCAGGTGATGCAGTTTTTTAAAAAGATGATCTGCTTTTGCAGCTGAAAAACGTATCCTCAAAAAACACAGGAAAAACGCTGTGTGTGAATGTAGCCTTAGATCAGGAATAGAACAGCCATTTATAGGACATTTCATAACTTTCCCAAACTCCTATGAAAAAATATTCAGCACATCCTGCATTGAATTACTGTACCCAATTTATTATATATTTTAGGAGTCGGAGTCGGTCCATTTTATACCGACTCCAACTCTGACTCCGACTCCACCAAAATGAGCACCGACTCCGACTCCACGACTCCGACTCCGACTCCACAGCCCTGGCCATAACCCAGTTATTTACTGGAAAATGGGGGAGATTGTACAATGGGGGTTTAATGATTCGATGTTATGTGATAAATCCGCACTGCTGGTTGAACCTGTTAAATCTGTGTCTGTATCATCTGTCGAGCTGGAAGGTAGTCCAGAATGCCTGAAGTACTTCGAAGATGTATTCTCTGAAAGCGAGGCCGAGACGTTACCGCCACATAGACCCTTTGACTGCGCTATCGAGATGGTCCCGGGGGCTAAATTACCTAAAGCCCGTCTGTGTAATTTATCCGGCCCTGAGCACTTGGCCATGAAGGAGTACATTGCTGAAAGTCTGCGCAAGGGACACATACGTCCTTCAGTCTCACCTGTGGCGGCAGGTTTCTTTTTTGTAAAGAAAAAAGATGGCGGGTTACGTCCCTGTCTCGATTTTCGGGACCTTAATCAGATTACTGTACGGAATACGTACCCCCTTCCGTTGATTCCCGATTTGTGTAACCAGCTATCAGGGGCAAAGTGGTTTTCTAAACTGGATCTTCGGGGGGCATATAATTTGATAAGGGTTCCGAGAGGGGGATGAATGGAAAACTGCGTTCCTCACGTCCGAGCAATTGTTTGAAAATTTAGTCATGCCGTTTGGTCTTACCAATGCCCCCGCCATATTTCAAAATTTCATCAACGTGGTATTCTCGGATCTCATTGGTCGTTTTGTCGTTATCTACTTAGATGATATTTTGATATACTCCTCCGACAGGCATTCTCATCTGGAACATGTATGAACTGTTCTCCAAAGACTGAGAGAAAATCATCTGTATGCCAAATTGGAGAAATGTGTATTTTGTGTTCAAGAATTATCTTTTTTGGGATTAATTGTATCCTGTGAGGGTTTTCGCATGGACCCCAAGAAGGTGCAGGCCATTGCGGATTGGGTGCAACCCCGAGATCTTAAGGGTCTTCAGCGCTTCTTGGGGTTCGCCAATTATTACCGCAAATTTATCCGGGGGTTTTCGCAGGTGGTCAAACCTCTCACGGATCTAACATGCAAAGGTGCAGATGTGAGAAATTGGTCCTTGCTCGCAAAAGAGGCCTTTGCGACTCTGAAAAAATGTTTTATGTCTGCTCCTGTGTTGGTACAGCCAGATCCATTTGTGGTGGAGGTGGATGCCTCCGAGGTGGGGGTGGGGGCAGTGTTGTCCCAAGGGCCTGCCACTCTTGCCAACCTCAGGCCATGTGCTTTCTGTTCCAGGAAGTTCTCTGCTGCTGAAAGAAATTATGATATAGGCAATAGAGAGCTTCTTGCGGTCAACTTGGCGTTTGAGGAGTAGAGGCACTTTTTGGAGGGGGCCAGTCACCCGGTTACTGTGATCACTGATCACAAAAATTTGTCATATATTGAGTCTGCTAAAAGATTAACGCCCAGACAGGCCCGTTGGTCGCTTTTTTTTCTCGTTTCCAGTTTACTATTACATTCCGTCCAGGGTCAAAGAATGTCAAGGCTGACGCCTTATCTCATAGTTTTTTTTTTATCATAAAGGTTTTTATTGAGTTTTCAGAAAAAATACAAACTTCTCATACAAAAACATCAAGAACAGGAGCAATGAGTAGCAAGAGGTGGAATAACCTCGAGCCATTATTAGAATATCAATCTGGGACATTAAATACCCCTTCCAACAACAACTTGAACATAGAAGCGGGGAGAGGGGGGGGGGAGGGGGAAGGGGAAGCAGCTCTACATGCATGGCATTCTTAGGCACAATCAATTTATTTATGGTGTAGGTGTCTGTATCTGGGGGAGGGCCGTTGCATAAAGGGAAGTGGCCCACGGATGCCATTGTTTAAGTCTCACCGTTCTCTTCTCTAGATTGGGGGTCAAGTTGGTTTCGTATAGCCAGTGTAGGTTGGTCCTCTCAATTAGTTCTGTTTTTGTAGGGGGGCTCACCGACCTCCACTTGTATGCCACACAGTACCTGCCGGCTATGAGAATGTGAGAAATGATATTTTTTAAAAGATCCTGGATCCCATCTAGGCCAATGTGTAGCACCGCTAAGGTTGGGTTTGGGGAAAGACGGAGACTAGTAACCTCATGGATTAGATTGAACACCTCCTGCCAGAAGTTAGATAACTTAGGGCAAAACCACCACATATGACACAAGGTGCCCCTGTGGTTGCATCCCCTCCAGCACAAAGGTGACATATGTGGGGAAAAAGAAGCCAGTTTAGTAGGGGAGTTGTACCACCGCAGATGAACCTTTTTTAATTGCTCTATGTGATTGAGACATGAAGAGAATTTGTGGATCCATTTTGAGGCCGCGAACCATTCTTGCGACGGAAGCTGAGAGGCTAGATCTTTTTCCCATTTGAGCATATACGGCAATTGTTTGTCCGGTTCCGGGGAGTTTAGCAGGTTATGGATGTATGAAAGGCCTTTGATTTTGCTATTTTGAAAGAATTTTTTAATTGCGGCGTGGTCGGCTGTTGTGGGAACCGGTAGGTGAGGAGCGGACTGAAGGAAGTGACGTATTTGAAAAAACTGGAATAAACTGTGTCGGGGGAGGTTAAATTTAACACACATTTCTGAGTACGGGAGTAGGACGCCTTCTCTATAGAGATCTGCTAGGGTAATTGGACCTCCACGTGTCCAGGCGGCAAGATTCAAATTCGGAATGAAGGCTTCCAGCGATCTAAGGGGAAGGCTGGGACCTAGAGCCTGTGACACTGGCTTGCTCCATAAGGACCAAGCTTTCTTTAGAGCTGCTGTGGTGGGTAGAAGATCGCCGGGGGGCGAAGGGGTTAGGAGCAGGGAGTCTATGAATTGTTTAGGGGAGTGGGCCTGTGCCCAGGTGTACTCAATCTGTAACCATCTCAAGTCTGAATCATTCTTCCACCAATCTCGAGCCGGTTCCAGGATAGCAGCTCTGTGATATGTTAGAATATTAGGAATACCCATTCCTCCACCACTGAACGGGGCATGCATACATCTCAGGGCTATTCTAGGTTTTTTCCCAGCCCATATAAATTTACTCATTAGCGAATGAATTTTGGTGAGATACCGTTGCGGAATTGTTAGGGGCAGGCACCGAAGTAAGTAGATAATTTTTGGGAGACAGATCATTTTAAAAGTCTGCATTCTCGCCACCCAAGAGAGCGGGAGAAGAGAAAGGCGAGTAAGTTCTTTATCCAATGAGGTGTGCAGGGTCAGCAGATTTTTCCGGATCACGGAGTGTAGCGGGGCCAGTATAATACCCAGGTAGGGGATTCCCTCGTCTTCCCATTTGAAAGGGTAAATATGAGAAAGAGTGGCTCTGGTAGAGGCTGGCAAGAAGAGCGGAAAAATTAAGGACTTGGTAATATTAAGCTTGTAATACGAGACTTGAGCGAAGGAGGACAGGATCTCCATTACGTGTTGTAGGGACACCTCTACATTAGTGCAAGATAAAATCACGTCATCTGCATATAGACTGACCACATGATTTATACTCCCCACTCGAATCCCCGAGATCCGAGGGCATTCACGGATAGTCTGCGCCAGAGGCTCTATAGCAAGGGCATAGATGATAGGGGAGAGCGGACACCCCTGGCGTGTCCCATTGGTTAATTCAAAACTCCGAGATATAAATCCGGATGCCAGAACTTTGGCGTTAGGGTTAGAGTACAGCGCCATTATGGCATTAAGTATGGAGCCTTTGAAACCAAACTTGGCCAGAACAGATTTCAGATATCCCCAGTGCACCCTGTCGAATGCCTTCTCTGCGTCCAGGGACAGGAATACACTGGGGATTTTCCTCCCCTCAGCCACCGCAATCAGATCCAGCATACGTCTCGTCCCATCCTTCGCCTGCCTCCCCGCCACAAACCCCACTTGATCCGGGGAAATCAGTGATGGAAGAACTTTATGTATTCTAGCTGAGATTATTTTGGCGTACAATTTTAAGTCGCAGTTTAGGAGGGATATTGGCCTGAAGTTTCCTGGTGAAATAGGGGGTTTTCCTGGTTTTAGCAGGGTAGTTATAATGGCCTCTAGATTATTTGGTGAAATATCTGCTGTGGCTCGCCAAGAGGAGAAAAGTCTCAGGAGGAAAGGAGACAGGGTTTCAGTGAATTGCCTATAATAGGAGTTAGTGAGGCCGTCTGGGCCTGGAGCTGAATTTCTTTTGGCTGTGGTCACCGCCTGGCGAACCTCTTCCAGAGAAAAAGGGGAATTTAGTTGCTCCAGCTGTACTGCAGATAACCGAGGAAGATTAATATTGTTTAAGAAGGAATTAATTGCCGTTTGGGTAGGCTTTGGGGCAGCGGGGTCATTTTTAAGGTTGTAGAGAGACTGGAAAAAGTCAGCGAATGCATTGGCTCTTTCCGTTGGGTTGCGTATTGTGGCATTAGAACCCGTCACGAGGTATTCAATTTTATTTTGCATTTCTCGTTTTTTAACCCTCCTGGCTAGTAAGGCACCCGCCCTGTCACCCATCACATAGTACCGCTGTTTGAGGGATCTTAAGTTTTTCTCATAGTCTGC
Source organism: Dendrobates tinctorius (assembly GCF_039654945.1). Lineage (NCBI taxonomy): Eukaryota > Metazoa > Chordata > Amphibia > Anura > Dendrobatidae > Dendrobates > Dendrobates tinctorius. The sequence goes on from NW_027361754.1 coordinate 4,791,869, forward strand.
CATCAACACCTGGCGGAGCTGTGTTCTTAGTTTCCTGAGTTCGTCAGATGTCGACAAGTTTGGGGCAGATTTATTGTGGGCTTCCAAAAGTACTATGTGGGACAGTAGAGCTTTGTAAGTTGCCTGACGCCTCCTTTTCTCCCTAGTGGCAATTTTGATGAATGACCCCCTAATATAGGCCTTGTGTGCAGACCAAAGCGTTTCCTCTGTCACCTCCTTGTTATCATTAAAGTTAAAAAACTCTGCGAGGTCGGCCTGCAACTCCTCAGAGATTTGTCTACAGGCTAGGAGGGAGTCACCGGGCAAAAACAGGCGCGCGGTTTTGCTCCTGAACTGTCAGGTATATGGGGGCATGGTCCGACCAAGCTATAAGTCCAATTTTTGAATCTGAGCAATCCATAATAAGTGAGCTATCAACCAGAAAGTAGTCCAATCTGCTGTAAGAGGTGAACCGAGGCGAGAAGAATGTGTAGTCCCTCTCATTTGCATGTTGGTATCTCCATATATCATGGAGATGCCTTTCTGAAATTATTGTGCTCATCTCCTTCCTCTTTACAGCAGTATTGGAGCAATCCAGAGTGCTGGACATTACCATGTTAAAATCCCCGCAGATTATTTGCTTACCCTCTTTAACGGATGAAAGCTTGGAAAGAAACCTCCGCAAAAAGCTGATCTGACCAGAGTTGGGGGCGTAAACGGTTGCAATAGTATACTTAGATCCATTTATGGAGCAATTAATAATGGCGTATCTACCGTCAGGGTCTAAATGTTGTGAATGTAGTGTGAACGCAACAGTATTTTTTACACAAATGAATACTCCAGCCTTTTTTTTTTTCCACAAGCCAGCAGTATGAAAGGAAATTTAGCATTATTTAACCTGTGCGAGTCCCCTTGGAGGAGATGAGACTCCTGACCACATATTACATCACATTTGGATTTAACCACTTCCCGCCAAAACATGGATCTCTTGGCTGGCGAGTTCAGACCCCTAACATTTATAGACATACAGTTCAGTACCATTGTACATGAAAAAAAAAGTCTCTTGCCTAGAGCTGCAGGGGGAAAAGGAAGGTTAGGCAGGAAAGAGATAACACTAACAATATTGACATCACTAACATTACTGATGTAGGGAGCATCAGTCCACAAAGAAAAAAGCCCAAAAAAGGGGCCTGCGGTATGGTGGAAATTTACCGCCATGGGGGTTCAGGGTCCTGGTTGAACAGAACCAGCGGACCTTAAAAGTAGCAACTAAGTCTCAGCCGCGACTCAAACATATCACATAACTCACACGACGGACCAATCTTCATTCACTTTATCCTGTTGGGATGATCCTGTAGCTCTTGGAGATCTGGCCGGGAGATTTGCCAAGTTCCATGAGGATAGGAGCTTTGCCAACTGCTGTGGGGAATGGCAGGCGTGGGTATTTCCTGCTCGGAAAAGCAGGATCTTTACAGGGAAACCCCATCTATAGGATATAGCTTCATCCCTGAGAACTTTGGTATAAGGAGCAAATTCCCTCCTTTTTGCCAGGGTTCCTGCAGACAGATCTGGAAAAATAGACAGGTGCCGGAATTGCTCAGACAGAGGGGGTCTCTTTCTCAGGGCTTGCAGCAGGGCTTCTTTGGTCTTGTAAAAGTGCAGGCGAGCTAAAGTGTCCCGAGGGACATCAGCACTGAGGGATTTAGGCTTAGGGACTCTGTGTATTCTGTCCACCAGGAAATCAGTTGCAGTCAGGTCTGGGAGCAGCTCCTGCAGCAAGGAGCCCAGAAAACTCTGCAGCCCCTTGTCTGGTATGGCCTCTGGAATTCCTCTGATTCTTATATTATTTCGGCGGGACCTGTCCTCTAAATCCAAGACCTTGGTATGGAGCTTTTGCACTTGTTCCTCCAGTGCTGCATTGGCATCAATGAGGCTATTGTGTGACTTTGTCAGCTCCCCCATTTTAGATTCAATATGTGCTGTACGGCTGCCTATGGCAGTGATATCTCCCCTCAGCTCAGCCACCATATCTTTCCAATCCTGCTGCAGTGATGAGCGGAGGGCACTGAGCAGTTTCTGCATTGTACCTTTGGTAAGCGGTATATCTGCAGCGTCTGTGTCCAAGTCTGGGCCTGCTGTGGATCCCCTCCTGGATGAGCGTGAGGAAGCTGTGGAGGAGGATGCTGCCACCATTTTCCCTCGCCCCGTGCTGGAGAAGAAGTCTGTAACTTTCGCCGGGGACGGCTTCTTCTGGGATTTTCCCCTTGGCATGCTACGATCCTGGATACCTCCGCAGCACTCCCCCCCCCGTGTGCAGAGAGATTGGTGCCGCTGGCGAGCCGCAATGAGCCGATTAGGAGTCAAAGTGGCTGGAGCTCAGCAGCTAAGTGACCGGTGCCATTAGCAAGCAGGCCACGCCCCCTTATCTCATAGTTTTCACCCTGTGTCGGCCCCTGAGCCACCGTCCTCCATTCTGCACCCTGGGGTGGTGTTAGCAGGGATCTCGTCTGAATTGGAACGGGAAATTGAGGGGGCCCAGTCGCTGGCTCCTGCGGCCAAGCCAGGGGGCAAGTTGTTTGTCCCACAGCAACTTCGCCTTAAACTCTTGCAAGAGTTCCACGAATCCAAGCTGTGTGCTCACCCTGGTATATCAGCCACGCGACTGGCGGTGGCTAGGATCTTCTGGTGGCCTACCCTTGGTTCTGATATAAAGAAATTCATTGCTGGTTGTAGGGTCTGCGCTCGTTCTAAAAGCTCTCATAGCCGGCTGGCGGGGGAGCTGATGCCCTTGGCAGTTCCCGAAAGACCATGGACCCACCTGTCCATGGATTTTATTACCAATCTTCCCTCTTCCAGGGGTAATACGGTGGTATGGGTCGCGGTGGACAGATTTTCAAAACAGGCTCCTTTTGTACCCCTGTCCGCATTACCTTCTGCTGAGACCTTATCCAGATTGTTTGTGCAGCATGTGGTCCGCTTGCATGGGGTAACCCTGAATGTGGTGCCTGATCGTGGTGTGCAGTTTGTGGCTAAGTTTTGGCGTGCTTTCTGCAAAAAATTAGGGATATCTCTGTACTTTTCGTCTGCATACCATCCTGAGGGTAATGGTCAGACGGAATGCACTAATCAGTCTCTTGAACAGATCCTCAGATGTCTGACTTCTGCTAGACAGAATGACTGGTGTGATATACTGCCGTTGGCTGAATTTGCCTTCAATAGTCGGGTGAGTCAATCCACTGGTATGTCCCCTTTCTTGGTCAACTATGGGTTCAGTCCTCATTTTGGTGAGTTTTCTCGTCTGGATTCGGGGTGCCCCGGTGCTGAGGACTCTGTTCAGCGGTTAAAAGATACATGGACAGAAGTCCATGTGGCATATATCTAGGTCTCAAGGCAGGTATAAGTTTTTCGCAGACAGGAAATGAACACCTGGTCCCATGTTTCAGGTTGGAGAGAAAGTTTGGCTCTCCACGCGAAACATTAAGTTAAAGATTCCGTCAGCCAAGTTGGGCCCCAAATTCATTGGCCCATACAAGATTGTGGAAAAAATCAACCCAGTGGAGTACAGGCTGTGCCTTCCACCCTCTTTCAAGATCCCTAACGCCTTCAATAGATCTCTACTGAAGCCTTTTGAAGCAGTCCGGGGAGAATCCGAGTCCGCTGCTCCTCCGGTTTCGGTTGAGGGACATGTGGAATATGAGATTGGTCACATCGTAGATTCCAGGTTGGTACGGCGGTCAGTACAGTACCTAGTGCATTGGAAGGGGTATGGGCCGGAGGACAGGTCCTGGGTGCCGGCCCGGTTGATGCATGTGGATCGCCTGGTTCGGGCTTTCCATGCTAGGTACCTGGGCAAGCCTGGGGGTCCAGAGGCCCCCCGTTGAGAGGGGGGTATTGTCATGATACCAGTGCTGGTGGACCAGCACTTCTGGAGTTAATGTTTTGATCTCAGTGCAGACTCTTACCTGCTCACCTGGGACCTATTATGGTGGCCTCTCATTGATTCTGGGAAAGCTTCTTATAGCCGCAGGAAGCTCCCATTCCCTGTCAGTTATACTCTTGCCCTTGGCATAGTGTGGTGACCCCTGAGTGTGTTTGTGCTGTGTTCTGGTTGCTTGATAATCTGTGTACGACTCAGTCTGTTCTCTGGATATTGCTTTGCATTCTGCTTGGTACCTTCTAAGTCTGTTTGGTTTTGACTTCTGCTTGGCCTTGACTATCCGTTCTGTCTCATCCTTGGTACGTTACTGCTATCTCTGTGTATGAACCCCGTTTTGCCTGACTCTGAGTAATTCTGTATAGTGTCTTGCCATCTCACTAAGCAGGATGCTAAGCCCCTCCCCCTTGCAGTCTCATGACCGTAGGTCCTGTGTCTGCTTGCTAAACTTCAGCGTCCACAGGTCCTGTGTATCGGTACTTTCTAGCTGTACTTGACCCCGGTACCCCTACAGTACGGGTGAGTTCCTGCTTAGCGGAGGCTGCACGCCGGCACTGACAGGATCCTGACAGGTGCATCCAAAATCATCCTCGTAGCCAGCGAATACCCCGTGATACTGTCCTAGTAGTGTTTCTACCTGGAGAAGTTGGGCGGGAGCCAGGCCAGAGAGTTCAGCCCGCATTCTTTCCAGGATGTTTTGGCCCTTTTCCTGAGTTGAGGACTCGGCAGCCTGCAGAGTTCGAATAGTCACTGCCCAAGGGTCCTCGGGTTGCACCTTCAATTGGACTGTAGGGGCTGGCAGCACCTCTTCCAATTGCCTCACCAGCTTGGCCATCTCGACCCGGGGCCTTAAGACGATGTCTTGGTCTTCTAGGTTGACACAGCGCACCAGGATGGTCCCTCTCAGCACAGTGGCCAGGAAGCGGGCCACCAGTATGCCAGGAGGCAAGCGTTCCGAGTAGCATGGCTCCACCTGCATCTCCATGCCCTCCAAAGGCACCGGGGCCCGGATGGGCAGGGCCACCACTGTCTGCCCAGGGGGCAGTATGAGCGGGGGAGCCGCTGGCGCAATGACTTTGCCCAGTGCCTCGCCCTCCTGGCAGTCCTGGAGAACTCACGCCTCCCGCACCAACTGCTGGAAGACCTGCCCCACTGGTTCAATGCGAGGGGTCATTGAGGAGTAAATTGCTAAAATCCCGCAGGATGTTCATGCACAGGATAACTGGATGTTTGTCATTGGTTTCTCCATGAGTCAGGACCACTCCCTGGCGTCCGAGGGATTTGCCACACAGGGTCATCTGCACCCAAACGACCCCGGCGACAGGGACCGGTAATTGATTGGCGGCTACCAGTTTTTTCATGGGTCCCCACTGGGGTCTCACTACCTCAGGGATATGCTGTCGAAAGTAAGTTGCAGGCATGGTCGTTACTTACGAACCTGTGTCCACTAGGCACCGTACGGCATGGCCCTCGACTTCTGCCAATACCACCGGACACTTTGCGACCAGATCTTCGGAACTTCCACCACCCCATGTCATGGCTTCTGGCTCCGAGCGGTGTCCCCCCAGCCCGGAGCCCTCTACTTTAACGGCGGCCGGGGTGGGCGCCTCCCACGCCGCGGACACTCTCGTGCGAAGTGGCCCAGCTCCCCGCACTCATAGCACTGGGACTGTGAGGGCCGGCTGCTCCGAGCATTGCGAGGCCCCCAGGGCCCGGGATTGAAACTAGGCCGCCCAGACATGACCTCGGTTCTTCTCTTCACTTCGGCCAACTCGCCCCTGATGTTTTTCAGCTCTTGTTTCATCTCTTCTATCCATTGGGGCTCTCCGACAGCAGTCACAGCGGCCTCCACACTCCGGACCTTCCCCACGGGGGCCGTCATTCCTTGCTCTTGCTCTCGTGCATGCGCCTAACTCCCCACCTCAGAGAAAGCTAAATGTGGGTTCACTCGGACCTGCTCCCGTAGTGCCTGCTTTATCAACGGGTCTCAGAGTCCAGTCACTAACAAGTCGCGTAGGGTAATGTCGATGGGTCCTACCCCTATGCCGTCCTTCCGCTCGATGGCCGTGTGTAACTCTTGGAGGACATTCATATACTGGGTGATAGTCTACCCCTCTCCCTGCATTCGACTGAACAACTGGGTCCTCAACTCTCCCACATCTGTCGGATCCCCATGGGTCTCTTCCAGTATCCGCAAGACCCTAGCAAAGGTGTTGCGGTGTCCCGAGGGCCTCAACATTACTGAATCCCGGGCCTTCCCTTCTAATGCCATGAGCTACCTCGGCTTCCAGGTCAGGGGTCATCGGATGCATTCGGAAGAGGCCTCTCATTCACTCTGCCCAGCTCCACAGCATGTTGTTGAAGCCTGAGAACCTGGGCTGGTTGTTTAGCATAGCCCCCAGAGAAATGCTGGACCGGGGTCCCTGGTTGCTTGCTGTGTCTATGGCCCCGCTCTGGCCTGGGGTGCCACTGTCCGAGCTCAGAGACTGCATCCTGTCAACTACGCCAAATGTGGTAATAGCAGGTACGCAGGATGCAGTGACGAGACGCGAGACAGAAATTACTTTGAACGTTAACTTTTATAGATAAATGCTGTTAGGGCTATTGTTACGCAACCAATAGAATAACAGTAGTTGTCCTCGCAGGGAGCCAATACACATAAACAAGGATTGGGAGAACACGACTAATCCGGCAAAGACCGGTCACTATATGGCCACGGAATGGCCGACTACGGGTCCTAAGTCACTATGTATCACATCCGTCCTGACGTCCCTCGGCGTTCTGTTCCACGGTGTGTCTGCGTCGCAGCCACTGGACCCAGCCGCTGAAGATCTAGCGTAGTCTTTGGGCGTTCCGACGCCCAGGAGGAGTAGGGGCACAACAGGCCCACGGAAAGTTCTTTCGCGGGATGTCCCCCAGCGGAGGCAGCGGGATACCGCCTGGGAGTGGGAGAGGAGAGGCCGCAACTCCCTGACAGGGACTGGCAGCAGCGGTGATAAGTGGGGGTTGATAGGCCACAGGTGCAGTCTGAGGCTGCACTGGAGGATCCGCAGCGGGCACAGGCCCAGTCCCTACCGCGGACTGGAGCGGGGCGGTGGCAGCTGTGGGCGGCAAAGGAGGAGTTACCGCCGTGGTCGGGAGTGAAGCAGTGGTGGCTGGGGGCAGCAGCAAGGAGGCCGCAGCTGCGAGCTGGAGTGAGGCAGCAGTCTTCCTTTGTCGGTAAGCTCGGCGCCGTCTCCCTGCGGTCCACCGAGAGTCTCCCTCCTGTCACTGTCCTCCTCTCTGGAAGCTGCTCGTGGCTCTCGCTCTCTGGCCCTCCCCAAGTCTCCGCCTCCTTCTCCCTCGTTCTGCGGACTCACACAGTCTGGCCCTCTCCACCCCTCTTCTCTGGACTCCTCCCCCAAATGCCCTGTCAGTCTCAGCAGTCCATCCCCTAGCTCTGCTCCCTGGAAACAGATACCCCAGGAACCTGGAAGACGGTCCCCTCGGTTCCGGCCCTGGTTCTCGGCAGAGGCATCTCCTCCTACATACATACATTACATTACTGATCCTGAGTTACATCCTGTATTATATTCAGGGCTGCACTCACTATTCTGCTGGTGCACTCTCTGTGTGCATACATTACATTACTGATCCTGAGTTACATCCTGTATTATACTCCAGAGCTGCACTCACAATTCTGCTGGTGCAGTCACTGTGTATATACATTACATTACTGATCCTGAGTTACTTCCTATATTATCCTCCAGAGCTGCACTCACTATTCTGCTGGTGCAGCACTGTGTGCATACAATACATTTCTGATCCTGAGTTACATCCTGTATTAAACTCTAGAGCTGCACTCACTATTCTGCTGGTGCACAACTGTGTGCATACAATACATTTCTGATCCTGAGTTACATCCTGTATTATACTCTAGAGCTGCACTCACTATTCTGGTGGAGTCACCGTGTACATACATTACATTGATCCTGAGTTACATCCTGTATTATACCCCAGAGCTGCACTCACTGTTCTGCTGGTGCAGTCACTGTGTACATACATTATAATACTGATCCTGAGTTACATCCTGTATTATACTCCAGAGCTGCGCTCACTATTCTGCTGGTGTAGTCACTGTGTACATACATTACATTACTGATCCTTAGTTACATCCTGTATTATACTCCAGAGCTGCACTCACTATTCTGCTGGTGTAATCACTGTGTATGTACATTACATTACTGATCATGAGTTACCTCCTGTATTATACTCCAGAGCTGCACTCACTATTCTGCTGGTGCAGTCACTGTGTACATACATTACTGATCCTGAGTTACATCCTGTATTATTCTCCAGAGCTGCACTCACTATTCTGCTGGTGCAGTCACTGTGTACATACATTACTGATCCTGAGTTACATCCTGTATTATACTCCAGAGCTGCACTCACTATTCTGCTGGTGCAGTCCACTATTCTGCTGGTGCAGTCACTGTGTACATGCATTACTGATCCTGAGTTACATCCTGTATTATACTCCAGAGCTGCACTCACTATTCTGCTGGTGCAGTCACTGTGTATGTACATTACATTACTGATCCTGAGTTACATCCTGTATTATACTCCAGAGCTGCACTCACTATTCTGCTGGTGCAGTCACTGTGTATGTACATTACATTACTGATCCTGTTACCTCCTGTATTATACTCCAGAGCTGCACTCACTATTCTGCTGGTGCAGTCACTATGTACATACATTACAGATCCTGAGTTACATCCTGTATTATACTCCAGAGCTGCACTCACTATTCTGCTGGTGCACACTGTGTACATACATTACTGATCCTGAGTTACATCCTGTATTATACTCCAGAGCTGCACTCACTGTTCTTCTATTGGTCCCACCAGGATGAAGCTATTCCATTACCAGACTATCAGGGATTGGCACAGGCTCGGACACAATATTGGTCTATATTGTTGTAGACTTTGTGCCTGATTGGTTGTCTGGTGTTTTGCTCCTCAGTCTTAATGAAGGAGCCGCGGAGGCAGCGGAGTGTAATACGTGGAGAGTTGTGCTTCACTTAATGTATTAGACAGTTTTTAAAAAAAAAAAAAAAAAACAACCCTCATTTTTATTGAAATTTTCAGAAAACACATTAGAAGAATATTTAGATTTGAGAGTCCTCAGTGGTTGATACCTTTTAATGGCTAAATGAAAAGATGGTAACAAATTGCAAGCTTTCGAGACTACTCAGGTCTCTTCATCAGGCTAGACTAATACAACATCTGAAGAGTCACATATTTATACACAAGACAGCACAGAAATAACGCAATAGATAAGACAAGTGACATGAAGCAGAACTATTATTATGGGAAAGGGTTAAACATAAATACTGGAGCAGTGCATAGATTAGGAGCCTGAAGGTTTTATTGCCCTCTGATGGGGTCTAGTTCTGTGTTGTGATGACCCCAGAAGGTCTGAAGAGCAAATCATGGATGTGGAATCTTTGTACTCTAATATCCCACACCAGGATGGATTAAATGCCTGCAAATTCTTCATGGAAAACACAGGGAATGATGCTGATTCTATGGTGAAACTCACAAAATTTATCCTCACCCACAATTACTTTGAATTTGACAATACGATCTATTTACAAGAGATTGGCACAGCTATGGGAAATAAAATGGCTCCACAGTATGCAAATCTTTTCATGGCCAAGCTTGAAAGTGACTTTTTGTCCTCATGTCCCATCAGGCCTCTGGCCTACTACCGCTTCATTGATGATATTTTAATCATCTCGACGGAATCTGAGCAACAGCTAAAGACGTTCCATGAACCGTTTAATCAATTTCATTCCACCATCAACTTAACACTCAACTGAAATTAACTTTTTAGACACCATCATTAAGCTAAAGAAAAATGAAATAGAGACATCCCTGTATCAGACGCCAATCGACCGTCCAACATACCTTAAATGGGACAGTTTCCATCCAAAACACATAAAAAACTCTATTGTCTACAGCCAAGCCATCAGATACAATTGTACATGTTCCAACCCCATGGATAGAGACAAACACCTTGGTTGCCTCAGAAAGGCCTTTTTGACTCAGGGCTACCATCCAAGAACAATTGAAAACCAAATTACAAGAGCCACCAGAATATCAAGGAATCACCTGCTACATTACAAAGCTAAAGAAGAAAATAACCGGGTGCCTAGTGGTCACCTACAATCCAAATCTGGAAGTGCTAAGGGGAGCTGCATGGAAATTACAACCTTTACTGCAAAAAAATGCCCGATTACAATCCATATTTCCAGACCTCTCACTGCTGTGTTTTAGGCAGCCCCCAAATGTAAGAAGCATAATTGTCAGAAGCTCCCTGTCCTCTCCAACAGCTGCAGGGACCTTTCCTTGCAACCAGAAAAAAATGTAAAACCTGTCCATTTATAATGACCACGGAGATAAAGATCCCCAACTCACATCAGGACTACAAGATCCCAGGTGCTTTCACCTGCATTACATCTAATGTGGTGTACTTAATTATTTGTACTAAATGTCCAACTGGGGGTCTGTATGTGGGGGAGACAAGGCAAAACCATAGAACAAGGATGAATGCTCATCGTCACACAATAAGAGAAAAAAGAATGGATCTATTTGTGGCAAGCAAAACATTTTTGTATCCCTGGTCATAACATGATGGACATTAAATTACTTGTATTCAAAGGTAACTTCAAGTCTCAGAGAGAGAGAGAAGAATCTCAGAGTACAAATTTATGAAAACTTTCGACACACTCAGTGCAGGAATGAATGTGTTGCATGGATTTATGTCTTTTTACATCAATTAAGGAATTTGCTCTTCAGACCTTCTGGGGTCATCACAACACAGTACCAGACCCCAATCAGAGGGCACTAAAACGTTCACTCCATATCTATGAACTGCTCCAATATTTATGTTTAACCCTCTCGCATAATGACAATTCTGCTTCACGTCACTTGTCTTATCTATTCCGTTATTTCTGTGCTGTCTTTTGTATAAATATGTGACTCTTCAGATTTTGTATTAGTCTATGCCTGATGAAGAGACCTGAGTAGTCTCGAAAGCTTGCAATTTGTAACCATCTTTTCAGTTAGCCATTAAAAGGTATCAACCACTGAGGACTCTCAATTCTGAATATTCTTCTATCTACTGGCTAAGGCCTGTTTCACACATCAGTTTTTTTGGTCAGTCAAAATCCGCTAAAATGGCGGATAACGGATCTGTTCCTGTACTGACCACAACGTTTGGCACTGGACCGTTATTTTAACGGATCCGTCAAAGGAAGAATTTTAAAGGAACCACTGCCCTGGGGGGGAGAAAGAGAGAGAATTTTTCAGCCGCCAGAACAGAGTTTAGGGTTAGGGTTAAATTTGCGGCTGAGTGAAGTCTTTCGGGCATGCGCAATGAGAAATGCGGATCCGGCCGCCCGAAAAAACGTTGCATGGACCGTTTGGGCATGTCGGCGGACGTCAAAATTTTGGCGGATCCGCAAAAAAAGGATCCAACGGATGGCCGTCCGTCAAGATCCGCCGGTAATGCAACTCAATGGGAAAAAAAACGGATCCGCCAAGAAAAATGGTGGATTTGTTTTTTTTTGCAAAACGGAGGATTTTGACTGATGGACACAAACGGATGTGTGAAACAGGCCTAACACGGTACAAAGGTATACATCTTTCCTGTATCAGAAAATACATTTACACACCAACCTGTAGAAGAATATCAAATGCCCGTATGCAGACAGGGCAGATAATACCGACTTTTGCAAATTATGGCACGACATAAACACAGAGATTTAAACTAAAATCTTGAAACTATCGTCAACTATTTGAACATGTGACCTAGCTGACATTGCGTTTTATTGAACGACATCATGAAAAAACTGTTATTTTGTAAACAAATTCTAAATGATAAACACTGAGCTAGAAATAACCCCCCCTACGTTAATTCAGCCGCATTAGTCCTAGGTAGTTCTTGAGTTCCTCAAGTATATGCTATGCTGTAGATGTGAAGGGCTCAACCATATTTCTTTTTTTCCCCCAAAGAGCAACAATTCACAAAAAATTGCCTCTATTTTAGAAGATACTTGCCCGTTTGCTTTTCGTTATTACATAAGGAATCCCTTTGCTCCACCTCCATGAAATGCTTCATTTGTGCTATCAATTCTACAGTGGGGGCAGTTTGGATCTAACCAATATTTAAGGAGCAGTTTCTTCCCCAATATAAGCAAGGTATGGATCACTATCGGAGGACCACCCACCTCTGCCAAGATTATCCGCATTGCTCCAGAAGTGTAGGAAGGCTAAATAGGGAGGCAGGGTGTACCCTTGTACCCTGAGCCCCAAATAGTGTTAACCAAGTTTGAAATTAGTCCTCAAACTGAATCTCATGCAGGGCAAGACCAAAGGCCGTGCGTGAGATCAGAGCTAACAAGGTGACATTTAGAACACGCCGTTAGTTTATTTGACAGAAGATCTTTTTGGGGATATTGAAAGCATAGATGGCCCCATGTATATGTCTATATTGGGTTTCTCTCCACGCTCCATTAAAGGGAATCTGTCACCTCTTTTTTTTTAATATAAGCTGTCGGCACTGACATCAGGGGCTTATCTACAGCATTCTGAAATGCTGTAGATAAGCCCCCGATGTAACCTGAAAGATAAAAAAAAGAGATTATACTCACCCCGGTGTCTGGTCCGGTCCGATGGATGTCGCGGTCCGGTCCGGCGCTTCCCATCTTCATACGATGCCATCCTCTTGTTTCCTTCCTGTTGTGGCTCCTGCACAGGTGCACTGCTCTGCCCTGTTGCGGGCAGAGCAGAGTCCTGCAGTGCGCAGGCGCCGGGAGAGGTCCGGCGCCTGCAGAATTCTGCTCTGCAATCAACAGGGCAGAGCAGTGCGCCTGTGCAGGAGCCACGACAGTAAGGAAAGAAGAGGACAGCATCGTATGAAGATGGGAGGCGCCAGACCGCAATACCCATCGGACCAAGACCGGACCGCCCCCCGGGTGACTATAATCAAACTTGTTTTTCTTCTCTTTCAGGTTACATCGGGGGCTTATCTACAGCATTACAGAATGCTGTAGATAAGCCCCTGATGTCGGTGTCGGCAGCTGATACTCAAAAAAAGGGTGACAGACTCCCTTTAACAATGTGTTTCCTGAACGCGCTCCACCCTGCCCTGATCTTCCTATGAATGTCCACATTGTCCAACTGCTGCTTCCAATATTTAAAAAAAAATGTCCAGGTACACCCCCAATAAATTGGACCTCATTTACAGAGTACAGTACCCATATTGAGGGACCACCCTGGATTGGAGATAACAGAATGACATCCAACTCGGTCTGAGCAACCTCAAAGGTAACGTCTTTTAAGTTGACCTTAATAATGGAGAGTTTGACTTGTTCAAACTGAACATAAAGTTGGAGAGGTAGAATATATTTCTCCAGACACTCTGCATGTCAGCCATCTCTGCTCAGTTGGGTGGAGAAGACGCGAGATGTTATCAACACCTGCCTGCCGAGATTTTGAAAAAAAATTATTTTCACTGCCTTGTGGGAATTCAGGATTACGCCATAGTGGAAGGTGTTTTGAGACTAAACGATAGGCCAATTTTTTTCTTTACTGCCTTCCAAGTGGAAATGGCATCCCTAAAAATGATTGATCTTTTAATCATTGGGGGTAACAAGGCAAATCAGGTATGGAGGAGAGCTATTAACCCATTAACCCCGGAGATATTTTCGTTTTTGCGTTTTTGTTTTTGCTTCCCTTGTCCTCAGAGCCATAACTTTTTTATTTTTCAATCAATATGGCCATGTGAGGGCTTGTTTTTTGTGGGCTGAGATGTATTTTTGAATGACATCATTGGTTTTACCATGTCATGTACTAGAAAATGGGAACAAATTCCAAGTGCGGTGAAATTGGAAAAAAAAGCGCAATCCCACACTTGTTTTTTGTTTGACTTTTTTACTAAGTTCACTAAATGCTAAAACTGACCTGCCATTATAATTCTCCAGGTCATTAAGAGTTCATAGACATGAAACATGTCTAGGTTCTTTTTTATCTAAGTGGTGAAAAAAATTCCAAACTTTGTTAAAAAAAAAAAAAAATTGCGCCATTTTCCGATACCCGTAGCGGCTTCATTTTTTGGGATCTCGGGTTGGGTGAGGGCTTATTTTTTGCGAGCCGGGCTGATGTTTTTAATGATACCATTTTGGTGCAGATACGATCTCTTGATCGCCCATTATTTGCATTTTAATGCAATGTCACGGTGAAAAAAAACAACACGTAATTCTGGCATTTTGACTTTTTTTCTCACTACACCATTTAGGCTAATCCTTTTTTTATTGATAAATTGGGCGATTCTGAATGCAGCGATACCGAATATGTGTATGTTTGATTTTTTTTTATTGTTTTTTTTTAATGGGGCGAAAGGGGGGTGATTTGAACTTTTATAATTTTTTATTTTTATATATTTTTAAAAGCTTTTTTTACTTTTGGCATGCTTAAATAGTCTCCATGGGAGACTAGAAGTTGCCATAACTCGAACGGCTCTTCTACATATAGGCGATGATCAGTTTGCCTATATGTAGCTGAATTACTTACTTGCTATGAGTGCCGACCACTGGGCGGCGCTCACAGGAAGCCGGCAGTGACAACCATAGAGGTCTCAAAGAGACCTTCGGTTGTCATGCCAACCAACTAGTGACCCATGATCACGTGACTGGGGTCGCCGGTGGGCGGATTTCCAGCGCGATTGCTGAAAGCGCATGTTAAATGCCGCTGTCGGCGATTGACAGCGGCATTTAGCAGGTTAATAGCCGCGGGTGGATCGTGATTCCACCCGCGGCTGTTCCAGGCACATGTCAGCTGTGAGGAGATGGGAGGCTGCTGAGGTGTGGAGATGGGAGGCTGCTGAGGTGTGGAGATGGGGGGCTGCTGAGGTGTGGAGATGGGGGGCTGCTGAGATGTGGAGTTGGGAGGCTGCTGAGGTGAGGAGATGGGAGACTGCCGACGTGTGGAGATGGGAGGCTGCTGAGGTGAGGAGATGGGAGGCTGCTGAGGTGAGGAGATGGGAGGCTGCTGAGGTGAGGAGATGGGAGGCTGCTGAGGTGAGGAGATGGGAGGCTGCTGACATGTGGAGATGGGAGGCTGCTGAGGTGTGGAGATGGGAGGCTGCTGAGGTGTGGATATGGGGGGCTGCTGAGGAGAGGAGATGGGAGGCTGCTGAGGAGAGGAGATGGGAGGCTGCTGAGGTGAGGAGATGGGAGGCTGCTGAGGAGAGGAGATGGGAGGCTGCTGAGGAGAGGAGATGGGAGGCTGCTGAGGTGAGGAGATGGGAGGCTGCTGAGGTGAGGAGATGGGAGGCTGCTGAGGTGAGGAGATGGGAGGCTGCTGACGTGTGGAGATGGGAGGCTGCTGAGGTGTGGAGATGGGAGGCTGCTGAGGTGTGGAGATGGGGGGCTGCTGAGGAGAGGAGATGGGAGGCTGCTGAGGAGAGGAGATGGGAGGCTGCTGAGGAGAGGAGATGGGAGGCTGCTGAGGAGAGGAGATGGGAGGCTGCTGAGGAGAGGAGATGGGAGGCTGCTGAGGTGTGGAGATGGGAGACTGCTGACGTGTGGAGATGGGAGACTGCTGACGTGTGGAGATGGGAGGCTGCTGACGTGTGGAGATGGGAGGCTGCTGAGGTGAGGAGATGGGAGGCTGCTGAAGTGTGGAGATGGGAGGCTGCTGAGGTGAGGAGATGGGAGGCTGCTGACGAGTGGAGATGGGAGGCTGCTGACGTGTGGAGATGGGAGGCTGCTGACGTGTGGAGATGGGAGGCTGCTGAGGTGAGGAGATGGGAGGCTGCTGAGGTGAAGAGATGGGAGGCTGCTGAGGTGAGGAGATGGGAGGCTGCTGACGTGTGGAGATGGGAGGCTGCTGAAACGACCAAAAAAATTCTAGAATTCCACTTTTTTCAATTTCACCGCACTTTGAATTTCTTTCCCATTTTCCAGTACGCTATTTGGTAAAGCCAATCATGTCATTCAAAAGTCCAACTTGTCCTGCAAAAAACAAGCCCTCACACGGCCATATTGATGGAAAAATAAAAAATGGGTATATATGACTGGGAAACATCTTTATTTGGGAAATTGTTCTGCGCTCGCACTGCGGTGCACGGACTGGGCGCCGATCTCCTGGCCTGCATCCTCATACATGCTGTGAGGCTGCTGAATTCTAGTCAGGAGACCCGCGGCCCGTCCATGCACTGCGGTCCGAGCGCAGATCGATATCCACCGACAGCTTCATACATGTGCAGAAAACAATACAATAATCTGCTATCAGAAATACAGATTATAAAAAAGTCACAATCTGGTTTCAATTATTTTTAAAAAAAAGTATGTGACTCATTTCCTTAAAGAAAAAGAAAAATATACCTAAACAGAGTATTGGGTATTTTAACAAATGATTAATAAGTTACAGTAGAGTAGAGCTCATCCAAAAGAGTCTACCTTGTTGTGGCGGCTTAAAATTCTTTTGGCCAGAACAAAAGCTGCTGGCTATATGTATGATCTGGGAAATGTTAATGTGTGATTGGTGAGGACGTGGTGCAGAAGTGGAGTTTTTCCAAGAGTGGGCAGTGGGACTCTGGAAGATTTGAGGGGTGGAGGCGGGGCTGGGGTGGAGCCTGGACGGAGTCTCAAGGGGGCCCAAACATTTTTACAGTATGGGGCCCTGAAATTCCTAATGGCAGCCCTGCTCACACCCCACACAACAGGGTAGTTCAGCAAAGCCACATTGCGGCTCTTGCTTAGAGTGTAGCAGAGCACCTTTGGTGGTTCCCTGCTTGGAACACGAAACGTGCTGGGAGGTGGGTGGAGTTAGAATACATAAAAGAGTGGGAAGATTTAGGTCAGTCAGTCAGAGAGGAGTCAGTCAGTCGGGGAGACTGAGGGAGGAAGTCACTCAGAGAGAAGTGAGGAAAGAAGATCCCTGAGAGAGGGATGGAGGAAGGAGTGCTGCAGCAGGCCTGAGTGACCCGGGTCTGCTGGCACAGGAAAGGAAAGAAAGAGACAGACACTGAACTGAAGCCTGAGCTTCCATAGGAAAGAATGACAAGTACGGAACGTAGGAGAATAAGAGAACACAGAGGACGTGGGTTAGGAGAGAACCCTGCCTAGAAGTTCTAAGCGCAA
This sequence comes from Dendrobates tinctorius, assembly GCF_039654945.1. Taxonomy (NCBI): domain Eukaryota; kingdom Metazoa; phylum Chordata; class Amphibia; order Anura; family Dendrobatidae; genus Dendrobates; species Dendrobates tinctorius. The sequence continues at coordinate 4,808,971 of NW_027361754.1, forward strand.
GGCCGGGGCCCGGTCCCCGAGGTTGTATGGACACTAATGGTTCTGCAGCAGACACCGGTGGAGTAGTGGGCTGTAAATGCACTACTCCCATCTAAGACTTGGGGGAACAACAGCAACACAGATAGAGAGCCGGGACTCGGGAGTAAGGAGTCCCTGAAGCAGGCTACAGCTGTCTGCTGTACAAGTAGAGTTCTTGGGAACATCAGTTAGGAGGAACTCCAGTGTAACTCAGTACTAGGAGATCTTCACAACAAAAGGCGCTATAAGAGGAGACGTTCAGAAAAGCACATGTTGGCGGAGCGTTGGAAGGGAGCTTTCCATCTTGCCTGGAGGTTGGCTGAGTCCCTGACCCGGAGGACATGGCTTGGAGGCCGGCACCTGTGTGTGTACTACAGACTGTGAGTAAAGCTTTGGAACTACAAGCCCTGGTGTCCTCCATTGATTCTTGCGTCAACACACTCAGCACCGCTACATCTGGGTACCAGCTTCTACACCGCCTGTGCCTCTCCTCTTCCCCTACATCTACACTGCCCTGGGGCTACAGCTCCACCTGTGGGGAGCTTCACCATCTTGGCTGCAACCCATCACCAGCCCCAGAGGATCTGCAAGCAGCATTGGCCTAACATCCCACTTGCCGAATACCACAGGTGGCGTCACGAACTATTCCACCATACACAATTTCCCCATTACTTGGGTGCCCAGGGCCACGGTCCGGGTCACTGCTGCTGTGACACATCCCACTGATACCGGCCCGGTACCGAGTACCCCACGGCCCTGGGAGGGCGACCCAGCTGCACATACTGCTGCACATGGGGGTGACATGGTGCCACATATGGGGGTGACATGCTGTGCATGGTGCTGCATATGGGGGCGACATGCTGCACATGGTGCTGAATATGGGAGGCGACATGCTGCACATGGTGCTGCATATGGGTGTGACATGCTGCACATGGGGAGGCTATGGGAGTGACATGCAGTGTACATAGGGAGGCTGTGTGGGGCTCATGCCCCATATAAGGGCCTGTTCATACGGTATACAGAAGGGGCTTGTACTCAAGGTTCAAACGATATATAGGGGGATGTCAGCATGCTTAATTCTGCTCAATATTAAGTGATACAATTAATATTTATATATTTATCAATAATATAATAATTATAATATATTAATATTGAGCAGAATTAATTTCGGCCTATTGGTTTAGCCATCCAAGACAGTCACGGTCTCTCATGTGGCCCCTTGGGAAAATTAATTGTCTACACCTGGCTTATAGAGTCAGTGCTCAGATGTGAGACATCTTGCTGCAGTCATGGCACTATAATGGTGTAACTTTAGATGACTTTCCTGGGTAGCTTGGTCGCACCCCGTTCCACCCTAGTTTTGCCCAATTTGGAGCTGCTGCCCGGGGATGGCATCAAAAGACCAAAAGTTGCAATATTTTTTGCGTAACTACGAGTTGCACATGGTGCTTTATGCCAGAGTTCTAGTGAAAAAACCTTGATGAATTGGTTCTCAGTTTCAACTCTTCCTTATAGTGGTGGACCCAGGCAGCACAAGGCCCCAGAGCAGTATGTGGGACTTTTGCAATGCAATAGTTCTGCTATGACAGAAGCTCATTACTGCTTTGGTGGTGGAGTGGCCCCTCGGGCTCCTGTGTTTCTGTACCATTGATATGTCCGCCTCTGCTCCAGATCTTGGCTTGTGAGACCATTCATATATATACAGAAAGCTCCTCCTGATCTCTCACAGTGGAGGGTTTGTTACAATTGTATCCAGTTCACAAATGTGATACAGGAAAAAGCCTCTTGTAACTGCTGGAAGCTTCTATTCTTCATCTCCCTGACTTGGATGTAAGAGATGTTCTTTCTCAGAGGTCGGCTCTGTATCTGCAGAAAGTCATATTTCTCTTGGAGCTTTTCTCCCACTCCAGGCCGAGTTCTGGAAAAACTCTACCATTATCTGGAGGAATGTAGAAAGCCCAGGCAGATAGGGCAGGAACCGTCCATTAACAGTGAGAGGAGCCAAGCTCTCCTCAATCCTCCTGATAAAATCCTCCCAACATCCAGTGCATTCCAGGGGCATCACATCAATCACAGCGGAGATCAGAGGAGCAATGGGGCTCACATAGCCCTCCGCCCAGATACATGGCCACAATGTAACACAAGACCTGTGCAATATATATTAATGCTTCAAACTGATACATTGGTGAAGGAAGCGAGTATACTTGCAGGGGACCATGGATTTGAAAAAGAGAAAAGACCAAGCAATAACTGGTTTGCACACCTGAATGAATATCAAATATATAAATCGCAATTTATTAGTTGTTTCCCTAATAAATTGCAATTTATATATTTGACATTCATTCAGGTGTGCAAAACACTTTTTTCTTGGTCTTTTCTCTTTTTCAAATTCATGGTTCATTTTTCCATGCATGGTTTTTGCACTCGCATTGACTAATATCTAGTTTCCGGTGCACCCTATAGTGCTTTGTGTCAGTACTTGCAGAGGACATCAGCAGCATTACTGAGGTACCACAGAGGTTTGGTAGTTGAGACATATTTTTTATATTCTTTTTAGAACAAATAGAATGGTGTATATATTCTTATCAGTCGTCTGACTAGGTTATCGGTAATGACTGGGTACTTACCCAGCATGGTAGCTTCTTGTGTGTGCAAGATTGTGCACTGGCTACTCTGACCCTTTGGTTTAAAGCCATTGGCTAGGTTGTTGGAAAGCTCAGCGTGATTGCCCCTGAGGTGCTGAAACTCACTGGGTGATGGCACTTTGCTTGCAATCAACATTTTTTAATGCCTTGGTTTGAGGATTAAATACAGTGATCTCTTACTCCATGGCCAGTACTTCCGTCTGCTGAGCTATTGCCTTCTTCTTCCCTGTCCTTATTCTGATGGTTCCTATTTCCTATATTTTTCCTCTCTGGGTTTGCTCCTCTTCAGGTGTTTCCCATTGTCCCGTTTTGGTTGCCCTATCACATTCTGGGTTGGGCTATATATATTTTCACTTCACTGCACTACCTTGCTGGCTATACTTGTAAATGTATTAGTGCTAAAGAGTTTCCAGCTCTTCAGCAAATGGATTTTTTCTGCTAGGCAAACACTTTGCATATTTGCTGTTTGCTTGTTTGTCTACCTTTCCAGCACCTCTCCTTTGTCCTCAGTTAGGTTGGTGGGAGATTATTCTTGTTTCATTTATTATTCTTTTCAGTTCTCCTTATTTCCCATTCATGCATGTGCTGTAAGTTTCCCCAGCCTGGGTCCAAACATTGCTGTGCACACGTTCCTTCTCCCAGTTAGCTCAGAAGGTTCCTCAGGAGGTTTGAGAAATCCCTCGATGACCTTTTAAGCAGTCAGGTCTGAGGATGTGTTCTTTAGTTGTGTGGTTAGGGATTGTCTAGTCTGTACAAGGACCTGTATGGTGTGGGTGCTGCTTCTCTATGTTGTAGGCTTTATTATTCCTATTATCTGTGTGTGAGTGAGTCACGTGCATAACAGTTTTTTCCCATTTGCGCACACTCTGCTTCCTGCCCAGCCTTCTGGCTAAGTTGATACAAGGAGTTCTGGTTGTGTGTCAGGGCCTTCTTCATCCTTATGGGGTATTCCTCTTCAAGGTGTACAGATAAGTACGTGGCCATCAGTTTTTCCCCTTTAAGCTGTAGAAGATCTTGAGTGAGCTTTTGAATGGACATTGAGGTGGACGCTGGGAGCGAGAAGGTCTATCTCTAAACATCAGCTAAGCAAGACCACCAATCCTTGACCTTTGTTGTGATCTTTGGTCCTCATGTTTGGGGCCCCTTTTCCTATCAGAGATGGAGTGTAGTAGAGTGCATCATCCTTCTGCATGTTTTTGTGTGGTGAACGCACTTTGCACTGGGCCTTTCAGTAAATAATACTAATAACAATCTTGTAACAGATTTTGCAGTGATGTCCAAAAGGACAAGATCCAGCAGATCTCATCTGCAAAACCTGACATATTCAGCGCACAGGAGCTGGAACGGCAGATGCTGAGCCTTCCCGGGAGATCTTCCTACCTCTTCAGGAGGTTCTGCTCCTGAACATGATGGATGACGTCCACATATAACCCCAGCACCCCGTTACGGTCCTGGGGACGGCCGGGCCACTTCTGTTTCCAGTTGAGGTGTCGCAATGTTGCACATTTACATATGTGTTGCAGAACGTCATCTCCTCTGATGACGCTTTTGTAGGTTAATTTTTCAATAGTTTGTTGGTTTCTGGTTCTGTTTATCTCTAGTAGTGAAGTACAGATGCAAGTGAGGTTAGGAAGGGGTTGTCTTCTGCTCTCTGAAGGAACACTGGAGGGCTGCAGATGTTGAGCAATCACTGATTGGCAGCAGCGATTTGAATGCTGCAGGCAGGATCATATTCCTCACCAATCGTTACACCGATGCCTCTACCTTGTGCCAGTCATTACACTGGCTACCCATCCACTCCAGAATTCAGTATAAACTTATTACCCTCACCCACAAAGCCCTCCATAGCTCAGCACCACCTTACATCTCCTCCCTTGTTTCAGTATACCACCCTACCCGCGCCCTCCGTTCTGCTGATGACCTGAGGTTAGCATCCTCAATAGTCAGAACCTCCCACTCCCGTCTCCAAGACTTTACACTTGCCGCGCCAATTCTTTGGAATGCACTTCCCAGGTCAATACGATTAGTCCACAATCCCCACAATTTTAAGCGTGCCCTGAAAACGCATTTATTCAGACTGGCCTATCGCCTCAACACATTAACCTAATCTATCCCTATGTGGCACAGCCAAAAGTTTTACCATAACCAGATTTCCTGCATCATGTTCCCACATGCTTTATGCATCCATTAGCCCTCTGTGTTTGTACTGTTACACACTTAACATTATGGCTGGTCCATACAATCAGGGCAACTGTTACCACCCACCTTTCGTGTCTACCTCTCTCCTCATAGACTGTAAGCTTGCGAGCAGGGCCCTCTTTCCTCTTGGTATTTGTTATAATCTACTGTATGTGATTATTGTTATGCTGTAATGTCTATTGTCTGTACAAATCCCCTCTGAAATGTAAAGTGCTGCGGAATATGTCGGCGCTATAAAAATAAAATGTATTATTATTATTATTATTATTATATCTTGTGACACGCTGAGAAAAGCTGCACTAACATCCCAAAAACAGCACTGCTGTGGGAGAGGAGGATAGATAGTTTGTTTTATATGGGGCACTGAAGGGATTAAGACAAGGTTGTCCAGTAATGAACAAGCCCTCTTAACTCAGACATACAGTGGCTTGCAAATTGCATCAATTCATGTAAAGCACATGCCAACAACTGGGAACATTTGGTTTTGTTTTTCTTGTGAAGCAAACAACAAATAGGACACAATAACTGAAAACTTCAGTGTGCAAAACTATTCACCCCCCCATAAAGTCAGTACTTTGGAGAGTCTCTTTTTTAACAATTACAGCTGCAAGTCTCTTTGGGAAAGTCTTTATGAGCTTACCACATCTGGCCATTGGGATTTTTTGCCCATTTCTCAAGTTTGGATGGTTCCTCTGGTGAACAGCAATCTTCAAGTCTGACAACAGATTCTCCATTGGATTGAGCTCTGGGCTGTGACTCAGCCACCCCAAAATATTTCCACGTTTCCCCTTAAACCACTCGAGCGTTGATTTAGCAGTATGCTTTGGGTCATTGTCTTGTTTTACAATAAACTTCCATCCCAGTCTCAAATCACTGACAAACAGGTTTTGCTCGAGAATATCCCTGTATTTTGCAGCATCCATCTTCCCCTCAACTCCATTTTCCCTGTCTCTGCTGCCAAAAAACGTCCCCACAGCATGATGCTGCCACAAACATGTTTCGCTGTGGGGATGGTGTTCTTGGAGTGCTGAGCTGTGTTGGTTTGGTATCAGATACAGAGTTACCCTGGAAGCCAAAAAGTTCAATTTTGGTCTCATCTGACCACAGCACCTTTCTCCATACATGTGGGGAGTCTCTCACATGTCTTTTGGCACACTAAAAACAAACCTTTACAATTTTTGTGTGTAAGTAAAAAACATCTGGAGAGACATCTCCTTGGTCTTCATGGTGTTTGGAGATCTCCTTGGTCTTCATGGTGTTTGAAGATCTCCTTGGTCTTCATGGTGATGTTTGGAGACCTTGTTGGTCTTCATTGTGTTGTTTGGAGATCTCCTTGGCATTTATGGTGTTTTAATTAAACGAGGCTAAAATCATGTTTCAAATTATAGATAAGCATAAACACACATATAGGGAGTGGGTCTCAATCAGGGAAAAAGGAAATATACAATTATACGTATCCTATTGGGCCCTATTAAGTCACTATACTGAGTCCTGGCTGACAGTGGAGGTTGGCACCCTTGGTTTCTGCGGTATGGCGCCCCCACTCATTGGTGACTTTCCCTGGTGTCCCTATTAATCCCTACCAAGGTAAAATATCCCAAAACACCCTGTTACTCATGAAGAATATGAATAATGTTGAGCTGGTGGCGACCCACTAGTAATATTGTGTATTAAGCAAGTGAAAACTGCTGTCCTATTGTAAGGAGGTTGACAGGACCGTGGGTACCTGCATGCCTGAGGGCTGCATTCTCTGTTTCTGGGGGGAAGCCTGAGAGAGGCGGATCTTCCCCTGCTGCAGGAAGGAAGCAGAAGAGAGACGGGGCTTCCTGCTGGCCGGAGGGGGCGGGGAGAGCCTAAAAAGAGCGCGCAGACAAGGGTATAAGAAGGAAAAGCATGTGCTGCAGGAGGTGTTGGCGCCAAGTAAGTGAAGCGCGCAGAGCAGAGAAGAGAGCGCTCTGCTTCCCCCACCAGAGAGTGCTAGCCCTGTGACAGGCCGTGCTTCTGCTGTCCAGGATAGGAGCTGTAGTGCTGGGGGGATTAGCTGTGCCAGCAGAGCCGTGCCAGCAGTGAAGAGCCATGTAAAGCCATGCCAGCAGAGCGGATCCGTACAGAGCTAAGCCAGGTGCCGTACACTATAAGACAGTGAGTACAGCACCCACTCTTCCCAAGAGTGACCGCATACTTGACAGACCCCTGCATTCAGGTCCACCCCTTGTGGACAACCGATTGTCAGTTCCCCACTACCCTCCACGCTAGGAGGTTACCCCAGTTGAAGGCAGAGACTCCACTGAGTGTGCGACGCAGAGATAGAGACGGACGGCTAGGCCAGAGCCTGAATACTATGGACTTGTGTACACTGCGGAGCGAAATCTCGTTCCGGCGGAATCTAACTTTGGACTCAGTACTGTGCCAGATATCATTACGTATGGGAAATCTGCCCGCCATACAGAAACTGCGACGAGACGACCTGCGCCGCTGTTGTCGGTGCCTCCATTGGATTCCCACCTGACAGAGACTCCGTCGAGACGACCCGCACCGCTGTTGCCGGTGCCACCGTTTGAGACCTGAACTTCCTCACAGCAGAAGTCTACAGTCCGATAAGTTTTACTTCTTTATTACTCAACTCTCGTTCATCCCTCACCTACCCTGCTATCCTCCCAGTTCTGCCCCATTCCTTACCATCACCCTACAATCCCTTATTCCCTGTGTGGAGTACATCCCCCTGTAAATAAACCTGTTTAACCCTTGCTCTACCTCCCTGTGCGTGACTGCATCCCATGTTCCTGCTTGATATCTGACACTATTCCTGATAAAAGTAGTCCTATATGGAAGAGGGGCAAACAGGAATATCCTCTGTATCTATACTAGTTTCAGAATCAACACATAATATTTTAGCTACAATGGCTACAGATCAAATGTCACCATGAAAGATGTAGGTAAACCAGGTGCAGTAATCATGTACTCATCTGGTTATCCTACTGAGGTTCATCAGCTCAATGGCAGGGATTCCCATTGTAAAGTTCAGGCCTTAGTCAGGCACCATCCATAGTTAAATGTAACAACATCCCATATCAATACTAGACGCGTTTCCCCCCTAGAAAATTCTGAGGGGTTTATCAGGGGATCAGAAGGCCACATCAACGATAAGGTTGCCATTATGGGGGCACTGTGGCTATTGATGTTATGGGGGCGCTGTGGCTGTCTCTGTTATGGTGGCACTGTGGCTGTCTCTGTTATGGGGGCACTGTGGCTGTCTCTGTATTGGGGGCACTGTGGCTGTCTGTTATGGGGCACTGTGGCTGTCTCAGTTATGGGGGGTGCTGTGGTTGTCTCAGTTATGGGGGCACTGTGGCTAACGACGTTATGGAGGAGCTGTGGCTGCCTCTGTTATGGGGGCACTGTGGCTGTCTCTGTTATGGGGGCACTGTGGCTGTCTCTGTTATGGGGCACTGTGGCTGTCTCTGTTATGGGGGCACTGTGGTTGTCTCAGTTATGGGGGCACTGTGGCTATCGACGTTATGGAGGAGCTGTGGCTGTCTCTGTTATGGGGGCACTGTGGCTGTCTCTGTTATGGGGGCACTGTGGTTGTCTCTGATATGGGAGCACTGTGGCTATCGACATTATGGAGGCACTGTGGCTGGAGGCGGTGTTGTGTGCGTTATCTCTCTGCTCCTTCGTGTTTTATTCCATGAGTTGTATTTTCCCAGAAATATTTAGCGAAAAATGAGTTTCTTGTTAGCGGCCCCCTGATTAGAGCAGCCTCTCCGGGGGTGCTGCCTCAGCCCAGGACATTATTGGCACGAATCGGGGTTACTTTGACCTCTTTTTATCTCTGTATTTAATGAAGAAGTAAAATCTTTAACTCGGTGCCAATTGTCTGTTTCCTGCCAGCTCGACTGCACATGTGAGCGCACAGAGGGGAGCGAGCGCTGGCAACACCTGGAAATAATGAGCAGAGGTGAAGATTCGGATCTGGGATGTCGATCCACTGCTCCGGGGCTTTGATCTACTGGTGTCAGTCCTGCTCGCTTCTTGGCTGCCATCGCAGCATCTTCAGCTGAGTTTATTGTGGTCTATAAAATGATTCCCTGATGAATGGGTTAACTGGACTCTGGGGGTCCCGAGGAGGGAGAATATAAATCCTGCCAGGTAAAGTGCGAGTCTAGAAGCTTGTATAGATGCAACATTGTTACTGGGGCGTTCGTGTTCCAATTCTTCTGTCTGTTTCCCCCCCAACTCTATGCAATGCACAAGCCCCTCTCTGGAAGCCCACCAGGTGATATGTCCATCCTGAGCCTCCTGGTTCACTATGGTCAGACTAATATATTTTCGGTCAGGTCACACAATGGTCCGCAGGTGGTTAGCACACAACCGGTCCACACAGGCGGGGGTCGGTCTGTGTGTTAGTCTTAATGACACGTAACCTTGTCCGGCCATCTGCAAAGCCAACACAACGGGGCGGCCAAAGAAATGTTCATTTGAGCATAGCCTGAGGCCCTCATACACATTACACGACTGTCGGCCAATCGTTCAACCGATTCTCCCATACACCGGAGCTCGATCGGTCTAGTGCTCTTATCATCTCCATGAGAAAAATGAAAAAAGACAGATCGGCGGAAAACAATGCAATCAGCAGTCCGAAATCGGACATGCGTGACCGTCATCCTCCCTGACCATCAGTCGGCTGCTGTCCCCATATACATTGTATCATCAGCTGAACATTTCGACATCACCGGGCTCAGCGACATTGGTCTCACGTTTATGGGGGGCCTGACTTTGTAGTAGGATTTTCAAACGATCAGTATCAGGTCGGACATGACGCGGATTTCATCGTTGCTTCTGCTCTGTAATCCGGATCAAATACCAATCTGCACCCCATGAGCGTGAATAGGGATCCTGCAGCTCCAGAACCCTCTCTATAGAAATAAATAACGCCATGAAAATAGACAGATGTCAACGGACGGAAAGATGACGAGGCTCATCCTGGATTGTATTATAACTGCAACTCTGGCATGTGTGCACCCCCCAGGGGCAGATGCTTATTAGACGCTGTCATTATTGTTTGGGTGGTAGAGGAAGGGGGTGCAAATGCTAACTTATGTTATTTTGCAATTTTGGATTTATTGTTTCGTCCAGTAATAAATTTGCATCGTGACTCCAACGTTCACATTTGCGGCGGCAAAAGAAAAAAAAAATTGCCGGTGGGGAGGGGGTCAACTTTCCATCCAAAACACATGTTTTTTAGTCACTATTCCTGTTATCTTGGCTGTTTCCTGCATCATCGAGGATGGGTTGTTTACTAGGCCTCTGCTCCATCCAGCAGGCATGTGTTGTCAATTTTCAAAATAAAAAAAAATATATATTTTTTTTTTTGCAATTTTTTTTTTATAGAACAAACTGAGACAAGAACCTTCCCTTCCGCCCTCGTCCTCTCTGTGTCTTCGTTTCAAAGCAATTTCTGGCTCTCGTTCCCCCTTTAGAGAAAGTTTCCTTGGCTGCTAAGCAAAAGTCGGTGGGCAGAAAGCCACAGCAGAGGGGCTGAGCTCTGGAGGAAGAGGCGACTGCCGCATCTGCTGCCTGAGACCAGCGTTAGTCGGACGAGGCTGCGACACGAAACCTTTCCGGGCGGCGAGAAGGTAAGTGACGCACGTTAACCATCACCGCCACTCCTGCGCAGCTGGTGACATTTTTCCACCTTTCCATTTACTGTACACATAAACATACTGTGAAATTAACTGTATAGATGTAGCAGAGGTTGGGGAGCGTGCAATAGTAAGTAAAGTTTTATACTTTGTGATATCACAATGCATTGTGCTAAATGACAAACTCAGCTGTGCTAACTAGCACTGCTACATCTGCTCATGACCTCTAGTTATAGTTAACTGTTGGCCTCAGTTCATCTGACAAACTCCGCTCTCCACTTTGCTAAACAGTATGATAAACTATGGCTCCATTTGCGCTTCACCAAACTCCTCTCTGCTCCAATACAAACTCAGCTCTGCTACATATGTTCATGTTGTAACTGTCCTGTACCAGTTCATTCAGACAAGTCATTAGCTCTGCAGGTAAAGATGTGACAGGTCGGGAGTAATGTAAAAACGAAACACTGCTTTCTGCAGTGTGAATTATGTACAATATGAAGCAGAGCTGAGTTTGTAATTTTGACAGCAAGGTGCTTTTGCACAGAACCGAAAACAGTTTTACTATGTAATCTTCCCTTTTTCTATCCCATTGGTTAAAAGCCATGTTCAGCTCTGCTACATCTGTATAGAAGTGAGCGATTGTAGCAGTACCCACTGTGACAGTGTATCTGATGGCCGGGTCTTTTTCCACTGCTGGCTGGAGCAGGAAGGGTTAATCGTGGCCACGCACAGACATGGTTTCCAAGTCTCGCAGGCCGGGGTGTATGTTTACGGAGATCGCTTGGATTTCAGCCTCTAACTGTTAACCACAAAATTGCTTTATTTGTTTCCTTTAACAGTTTTAAAGTAAATTCACATTATATCGGGAAGATCCCATGTTCGCAGCACCAGATGTGAGCGCTGCAGCGGCAGAGGCGCGCGGCGAACACACACGGCTCACTGCAATATTAAGTGTTGGGACTGCAAAGAGGTCAAAAGATCTGGAGAGAAAAACCCCCAGCTTTTTTAAAGTCCTGGAATAACAAAGGGGCATAACTGAGCAGGGGGAAGATGTCAAAGAAAGTGGGGTGAATACTTAATATTGGCCATTTTAGTTCACCTAACTTTACAAAAATCATGTAAAAGTAAGAAACATTTTTTGTTTTAAATATTCTGAAATCTTTTTTTTTCGTTAATGGTTAGTGATTTGGGTGAAATGTAACATTGGATCTGTCGGAGCTCAGTGCTGCCATCTCTAAAGTATTGTGCCCCGGAAAGACAGGTGTCGTCGGTAGGTACACTCACCTGACTAGGCCAATTAAAAGGTTATTGCAGCAGATGGAGGTGAATTATGTACAACAATATACTAGTGGAAGTCACAATAATTCTAATGAGATTATGGAGCACCTTGTAACATGGATCTGAGTGTTATTAATAGTTACAACTGCTCACATTAGAAGTGTGAGGAATAATACTAGTAGTAGTGATACTATGATGTGGGCACCAGTCAGACCCTATAAATACTGATCCTTCTGCATTTTCTTTTTTCATCTTGAATCTTAGGCTTCTTTACATAATTTTCATAATATTTGTCATTGCTTCTATTCTTTTTGTTATATCTCATCTTCTTCCCCTTTCTATTCTCCTTACACCCCCCCAAAAAAAATCTTATCTGTACGATGTATCCATTTTCCAAAACATTCTATTCTTCTATTCCAATACCCCAATAGATTTTGGCTTAGGATGGAGTAAAAGTTGCCCCCATATCTGTTCCATATATGAGACAGATGGGTAGATAGATGTGAGATACAAGCATATGAAACAAATAACGTGAAAACCTAATGTGTATTTTAAGACATTGTGTACTCTCTTTTATATATACTATATATATCTATCTTCTAGTTATCTTGTCGGCATCTATTTAAACATTTAATCTATAGCTCTCGTCTGCTTTATCTATCTATCTATCTATCTATCTATCTATATCTTTAAAGGTTCTGCATCTATATATCCAATTATCAGAGTTGTACAGTTAATGTGACTCAATATTAAGTTATTACTGATATCATGGGAAATCCCATGAGTAATACCAGTATCAGTGATCCTCAGACAAGGGATCTAGTCAGAACCTACAGTATAATCCAGCTTGTCGTGAATGACCAGTTTTGATCTTTGAGTTTTCAATGTCAACTGCATAATTTTTGTCTTTGCTTTTATTAATCTTATTGCTACTCATCCTCTTTCACTTGACCCTGACAAAAAATGCAATCTACATATCACTGTCATAAGATGTTTTAACAGAGTCTTATGATGGTGCAGATGTTGCTCCCATTGCTGTCCCCAAAAATTGAAGGTAAAATTAATCCTTATATGTATGTAATCAAGTGCTTATCTGTATTTGAAATAATAAGGATTTGTATAGTTTACGGGTCTGACTCAATATTAATAGTTCTAACTAAAATTTCCAACAAATGCCATTAGTACGACTAGTTGTAGTGATATTACAGTATGGCTATGTCTTTTTGATCATTGCCTCAATCTATCTTTTTTGCTGCTCATCCTCCTTCCATTGACCCTGCCTAAAAATGATATCTATATGATAAATCAATATGAGATAAATATTGGTTATCTAATATCTTTCTATAGTAGAAATGCCACCAGTAATACCTGTAGAAGTGTAGTGATACTATCATGAGGCATCATGACACTCAATAAATACTGCTCCTCAATCTTCAGTTTTTGCTTGGATCTTTGACTTTTCAATGTCATCCTTATAAATGTCATTGTCTTCACCTATCTTGTTGCTGTTCATCCTCTTCAAACTGACCCTGCATAAAATTGAATCTATATGTGACATATAATATTTCCAAACAGAATATTATGATGGGGTAGATGTTGATCCCATTGCTGTTCCCTTAAATTGAAATTAAATGTAATCCTTATGCATAAAAAAGATAAACATCTAATAACTACATAAATCTATAAATCTATTATCTGCCTATCTATTATCTATCTATTTATCTATTATTTATTACCTATCTATCAATCAATCTATCATCTATTATTTATCTATATATTATCTATCTAATCTATCTATCTATCCATCTCTTATCTATCTATCTATGTATCTCTATTTATCTATCTACCTATCTATCTATCTATCTATCCATCTCTTATCTATCTATCTATCTATCTATCTATCTATCTATCTATCTATCTATCTATCACTCCTGTACATGTAGTTTCAGTAATCAAATTTGTGCAATCTCTGGATGTGGAAAGTTTCTGTATCTCTTACACTACAGTAGTGCTAATGTCTATAATTTAGGACAGGCGAGTTTCGTTCGTCCTAATTAGTAGATTTTTCTGACTAATATTTTATGATCCTCTGTGGAGTATTGAAGGCATTGGTCTTACATCCTGTACATGAAAATAATAATGAAAGAGCTGTCAGTGGCATACACTGAATGTACCTGGCATCCTTCAGGTTCAGTCTCTTTACGGGACTGCAGTTTCTATATCCTAACAGAAAGTTCTGAATATGAAAAATGACTCTCTGGTCCTCAGTTAACCCCGGCACGGCTCCTACTGATAAAATATATAATATCAGACAGGAAAATCTGAGCTTTCTAAAGAGTTTGGATAAATTAGATGTCCTTTTTTCCTGTGCATACATGTATTGCACTGGATTTGCACAACTCCTATTAATAAAAACCAGTAGAGCTAAATACAGTCACCACACTCAGAATAATCACATCGATATGAGAAATTAACATCAATAAGTGACAGATAACACAGATATGATGAAAATACAGAGAATATACAGTGGGTATGTAAAGTATTTTGACCTCTTTAAATTTTTCACTCTGTTTCATTGCAGCCATTTGGTAAATTCAAAAAAGTTCATTTTTTTCTCATTAAAAAAAAACAGAAATGTAGAAATTTTTGTAAATTTATTAAAAAAGAAAAACTGAAATATCACATGGTCATAAGTATTCAGACTCTTTGCTCAGTATTGAGTAGAAGCACCCTTTTGAGCTAGGTACAGCCATGAGTCTTCTTGGGAATGATGCAACAAGTTTTTCACACCTGGATTTGGGGATCCTCTGCCATTCTTCCTTACAGATCCTCTCCAGTGCCGTCAGGTTGGATGGTGAACGTTGGTGGACAGGCATTTTCAGGTCTCTCCAGAGATGCTCAATTGGATTTAGGTCAGGACTGTGGCAGGGCCAGTCATGAATGGTGACAGAGTTGTTCTGAAGCCACTCCTTTGTTATTTTAGCTGTGTGCTTAGAGTCATTGTCTTGTTGGAAGGTGAACCTTTGGCCAAGTCTGAAGTCCAGAGCACTCTGGAAGAGGTTTTCATCCAGGATATCTCTGTACTTGGCCGCATTCATGTTGCCTTCAATTGCAACCAGTCATCCTGTCCCTGCAGCTGAAAAACGCCCCCATAACATAATGCTGCCACCACCATATTTCACTGTTGGGATTGTATTGGGCAGGTGATGAAAAGTGCCTAGTTTTCTCCACACATAGAATTATCACCAAAAAGTTCTATCTTTGTCTCATCAGACCAGAGAATCTTATTTCTCATAGTCTGGGAGTCTTTCATGTGTTTTTTTAGCAATATGCGGGCTTTCATATGTCTGGCACTGAGGAGAGGCTTCTGTCGGGCCACTCTGCCATAAAGGCCCGACTGGTGAAGGGCTGCAGTGACAGTTGACTTTGTGGAACTTTCACCCATCTCCCTACTGCATCTGTGGATCTCAGTCACAGTGATCTTGGGGTTCTTCTTTACATCTCTCACCAAGGCTTTTCTCCTATGATTGCTCAGTTTGGCTGTAGAGCCAGGTCTGGGAAGACTTTTGGTGGTCCCAAACTTCTTCCATTTAAGGATTACGGAGGCCACTGTGCTCTTAGGAACCTTGATATGGAATTTACATTTGGATGGATAAATAGAGAGAAAGATATTGGATAGATTAAGTAGAAAGATATCAGATATTAGCTCCAGCCAACAGCCATCTTGGTAGTCTCTGGCTTCCGGAGTAGAACCTTGTGAAGCTCCTCTGAACTTCCGCCATCCCCAGTGCCTCTCCTGTAGTAGGACCAACATGACATCATCATGGCGGTGTGACTCACGCATGACATCACACTTAGCCTATCAATCAGAAGAGGTGCTGGTGATGATGGCTCGCAGGGCACTGTTCTGGCGGTCATGGACGCCTAGTGTAGCCGCTCGACCAGGATCTTGAAATTTTTTCTGATCATCTCTAATGTATGGATTAGTTTGATATTGGACTGATTTAGCTCCATTTCAGATACACGGATGATCTGATATTGGTTTTCTCAGCTTCATACTTGGAACTACATTGTATCTTACGACATTCATGTTTCCCTTTTGTGACTTTTCATGCGTTGGACGCTGTGTACAGACCTGTGGTCCATATACCTTGGCTTGTGCTGTAATCCCGAGCCCCTTCTCTTCTCTCATGTTACAGTCAGTGGTTCGGTGCCAGGATTTAACCCTTTGTCATGACTGGAAAGTTCATGAATTACACAACATATAAAGCAGTAATTGGGCAGAAAAGCTGCGCTCTGCATCCTGAGCCTGGGAGACATTAACATCCATCATTTCCTGCATTTTCCTCTCTTCTCATAGATGTTTTCTGGCAACTAGGTCACTGGTTTTGCTAAACAAATTCTCATGGCGCGATAATTATTCCTCTGGAGGATCCTCCGGAATCCACTGGATCTTATTCTTTATAGGTAAAAATAAAATTTTTAAAAAAAAGCATTTACCTCTAAAATAGAAATATATATCCTTAAATCTTCCTCTTCCAAAAAGTTTTCAGAGTTTAATTTGTTCCAGGAAGTTTGTCTGACAGCCACAATGGCTTCCATTATAGATCCCACGGGAGTTGTCATTCAGCTACTTAGCGTTCTTCATGGCAAATCTGCAAATATGTGCAGTGATATAGGGAGAAACATCATAGCATTGTGTTGGAGATTTTCTGCTCAGAAGTCTGTAAAAAGCGAGTGGCAACCAGTATATTACTAAAGCCATGCATGACGCACCAAACAACAACAGAAAAAACTGTTCTCATCCCTCCAAATTCTGTTCTAGGCATCACAAAATGTAAGAATTTTCTAGAGCATTGGCGATTCTACATGTACTGTGTCAGAGCAAATGATTTTGGCGCTATCTGGTGATAGTTATGTTTTAACTGCTCTGGTTCTCTAAGTTTGTAATTGCCTTTTAATTAAAATAAAAATCCACCTTTTACATTTTTCAGTGTTATGTAGACTTGTCACAAATTATTCTAGAATGTCACAAATGATATAATTATTTAATAGATGATAACATGTAATAACAATTGATAACAATATTGTGGTGTCACAAATAATATGATATCACAGCTGCCAACATACAGTACTGTGAAAATGTTGTAGGTTGAAAAATGCTGCAGAATAAGAAGCAGGTTAATCGTATATTTCTATCAACTAACAAAATGCAAAGTGAATGAACAAAAGAGAATTGTGAATCCTATCAGTATCTGGTGAATGCCCATCGCCTCCATCATCTGTATTTGGTGTATTGGTGAGAGCTTATCTCCACCTCCATCATCAGTATCTGGTGACCGCCCATCACCTCCTTCATCAGTATCTGGTGATTGCCCGTTGCCTCCATCAGTATCTGGTGACCGCCTGTCACCTCCATCATCAGTATCTGGTGATCGCCAATCGCCTCCATCATCAGTATCTGGTGACTGCCCATCGCCTTCATCACTTCTTCTCATCACTTGTACGAAGGTTATGAAGTGTCTCAGCAAGAGGTTGTGTCAAACATCTTGGAGAACTGACCCCAGATCTTCTGTGTATGTGTAAGGGGTATGGGGCCAGTTCAATGCCCTGCCCTCCTTCTGTTCTGCGTCTCACAAATGTTCTGTGAGATCCAAACACCTCAAACTTGGATTCGTCTGTCCATAACACTTTTTACCAATCTTCCTCTGTCCAATGTCTGTGTTCTTTTGCCCATATTAATCTTTTCCTTTTATTAGCCAGTCTCAGATATGGCTTTTTCTTTACCTCTGCCCTGAAGGCCAGCATCCCGGAGTCGCCTCTTCACTGTAGATGTTGACACTGGCGTTTTGCATGAACTATTTAATGAAGCTGCCAGTTGAGGACCTGTGAGGCATTGATTTCTCAAACTACAGACTCTAATGTACTTGTCTTGTTGCTCAGTTGTGCAGCGGGGTCTCCCACTGATCTTTCTACTATGGATAGAGTCTGTTTGTGCTCTCCCATGAAGGGAGTAGTACACACCGTTGTAGGAAATCTTCAGTTTCTTGGCAATTTCTCGCATGGAGCAGCCTTCATTTCTAAGAACAAGAATAGACTGTCGAGTTTCACATGAAAGTTCTTTTTTTCTGGCCATTTTGAGAGTTTAATGGAACCAACAAATGTAATGCTCCAGATTCTCAACTAGCTCAAAGGAAGGTCAGGTTTATAGCTTCAGCCAAACTGTTTTTAGCTGTGCTAGCATACTTGCACAAGGGTTTTCAAGGGTATTCTAACCATCCATTAGCCTTCTTACACAGTTAGCAAACACAAAGTACCATAAGAACACTGGAGTGATGGTTGTTGGAAATGGGCCTCTATACACCTATGAACATATTGCATTACAAACCAGATGTTTGCAGCTAGCATAGTCATTTACCGCATTAACAATGTATAGAGTGTATTTCTGAATCATTTAATGTTAGCTTCATTGGAAAAAACTGTTCTTTTCTTTCAAAAATAAGGAAATTTCTAAGTGACCCTAAACTTTTGAACGGTAGGACCCCTACTCTTCTCAATTTATACCCTTGGCCTGGGTCATAAAGTCCCATGGATTCCAGTACCACCTTTATGCTGACGACACTGAGATCTACCTCTCTGGCCCAGACGTCACCTCTCTGCTACCCAGAATCCCGGAGTGTCTATCAGCCATATCCTCCTCCTTCTCCTCTCGCTTCCTCAAGCTCAATGTGGACAAATCTGAACTCATCATCTTTCCTCCATCTCACAGATCTTCCTTACCTGACCTATCTATCACAATTAATGATATCACGCTTTCCCCAGTACCGGAAGTCCGCTGCCTTGGAGTAACCCTTGACACTGCCCTGTCCTTCAAACCGCACATCCAAGCTCTTTCTACCTCCTGTCGCCTCCAGTTCAAAAATATTTCCAGAATCCGTCCTTTCCTCAACCCTCAATCTACTAAAATGCTTGTGCACGCCCTCATCATCTCCCGCCTCGACTACTGCAACATCCTTTTCTGTGGTCTCCCTGCCATCACCCTCGTACCTCTCCAGTCCATCCTTAACTCTGCTGCCCGACTAATTCATCTCTCTCCTCGCTACTCCTCCGCTTCTCCCCTCTGCAGATCTCTTCACTGGCTTCCATTCCCTCAGCGTATCCAGTTCAAATTACTAATACTGACCTACAAGGCCATCTATAACCTGTCTCCTCCATATGTCTCGGAACTAATCTCCCAATACCTTCCCTCACGTCATCTCCGGTCATCCCAAGACTACCTTCTCTCCTCCACACTTATTCGTTCCTCACCCAACCGCCTCCAAGACTTCTCCCGAATAGCCCCCATCCTCTGGAATTCTTTGCCCCAACATGTCCGACTATCAACCACATTCGGATCCTTCAGACGGAGCCTGAAAACCCACCTCTTCAAGAAAGCCTACAGCCTGCAATGACCCCACTACCTCCTCACCACTACCGGATATATCACCTCAACCAACACCGGAACTGCTGCAACCCATCAACCTACTGTCTCCTTCCCCACCATCCTGTAGCCTGTAAGCCCGAAAGGGCAGGGTCCTCTCCCCTCTGTATCAGTCTGTCATTGTGAGTTTGTTTACTGTAAGTGAGATCTGTAATTTGTATGTAACCCCTTCTTATGTACAGCACCATGGAATCAATGGTGCTATATAAATAAATAATAATAATATATATGTATATATATATAGTGCATTACTAATCTTCATGTGCTGTAAAGGATTAGGGAAAGTGTAGGATTTAGCTTTAGCCCACTGGGGGGCCACAATAGAGTAAGGTAGGAGTAGGCTATAGACCAATAGGATTTAGTTAGTTAGGAGGGGCCAACTGGGATTAAGTCGGGGAGCTTCCCGGAGTTATTTGGGGCTGGGAGCCAGGGCAGGACAGTTGTGTCCCGTAATGTTTAAGCTGGGGAGCCTAGCCATCCACGGTGGTGGAGGAATACAGGGCAGCATCAATATGGTAGCGGATAATTTCGTGGTAACAACCCTAAAGTTCGAGACGAAGCGGACAGCAAACTCCTGAAGCGAGTTAGGCTGGCCAGTAAGAAAGCTGCGGTACCAAAGGCGACGGTACGACCCTGCGATATTCCTGGAGAAGTGAGGGACAGTACAGGGAACGGAATGATGATACTTTGTGAAGAACCTTTTGCTATTTCTGTGACTAAACTGGATGAGCTGAGTAAACTTGTTTTGTTGAAAATGGATTTGGACTCTGCCTGTCATTATGTGGTACTGGAAGGAAAGAAGCCCCAGCAGACTGAGGTGGGCACTGATGTACAAGTGGACCAACAAGGGTACCACAGAAGGGACAATGTGTTTATGTGACGGTGGGCCAGGGTGCGACAGAGCTACCACC
Organism: Dendrobates tinctorius; assembly: GCF_039654945.1. Taxonomy (NCBI): domain Eukaryota; kingdom Metazoa; phylum Chordata; class Amphibia; order Anura; family Dendrobatidae; genus Dendrobates; species Dendrobates tinctorius. The sequence goes on from NW_027361754.1 coordinate 4,829,144, forward strand.
GTTAGCCACGACTACCCCCCTGGCCCCTGTTTCACTTGGCGTAGTTCGGCAGGATCCGGAAACCTTGCAATATGAAGATGCCTTTAATGTGAAAAGGAAACTTGTCCTGAATGTGACAGATGCCCTGAATGTGACAGATGCTCTGAATGTGACAGATGCCCTGAATGTGACAAAGATGGTGGAAATTGGCGCGGAGATTGAGGACAACTTCAACCCCACTCCCCGTGGGTGTCCTGAACTGAAAATAGTGCGAAATTCCATCTGGCAGAGACAGTAGACCAGGCCTGAGATGCATCCTCGGATGAGCGGTGTCCGCCCATGGTGGGCGCGATGGAAGGAAAGAAAACCTTGTCCCTTGCAGCAGTTTCCCAAAGAAAGGGCGGAGTCCGATGCTGAACGGATGGAGCAGCCAGAAGCGGCTCCACTCTGGAGCGGGTGGGGCCCAGAAGAGAACCCTGTGTGCAGTTGTGCGGCACCATTGCAAGAAACGTCACCGGCAGCGATGACACACTCCTGAACCCGTTGCTGCGGCGGCGTTGGTCGCATTGAATGGAAGTGGCGGCAGATGGAGGATAAAATCTGACTCGGGAGGCTGTGGAGAGTTGCAGACGAGTATTAACCCACCGGGTTCCCCGTACCTGTGGAGGAGCGGTGCTGGCGGCTGCTGGAGCGTCGTCGCGAGCTAGAGGAGGCCAGTGAACCGGAAGGAGAGACTGCCCCAGAGGAGCCAGAGCTGGAAGTGGAGGAGCCTGAGCCAGAGGGTGCAGCACCCGTGGTGGAGGAGCCTGACGGTCGCAAAGCGATCACGGCCGGGATGCTGGAGCGGCAGGAGCGGGACGATGGGCAAATGGTGGTGAGTGAACCCTGGTCCCAAGCTCCGTAGTGTCGGTCCGTGTTCAGTGGCGCCCAGTCCTTCAGTCAGTGACTTTACCATCAAGAGGTGAAGGGTCCCTTCCCATCCCCCAGGCAGGCAGCATGGATCGCGGGGGTAATCAAGAGGAAGAAGCAGTGGGAGAAGGAGATCTGGGCGGAGCTGCGCTGACCAGGAGAGGGCGCAATGGCCAGATGGAGTACCAGCGGACTGCGATTTACACCAACCCATCTCGCCGTTGTGGCTTTATCCGCGAGGTGGACACCGACGACAAAGTGTACGCTAATGCTAGTTCGGTGAAGTTCCAGAGGTCCCTGAGGGAAGGAGACTGGGTTTCGTTTATTAAAGAGCATGGACCTCTGGGATACTTTGCTGTGGCAGTTAGCTTGTGCCCGGAGGATGATCTGAAGTTACAGTATATGCGGGCCTAAAACAGGCACAGTCGGCCCCCTGTTCACTGGTCGCTGAACGATCAAGCCCTGCCCCTCCCCTGTCACTGCATCTAGGGAAAATGACACCTGCGGTGGCGGAGCTGCCGTTGTCTGCTGGAGCACGAGCATAGAGCCTGCTGTGGGACAGAGTAGTATGGAACTGCCGGGACAATGACCGGTAATAGCCCTTTAAGAAACAAAAAGGTAGTGCTTGTTGCACTTAAATGAAAAAAACAAAAAGGGACTGTTCCACCTCCCTATGGGCAGAGAAGCCCTGTAATGCCCAGGTTGGGTGCAATTGTCGCACCTAAATGGAAAACGGGACTGTGTGGCCGGTATGGGCCACGGTTGAACGTTGGACACTGCTTTCTCCTCCCCTCCACAAGTTTTGTTGCGCTTGTTGTGCCTCCCCTGCTGGATTACAGGATCCTAACCCTGAGAGGTTATGTGCCCTTGAACTGAAAACGGACTGTACGTGGCTGATGTGAAGGACTGTGTTTTAGTTTGCTTAACCTGAACTTTATCCCTAGGTAAGAGCAGCACACGTGCGTTGAAGGGCTATACTTTGTGCAAAGGAGGGAGGGGGAAGAACCATGGACTGTGTCTGCTAGGACTGTGGTGAGTCCTAATTAGAACTGTGTATGGTTAAAGATAAGTTTATATATATATATATATAAGCAACAAAAACAAGTATTCAGGTAGAGCAAAGAGACTCTTATTTAGACTTGTGGTGCTAGCTGGAGGACTGTAACCAGGCACCTGTTTAAAGCTTTTTTAAAAAAAAAAAAAAAAGCAAAAAAAAAATTGACTCTTACGTAGAGCCAAAGGACTTTCTCTGGATGTAAAAAGTTTTATAGAACATAAATATGTATTTTAATATTATCGTATACCCTTTGTCTTTGAACTGTGAATTCTTCATTTAGTCATTTGTATACCTGCGTGGACTATCCCACTGTAAATGTAAAAGTTGTATTCTGCAAGCACTGGTTGGGGACGACCATATTTCAAGGAGGGAGGAGTGTAAGGGGTATGAGGCCAGTTCAATGTCCTGCATTCCTTGCATACATCCCTGGACAATGTGTTTATGTGACAGAGGGCCAGGGTGCGACAGAGCAGCCACCGTTAGCCACGACTACCCCCCTGGCTCCCATTTCATAAGTGGTTTGTGCGGATCCTTCTGTCTCTTCATGTGATCCCAGACAGATGGGATGATAAGAGATCAGGGCTTCGGGGCCGGATCATCACTCCCAGAACTCCTCGTTATTAATGACATTGGCTGGATGTTGGAGGTCATTGCCCGGCTGCAGAATAAATTTGGTGCCGATCAGACGCCTCCTGATGATATTATATGATGTATAAGTATTGTAAAGAAACACACTCATGAGAGGAGAGCCAGGGATTTATGGATATCACTTCGCTGTCACCAATCCATGACGGAGCTTACACAGTCGCAGCTCTCTGGTGCACCCCTTACCTTCAGGTCAGTCAAGGAACTGCACCTAGGATAAATAGTCACCGGAGAGGCTTCCCTGTCATGTACTGGTTATCGAGGCACTCTGCAGTGAGGGCGGTATATATAGCACCAGTCCAAGGGCGGGAATATATATATAAATCTCCAGTCCGTCACTGCCTGGATCCCCCAATAACACCATAACGGTATGCTGCCACCAGTTCCTCGTTAGATATAAGCCCGGTCCGTTAACAAGCTATCTGGTCAGAAACCAACCCCAGGTCACGTATAAGTACTAGCCGGACTCACGGACATGGAAAATTGGGTTTCGAGATAAAAGAGCAGCCCAAAATTAATTAATATTATTATTGCCGAAATGTGCACTAGATGCTACAAATATATACAGAGTAATATACAGAGATTACAGTCAGAAGAACAGATAAAAGTAGGGTACAGGTTGGGACAGCAGTTAGCTGTATGTATCACGGTACCATTTCTTATCACTTGTGGATGAAGGGAAGTTCTCATATCCACAGGCACCTTCTTAGTTTCTGGTCCATCTCCACGCGTGACGTGGCTTCCATGGCAGAACAAAGACAATAGCTAAATGTGTGTAGCTATCTTGTAACCCCTAGCTCGCCCCCTCCCATATTTGCCTCCGCCCCTCTGGGTTGGACTGAACTCTCCTGCTTTGACCTCCTAGCTGAAATAATTCCCAATATCTAGGATGGGTCATAACTTCCTAGGGGGTGGTCCAAACGAGCCAACTGATGTCTCAAACTTGGGTCGGCTAATTGGTTCTGGAGAGTCAGTCTTGATAGCTCGCTATCCGGAGCAGCTAGAGAAATATGAGACACTGGGGTGTGTGTGGAGGGCTCCCAGAGTTCTGATGGTATATATTAGACTTACCCCTGAGATGCATGGTACTCTCGTAATTCATCTCTGGGTGTTGTTGCCTATATGTCTACGCTTTCATGGCACTCTCATATTTCATCTTTAGGTGTCGGTGATACTTGGTCTAGATAGAGCTTCATTTGATGTTTGACCCCTTGCACAAAAGACAGCAGGGGGTCCCAGCTCTGCCCCACCTCACCTTCATTAACACGTGGCCTCTATTTCTCTGGCCACTTGGCAAAAGTTCTGTTTGGGGATTTGTGTACTTCTCCCAAGGGTAGTGGCCACCTCAGGAGTGGAGGAAGATCTCTGGACAATATATTGGGCCTGAATTAATAAATCCAAAATGGAATCTCCCTCGTCCCTCACAAGTATCTCCTGAATTTTTGAGCATTGAGGACACCATTTATCTTGACCGAAACCACAACACTATTGCTGAAAGGCAGTCACAAACTTGCAGGACACTGTGCGTCACTGTTCCTGCAGACCCTCAATATTGTGCTTCTCGTCAGCCCTTCAGGAACAATCTGCTTCTGTTACAACTCAATATTTCACATTTTGATTCATCAGTCTGGAGCACCTGATTCCATTTTTCTCCCCTTGGTTCCTCTGTTTTCGTGCATAGCTAAGTTGCTTGGCCTTGTTTCCTTGTAGAAAATAACACTTTTGGCTGCAATTCTTCCATGAAATTCACTTCTGGTTTGACTTCTAACTAGATGGCTGTATCTAGGTCCCACTGATTGCTGCCAGGTATGAGCTGATGGCACTGCTGAACATCTTATGACTTCCAAAGGAAGTAACAGCAACCCCAAACATCCAGGGAATGTCATTAAGAACGAAGAGTCCTGGGGGTGACGATTTGGCCTTACGGAGTCCTGATCTCCCATCATCCAGTCTATCAAGTATCGCATGAAGAGACAGAAGGATCTGCACAGGCCTCGTATACAGAAGATCTGGCGTCACGTCTCCAAGATGCTTGGCACAAACTCCTGCCGAGATTCTTCAAATACTTTATGCAAGAGATGTAGAAGACGTGATGGAGGCGACGGGCGGTCACCAAATACTGATGGGATTTAGATTTCTCTTTTGTTAATTCACTTCCCATTTTGTTAATTGATAAAAATAAGCTATCACCATTTATATGTTTAAAGCTGGTTTTTTGCACCTGCCTAAAAGTTTTGCCCAGTACTGAATGTCAAGATAAGATTATATAACAAGTATCAGAATAGATATAATAGAGAAAAACATAACTGAATACTACAGATGATAAAATGATGTCACCGATGATAAAGTATCACAGATAGAAACATGATCTTATGATGTCACAGATGATAAAATCATGTAATCAGTCATGTCATAATGATAAAATGATAACATAATAGATATCATAGATGACAACAGAACATAATGCCACAATGTGAGAAATGTTAAAATATCACAGATAAAAACATGATGTCACAGACAGATGATAAAACAATATCACAGAAAATAATATGATGTCATAGATAATACAATTGTATCTCAGGTAACGACACATTTTGAATGATACGGTGACGTCACAGATGGTAAAATGATATCACGGATGATACAGTAATGTCATGGATGATTACATGATTGATTAGATACTAAGGGTGCATTTCATCAAATTGTGTGAGCCCATCTGCCAATGATAAGAAGCCCACTTGTAGCAACCGGTAACGTGGTTCATTTTCTCAGATAATATAATCTTCTATCTTCTGTGACATCATGAAGTTGCGGACGGACGGGATGCTGTGGAGCATCTGAATTCTTTGGGAGCCACTTGGGAATTGTATAATTGGAGGATAATGTATGGAAATATATCTGTAATTTAAGGGTAAATGCTGTATGTAGGATGGAGGAGATGATGCGTCCTATTTCTCTTTAGTTCTGGGTTCTGCATGAGAAGTGCCTGATAACTGGAACATAACAAGGACTGTGGAGTAAATGGAAGCAGACAGTGCGGAGCATTGCTGGCGCACACGCCGCTCTGACACATCTGCAAGCATTTTAGCCGTAGCGGAGCAGTCACTGTTTCTAGGACAAGGGAATGCAGCTCGGGACCAGTAGCCGTAGTCCTGGGAATATTGTAACTGAAATTCTTATTAATGACCAGGAGAATATTTCATGTAATTTTACACTCGGGTCATTGTAAAGCTTTGATTCCGCTATATCTGGGTGATAACTATGGCTACCATATCCCTCTAAACCTGCCTTATTAGTTTCCTACATGGTTACACTGTAATCCTTCCCCCACTGACACATATTATCAGTGGCTACAGTGTGAAAGTTCTATAATTACAACAGCACAGAGTATTTCAGTATGTGAGTGAGTTGATCTTGATCTTGTGGGTGATCACATCCTAAAAGTTACACAGTAAAAGGAGGAGCGTACGCTCAGCAGCACAGAGTATTTTAGGATACCGGTGAGTTAATCTTGAGTTTGTGGGTGATAATTAACTAAAAGTTATGTATTAGAAGGAGCAGGGTGATATCTTCAGCAGCACTGAGTATTTTAGAAAAAGCGAGTGTGCTCTTCTTTTGGGAGGTCAAAAAATGAATGGGGTAGAAGAGTTTGTTAGTGAGGAGTAGGGGACAGATGGAAAGTGTGTGACTGTAGGGTCAGGGTTTGTATGTATTCTGTAGACATGGAGACACATAGGCGTGAACAGGAGCTGTGAACACAAAACGGTAGTATATTTTCAGACATGACTTAGTAAATTGGCTGTTTTATCATAGCTGGTTGTATAAGTATTCATACCCTAAAAGTAAAACTTTTGTCACAAAAGTTGAATGTTTTGGGTGTGCACTTTGCACAGGGGAATCTGCCACGAGGTGTTGGGAGTCTGTAGCCGACCGGGCACTGATGGCTTATTTCTTCCTCAGGGAGGAAGAGTTAAATGTCCCTGGTGTGAGATAGTACCCACTGCCAAGCGGCATCAGCCTGTTTACAGTAACCGTGTGAGGCTCCAGCCTATAAAAGGCAATGTGGACCTGCGCTGGGTGAGGGAATGTAAACGCTTGGGAGATTATTACTTCTATCATATACATTGAGGAGCTGAACAGACCCCGAACCAAGAAACAAACCTGTCCCTGAATGCAGAATCCTGATTTACGACTCCCAGCCACATACCAGGCACCAGGCAACTTCTTTGCTTTTTTTTTCCCTAAGATTTATATTCTTAGTCAATGGATAAATAAAGGTAAAATATAAAATGCATATACTGGTGGGGAATAATGTGTCAGGGACATGACAAATAGTTGCTGCTACTATGTGGAAGCTAGACGGTAACAGTGACTGCAATGGGCGCAATCAACACCCCATCATATTACTAGCAACAGTTGTGAGATCCATCCTGCTGTCTATTAATCTGCAGCTTCAGTCAGAATCCTTGGATATATCACTTACATATTATATATTAGTTGGGTCATTGATTTACATTGTTTTTGTTTCATAAAGTTTGTAAATTTTGCTTGTTGAATTTGCAATGGGGAAAGGGTGAATTTTTTTTTCTGCACCTGTGTCTGTCCTATCTTAAAAGTAGAGCAGCCCTGTGTACCCCAGATATGGGTGCTAGCCTCACAATCCTGGTTCCAAAAAAGGAAGGCAGCTTTCCAGATAAATCGCAGATGCAAAAATGAGGACTGTGTTATCCCATTGTGACCCTTCATGTGACCAATTGTCTATATAGTTTGGACTTATCTCTAAAATGGTCTGACTTCAGCAAAGTCCAACAATATGGAGAGAAACGTCGCAATTGGACACAAGAGTCCTCATTTTTGTATCTGACATGGTTCTGCCTTCCTTTGATTTTTGAATATTTATATCGATCTATGAAGTTCTGAGAATAATGTAATCAGGAATGAATGTAAGCCTTGGATTAATTTTACAGATAAACGGGGAGCGCTGGAGCCCTGGGAGATGCGGGACCCGGACAGAGTACTGACTCCGATCTAGTGAGTATTCCTAGGATTTGTCATTTATTATTATTGAACAACCCAAATGAAATGCTGATGATCAGAAGATGACATGTTTGAGTGTCTGCAGAGCATTCCCACCACTTGGCACTAGGCTTCTCCTCACTCAGGGCAGAGATTCAGTTCACAGTCCGAGCCCTGTTGACGCCTCTGAGGCTGCTGAGTATCTGCACCCTGAAGATTCGGATACCTTTGAAATTGACATAATGAGCGTAGTGCTGCAATTTATCACCTCCAACACGTGGCCCAATAGCAGCAGCATGGTCTGCCACTATGGACATTACGCCCTTCGGCACCTAGGCTCTACTGACCCAAAAACAGTAGAAAAGTTGCTTAAATGTACTCAAATACACCACAGAAGTTCTGTGATTCCGTTCTGTGGAGCAATGAAGCAAAACAAATTTTCAGGCTTATGGGTCAGCGGTGTCTGGAGGAAGAATGAATCATATGTTGAAAAGAAGATGGCAGGGGCTCCGTGATGTCTGCAGTAAATCACGGCGGGTGCTCGGTTATGTCAACAGTGAAGTACAGCGGGGGCTCGTTGATTCCTACAGTGAAGCACGGTGGGGGCTCAGAGATGCCTGCAGTAAAGCATGGCGGGGGCTCGGTGATTCCTACAGTGAAGTGTGGTGGGAGCTCAGCGATTCCTACAGTGAAGTATATTCGTACAATCAAGCACAGTGGGGGCTTGGTGATGCTTACAGTGAAGTATGGTGAGAGCACGGTGCTGTCTACAGTAAAGCACCATGGGGGCTCCATGATGCCTACAGTGAAGCAGGGTGGGGGATCAGTGATGCATGCAGTGAAACATGGCAGGGGCTCACTGCTGCTTACAGTGAAGCACGACGGTGGCTTGGTGATATCTACAGTGGATCACAGCAGAGGCTATGTATATATATATACATTGTGTACAGCAAGTCTCAACAGCTAGAGGGGCCCTACTAGATACTATTGATGCTGGTCATGAAGGAGTGAATAATCCTGAAGCCACAGGAGTCAGGAAAAGTGCCATTTTGTGTTAAATTTGGATAAAACCTCTTGGTATACATTGTTCTTTTTTGTTTGGTTTATCGTGAACAGCAGAAACTTTGTAAATTTTGCTAATAAACGGAATTTACAATGGATGAAGGGGGATATAATTTTGATTTCAACTGTAAACTACCCGGCCTCCACTGTGAGGGTTGTTGACGCCACCCCTAGCACCCAACATATGGTAGAAATGCTCTGCCAAGTGAACCCCAGGTATAATATATAAATGTCTGCAGAGCATTTCTCTGTTGTACGCGTGAATAGCACAGAGCACTGTAAACACCTAACGTCCGCTGAACATTCCCACATTTTAATGTATGTGACACATAAACAGCTGCAAAGCATCACACAGCTCATGTATGTAACCTATGAGCAGATGCAGAGCATTGCGACATCCTGCTACATGTAATGTATGAATGAGCACAGAACACGAAAGGGCAACATATATGACGAATGGATGTCCGCAGAGCATTCTCACATCCTAACTATGTGACATATGAACATCTGCAGAACATTGCAACATGTAAATGTCTGCAGGACGTTCCGCATTCTCACGTCTGCGCCCACTGAAGGGCTGTAGAGCATTGCCATGCCCTGGCTCCACTGCTCCTGCGATGCTCTGCGCCTGCAATCACCGCTGGCAGGACTTACTCTAATGGCTGCCTGAGCGCATAGCAAAAAAATGAGACAAAGTAATGCAGCGCCTGTTTTAATTAATCGAGCAGCTGGAGAAGAGGGGCTTTATGGGACCCCTGTTCCTCCTAAACTCTCCAGCTGTACAATACTTTCCACATTAAACGCCGTTTCTTAACCACTTTCCTTAAAACAATTTTGGGCATTCATCTATAATTAGCTTTCCAGTAACGGAGAAGGAATTTAAGAGATTGGATGATGCCGAGTGAGGTGCAAAGGTAAAAAAAATATTATCGCACCGCCGCAGGAATTGGGGAGAATGTGTGATCTTAATTATGAGCTCCCCCCAAAATAAACAAAATGTGTTTTGATGCATGTATTGTATCTGGGAAAGTGGGGGCTGCACTGATGATAGGGGCCAGGGAGGGGCTGTGACACCCTGACAAATCCCGTCACATACTGACTATAAGACAATGGAAGTCCCCTTTAAACATGTTAGGGCGCAGATAAAGAATTCAGAACCTTCCACCTTTTGGAGACTCTTCTTACTTTCTTGCTCATATAATACAACCTGCATTCTGACTCCACTTTTTAAGAAAAAGATTTGTGCTTTCTGGGTTAGAAACTATCAAAAATCAGATAAAAAATCTCCGAAGAGGAAGCTGGCCGCCATCAGAGGCTAATACCTTCCTGAGGTTTTACTGTATGACCACAACATATGAGCTGCCAACAGAGGAAAATCATTACCAGGGAAGGCCCTGAGCGCAGGCAGCAGCAACCGAGAGGACGGGAAGCGGGGAGGATAGAAATGTACACACCGACTGCAACAATGTACACACCTACTGCAACAATGGAAAACACTGACTGCAACAATGTACACACCGACTGCAACAATGGAAAACACCGACTGCAACAATGTACACACCTACTGCAACAATGGAAAACACCAACTGCAACAATGGAAAACACTGACTGCAACAATGTACACACCTACTGCAACAATGGAAAACACCGACTGCAACAATGTACACACCTACTGCAACAATGGAAAACACCGACTGCAACAATGTACACACCTACTGCAACAATGGAAAACACTGACTGCAACAATGTACACACCGACTGCAACAATGGAAAACACCGACTGCAACAATGTACACACCTACTGCAACAATGGAAAACACCAACTGCAACAATGGAAAACACTGACTGCAACAATGTACACACCTACTGCAACAATGGAAAACACCGACTGCAACAATGTACACACCTACTGCAACAATGGAAAACACCGACTGCAACAATGTACACACCTACTGCAACAATGGAAAACACCGACTGCAACTATGTACACACCTACTGCAACAATGTACACACCTACTGCAACAATGGAAAACACCGACTGCAACAATGTACACACCTACTGCAACAATGGAAAACACTGACTGCAACAATGTACACACCGACTGCAACAATGGAAAACACTGCAACAATGTACACACCTACTGCAACAATGGAAAACACTGACTGCAACAATGGAAAACACTGACTGCAAAAATGTACACACCTACTGCAACAATGGAAAACACCGACTGCAACTATGTACACACCTACTGCAACAATGTACACACCTACTGCAACAATGGAAAACACCGACTGCAACAATGTACACACCTACTGCAACAATGGAAAACACTGACTGCAACAATGTACACACCGACTGCAACAATGGAAAACACTGACTGCAACAATGTACACACCTACTGCAACAATGGAAAACACCGACTGCAACAATGTACACACCTACTGCAACAATGGAAAACACCAACTGCAACAATGGAAAACACTGACTGCAACAATGTACACACCTACTGCAACAATGGAAAACACCGACTGCAACAATGTACACACCTACTGCAACAATGGAAAACACCGACTGCAACAATGTACACACCTACTGCAACAATGGAAAACACCGACTGCAACTATGTACACACCTACTGCAACAATGTACACACCTACTGCAACAATGGAAAACACCGACTGCAATAATGTACACACCTACTGCAACAATGGAAAACACCGACTGCAACAATGTACACACCTACTGCCACAATGGAAAACACTGACTGCAATAATGTACACACCTACTGCAACAATGGAAAACACTGACTGCAATAATGTACACACCTACTGCAACAATGGAAAACACCGACTGCAACAATGTACACACCTACTGCCACAATGTACACACCTACTGCAACAATGTACACACCTACTGCAACAATGGAAAACACTGACTGCAACAATGGAAAACACCGACTGCAACAATGGAAAACACCGACTGCAACAATGGAAAACACCGACTGCAACAATGTACACACCTACTGCAACAATGGAAAACACCGACTGCAACAATGTACACACCTACTGCAACAATGGAAAACACCGACTGCAACAATGTACACACCGACTGCAACAATGGAAAACACCGACTGCAGCAATGTACACACCGACTGCAGCAATGGAAAACACCGACTGCAACAATGTACACACCTACTGCAACAATGGAAAACACCGACTGCAACAATGTACACACCTACTGCAACAATGGAAAACACCGACTGCAACAATGTACACACCTACTGCAACAATTGAAAACACTGACTGCAACAATGTACACACCTACTGCAACAATGGAAAACACTGACTGCAACAATGTAACAAAGATACATAGATAAGTGTTATACCATGTGGTCCTTATCCTGTACCAGTGTCAGTGTCATTATCCTGTACCCCGATTTTCAGTGCCATTATCCTGCACCCCAGTGTCTTTATCCTGTACCACGAGTACCAGTGTCATTATGTCATTATCCTGTCAATGTCATTATCCCGTTCCTTGAGTGTCAGTGTCATTATCCCGTCCCCCGAGTGCCAGTGTCATTACCCTATACCCCGAGTGTCCGTGTTATTATCCTGTACTCCGAGTGTCAGTGTTATTATCCTGTACCCCGAGTGTCAGTGTTATTATCCTGTACCCCGAGTGTCAGTGCCCTTATCCTGTACCCCTAGTATCAGGGTCCTTATCCTGTACCCTGAGTGTCATTGTCATTATCCCATACTCGAGTGTCAATGCCATTATCCTGTACCCTGAGTGTCAGTGCCATTATCCTGTACCCGAGTGTCAGTGCCATTATCCCGCACCCCGTGGGTCAATACCATTATCCTGTACCCCGAGTGTCAGCGCCATTATCCTGTACCCCGAGTGTCAGTGCCATTATCCCGTACACCGAGCGTCAGTGCCATTATCCTGCACCCCGAGGGTCGGTGCCATTATCCTGCACCCCAAGTGTCAGTATTCTGTATCCCGAGTACAAGTGTCATTATGTCATTATCCTGTACCCCAAGTGCTAGTGTCATTATCCTGTACCCCGAGTGTCAGTGTCATTATCCTGCATCCCAAGTGTCAGTGTCATTATCCTGTTCCCCGAGTGTCAGCATCATCATCCTGTACCCTGAGTGTCAGCATCATCATCCTGTACCCCGAGTGTCAGCATCATTATCCTGTACTCCGAGTGTCAGTGCCATTATCCCGTATCCCGAGTGTCAGTGCCATTATCCTGTACCCCGTGTGTCAGTGCCATTATCCCGTACACCGAGTGTCAGTGCCATTATCCTGCACCCCGAGTGTCAGTATTCTGTATCCCGAGTACAAGTGTCATTATGTCATTATCCTGTACCCTGAGTGCTAGTGTCATTATCCTATACCCCGATTGTCAGTGCCACTATCCTGCACCCCCAGTGTCAATGCCATTATCCTGCACCCCGAGTGTCAGTGTCCTGTACCCCGTGTACCAGTGTCATTATACTGTACCCTGAGTGTCAGTATCCTGTACCCCTAGTACCAGTGTCATATGTCATTATTCTGTACCTTGATTGTCAGTGCCATTATCCTGCACCCCGAGTGTCAGTGTCCTTATCCTGTGCCCCAAGTGTCAATGTTATTATCCTGTATCGAGTGTCACTGTCATTATCCTGTACCCTGATTGTCAGTGCCATTATTCCGTACCCCGAGTGTCAGTGCCATTATCCTGTACCCTGAGTGTCAGTATCCTGTATCCCGAGTACCAGTGTCATTATGTCATTATCCTGCACCCCTTGTGCTAGTGTCATTATCCTGTACCCCGATTTTCAGTGCCATTATCCTGCACCCCCATTGTCAATGCCATTATCCTGCACCCCGAGTGTCAGTGTCCTGTACCCCGTGTACCAGTGTCATTATACTGCACCGAGTGTCAGTATTCTGTATCCCGAGTACCAGTGTCATTATGTCATTATCCTGTACCCCGAGTGCTAGTGTCATTATCCTATACCCCGATTGTCAGTGCCACTATCCTGCACCCCCAGTGTCAATGCCATTATCCTGCACCCCGAGTGTCAGTGTCCTGTACCCCGTGTACCAGTGTCATTATACTGCACCCTGAGTGTCAGTATCCTGTACCCCTAGTACCAGTGTCATATGTCATTATTCTGTACCTTGATTGTCAGTGCCATTATCCTGCACCCCGAGTGTCAGTGTCCTTATCCTGTGCCCCAAGTGTCAATGTTATTATCCTGTATCGAGTGTCACTGTCATTATCCTGTACCCTGATTGTCAGTGCCATTATTCCGTACCCCGAGTGTCAGTGCCATTATCCTGTACCCTGAGTGTCAGTATCCTGTATCCCGAGTACCAGTGTCATTATGTCATTATCCTGCACCCCTTGTGCTAGTGTCATTATCCTGTACCCCGATTTTCAGTGCCATTATCCTGCACCCCCATTGTCAATGCCATTATCCTGCACCCCGAGTGTCAGTGTCCTGTACCCCGTGTACCAGTGTCATTATACTGCACCGAGTGTCAGTATTCTGTATCCCGAGTACCAGTGTCATTATGTCATTATCCTGTACCCCGAGTGCTAGTGTCATTATCCTATACCCCGATTGTCAGTGCCACTATCCTGCACCCCCAGTGTCAATGCCATTATCCTGCACCCCGAGTGTCAGTGTCCTGTACCCCGTGTACCAGTGTCATTATACTGCACCCTGAGTGTCAGTATCCTGTACCCCTAGTACCAGTGTCATATGTCATTATTCTGTACCTTGATTGTCAGTGCCATTATCCTGCACCCCGAGTGTCACTGTCCTTATCCTGTGCCCCAAGTGTCAATGTTATTATCCTGTATCGAGTGTCACTGTCATTATCCTGTACCCTGATTGTCAGTGCCATTATTCCGTACCCCGAGTGTCAGTGCCATTATCCTGTATCCTGAGTGTCAGTATCCTGTATCCCGAGTACCAGTGTCATTATGTCATTATCCTGCACCCCTTGTGCTAGTGTCATTATCCTGTACCCCGATTTTCAGTGCCATTATCCTGCACCCCCATTGTCAATGCCATTATCCTGCACCCCGAGTGTCAGTGTCCTGTACCCCGTGTACCAGTGTCATTATACTGCACCGAGTGTCAGTATTCTGTATCCCCAGTACCAGTGTCATTATGTCATTATCCTGTACCCCGAGTGCTAGTGTCATTATCCTATACCCCGATTGTCAGTGCCACTATCCTGCACCCCCAGTGTCAATGCCATTATCCTGCACCCCGAGTGTCAGTGTCCTGTACCCCGTGTACCAGTGTCATTATACTGCACCCTGAGTGTCAGTATCCTGTACCCCTAGTACCAGTGTCATATGTCATTATTCTGTACCTTGATTGTCAGTGCCATTATCCTGCACCCCGAGTGTCACTGTCCTTATCCTGTGCCCCAAGTGTCAATGTTATTATCCTGTATCGAGTGTCACTGTCATTATCCTGTACCCTGATTGTCAGTGCCATTATTCCGTACCCCGAGTGTCAGTGCCATTATCCTGTACCCTGAGTGTCAGTATCCTGTATCCCGAGTACCAGTGTCATTATGTCATTATCCTGCACCCCTTGTGCTAGTGTCATTATCCTGTACCCCGATTTTCAGTGCCATTATCCTGCACCCCCATTATCCTGCACCCCGAGTGTCAGTGTCCTGAACCCCGTGTACCAGTGTCATTATACTGCACCCTGAGTGTCAGTATCCTGTACCCCTAGTACCAGTGTCATATGTCATTATTCTGTACCTTGATTGTCAGTGCCATTATCCTGCACCCCGAGTGTCACTGTCCTTATCCTGTGCCCCAAGTGTCAATGTTATTATCCTGTATCGAGTGTCACTGTCATTATCCTGTACCCTGATTGTCAGTGCCATTATTCCGTACCCCGAGTGTCAGTGCCATTATCCTGTACCCTGAGTGTCAGTATCCTGTATCCCGAGTACCAGTGTCATTATGTCATTATCCTGCACCCCTTGTGCTAGTGTCATTATCCTGTACCCCGATTTTCAGTGCCATTATCCTGCACCCCATTATCCTGCACCCCGAGTGTCAGTGTCCTGTACCCCGTGTACCAGTGTCATTATACTGCACCGAGTGTCAGTATTCTGTATCCCGAGTACCAGTGTCATTATATCATTATCCTACACCCCTTGTGCTAGCGTCATGATCCTGCACCGCGAGTGTCAGTGCCATTATCCTGTACTTCTTGTGATACCTCTTGTGATAGTGTTGTGGTACCGTACGTGGCATAATATGCAGTATTTCCATGCTGTACTCCACTGATTACCCCGCGGTGTGCCGCACATCCCCTCGGTGTCGCCTCTCTTGCTTTTGCCGTATGACCTTGGTGATCGTTGTACGCCGGTACAGATGACATTTCTGGTGATTTTCGGCACGGCGCCTCGGCCGTGGTCGTGTTGAGGTCTCACCACTGAGGATCCTCTTAGATCTATTTTTCCCGCAGTCCTGGCGCAGTAGGGCGAGATCGTCACCGCAGATCGGGGGCTCCTCTGGCAGGAAGGATTATCTCATTTTCCAGCCTCAGGACGTCCTCTGTCCTCCGCACAAAACACAATCATTCTGCTAAGTTGAAATAATTGTGATGAGCGACGCGCCGGCTTTGATCTGCAATAATCTGACATCAGAGGAATGTTCAGCGGAGGATTAGAGGAGTAGGTGGAACGGAGGAGCAGCCACAATGAGCGACCTGGGAGCGCGGCGCAGCAATGGATGACGGGGCATTCCTGACACAATAGCCTACAGGGAAATCGATAACACCGGCCCTTTAATGACACATTGCACAAACTCTACTGCCTCTGATTGTATGGACGACACCACCGCAGATGACAATGTGACATCGCCCCATTGGGGGGGGTCACCCCGCACCTCACATGAGCACTTTCTGTGTCCGTTTACAATCATTATCATTCCACACAATTGTTTTTTTTATTTATTCCTCCTAGACTCTCCACTATTCACACTGGTGTTCCTGCAACCGAACAGAAAACGGGACTGATAAGGTCGTGATCGCGGCCAGGACGTCTATAATGACGTCCATTTGTTTCCATTACGGCTTACGTCATTGTAACAGAAAAAAGTAATGTAGAACTGACGGCGTAGGCTCCCAGTGGCCGGTCCAGGGAAGGGTGAAGGAGGCGTTAAATCTGGTGTTTTATCTGATTACTTACTACTGCAATGATGCAGATTTTGGCCGGACACATCTGTCCGAGGCTTGCATCCCGAAACAAGACCCCAAAATGCTGACCCTTGTCCTATGAACGTCTGTCTCATTAGTAACATAACTGAAGTCAATGGTTCCATCAGGATCACATCCAAATACTGTTTTTTGGACTATTAAGATGGAAGGCTTCACGTAAGAAAACGATGTGTGAAGCCCACCCTATACAGCTGTTGTGGTGGGTTTATTGCACTGCACATTATATACGACATAGTATAGAATTTACCTTTCTTCTGTGATACTGCACATATATATTGTCTACAGTAGCATGTAAACGTTTGAGCACCCCTGGTCACATTGCATTTGTATTTTATGGGAAAAAAATCAATATATTTTCATCTTTTACATTTTAAAAATTACAAAAAAAAAAAAAAAATGGGCCGATGAAAAAGTTTGCACATCCTGGATGGTTAGTACCTAGTAGCACCCCCTTTTGCAAGTATCACAGCTTGTAAACGCTTTTTGTAGCCAGTCAAGAGTCTTTCAAGTCTGTTTAAAGGATTTTCCTCCATTCTTTCTTGGACAATTCTTCCAGTTCTATGAAATTCCTGGGTTGTCTTGCATACTCTGCTATTTTGAGGTCTAGCCACAGATTCTCAATGGTGATCAGACCAGGGGACTGTGAGAGCCATTGTAAAGCCTTCAGACTGCACCTTTTTCAGGTCATCTATTGTGGATTGTAGCGTGTGTTTAGGACCATTATCCGTTCGTAGAAGTCATCCTCTTCCTCTTCTTATCTTCAGCTTTTTTTTTTACAAATGGTGTTATATTTGTTCAAATTTCATTGAATCCATTCATCCCTCTATTGGCTGCAACACAATCCCAAAGCATGATTGATCCATCCCCATGCTTAATGGTAGGTGAGATGTTCTTTTCCTGAAATTCTGTGCCCTTTTTTCTCCACACATATCTTTCATCATTGTAGCCAGAGTTCTATTTAATCCTCATCGGTCCACAGGTCTCGTTTCCAAAATGCATCACGCTTGTTTAGATGTTCTTTTGCATACTTCTGACCCTGAGTTTTATGGTGAGGACGCAGGAGACCTTTTCTTCTGATGTTTCTTCCATGAAGGCTATATTTTTTTCTGGTGTCTCTGAACAGTAGAACAATGTACCACAACTCCAGAGTCTGAAAATTTTTCTGAAGGTCTTTTGCAGTCAAGCAGGGGTCCTGATTTGCCTCTCTAGCAATCCTATAAGCAGCTTTCACTGAAATTTTTCTTGGTCATCCAGACCTTATCTTGACCTCCAGTATTCCTGGTAACTGCCATTTCTTAATTACATTTCAAACTGAGGAAAGGGCAACTTGAAAACGCTTTGCTATCTTCTTATAGCCTACTCCTGCTTTGAGGGCCTCCAGCATTTTCAGAGTGCTAGGCAGCTGCTTAGAAGAACCCATGGCTGCTGTTTTTTTGCACAAGGTTAGAGGAGGACAGGTTTTTATAAAACTGGAAAATTTGCATTACCTGGCCTATCCTAATGATAATAGTGAACAAGCCATAACCCTAACAGGATAATTAGGTTTGAAACCTTGATCAAAATTATCTGAGCATACAAATCTAAAAGGGTGCTCAAACTTTTACATTGGTCCATTTTCCTTTGTGTAATTTTTAAAATGGAAAAGATGAAAATATATATAGATATTATTTTTTTTACTTAAGATACAACGGAAGTGTCATCTTTTTATCTTTAGCCCCTTTAGAGGTCATTTCATCTTCAACTTGCTTAACTGTTCACAATAACAGTAATTTTGACCAGGGGCGCCCAAATGTTTACTTGCCACTGTATCTGTTATGCTGGACATATATATTATGTATTTACAAAGAAAAAAACATGGTGGCACTCACTGTTCCTTAAAATCCAGTCTTTATTAGCAAATATTAAAACAGCTTCGGCAGGGGGTTGAGAACAAGTGGAATGAAGGGACGATGGGCGTTTCACACTCCTGCGCTTCTACGGGTCGTGTGGGTCAAAGGAAGTGATGAGGTCCAAATACCTTAATGCAGGTAAAGTCCCTCCCCCTATCCTGACCAACTTACAATCAAAGTGAATGTTCCGAACAAATTGGTTCAATCAAAATCATGTGCACAACACATCAAACATTACAAAATAAAATTAAACAAAGCATGACATAAATAAGTAATCAGTTTGATTATGCATTGAGATGCAGCATTGGATAGGTTGGTCAATTTTGTACATCACAATAACCTAGGGTAAGAGATTTGTGTTTTGTTTTAAATATGGCCCTATGGATAGTTATATCCAATCTGTCATTAGAAAAAATTGGCATCTTTTAGAACGGGACACAGAATTATCAGATGTTGTCAAAAGGGGCCCTGTAAGTACCTGTAGACGTAGTACTAGTTTAAGAGATGTTTTAGTACATAACCGCATGAGAGCGGATAATAAAGATTGGGTCTGGACTGGAGTCGCCAAGGGGAATTGCAAGTGTGTTCTTTTTGTTCTCATCACATCATATGACGCACTTTAAAAATAGGACCTATTCCCTATCAGATGCGAGATTTTATCTCACGTAGAACCAATTGCAGTGTATATATACTATTCTGCCCTTGCAAATATTTTTATATTGGAAAAACGATCCGGCCGCTATTTGTGAGGTTTCGGGAACATGTCAATTCTGTACGGACGGGTAAAGGGGTCCCACAACTCATTAACCATATAAGGGAGCACCATGGAGGGAACCCAGATGTTTTACAATTTGCGGGTCTAGAAAAGGTGACCTTACCACCACAGGGAGGCGATCTCCATAAATTGCTCCTGAAAAATGAGGCAAGCTGCATAATAAGTACACGAGCATTAGAAGCTACGGGTTTTAATGAGAAGCTTGATGTGTCCGTCTTTTTGGAATCGTTGGCAGTTCAAACTGATTATTTATTTTTGTCATGCTTTGTTTAATTTTATTTTTTAATGTTTGATGTGTGGTGCACATGATTTTGATTGAACCAATTTGTTCGGAACATTCACTTTGATTGTAAGTAGGTCAGGATAGGGGGAGGAACTTTACCTGCGTTAAGGTATTTGGACCTCGTCACTTCCTTTGACCCACAGGACCCGTAGAAGCGCAGGAGCGCGAAACGGCCGTCGACTCTTCATTCCACTTGTTCTCACCCCTCTGCCTAAGCTGTTTTAATATTTGCTAATAAAGACTGGGTTTTAAGGAATGATGAGTGCCATCATTTTTATTTTTCTTTGCATGGACCATTGATACTATTTTCATTGGGTTGGCACCCGAGAGTTCTGGTATATGTGCCTGCGGCAAGGTGGTCCCCGAGGTTGAACTTTCAATCTCTGATTCAACAGTGGTGCGGATCCTTTACCTATTGCTTTGACTATATTATGCATTTATTATGCTACACATATATACTATGTGACTATTACGCTACACATATATACTATGTGACTATTATGCTGCACGTTGTAGACATTGATATGACCTCTTGTATCTTATAATACGCAGCACTTATTGTTCCAGAGCGGAGATGAGCACAACCTTCACACTCTCCCATCTTCTCCAAGTTGACATCCGAGTGCTGTCCAATATTTTTTCAGGGACCCGTAGATATCGGACACTTGGATTAATATCAGATATGACTCAGCTAGTTCGCCCGGACCTGTCTTGGGTACAAGTTCTATCAGTAAGAATCACAGGTAGGACTCGTACATGAAAAACGGGCGTCTGAATGAGCCACAAGCTACATTCCCTTTCTGAAACAATTATTGGTGATGGTGGAGTACGCTGTGTCTAAATATCTGATAAATAAAGTTGAATGGGTGTAAAAAGTTCTATACGTACAAATAAGAAGAAATTACTTTAGTCTAAAATTCAGTGATTTTAGAGAGTCTGATAATCTGCCGCTATGTTCAACCCAGGTATTAAAAGGATTGTCTGGTGAAGATTAGTTTTCATGATTCTGTATAAGTCTGGGGGTCCATCCGCTGAGATCCGCACATTGATCATCATTACCAGCAGCCTCATCCACTCTCTATGGATCTACCGCGAAAAGCCAAGTGCAGCGCTCTGCAGCTCCATAGAGAATGAATGGAGTGGGGACGAGCCTTCGGACTGCAGCTGCATCCTACAGGAGGTCAATGTGGATAAAAGTGCCTCTTCCAATCTGTGAAGGTCCCAGAGGTCGGACCCCCAGTTATCCCCTCTCCTAAAGATTGGAGATAACTTGTATTCACTAGACAATCCCTTTAAATATAATTTGGAGATGCAGACTTGGTAGAATTTTTTTTTATTATTCATCCTCCTGCGCCTGCTAATCTGGAGTATAGCCATTCCCTGTATTCGCTCTATACATAGAGCTCAATAATAGTACCGTATACAATAAGCTCTCCCTAGTGGTGGCTGCAGGAAGGGAGAATGTCACGTTTTAACTCTTCATCTATACAGCAGATTTGTAGTCTCATAATACAGAACATTGTTCTTATAAATATATATTATGGAATTAATCAGCATAGATCACACCGTGTCCTAATCATGCAAGAAAGATGACAAGGTGTGAGACGGGTCTTTTTTCTGCCATTATTTTCCTCTCTCTCCATTAAGTCTTTTATCTTGGGTCTAGAAAGCGCATTTCCAAGAAAACAAGTTGTTTGTGGCCTTGATTTGCTGCCACCAAGTAATATCATATCTTCGCCTACTCCCTGTGACTTGTACAGACTCCAGTCCATTCAGACGTGTGGCTGTCTCTACACATAGATCATCGGCGTCTATATGTCCGCCAACTTGTAATATTTGTTCTTAACTGGTGGTCTTGGCTACCGGCCTCCTGTAGTAAAACATCCAAAATAAGCGGACGCTTACGATAAAGCGGAGAGATGGCAAAGGATGAGTCTACTCCAATATATCCACATATGTAACACTTATAGCACGCACAATTGTCACATTGCGGCAACCCAGCATCCAAACAGCAGTATTATAGCAGCTATATTCTCGTAAATAGGAGCAGTATTATAGTAGTTATATTCTTGTAAATAGGTGGCAGTATTGTAGTAGTTATATTCCTGTACATAGGGGCAGTATTGTAGTTATATTCTTGTACATAGGAGCAGTATTATAGTAGTTATATTCTTGTACATAGGAGTAGTATTATAGTAGTTATATTCTCGTAAATAGGAGCAGTATTATAGTAGTTATATTCTTGTACATGGGGGCAGTATTGTAGTTATATTCTTGTACATAGGAGCAGTATTATAGTAGTTATATTCTTGTACATAGGAGTAGTATTATAGTAGTTATATTCTCGTAAATAGGAGCAGTATTATAGTAGTTATATTCTTGTACATAGGGGCAGTATTATAGTAGTTATATTCTTGTACATAGGAGTAGTATTATAGTAGTTATATTCTTATAAATAGGTGGCAGTATTATAGTAGTTATATTCTTGTAAATAAGAGCAGTATTACAGTAGTTGTATTCCTGTACATAGTGGGCAGTATTATAGCAGTTATATTCTTGTACATGGGAGCAGTATTATAGAAGTTATATTCCTGTACATAGTGGGCAGTATTATAGTAGTTATATTCTTGTACATGGGTGCAGTATTATAGAAGCTATATTTTTGTACATGGGGCAGTATTATAGTAGTTATATTCTTGTATATAGGGGCAGCATTATAGTAGTTATATTCTTGTACATAGGGGCAGTATTATAGTAGTTATATTCTTGTACATGGGGCAGTATTATAGTAGTTATATTCTTGTATATAGAGGCAGTATTATAGTAGTTATATTCTTGTACATAGGGGCAGTATTATAGTAGTTATATTCTTGTACATGGGGCAGTATTATAGTAGTTATATTCTTGTATATAGGGGCAGTATTATAGTAGTTATATTCTTGTACATAGGGACAGTATTATAGAAGTTACATTCCTGTACATGGGGGCAGTATTATAGTAGTTATATTCTTGCACATAGGGGCAGTATTATAGTAGTTACATTCTTATACATAGAGAGCAGTATTATAGTAGTTCTATTCTTGTACATAGGGGACAGTATTATAGTAGTTATATTGTTGTACATAGGGGCAGTATTTCTAGTAGTTATATTCTTGCACATAGGGGCAGTGTTATAGTAGTTATATTCTTATACATAGGGGGCAGTATAATAGTAGTTACGGTATATTCTTGTACATAGGGGCAGTATTATAGTAGTTGTTTTCTTGTACATAGGGGAAGTGTTATATAGCTATATTTTTGAACATAGGGGGCAGTATTATAGTAGTTATATTCTTGCACATAAATGCAGTATTATAGTAGCTACATTCTTATACATAGGGAGCAGTATTATAGTAGTTCTATTCTTGTACATCGGGGGCAGTATTATAGTAGTTATATTCTTGTACATAGGGGCAGTATTATAGTAGTTATATTCTTGTACATGGGGCAGTATTATAGTAGTTATATTCTTGTACATAGGGGCAGTATTATAGCAGTTATATTCTTGTACATAGGGGCAGTATTATAGTAGTTATATTCTTGTAAATAAGAGCAGTATTACAGTAGTTATATTCTTGTACATAGGGGCAGTATTATAGTAGTTATATTCTTGTACATAGGGGCAGTATTATAGTAGTTATATTCTTGTACATAGGGGCAGTATTATAGCAGTTATATTCTTGTACATAGGGGCAGTATTATAGTAGTTATATTCTTGTACATAGGGGCAGTATTATAGCATTTATACCTTGCAATCTTTTTCCACTTTATACATTAATATATTGTTCCTCTGGAGTCTGGCACACATTTACATTCCTCTTGTATCAGGTCCTTTTATCTGTACATAGCTGTAGTTTGTGTCCATGTGCAGACCCTAATCCCGTCACACTAATGTCGCACTAGTAAGCGGCCATGTTTCCTGCTCGGCCCTCAATGATCTCACTGTAGAGATGTATAAAGTGCGAGGGACTAAGCACAGAGCTGCCTGACAGCTGTAAATCTGATCTTTCTGCTGCTAGTGGATTTTCTAAAATACGTAATTCATTTAATAACATTTCTTTGTTATTTTTATATGTTTTCCTTGCAGGATTTTGGCACTCGGACAGACGTCTCCGGGCCAGCTGCTCCAGGTAAGCGTGCAATAACTTATACTCTATGTAAAGAATGAATAAGAAAGTACACAACGTGAAACCTTGTGCAAACTATAGAGCCGAGGTCCTTAGCGCCGGCTCCGCTATCAGCTTGTGATTGGCCACTATGGGTTAAGGTTATAGAGAAGATATAACCTCAAGCGCCATGGTCTGTGGACAGATGTCTTCTCCATGAACTTGCCCATTCTGCTATGGAGGGTGGAGGATCAGCCCCTCTGTAAAACTGGTGCATCGCTTTTCTCTGGGAAAGCAGAGCTCCATTGCAATAAAAACCACTCCCCAATGACCCTTGATGGCAGGTGAGTCCTTTATAGATTGGTTGGATCATGTTCCAAAATGATCATGCCCATGGACACAGTAAGTCTTTTATTGGGTGATTTTTGTGGCTACGATGTAACTACATGAAATGTATTTTAATTGTTTGGCTTGTACCTTTAAATCTTAAAGGGGTCAGCTCACAAATTTGAATGTGAGAAGGGAGCGGAGGATTCACAAAGCAGTCCTGTCCCACTAGTTTTACATGTACCGTTTAGTTCCCTGTGTGCTCTGTCCAGGTGGCAGGTTCCCTTTAATTACTTGTGAATCAGAACCAATAATACCTGACAGCAGGTGACATTGCACCTAGTGAGGCCATAATAAGCCCCTTACACATACTGCTCCTCCGTTTTGGGCATGACCTCAATTTTGGACTGGTGCCAAAGTAAATGGTGACGTGCGTCTTCCATATTTACTAGCAGCAGAGCGGGGGGTGACGTGAAGAGGGCGGCTGTGCCCGACATTACGCAGTGTCGTGTCTTGAATGAGAAAAGTAACAGGAGCCCGTTACATAACAGATACAACATGTACAAAGTACTGGGGTGATCCCCCCAGACACTGGATGAAACACCCCCAAAACATTGGAGGATCAGATCACACCGGGGAGTTATTTAAAGGGGTAGCAATCTAATAAAATCTCTTTAGTTCTGTTACATGAAAAAAGTAATTGTGCAAATATTGTATCTGTAATGATGAGACTAATTTGGTTTGAGGCAGAAAAGTGGAAATATTTTTACAGTATGACCGATATCAGGTGTTCACAGTCATCTGACGCCTTCACCTTTTGGACGTTTTATATCATGTTGGACATAATGGAGCCTTGCATCATGCAAGTGTTGGTTACAAGAATGGCATCAGCCCCTCACAGCTCTCTCCGGTGCCACGTAGTGGGTGCCACGCTGCTCCTTGGCGCTCATTGTTTTCTGCTTTCTTTTTTCCCATCTTTGAAACTATCAAGCGTGTGCGCCTTCCTGGAGTTGGAACCAACAAATGTTATATCTTATTGTACCCGTGGGGGCACATGCCTCATCATTTGTTTTTATGTAACCACCCGGTGTGTTTATGACTGCGCCATTCTTAGCTGTCACTTTCTACGCTCTTGTCTTACAGATCAACCCAACACATATCTTGATGTCAGAAAATGATTTGTGAGTTCGTCCTTACACATTGATAGTTTTCTTGTACCTTAGTGGGTCCTGGTACCCCCAGGCCTCATTGTGGCCTCTATGTCCCTCTATAAAAGGAGGATATGCCACCATTATCACTGTTATGCCGCGCTCACCAGGAGGCGTGGCTTCGTTCCCGACGTCACTCCCTCCGGTACGGCGGTCCCTTGGAAGCTGTAGTGGTCATGTGCTTTCTGGCTAGGATCTGACCCGGAACCTGTCATGGTCATGTGCTATATCAGGCTACCTTCCCATATGGGAGGTGCCTGATTACTGTTGTGCTTCCTGGCTGGGTCTGCTTTGTCCCAGCCTGGCTGTGCGCTGTTCTCAGGTCCTCTGCTCTGTCTGGTATTCTATTGTGCTCCTAGCTCTCACTCTGAACTTTCACGTTGCTTTATGCTCAGTCGTGCCTCCTGGCACACTCTAGTATCCTGTCCTCTGTCCCTTGCGCAGTCGTGACTCCTGGCACACTCTAGTATCCTGTCCTCTGTCCCTTGCGCAGTCGTGCCTCCTGGCACTCACTCTGTTCCTGTGCTCTGTTACACTTCCTGGCACGACTGCTGCTCCATTCAGTACTCTGTCGTTCTCCTTGCACGCGTCCTGCTTTGTTTACCTCCGGATGTATTACTCGCTATACGCCTGTAGTTAGCGCACTTCCGTGTACACTCTTGGTGTTCCTAGTACCCAGTACCGTTCTTCAGACATACTCACCCGTGTCTCCTGTGAGCCACACCTCTCGGTACCGGCTGCCATGGTACCCGAACCCCTGGGCTTGCTCCTAACGGTCCCTGTATAGGGGTCGGGTCCACCTGGCAGTTCGCCCGGGGCCCCTCGGTGCCACGGCCCAGAGGGTCCACTCCTGGAGTCTCCGGCTCCAGACCATCCATTCTAACAATCGTTATGTGGCCCCCTCCATGAGCAGCTCAATCTTCCTTCGTCTGCAATTTTGGGAGTGCTGTTGTGCATGGTTGTGCAGTCTTGGAGGGATTGGGACGATCCCCTACGGAGGGTATGAGGCTGCCGGGGTGGGTGTTTTGGGTCCCTGGGCAGCAGTTCCCTGTAGTCGCCAGGAGGGGGAACCCTATGTTTCTTTTATAAAAGGACATGCCACCATTACCGTTATGTGGCCCCCTCCATGAGCAGCTCAATATTCCTACGTTTGCACTTTTGAGGAGTGCTATTGTGTACCGTCGCCCTCCTTTTTCACTCGTATCCTTCATGCCAGTCTTGGAGGTATTGGGCCGATCCCGGACGAAGGTTATGAGGCTGCCGGGGTGGGTGTTTTGGGTCCCTGGGCAGCGGTTCCCTGTAGGCTCCAGGAGGAACCCTTTGTTCCTTCTCCTCTATCCTCGGCCGCCATCCCTGCCATGAAGCACAATTGCAGAGATTTTGGCAGTGCGCTCCTCGTGTTTATGACATTTTCCGCCACAGATTGGAATGTTTTTTCCATCTTTGCATCGAGCTTTGTATTCATTTTCACTAATCGACATCTTTTCCTCCTCTCTTCACTCTGCTGGGAAACACAATCCACTCTGGCAGTTTTCTGGATTAGCGCTAATGGAGGGAACGACTAAACTGTTTTTGAAGTAGAGAACGCGGTACGGCCGGCTCCTGCAGCGACCCAAGCGGCGACTGAAATATGTCAGCTGCTCCGAGTGTCACTGATTATCAGATGGCAGCGGTGATCCAGCAAACCTGACACCCTGGCGAGGAGCGGGGAACATGGCGTTATAGGCCAGTTTTCTTCATCTGCGGAGTTAACCCTTTGGGTAAAGATGGATGATATCATTTAAACTAAAGTCCTAAATGGAAAATCTAAAATGCTACTTCGCGCTGTACTTAGCAGGGTCTGCTTGGCACTTGCACTGGCAAAGCTTTTGGGGCATTCGATAAATGTGTCCATAGGTCTCTATTGGAGGATAAAAGGGTTTCTGAGGGGCCAGTATACTCAGAGAATCGAGAAAATGCTGGGACTCCAAGTATTCATCCAGTTTCGCAGGGGATACTTGGCGACTGCTCAAAATCTTACCAAGCACCCATAGCACTGGGGGTCCATGCAATGCAGGGGTGTCGGCGCTCCTCCAGGGCGGGGGCTGGATTCTGCTCCTCTTCTGGCTCATCGAGCCCCCTTTTGCCTTTATACCAGCTGCTCCATTGTTTGTCCATAGACATGTACCGTCATGGCCAAAAGTTTTGAGAATGACACAAATATTATATTTTCACATGATCTGCTGGCCTCTGGTTTTTATGTGTGTTTGTCAGATGTTTTTATCACATACAGAAATATAATTGCAATCATATTATGAGTAGCAAAAGTTTATATTGACAGTTAGAATGAGTTAATGCAGCAAGTCAATATTTGCAGTGTTGACCCTTCTTCTTCAGGACCTCAGCAATTCTCCCTGGCATGCTCTCAATCAACTTCTGGATCAAATCCTGACTGATAGCAGTCCATTCTTGCAAAATCAATGCTTTTATTTTGTCTGAATTTGAAGGTTTTTGTTTGTCCACCCGTCTCTTGATGATTGACCACAAGTTCCCAATGGGATTAAGATCTGGGGAGTTTCCAGGCCATGGTCCCAAAATCTCTATGTTTTGTTCCCTGAGCCATTTAGTTATCACCTTTGCTTTATGGCAAGGTGCTCTATCATGTTGAAAAAGGCATTGTTGATCGCCAAACTGCTCTTGGACGGTTGGGAGAAGTTGCTCTTGGAGGACATTCTGGTACCATTCTTTATTCATGGCTGTGTTTTTAGGCAAGACTGAGAGAGAGCCCATTCCCTTGGCTGAGAAGCCACCCCACACATGAATGGTTTCAGGATGCTTGACAGTTGGCATGAGACAAGACTGGTGGTAGCGCTCACCTGGTCTTCTCCGAATAAGCCGTTTTCCAGATGTCCCAAACAATCGAAAAGGGGATTCATCAGAGAAAATGACTTTACCCCAGTCCTCAGCAGTCCACTCCCTGTACCTCTTGCAGAATATCAGTCTGTCCATGATGTTTTTCCTGGAGAGAAGTGGCTTCTTTGCTGCCCTCCTTGAGACCAGGCCTTGCTCCAAGAGTCTCCGCCTCACAGTGCGTGCAGATGCACTCACACCTGCCTGCTGCCATTCCTGAGCAAGCTCTGCACTGCTGGTAGCCCGATCCCGCAGCTGAAACACTTTTAAGAGACGGTCCTGGCGCTTGCTGGTCTTTCTTGGGCGCCCTGGAGCCTTTTTGGCAACAAGGGAACCCCTCTCCTTGAAGTTCTTGATGATGCGATAGATTGTTGACTGAGGTGCAATCTTTCTAGCTGCGATACTCTTCCCTGTTAGGCCATTTTTGTGCAGTGCAATGATGACTGCATGTGCTTCTTTCGAGATAACCATGGTTAACAGAAGAGAAACAATTATGCCAAGCACCAGCCTCCTTTTAAAGTGTCCAGTGGTGTCATTCTTACTTAATCATGACAGATTGATCTCCAGCCCTGTCCTCACCAACACCCACACCTGTGTTAATGGAGCAATCACTGAAACGATGTTAGCTGGTCCTTTTAAGGCAGGGCTGCAATGATGTTGAAATGTGTTTTGGGGGATAAAGTTCATTTTCTAGGCAAATATTGACTTTGCAAGTAATTGCTGTTAAGCTGATCACTCTTTATAACATTCTGGAGTATATGCAAATTGCCATTAGAAAAAATGAAGCAGTAGACTTTGTAAAAATTAATATTTGTGTCATTCTCAAAACTTTTGGCCATGACTGTACGGTAATTGGGCCGGGTGCACGTGAATACAATGCCGCTTACATACCCATCAGGCCATACGCCGCTTCCAGCCCTGAAATTGATGCACATAATACCCTATCCCATGGGGCATCCATTGGACATATGGCAGCATGTGATGCCACGGAGGATCTGCAGCATTCTGCAGCCTGTGTGTACTGTAGCAGACATGGGGGGGGGGAAGGTACAGGGGGCTTTGATCTTTGCCCGCTGAATTTCCAAAGAAATCCTCTCAATGCCGCCTCTGCCGGAGCCCAATAATGAAAACAGCAGGATATGATCACTTTCCAAAGACTGATTCTCTGAGCTCCGAGCTGCAGCCATGAGGGATAAACGGCGGCCCTGAATGAAGGGTCAAAGAAAAAGATGGCTCAGTCCTTCAGAAAATCCTTTCAGAGAAGCCGGCCGCATTCTGCCCTCCAGCCATATTACTCTGCTCCTGTAAGTGGCCAGTGCCCGTCTCCGGGCAACCAGTATACGGCCACTTCTGTTCTTCGAGTTGGGGGAATGTTTGCTGCGTACACTGGCCACACAATATACCATGAGGACACTGCTGGCCTCACTGCCCCGGGCTGCAGCTGCTGCACTGCCTCCTGCAAATTCCTGCTGAATATTAGGATCTTATGTAAATATTGCATCAGGGGTTAATTTTCAAAAAAATCGTCCCGAAAATGCCTAAAAGAAGGTGGCACAATCTATAACCATGCTGCCCTGCAACAATGTGTAGAGACCAAAGGCCTAAATGGGGAGGAGGAAAAGAACAATGTAACAGATGTAGCGACTAGTGATAAGCGAGCGTGCTCTGATATCGGATCATCTGAGCGTGCGCGGGTGTTATCAGAGTATCTCGGGTGTTATAAGAGCTTGCTCGGTGTTATCTGAGCGTGAGCCGGTGTTATCCGAGTATCTCGGGCATGCTTGTGTATTATGTTCAAGTCCCCGCGGCTGCATGATTCATGGTTGTTAGACAGCCCCAACACATGTGGGAATTGTCTAAGGGTAAGTGCAGACGATCAGTAAATGCTGCCGGTTTGACAGTGTGTATTTGCACAGCATCCAACCCACAGCGTCCAGATGTTACAGCATGGTGGATGGGATTTCAAGAAATCCCATGCCCACTATGCATCCAGAGATGGGCATGCGGCGCGTCTCTCTAGAATACAGCATGTCAATTTCTCTATGAATTAGACGCAGTGAATCACTTGGGTTCAATAGACGGCAGCACTTTGGACGCAGCGGACATGTGCTGCATCCAAAGCACTGCCAATTCCTGAATGTGGGCACATACCCTAACAGCCTCAAATCATGCAGCCGTGGGGACTCTAACATAATATATGAGCACGCCCTAGATAACACCCGCCCGTACTCAGATAAGACGGTATCGCTAATCACCAGTCGTGACTGCAGCATCTGAAAGGAGTCCAGACCAGATCTGCCACGCAGTAACTGATAATGTAACAGAACAATATACACATTGTGCAAAGAGGAAATCTGTGAATGTACAGTGGGTACAGAAAGTATTCAGACCCCTTTAAATTTTTCACTCTTTGTTTCATTGCAGCCACTTGGTAAATTCAAAAAAAGTTCTTTTTTTTCTCATTATTGTACACTCTGCACCCCATCTTGACTTAAAAAAGCCAGAAATGTAGAAATGCTTGCAAATTTATTAAAAAAGAAAAACTGAAATATCACATGGTCATAAGTAATCAGACCCTTTGCTCAAACACTCATATTTAAGTCACATGCTGTCCATTTCCTTGTGATCCTCCTTGAGATGGTTCTACTCCTTCATTGGAGTCCAGCTGTGTTTAATTAAACTGATAGGACTTGATTTGTAAAGGCACACACCTGTCTATATAAGAGCTCACAGTGCATGTGTGGCGCCCCCAGGAGTATGGTCGCCACAGTGGCATTACCTTCCTCCTAGGAAGTGTGATGTCATGCTTGGAAGCAATGAAGGGTCTCTATCAGGTAAATCCAGCACACAGCACAGTTCCCACTCCAGGCCAGCAGGGGGAGCTCTGAACCAAACTGCTGAGGAGCTGCTCTCTGTGGCCAGGAAAGGGAAGTTAGTTTAGTTCGTGCAGAGAGGGTGAAGAGTGTGGACGTGGAGGGACGAGCTGGGAAGGATCGAGCTGAAGTCAAGCTCACTCCCAGCTGAAGCGCATTTACCGGACCCCGGCGTCCGAGGTTGTATGGATACTAATGATCCTGCAGCAGAAACCGGAGGAACAAGAGGCTGTAAATGCTCTGTTCCCAACAAAGACTCGGAGTCAGCAACGTGTGTGAGCCAGAAAGAGACGGCTACAGCTGTCTGCCATATGAGTGGAGTTCTAAGTGAGAGCAAGCAAGAGGAACTTGAGTGTAATTCAGAACTGCAAGTACTTCAAATTAGCACTAGGAAGGAGACTACACAACCCATCTGCATAGAGAGATTCCCAAGTTGCTTCCAGGCTGACCAATTCCTGTACCATCTGTGATCTGAATCCTGGACTGTACCTTCAGTAAAGGTAAAAGAAACTACACTCTGTTGTGCTCTTTGAATTCTTTCTGCAACCGCTTCAGCACTACTACATCTCTGTGCCTAACACTACACCATCTACCTCAACAACTATTACTACTTCCCTGGGACTACAGCTCTACTTGTGGAGAGCTATTACATCTTTGCTGTGCCTCACCATCTGTCCCAGAGGATCTGCACCGCAGCGTCGGCTTAACACCTTCATTGCCGAGCACCACAGGTGGCATCACGAATCATCTACCTATAAACTTTATTCAGCTACATTTCACCCATTTTACATTGGATGCCCAGGGCCACGGACCGGGTCACCGCCACCGTGACACATCCCTCTGAGACACCGGCCCAGTACCGAGTAATCCCACAGCCCTGGGGGTGATCCACATGTCAGACCAAATGAGAATCATGAGGTCAAAGGAACTGGCCAAGGAGCTCAGAGACAGAATTGTGGCAAAGCACAGATCTGGCTAAGGTTACAAAAGAATTTCTGCAGTAATCAAGGTACCTAAGAGCACAGTAGCTGCCATAATCCTTAAATGGAAGAAGTTTGCGACCACCAGAAGTCTTCCTAGACCTAACCGTCCAGCCAAACTGAGAAATCGTGGAAGATGAGCCTTGGTGAGAGAGGTAAAGAAGAACCCCAAGATCACTGGGGCTGAGCTCCACAGATGCAATAGGGAGATGGGAGAAAGTTCCACAAAGTCAACTATCACTGCAGCCCTCCACCAGTCAGGTCTATATGGTCGAGTGGCCCGACCCAAGTCTCTCCTCAGTGCCAGACATATGAAAGCCTGCATAGAGTTTGCTAAAAAACACATGAAGGACTCCCAGACTATGAGAAATAAGATTCTCTGGTCTGATGAGACAAAGATAGAACTTTTTGGTGATAATTGTAAGCGGTATGTGTGGAGAAAACCAGGCACTGCACATCACCTTCCCAATACAATCCCAACAGTGAAACATGGTGGTGGCAGCATCATGCTATGTTTTTCATAGTTGCAATTGAAGGAAACATGAATGCGGCCAAGTACAGCGATATCCTGGACGAAAACCTCTTCCAAAGAGCTCTGGGCCTCAGACTTGGCCTGGCCAAAAGTTCATATTCCAACAAGACACTGACCCTAAGCACAAGGAGTGGCTTCAGAACAACTCTGTGACCATTCTTGACTGGTCCAGCCAGAGCCCTGACCTAAACCCAATTGAACATCTCTGGAGAGACCTGAAAATACTTTCGACCCACCCAATGATGATGTCATACAGTGAGTGTGGTGATGTCACAATCTCTGTGGCCGGTTGGTCTGTGATGTGATGATGTCATACATTGAGTGCAGTGATGTCACAATCTCTGTAGCCGGTCGGTCTGTGATGATGTCATACAGTGAGTGCAGTGATGTCACAATCTCTGCGGCCGGCCTGGCTATACATGACCTTGTTTGGGGGACATCCTTCCCTAGTAACACCTTTTATCTTATCTCTTCTCACAGTATAAGCGGACAGTTTTCTTCCAGTGTTACTTGTGGGCGACCCTGCGGCTTTTTTCTCATTACTTTCTAGTCATCTGATGGTTGTGTTGCTGGTGCAGAAAAGGTGTGTGAACCTCCAGACACAGCACTGCCCCCACATTGTCTGCATGATGGCCGGTGAATGCAGAGGTAAAAGAAGATCAGGTTCCAGCTCTGTGAATGCTGCAGACCCCCTGGGTGCAGCCATTAGGATCATTCCTGATTGGTCACACTCCACAGTCTCCTTCTTTTTCTTCCCTTTTTACTTTTGTCCTGCAAGCATGAAACTCTATCCAGTTACTGGAGGGGCTGGGGGCTGGGACAGAGGGGTCACATAGAAGCGGAGCCTCTTGCTGCATGCTTCATAATCCATGGGAGGACATACATGTATTCGAATACCGTCCATGTGTGCCTCATATGTACCCGGGCTCGGGGGCTGGGGACACTGCCCTGTGCCACCATATGTGCAAACTCCACGGGTGATAAGGGCATCACAAGTCAGTGTTTCTTTATCCAGCTCCTGAAATACTCTGTGCTTCTGAAAAACTTTTACTTCCTCACGCCAAAACTTTTCGTACACCCCATTATCCCAGTTTTCCTGCTCCCATTATCACATAGATAAATAAGTTACAAGACCAGCAGCAGACTCCTCTCCTGAAACGCTCTGCGCTGCTGGATGATCCTGCCTCTTCTACTGAATAATTCTCAGTCTGTAGCCTCCCACAGGCTCAGCAGACTACTCTCCTGAAATACTCTGTTCTGCAGGGAACCCTGCACTAAGTAACTATACATTCTCCTGCAAGATGAAACATCCCTCTTCTAAAATACTCTGTGCTGCTGGGAAGACCCTTCTCCTTCCACATTATCACTTTGTGATGTCTGATAAGATACCCAAACCCCTCTTCTAAAATCCTCAATGCTGCTGGGAGGACCCTTCTCCTTTCACGGTATAAGACTGAATTCACGCATCTGTGTAAGGACCACAATGCCCAGAGCAGCCGTGGGTCTCCTAACCTGAACTACCAGCCTCATGTGTGGAGGCCGGTGGTCGGGTCAGGTAGTGTACTGTAAAAGGGAGAGATTCGTTGGATGCAGTGAAGAGCCGGAGGCAGAGAAAGGGTTAACAGGGTTTACTGAACAGGCTATTATAAGGAATACTCCACGCAAGGAGACAAGATCAGTAACGGCAACGACGGGAGTTGCACGCAAACACAATGCCTGAGAAAAAGGTATACAAAAAAAGGTAACTTATCGCTTGCAGTTCTTGTAGGGGAAAGGCTGGAATATCTCCCAACGGCGTCGCAAATCGTGGACAATATCTCTGGCTCTGTTACGAAGGAGCGAAAAGCATCGTCTCCCGACAGTGCCGATTTATCCGGTCTCGCTTAGCTTGAGTGCGCTGGAACATAGAAACAGTCCTTTGTGTGGATTCCTCTTGGATGGTGCTGATCACAAACCGTGGGCACACTCGCAGACCATGGCAGCGGGCGGTCCTCTGGAGTAGTCTCTAAGAACAGAGCAAGTCAGCTTTTCCGCAACTGCGGGCAGGAAGGAACTGTCCAGAAAGGATGGGTCAGAAGACAGCTTGGTAGTTACACAGTCAGTGGTAGAGTAGGAACGCTGAGGGATCAAAGACGTGGAGTTAGCAGTCGGAGTAGTGGGGAGGGAGTCAACCTTCTCCTTGTTCTCCTGTCCCGTTCCCACGCTCAGTCCTTTTTACCCCCCCCCCGCGCCCCCTGCTGTCGAACGTTAAAGTCCCCCCCTCCCAGAAGAACCTTCCCCCGGCAACAGTGGTAACAGTCCTGATAGTTCCGGCCCCAAAGGGCACCGGAAACTGCTGACTCTTTCTCGGCTCATCTTCTTACACCCCCCCCCCTCTTTTCACTCACCATTCCATGGGCGAGGCATCCTGAGAATCGTGCTTGCTTGTCTTAGCAGTTTGCTGCCAATTAAACTGATCCTGGTTGTAATGATTGTGGGGGGGTTGTCCAGCCGTTGTGCGTTCGGAGTGACGTAGATTGGAAGGAATAGTCTTCTAGTGGAGGCAAAGTTGAATCTGTACCTGCCTTGACATTTTTTTTCCAGGATCTCAGGACCCTGACCAACAGACATATTTTCAGATGGCTGCTCGGGATTTTCTTTCTCTTCATCCTCCACGGCTACGGGAGGCCCCTCTTCAAGAACCTCAGGTGTTTCTTCCCTTTGCATGGGGACCTCCGAGAGGCGTGGCCGAAGCATACTCCTATGTACCACTCCAGTAGGAGCATCCTTCTCCCCTTTTGGATAAATCTCATATAAGGGGCTTTCCATATCAACCCGCCTCTTCACTCTGTATGTCCTACTCTCTCACCGATTTTCCAGCTTGTCACGTGGACGTTTCTCTCGCACCAACACTCGATCACCAACCTGAAGATCTGTCCTCCACAGAGGAAGCTTCTCAGGGCGCTCCAACTCCCGGAGCCGGGTCTGTACTAGACGATGTAAAGTCTACAGGCGGTGGCGATGTTCTCAGACCCAGGTAGACATCCACGTCCGTGGGTAGTCCTTCCCCCTGGATTCAGTTCCAGTTCCGTGACTTCTTTCCCCGTCTGGCCGAACAACAAGGAGTAAGGTGTGTAACCAGTGGTTTGATGGACTCGATTGTAGTAGATCCACACGAGTTCAGAGACATACTCTGGCCTCCTAGCCTTCCTATCATCTTTCAGGGTCCTTAACATCTGGATTAGAGTATGGTTAAACCGCTCACGGGCCCCGTTTCCCTGAGGGTGGTACAGTGTGGTGTGTGACCTGTCAAACTGATAGATCTGCTGTAACTCATCCATTACTCTTCCCAAGAAACAGGCTCCTTGATCAGAATGGATCCGCTGTGGGCATCCATACACTTAAATGAAATTTTTACAGGTGGCATATGCAGCGGACTCAGCCGTTTGGTCTCGGGTGGGCGTCACCACTGCAAACTTCGTGAAATGGTCTGCCATCACTAGACAGTGGTCGTATCCTTGGTGTGCCAGCCCGGTGGTCAAATAATCGATGGTCAACAGTTCTAGGGGGGCTGAGGCCACTATCGTTTGAGTAGGAGCTCTTTGTTCTAGGGATTTGGCCAACTCACAGGGACGACAGAGTCTACAAGCCTCCTCAACCGCTGCTCTTAGCCGAGGGTGGTAGACAAACTGCTGTAGCCACTGGAAAGTTTTTTCAAGACCGAAGTGAGCCCCCTTTTCGTGAGCTTCAGTGGCCACGGTAGACAGCATCGTCTCTGGAATCACCACTTGCTATGAGGCTCCCAGCTCCTTCTGTAGTTGAACCTTCCGATATAACAGCCCGTTTCTCATCTGGAGGCGCTCCCACTGCCGGAGTATCTTCAATGCTTCTGGAGTCAGCGCACTCCGCTGTTCCTGACTAGGCAGCTTTTTCAGTGTCACCCATTGTCTAAACAGAGAAAGTTCACAATCTTCTTGCTGTAACCGGACCCACTCATCCCAGGATCTTCCCAACACTCCTTCATGCTAAGGGGTCCATATTTGATCCAGCGTGACCGCTACCATCCCAGCGGTTTTTCGTAACCGGGGAACCTCCTCCTCCTCCAACATCTTATCTTTACTCCTTCCAGGGGTGCATGTCTTGCTCTGGATAGGGCGTCGGCGTGGGTGTTCTCCGCTCCCCTTTTTTAAAAAGAATTTGGCTTTCCCCAATGCAGACTGAAATTCCTCAATCTGGGGCAGAGTGTATGAGTCCCTCACAGTTCAGCCGTTGAGCTTGCGGTAATCCACCTAGAGTGTGCTGGAACGTAGAAGCAGTCCTTTGTGTGGATTCCTCTGGAATGGTGCTGAGCACAAACCGTGGGCACGGTCACAGACCGCGGCAGCGGGCGGTCCTCTGGAGTAGTCTCTAAGGGAGAGACGCAGGGAGACAAGGAGACAAGATCAGTAACGGCAACGACGGGAATTGCACGCATACACAATGCCTGAGAAAAAGGTATACAAAAAAAGGTAACTTATCGCTTGCAGTTCTTGTAGGGGAAAGGCTGGAATATCTCCCGACGGCATCGCAAATCGTGGACAATGTCTCTGGCTCTGTTACGAAGGAGCGAAAAGCATCGTCTCCCAACAGTGCCGATTTATCCGGTCTCGCTTGGCTTGAGTGCGCTGGAACATAGAAACAGTCCTTTGTGTGGATTTCTCTTGGATGGTGCTGATCACAAACCGTGGGCACACTCGCAGACCATGGCAGCGGGCGGTCCTCTGGAGTAGTCTCTAAGAACGGAGCAAGTTAGCTTATCCGCAACTGCGGGCGGGAAGGAGCCATCCAGAAAGGAAGTGTCAGAAGACAGCTCGATAGTGACACAATCAATGGTAGAGTCAGAACGCTGAGGGATTAAAGACGTGGAGATAGCAGCCGGAGTAGTGGGGAGGGAGTCAACCTTCTCCTTGTTCTCCTGTCGCGTTCCCGCCAAGTCTGTCCCGTTCCCGTGCTCAGTCCTTTTATCCCCCCGCACCCCCTGCTGTCCAGCGTAAAGGTCCTCCCCTCCCAGAAGAACCTGGTGACAGTCCCGATAGTTCCGGCCCCAAAGGGCACCGGAAACCGGCGTCTGTCTCGGCTCCTCTTCTTACAGTAACATGGAGGCCCGTGAATGCACCCGAACTCTGTCACATCAGCACATTTCACTCCTGAAATCCTCTGTGCTGCTGGAGATCCTCTTTAATGAAGAGCAGACATTTGCTGCAGCCATACTTTACTTCCAGAAGTGATGAGCACAGAATCAGAGCAGAACAGATACTGGAGGCGGTGGGAGGTGATTGGACCCCGGGGATTACTCATCAGTTGGGTTTTCCATATTTGCAGTAGAGGGTCATGGGAGGAATCCGGAGTTTCTGGCCCCGTCAGAGCTTCCCATATCCTAGGGTGAACCCTGATGCACACCGTGTTCGGTATCGCTGCAGCGTCAGAAAACATCACAAAAACAAATTATCCGTGAAAGTATTCCTGCAGCCGACAAAGTACCCGGATACCTGACCGTCAGTGACCCCTGCACAGTCCGAGGGCTGAACCGCACTGCCCTATGCAAGTCATGGTGTCCGCTGCAGATCCAGGACTGGGGGAGCTGGGTGACAACCAGCATGCATTTTTCCATCAGTTTTGCCAATAATTTGGACATTTTTGACCTTAAAGGAGTGTACACAAAATTATAAAAACATGGCTGCTTTCTTCCAAAAACGGCACCACACATGACCACAGGTTGTATCTGGTATTGCATCTCCGCCCTATTAAAGTGAATGAAGCTGCAGACCCAACGAGATGATAGAAAGTAGTGAAATTAATGTACACAGTCAGCACTCGGGGTTTAATTGGAACAAATTCAGATCACTATAGGATGCTAACATGTGGTCCTGTGCCCTTAGTGCTGGCACCAGGAGACTCAGAATGAACAGTGCCATTTCTTCTGCCCTGAGCCTCACAGGTAACACCGCACCGTCTCCAGTAACTGATCTCAGGACGATTCCCGTCCCAGCTGGCGGTATATAATCTCGTTGTTCCCGCCTCATCCATTCCTCAGTGTTGGGTCTCAAACAAAAATTGCAAACCCCAAAAGCAGAACAAAGCATAATCCGCGGGGACAATGGGGACGACAGAGGCCTTGATGAGATAACGAGGGCCGTGCTGAAAATGGGCTAGGAGGAGTTGTCAGCGTGAGAACAATGGCCTCCTCAGAGAGCGGAGACACCGGGCGGAGGAGGCAGGTATGTTGATGACAGATCGCCAGCCTTCCTCATTCAGGTGCACAGGAGATTACACTGCTCATATAATCACCGCGCACATTGGGATTCTGTTTCCTGCAAAAAGGATGAAAAATTCTCTGAGAAAATGGAATTTTGGAAAAATCTTGAAATTTTAGTTTTAAAGAGACGTTCCACCTAAAACTCGACAGTAAATTATACTAATAAAGGGGCCATCTTGTCCCCCCTGATCAGTACCTTACAGATCTATCCAACCCCTGGAAATCTTCACGCTGCAAATTTGGTTGTTCCTTTAAGGACTGTTGATGCGGCCGGTGACCACTCTGCTCCCTCCATGTCTGATGCTGTGAGGGTCCTACAAACAGCCCCCCATACCTCAGCTTCTCTGGAGTTACCTCTGCTCATACCTAGATGATCAGATCTTGGGTGGATTTAAAGTCCTGGACACCGAGAGCCGTAAAGTGGAGCAGACCGGCCAGTCACAAGCCTTTATTATTTCTGTGACCGGCGCTGGAAGGTGATTGGCTCTTGTGCTTTTTTACTGCAATTTTTAGGCTAAGAGCAGCGCGACATTGAGCCAGGTTGCATTGCGACATGCGACGTACCACGACTGCAGCACTGAGTCGCAAATGTCTCCAAAATGTCTCACTGCCCGCTGGCAGACATGTCATTAGTGCAACTTTTGCAGTCGCACAGGAGTCCAGGAGCCAAGGGGGCCACATCCACATACAGAGAAGGAGGAGGAATGCTGCACTATGATGAGCAATTGTACTGGAAAGGGCCCTTATACTGTTCTTGCACAGGGGCCCGTTCTGTGTCCACTGCTGTCTTTCATCATTGCCTTCAGTGATTGCCACATGTAACTGCGACTTATCTGCGATTTCTCCATTTATTCATAGCAAAATCGCAGCTCTACATTAATTGTGCAACAGACAGTTTCCGTTTCTGAGAAGTCACACAGATGATTCCTGTCGGGAGAACGGCTGTCGTGTGCCGAGTCCACATGCGGCTCCAGCTTTATATTAGGTGCAGGTCAGGTTCCTGCATACACAGACCAGGAGCCGATGACTGACTGCAGTGTGTAAAGGGGCACCACCACCACCACTGTTAAGATGAAAAGTGCAGAAATGGAGGCACTGCCGAGAAGTGGAGATGCTGAAGATAAATGGATGCACTGCCAATAACTTGAGGTAGTGTGGAGAGATGGAGGTACTGCAGAGAAATGGAGGTGCTGCCAAGAAGTGGAGGTAGTAGGGAGAGATGGAGGTACTGCAGAGAAGTGGAGATGCTAACAAGAAATGGATGCGCTGCCAAGAAGTGGAGGTAGTGCGTAGAAATGGAGGTACTGCAGAGAAATGGAGGCCCTATCGAGAAGTGGAGGTACTGCAGAGAAATGGAGGCCCTATCGAGAAGTGGAGGTACTGCAGAGAAATGGAGGCCCTGTCAAGAAGTGGAGGTACTGCAGAGAAATGGATGCGCTGCTGAGAAGTGGAGGTACTGCAGAGAAATGGAGGCCCTATTGAGAACTGGAGGTACTGCAGAGAAATGGAGGTGCTGCCGAGAAATGGAGGCACTGCCGAGAAATGGATGCGCTGCCGAGAAGTGGAGGTAATGCAGAGAGATGGAGGTACTGCAGAGAAATTGAGGCTCTGTCGAGAACTGGAGGTACTGTAGAGAGATGGAGGCGCTGCAGAGAAGTGGAGACAGTGGAGACACTACTGAGAAGTGGAGGTAGTGTGAAGAGATGGAGGTATTGCAGAGAGATGGAGGCACTGCCAAGAAGTGGATGCGCTGCCGAGAACTGGAGGAGAAGTGGAGGTAGTGTGGAGAAATGGAGGTACTGCAGAGAAATGGAGGCGCTATCGATAAGTGGAGGTACTGCAGAGAAGCGGAGGCCCTACTGATAAGTGGATGTGATGCCGAGAAGTGGAGATATTGCGGAGAGATGGAGGTACTGCAGAGAAATGGAGGTGCTGCCAAGATGTGGATGCGCTGCCAAGAAGTGGAGGTACTGCAGAGAAATGGATGCGCTGCTGAGAAGTGGAGGTACTGCAGAGAAATGGAGGCCCTATTGAGAACTGGAGGTACTGCAGAGAAATGGAGGTGCTGCCGAGAAATGGAGGCACTGCCGAGAAATGGATGCGCTGCCGAGAAGTGGAGGTAATGCAGAGAGATGGAGGTACTGCAGAGAAATGGAGGCTCTGTCGAGAACTGGAGGTACTGCAGAGAAATGGAGGCCCTATCGAGAAGTGGAGGTGCAGCAGAGAAATGGAGGCCCTGCCAAGAAGTGGTGGTACTGCAGAGAAATAGATGCGCTGCCAAAAATTGTAGGTAGTGTGGAGAGATGGAGGTACTGCAGAGAAATGGAGGTACTGCAGAGAAATGGAGGTGCAGCCGAGAAATGGAGGCACTGCCGAGAAATGCATGCGCTGCTGCGAAGTGGAGGTAATGCGGAGAGATGGAGGTACTGCAGAGAAATGGAGGCACTGTCGAGAACTGGAGGTACTGTAGAGAAATGGAGGTGTGGCGCCCCTGAGGCTCAGTCGCCACAGAGGTACTGCACCTTCTCCTAAGGTGTAGTGCCCCACCATCAAGGTAAGGTGGGAACTCCTTTCCACGCTCCAACACTCGCACCCCACACAACAGGGTAGTTCTGCACAACCACATTGCGGCTCAGTGCTTAGACAGTAGCATAGCACCTCTGGTGGTTCCCTGCATGGAACACTGGATGTGCTGGGAGGTGGGTGGAGTTGAGACATATAAAAGATTGGGAAGGTTTAGGATTGCAGGGCAGTTTGACGGGAGGTCAGGCGGGAGAGGGACAGTCAGTCAGGAGAGTCTGAGGACGAGTCTGAGAAGGAGTGCTGCAGCTGCCTCAGTGATCTGAGCCAGCTGGCACGGGAAAGGGAAGAGAAGGAGAAAGACGGAGAACTGCAACCTAAGCTTCCATAAGAGAGAGAAGGATCAGTACGGAACAAAGGAGTAGGAGAACAGAGAAGAGACGTGGGTTGGAAGAGGAACCCTGCCTATAGGTTCTCAGCGCAATGCGGGGGCCCGGTCCCCGAGGTTGTATGGACACTTATGGTTCTGCAGCAAACACCGGTAGAGTAGTTGGCTGTAAATGCACTACTCCCAACTAAGACTTGGGGCACAACAGCAATTGAATAGTGAGCCAGGACTCCGGTGAGAGGAGTCCCCGAGAGAGGCTACAGCTGTCTGCCATACGAGTAGAATTGTTAGGAACATCTGACCGGAGGAACTCCAGAGTACCACGGTACTGGAGATCTTCACAATTTAAGGCGCAATAGAGGAGTCGTTCAGGAAAGGTACAGGTTGGCGGAGTGTTGGAGAGGAGCTTCCCATCTGGCCTGGAGGTTGGCTGAGTCTCTGACCCGGAGGACACGGCCCGGAGGCAGGCACCCTTGTGTACCGCAGACTGTGAGTAAAGCTTTGGAACTGCAGGCCTTGGTGTCCTCCATTCATTCTTGCGCCAACCCGCTCAGCACCACTACATCTGGGTACCATCCTTTACACTGCCTGCGCCTTTCCACAACCATTACAACTACGCTGCCATGGGACATCAGCCCTGCCTGTGGAGGGCTATACCATCACTGCTGCATCCTACCATCTGTCCCAGAGGATCTGTCTGCAGCGTCGGCTTAACACCTCCCTTGCCGAGCACCACAGGTGGCGTCACAAACTATTCTATTTCATTAACTACATTCTCCATTACTTGGGCGCCCAGGGCCACGGACCGGGTCACCGCTGCTGTGACACATTCCCCTGACACCGGCCCGGTACCGAGTGCCCCACGGCCCTGGGAGGACGACCCAGAGGCGCTGCCGAGAAGTGGAGACACTGCTGAAAAGTGGAGGCACTGCTGAGAAGTGGAGGTAGTGCAGAGAGACGGAGGTATTGCAGAGAAATGGAGGCGCTGTCAAGAAGTGGATGCTCTGCCGAGAACTGGAGGTACAGCAGAGAAATGGAGGCACTGCTGAGAAGTGGAGGTACTGCAGAGAAATGGAGGCACTGCTGAGAAGTGGAGGTACTGCAGAGAAGTGGAGGTACTGCAGAGAAATGGAGGCACTGCTGAGAAGTGGAGGTAGTGTGGAGAGATGGAGGTACTGCAGAGAAATGGAGGCGCTATCGAGAAGTGGAGGTACTGCAGAGAAACGGAGGCCCTGCTGAGAAGTGGAGGTGCTACCGAGAAGTAGAGGCGCTGCTGAGAAGTGGAGGTAGTGCGGAGAGACGTGGAGGCGCTGTCCTCAGTCTTGAAAACCATGCACATTATTATTCTGTGCACATTGTATAGGGGGATTTTTCCTATGAGAAGTGCACTGCTGAATATGACCACAGGCAGTGTGCAGAGCATCACACCAGTTAAAGAATGTGAAGACCATTGCACCTATAACATTGCAGGACACATTCTTAGGGCACTCCTGCAGAACATTGCATTATCTGTATGAGGCGGAGGTTTTTACCATGTCCCCCCCCCCGTTCTGTCCTTGCATATTCTGCAGAACATCATC
The DNA here is from genome assembly GCF_039654945.1 of Dendrobates tinctorius. NCBI lineage: Eukaryota > Metazoa > Chordata > Amphibia > Anura > Dendrobatidae > Dendrobates > Dendrobates tinctorius. The sequence goes on from NW_027361754.1 coordinate 4,872,731, forward strand.
TCCCTCCCATCAAAAGCTTATTACAAAACATTGTGCAGAATGGGGTCCCAAAACTGTTCACTATGATTCAGTACATCTCCCCACCTTCAAATTTTACTGCAGATGAATTCTCCCAAATGTTAGGAAAATCGGGGTCTTCTCCAAGTCCAAAACGACTCCTACTGTATGTATTTGGCAGAGTACTGAGAACGGAATGTGTAGATAGATCAGTGCTCTGCAGAGCTTTGCACTCAGCATATTTGACAACCATTGCTTCCCATAGATCCAACAGAACATGGCGCCCCCACAAATGATGACTATCATTGTCACTTCTTCACAGGACATAGCATGGGAACCCCACACATTCTGCAGATCGTTACCCCTCACATATCCTGCAGATCTTTGCCCCCCCACATATTTTGCAGATCGTTGCACCCCATATGTTCTGCAGATTGTTACCCCTCACACATCCTGCAGATCTTTGCCACCCACATCTGGCAGCATGGAGGTAATATGTTCTATTGCATTGGTGCCAGCGGCTAATGAGGAAGTGATTTACACCCATGCAAAGTACCAAGAAGCAGCTCATGCTAATTAAGGTGGCGGCTGCTCTTTAATTAAGCAGCAATTCCTCCCCAAAGTCTCTTTTCTCATGCAAATCTGGAGAGGTTGCCTGACACAACAGCTCTATTGCCGATAGCTGAACCCCAATCTCAGGGTGTTAATCCTCTGTGCCTCCATTGTTGGGAGGATGTTGGACTTGTAGTAATTCCCAGTCTTCTGCTCACGCTTGAAGTCTTTGTCAGAGTTTTAAACGTGGGTTCCCGCCAAGTGATGTGAAAGATTATCAGACACTTGGGAAATGGGACCACTCAATTCAGACAAGGACCAAGTGGAATCAGCTTCACATCTTCCATCAACATGGAGGTGATCGAGGGGTCAGGACCATTTCTGGTGCTGATGAACACTACCGCACCCCGAAGCACCTGACACTTGGTGTTTGTTCATCTACTCTCCAAAATCCTTGTGTTGCCTCCCTCCTTCTATTGTATGATATGTAAGGAGGAGGCAGGGACCCTCGACTGCCTTCTCTCTTCCGTGGACACTGTACACATGTACCCGTGTGGCACCTTATTTGTTACTGTAAATGTAATATGCTGTTTAACTAATTTTCCTGTATTGTATAATGTACTATATTAAGGTGTGACATTTACTTAACCCTGCTGTTCTGTTCGCATTTGCTATACACTTGTACTGTTCCCGGGTCAATATGACCCGACCTATTAATTCTTGATTTTTAGCTACTCTAATTGTTTTATTTGAATACTTTTTTCATTAAAATACTGTATGTGAACATGGTTGATCATAAACAAATGAAAAATTTAAATTCAAACTTAATTATTTATTTTTTTCATAAAAAGGTTACACAGGCTTTTTGCAATTATCTTCGATTGTTGACATTCTGCACACAAATAACAAAGAAGCTTTACATTACTATTACTTAAACATGAAATTTAACTTTTTGAAAACAAATTTTACAAATCAACAAATGAAAAATCATAAAAACTTCAACCTTTTTAGAAAGAAAAAAGAAAAAACTGAACATGTTCATGCGTTTTTACACTGAACACAATAATAAGACACATGCCCTTTACACAGATATTTTGAACATCCAGCACATGTCAGATTAGTCTTATTGTCACAGGAAGATGGACAGAAGCTACATCTCTTCCTTTTTTTGCTGGTAGCTGTGCTGGTGGAGGCCGTGGATGTGGAGTCTCTTTCTTGAGCATGCTGGACACTTTTTACAATGGCTGTTGCTCCATCACTTCTGGGGGTCACTTTTCTGTTCTCAATATATGGCCTCACCAGGGATTTTCCCAATTCCTCAAGAAATAATCTTCTTTTATGCAGCTTATTCCGGTTCCAATCAGGGTCGATTTCTCTCCATAACACAAATGCATTGTATGCAGAAACGTCCAGTATGTTATAAAATAAAATCATTGGCCACCGATTGGTTTTGCGTTTGCATGTACTGTATATGTTGATATTGCTTGGTCTAAAGTATCAACTGCTCCCTTTGTGGCATTATAATCCAAAATAATGTCAGGCTTTCTGTCTTCTCTATCACTTACGGCATTGTCATGGTGCATTGTGCTCATTAGAATTACCTGTTTGGTTTTTTTTGGAACATAAGAAACAACAGTTGTATTTCCAGAAAAATAAAAAGTAGAACTGTACACCTCTCTCTTGCTAAGGATACCTTGCGGTAGTTCAGGTTTGTTTTTTCTCATAGTACCCAGCATGGTAAGTTGTTTTTTCTTCAACATCTGGCCTAGTTGATAGGATGTAAAAAAGTTGTCACATGTGACATTTTGTCCTTTTAGTCCATGAGTCAAATCGAGAACAACACGCATACCCTGATTTTTTTCAGGTCTTTCATCAGGGGTTTTTCCTGTATACACTTGAACATTTAGAGCAAATGAACTTTTGCTGTCGCAAAGTGTCCAGATCTTGATGCCATATTTTGCTGGCTTACTTGGTATATATTGTCTGAATGGGCACCTACCTCGGAATGCCACCAGTTGCTCATCAACAGTTACAGTTTCACCAATATTATACAATTTTGGTAGAATCTCTACCCATTGATTCCAAACATTTCTAATAGGGGCTAGTTTATCTTTAGCTCTTCTTTCCATTCTATCTGTTTTAGAATCAAACCGCAGTACTCTAGAAATGTCATGAAACCTTTCTCCTCTCTCACAAACAGACTAGATAATGACTTTCTTACTGATAAGAACAGTGAAACCACCACCATTTTGAGATGAAGTACACATAAAAAAAACATAACTTTTGCAGTCAGAAATAATCAGAGACCTGTAGAACAGTATAAAATGCTATCGGGTCATATTGACCCAAACAGTACAAGTGTAACAATCAGCGTGTAGCAAAAAGTAAACAAAAAAACAAAACAAAAAAAAAATGTAGAGCTCCACAAATGAGGAGAAGTCAAGGAACCACTAGTTTCAAATCCTCATTAAAAAAAATCTGCAGGGTCTCAAAAATCATTTCGGGTCATATTGACCCGAACAGTACAGCAGGGTTAATATTGCATGTATTACTTAGTTTAGGGATAGAATATTAAGGGTTAACAGTTGGGAGGAGTTAGAAGGGGGATGGTGCAAAGCCCCAGGAACTTAGAAGGACTTCCTGCTCTTAGGGTAGAGCGCCCCAGCAGGCTTGCCCAGGGCAAGACGCTCTCCACAGCCAGGAACAGAGGGTGCCCGGTCGAGGGGACAAAAGCTGCCACGGACTGTCAGGCAGTGTGGAAAGGCCCTGGTAGTGTGGGAATGTATCCGTTAGGAGTGGGGGTTCCAAAGCCTGGATGGGAGCTGCTGAGGTTGCGGAGCCTACTGAATTTACAGGGACAGAGCAGGAAGCATTGTGTTGTCTGCAATAAAGGTTTCCCGTTGGAACAGAACTGTGGCCTGTGGTTTTTTTCCTGAGTACTCATACCCTGCGACTTAAGTAAGGGTGTGATGAAGGTAAATTACAGTAGCGCAGGACTGGGACTTCACCTGTCGTTTTATGTGCAAGGTGCTGGGGTGCTCACAGACTGTGACTTAGTGGACTCGCTCACGACTACCAACCTGTGCCACCTTGTTACAGATGCTTCCAGCCAACCAGGACCGGAACTGATGGGCAGCAGGAACTCCAAAACCGCAGATTCGATGGGAGTGTCTGGAATGGCTGAAAGCCGAAACTATATTTTAGAACTCATTAATGCATCAGATGCTGTTTAGAGACTTATTACATAGATGATAAGCTTATCTTTCTGTAGCCACCATTTGAGGGAGCTCCCTGTATTCAAAGATACATAATAATATTCTGTCTGCAGCCACCACTGGGGGGAGCTCCCTGTATACAGAGATAAATTATAAGATCCTGTCTGCAGCCACCACTAGGGGAAGCTCTCTGTATACAGAGCTACATGATACGATTCAGTCTGTTGCCACCACTAGGGGGAGCTCGCTGTATACAGAGGTACATGATAAGATTCTGCCTGCAGCCACCACTAGGGGGAGCTCCCTGTATACAGAGATACAATGCCTACAAGTAGTATTCAACCCCCTGCAGATTTAGCAGGTTTACACATTCGGAATTAACTTGGCATTGTGACATTTGGACTGTAGATCAGCCTGGAAGTGTGAAATGCACTGCAGCAAAAAAGAATGTTATTTCTTTGTTTAATTTTTTTTTTTAAATTGTGAAAAGTTTATTCAGAGGGTCATTTATTATTCAACCCCTCAAACCACCAGAATTCTGTTTGGTTCCCCTAAAGTATTAAGAAGTATTTCAGGCACAAAGAACAATGAGCTTCACATGTTTGGATTAATTATCTCTTTTTCCAGCCTTTTCTGACTATTTAAGACCCTCCCCAAACTTGTGAACAGCACTCATACATGGTCAACATGGGAAAGACAAAGGAGCATTCCAAGGCCATCAGAGACAAGATCGTGGAGGGTCACAAGGCTGGCAAGGGGTACAAAACCCTTTCCAAGGAGTTGGGCCTACCTGTCTCCACTGTTGGGAGCATCATCCGGAAGTGGAAGGCTTATGTAACTACTGTTAGCCTTCCACGGCCTGGACAGCCTTTGAAAGTTTCCTCCCATGCCGAGGCCAGGCTTGTCCGAAGAGTCAAGGCTAACCCAAGGACAACAAGGAAGGAGCTCCGGGAAGATCTCATGGCAGTGGGGACATTGGTTTCAGTCAATACCATAAGTAACGTATCCAACCGCAATGGTCTCCGTTCCAGACGAGCCCGTAATGTACCTTTACTTTCAAAGCGTCATGTCAAGGCTCGTCTACAGTTTGCTCATGATCACTTGGAGGACTCTGAGACAGACTGGTTCAAGGTTTTCTGGTCTGATGAGACCGAGATCGAGATCTTTGGTGCCAACCACACACGTGACGTTTGGAGACTGGATGGCACTGCATACGACCCCAAGAATACCATCCCTACAGTCAAGCATAGTGGTGGCAGCATCATGCTGTGGGGCTGTTTCTCAGCCAAGGGGCCTGGCCATCTGGTCCGCATCCATGGGAAGATGGATAGCACGGCCTACCTGGAGATTTTGGCCAAGAACCTCCGCTCCTCCATCAAGGATCTTAAGATGGGTCGTCATTTCATCTTCCAACAAGACAACGACCCAAAGCACACAGCCAAGAAAACCAAGGCCTGGTTCAAGAGGGAAAAAATCAAGGTGTTGCAGTGGCCTAGTCAGTCTCCTGACCTTAACCCAATTGAAAACTTGTGGAAGGAGCTCAAGATTAAAGTCCACATGAGACACCCAAAGAACCTAGATAACTTGGAGAAGATCTGCATGGAGGAGAGGGCCAAGATAACTCCAGAGACCTGTGCCGGCCTGATCAGGTCTTATAAAAGATGATTATTAGCTGTAATTGCAAACAAGGGTTATTCCACAAAATATTAAACCTAGGGGTTGAATAATAATTGACCCACACTTTTATGTTTAAAATTTATTAAAATTTAACTGAGCAACATAACTTTTTGGTTTGTAAGATTTATGCATCTGTTAATAAATCCTGCTCTTGTGTGAAGTTTGAAGGCTCTAACTTATTTGCATCTTATCAAACCTGCTAAATCTGCAGGGTGTTGAATACTACTTGTAGGCACTGTACATATTAAGATTCTGTCTGCAGCCACCACTAGGGGGAGCTCCCTGTATACAGAGATACATGATAAGATCCTGTCTGCAGCCACCACTAGGGGGAGCTCCCTGTAAACAGAGATACATAAGATCCTGTCTGCAGCCACCACTAGGGGGAGCTCTCAGTATACAGAGATACATACTAAGATTCTGTCTGCAGTCACCACTATGGGAGTTCCCCATGTACAGAGATACATGATAAGGTCCTGTCTACTGTAACCACTAGAGGGAGCTCCCTGTATACAGAGGTACATGATAAGATTCTGTATGCAGCCACCACTAGGAGAAGCTCCCTGTATACAGAGATACATAGTAAGATCCTGTCTGCAGCCACCACTAGGGGGAACTCCTTGTATACAGAGATACATGATAAAATATTGTCTGCAGCCACCACTAGGGGGAGCTCCCTGTATACAGAGATACATAAGGTCCTGTCTACTGTCACCACTAGAGGGAGCTCCGTGTACACAGAGATACATGATAAGATTCTGTCTGCAGCCACTAGGGGAAGCTCCCCGTATACAGAGATACATGATTAGATCCTGTCTGCTGCCACCACTAGGAGGACCTCCCAGTATACAGAGATACATAAGATCCTGTCTGCAGCCACCAGTAGGGGGAGCTCCTTGTATACAGAGATACATGATAAAATATTATCTGCAGCCACCACTAGGGGGAGCTCCCTGTATACAGAGACACATGATAAGATTCTGTCTGCAGCCACCACTAGGGGGAGCTCCCTGTATACAGAGTTACACGATAAGATCCTGTCTGCAGTCACCACTAGGGGAAGCTCCCTGTATACAGAGATACATGATAAGATCCTGTCTGCAGCCACCACTAGGGGGAGCTCCCTGTATACAAAGACACATGAAAAGAGTCTGTCTGCAGCCACTACTAGGGGGAGCTCCCTGTAGACAGAGATACATGATAAGATCCTGTCTGCAGCCACTACTAGGGTGAGCTCCCTGTAGACAGAGATACATGATAAGATTCTGTCTGCAGCCACCACTAGGGGGAGCTCCCTGTATACAGAGATACATGATAAGATCCTGTCTGCAGCCACCACTAGGGGGAGCTCCCTGTATACAAAGACACATGAAAAGAGTCTGTCTGCAGCCACTACTAGGGGGAGCTCCCTGTAGACAGAGATACATGATAAGATCCTGTCTGCAGCCACTACTAGGGGGAGCTCCCTGTAGACAGAGATACATGATAAGATTCTGTCTGCAGCCACCACTAGGGGGAGCTCCCTGTATACAGAGATACATGATAAGATTCTGTCTGCAGCCACCACTAGGGGGAGCTCCCTGTAGACAGAGATACATGATAAGATCCTGTCTGCAGCCACCTCTAGAGGCGGCTCTCTGTATACAGATATAGAAGATTTGAGTAAGCTGCAAACTGCAATTTAGGCTTTACATGAACCATGACCCCCAAAAGTCTTAAAGCAACTCGTATGCTACTGCTTTGTGATGCATTTGTCCCCCCAACCCATCCTCACAAAAGAATGACAAAGCTTGAAGATCTTGCACCACAAAATGTACAACATCACTATCAGGCACCCCTTACTATCACTCGCCTTTATGGCACTGCTCTTCTTTAATGCAGTCACTGTGGGGGCAGACATAGAATATATGCAGCTGGACAGGGGCACGGTGTATAAGAGGGGCCCCTGACACCTGGCAGCTTCCTCCTGTACTTGTTATGAGCTATTGGGGCACATTTGCGGCTCTTGCACAGGAACCCCCTGTGATATCTACCCCTATAACAGCGCCCTCCTCTGCCCATCATCGGCAGTGTCACTTCATGCGCTGTCACACCCCTGACTTTGTGACCCTGGTAGCCCATCGTTTCACTGGTGCCCGATCTTTTAATGGCCTTTGCTGCTGTCCTGTAATGGCGGTGGTGCGTTTGGACGGTGTCCAGGGGAGGCGCATGGCCGTGTCCTATCTCGCCGGCTGCTATTTGCGGCCCGGCCTGTGTTTATTTTATTCTTAGCCTGTGGAATCCTTTCACAGGAAAAGCCTAAATCAGCAGCAGCTATTTATAATGTTGTGTGCGGAGTACACACACAGAATTGTCTCCATTCACAACACGGCAGCCATCTTTCATGGGAACCAGGCCACGTCCCATTACCATGGTGATTGTGTTTACTAGGTTCGCGCTCATCAGGATTTAGTGTCTAGACGTTAAGGCTGGAACTTTACTACATAAGAAAAGTCACAATGAACGGCACGTCGTGGTGCGAGACAGCGGCATCGGTGACGGTAACGTGGCACCACAGCAGGAGAGGTGATCAGGTCAGCATTCATGTCTGATTGGGAGCATCGCACCACAATGGATACACATGAGATTAGATTGGATCTCCTCTTAGATGGTGAAGGTGGAAAGATCAGTAGAGTAATTGGGCTGTGTATGAGGGGGCAACAGTTGAGGGACACAAGAGTCTGTTCATGCTCCGTATAGATAAAGAAAAGCAGTGGTGGATCTGCCGAAAGTTGGTTCATCCCATCTATGGTCCACCCCATCTATTGTTCGCCATGTCTATGGTGAAACATGTCAAACATGTCAATTGTCCACCCAATTCATAGGTCCACCCCGTCTATTGTTCACCGTTACATGGGCGGTGGTAGCCGCCGCCGTCCCAGCAGCGGCGGGGCCCGCCGCCGCCTAAACTCACTGTGCCCTCCTCCTCCTCATTCCCCTCTGTCCGGCGCGTGCCTGCTTCGTGCGGGCACCTTAGGCCGCGGGCGCGCGCTCTGCAGGACTCTTAACCCTGCTGTGCCCGCCCAGAAGCCTGAGCGCCCAATCAGCTTACAGCACGGGGTATATCAGGCGTCTCCAACATGGTGGAGACGCCTGATTATCGTGTGCCTTTCCTTACGGTATCCTGGCCAAGTGTTTAGGGGTCTTCCCCTTCTCACTCTCTCTCCTCAGTCCTGTACTCCAGTGCCCAGTCCTGTACTGCGTGTCTCCGTCCTGCACCCCAGTGCCCAGTCCTGTACTCCGTGTCTCCGTCTTGTACCCCAGTGCCCAGTCCGGTACTCCGTGTCTCCGTCCTGTACTCCAGTGCCCAGTCCTGAACTCCGTGTCTAAGTCCTGCACCCCAGTGCCCAGTCCTGTACTCCGTGTCTCCGTCCTGTACTCCAGTGCCCAGTCCTGTACTCCGTGTCTCCGTCCTGTACTCCCCTCTCTGTGCCAGGTCCTATACTCTGTGTTTCCGTCCTGCACTCCACTCTGTACTTCCTACTCCCTTCTGCATTCCATTCTCAGTCCTGCACCCCTCACTCAGTCCTTTGAGCCGCCCCTCTTGGTTCTAGCAGTCGCGGCATCTGTCTTCCGAGGGCCTGCCCCTAATGGCCCCTGTATAGGGGTCGGCACCACCTGGCGCGCTCACCCCCGGGAGCTCCAGTGCCACAATCCAGAGGGTCCACTCTCGGATGTAACCTACCTGTCGTCACAGTATACGTCACACCCCATCTATGATCCACCCCATCTATGGTTCAGGCTGTCTATGGTCCACCACATCTATGGTTAATCCCATCTATTGTCCACCACATCTATGGTTCATCCTATCTATAGTCCACCCCGTCTATTGTCCACCATGTCTATGCTCCATCCCGTCTAATGTCCATCCCATCTATTGTCCACCACATCTATGGTTCAACCCATCTATTGTCCACCCCGTCTATTGTCCACCATGTCTATGCTCCATCCTGTTTAATGTCCATCCCGTCCATTATTCACCACATTTATGGTTCATCCCATCTATGGTCCACCCCATCTATTGTTCACCATGTCTATGGTGCAACCTGTCTATTGTCCACCCAATTCATAGGTCCACCCCATCTATTGTTCACCCCATCAATGGTTCAGGCTGTCTATGGTCCACCACATCTATGGTCCATCCCGTCTATTGTCCACCACATCTATGGTTCATCCCATCTATAGTCCACCCCTATTGTCCACCATGTCTATGGTCCATACCGTCTAATGTCCATCGCGTCTATTGTTCACCACATCTATGGTTTATCCCATCTATGGTCCACCCCATCTATTGTCCATCCCGTCTAATGTCCACCACATCTGTGTTCCATCCTGTATATTGTCCATCACATCTATGGTCCACCCCGTCTATAGCAGCTCCAGTGCACCCCATCTACGGTCTACCCTAGCTATGGAAGCTCATCTCTGTTTTTTTTTTCATCTCCCAGTATACTGCCACTCCAGTCCACCCCATCTTTCGTCCACCGTCTATGGCATCTTCAGTGTACCCCATTTATGCTGGTCCCAGTCCAATCCATCTGTAATTGGGTGTAACTCTCCTTGTGTTCGGCAGCAGCAGTTCCTGCAATCTATTTGGGCTTTTGTATAGTTTTGCAATCCCAGTGCACTCCTATACTGGTTCCAGTCCCGATGCTGATGACTACATCCAGTGCACACGTGTTACCGCGGTCTCTACTGTAATATCCATAGGGGCCTTTTATTTTGACTGTAAAAATTTCTTGACATCAGAAAGTGAATTTCCGAGCACCCAAACATTGCAGCACTGACTGTGATCTACCTAATGCAGTGGAGATACTGGCACTATTCATGTGCCTTCAGGGCCAGTTTTTTTTCCTTTTCTTCCTCTTGGTGACTTCAAAGGCCTCCAGGATAAAACACAAATGTAGCACAGAGGCTCCAACACACAGGAGCTTCCGCTGCTGAACACACCCACAGGGCCAGTCCAGGAATGCTGGGCCTCACGCCTGGCCCGACAGGAAGTGTCCTGCAGTGGTGTGTGCACGCCAGGGGTCGTCACCCTGTGCCCCTAGTGTCAGCATCATCCCGTCCCCCCGAGTGTCAGTGTCATTATCCTGTACCCCGAGTGTCAGTGTCATTATCCTGTACCCCGAGTGTCAGTGTCATTATCCTGTACCCCGATTGTCAGTGTCATTATCCTGTACCCCGAGTGTCAGCGTCATTATCCTGTTCCCCGAGTGTCAGCGTCATTATCCTGTACCCCGAGTGTCAGCGTCATTATCCTGTACCCCAAGTGTCAGTGTCATTATCCTGTACCCCGAGTGTCAGCGTCATTATCCTGTACCCCAAGTGTCAGCGTCATTATCCTGTACCCCGAGTGTCAGCGTCATTATCCTGTACCCCAAGTGTCAGCGTCATTATCCTGCACCCCGAGTGTCAGCATCATTACCCTGTACACCGAGTGTCAGCGTCATTATCCTGTACCCCGAGTGTCAGCGTCATTATCCTGTACGCCGAGTGTCAGTGTCATTATCCTGTACCCCGAGTGTCAGCGTCATTATCCTGTACCCCGAGTGTCAGTGTCATTATCCTGTACCCCGAGTGTCGGCGTCATTATCCTGTACCCCGAGTGTCAGCATCATCCCGTCCCCCCGAGTGTCAGTGTCATTACCCTGTACCCCGAGTGTCAGCGTCATTACCCTGTACCCCGAGTGTCAGCGTCATTATCCTGTACCCCGAGTGTCAGCGTCATTATCCTGTACCCCGAGTGTCAGTGTCATTATCCTGTACCCCGAGTGTCAGCGTCATTATCCTGTACCCCGAGTGTCAGCGTCATTATCCTGTAACCCGAGTGTCAGCGTCATTATCCTGTACCCCGAGTGTCAGTGTCATTACCCTGTACCCCGAGTGTCAGCGTCATTATCCTGTACCCCAAGTGTCAGTGTCATTATCCTGTACCCCCCGAGTGTCAGTGTCATCCCGTCCCCCCCGAGTGTCAGTGTCATTACCCTGTACCCCGAGTGTCAGCGTCATTATCCTGTACCCCGAGTGTCAGCGTCATTATCCTGTACGCCGAGTGTCAGTGTCATTATCCTGTACCCCGAGTGTCAGCGTCATTATCCTGTACCCCGAGTGTCAGTGTCATTATCCTGTACCCCGAGTGTCGGCGTCATTATCCTGTACCCCGAGTGTCAGCATCATCCCGTCCCCCCGAGTGTCAGTGTCATTACCCTGTACCCCGAGTGTCAGCGTCATTACCCTGTACCCCGAGTGTCAGCGTCATTATCCTGTACCCCGAGTGTCAGCGTCATTATCCTGTACCCCGAGTGTCAGTGTCATTATCCTGTACCCCGAGTGTCAGCGTCATTATCCTGTACCCCGAGTGTCAGCGTCATTATCCTGTAACCCGAGTGTCAGCGTCATTATCCTGTACCCCGAGTGTCAGTGTCATTACCCTGTACCCCGAGTGTCAGTGTCATTATCCTGTACCCCGAGTGTCAGCGTCATTATCCTGTACCCCGAGTGTCAGCGTCATTATCCTGTACCCCGAGTGTCAGCGTCATTATCCTGTAACCCGAGTGTCAGCGTCATTATCCTGTACCCCGAGTGTCAGTGTCATTACCCTGTGCCCCGAGTGTCAGTGTCATTACCCTGTACCCCGAGTGTCAGCGTCATTATCCTGTACCCCGAGTGTCAGCGTCATTACCCTGTACCCCGAGTGTCAGCGTCATTACCCTGTACCCCGAGTGTCAGCGTCATTATCCTGTACCCCGAGTGTCAGCGTCATTATCCTGTACGCCGAGTGTCAGCGTCATTATCCTGTAACCCGAGTGTCAGCGTCATTATCCTGTACCCCGAGTGTCAGTGTCATTACCCTGTACCCCGAGTGTCAGTGTCATTATCCTGTACCCCAAGTGTCAGTGTCATTATCCTGTACCCCGAGTGTCAGCGTCATTACCCTGTACCCCGAGTGTCAGCGTCATTATCCTGTGCCCACAGTGTCAGCGTCATTATCCTGTGCCCACAGTGTCAGCGTCATTATCCTGTACCCCGAGTGTCAGCGTCATTATCCTGTACCCCGAGTGTCAGCGTCATTATCCTGTACCCCGAGTGTCAGTGTCATTATCCTGTACTCCAAGTGTCAGTGTCATTATCCTGTACTCCGAGTGTCAGTGTCATTATCCTGTACCCCGAGTGTCAGTGTCATTATCCTGTACCCCGAGTGTCAGTGTCATTGTACTCCGAGTGTCAGTGTCATTATCCCGTACCCCGAGTGTCAGTGTCATTATCCTGTACCCCGAGTGTCAGTGTCATTGTACTCCGAGTGTCAGTGTCATTATCCCGTACCCCGAGTGTCAGTGTCATTATCCTGTACCCCGAGTGTCAGTGTCATTATCCTGTACCCCGAGTGTCAGTGTCATCCTGTACCCCGTGTGTCAGTGTCATTATCCTATACGCCAAGTGTCAGTGTCATTATCCTGTACCCCGAGTGTTATAGTTTATCTCTATATTTTAGTAGCAGATGAGATGGAGCGCAGATCATTTGGCTACAGTGTATGAAGAGCATGGGTGGCTCAGTGGTTATTATCACTAGAGTTGAGCAAATTTTTCATTGGCGTCAAATATTGTTTTTGCAATATTCGCTTAACGTCGTTGGAGTCAATGGGAGTAGAAATGGCCTACCGTAATATGTTCAGCTCCGATCATCAAATATAAATTTGGCACAAATAGGGTACCAATATGGCAAATTCAGATTTGGCGACAGATTCCCAACATATTCACTGAACTCCAGTTATCACTGTTGCTTTGCAGCGCTGGGGTCCTGGGTTCAAATCCCACCAAGGACAACATCTGCAGTGGAGATACAGTAGGCTGTGGGGGCAGATAAGATGCAGTGGAGGTACAGTAGGTTGTGGGGGCAGATGAGATGCAGTGGAGATACAGTAGGCTGTGGGGGCAGATGAGATGCAGTGAAGATACAGTAGGCTGTGGGGGCAGATGAGATGCAGTGAAGATACAGTAGGTTGTGGGGGCAGATGAGATGCAGTGGAGGTACGGTAGGCTGTGGGGGCAGATGAGATGCAGTGGAGATACAGTAGGTTGTGGGGGCAGATAAGATGCAGTGGAGATACAGTAGGCTGTGGGGGCAGATGAGATGCAGTGAAGATACAGTAGGCTGTGGGGGCAGATGAGATGCAGTGGAGGTACAGTAGGCTGTGGGGGCAGATGAGATGCAGTGGAGGTACAGTAGGCTGTGGGGGCAGATGAGATGCAGTGGAGGTCGGTGCTTGCTCCATGTTGCAGGGTGCAGCAGGATTGCAGACAGAATATAATGTCACTTGGCCCCGAGCTGTCATTTCTGCAGTGAGGGGTCAGTCTAGGACGACCCTTTACCTAGGAGGAATGCGGGCGGGGGAGGGCACAGGGCCATTAACCCTTGGTATCCCGCACTGTCCCGGCACTGCAGGGGTTCATGAGGTGTATTTGGGATAGAGGGTCTTTCCCACACCAAGTCCAACCCTTAGAGCTTTCTCCACCCCCAGCTCCCTCCTCCACCGCCTCCTCTACCTTCTTCCCAGTCACTTCTCCCGAGAGTTGAGAGCGGACGCTGCAGCCTCTGTGTTTTCTTGGGGTGTAGATCCTATCACACCTGAGCACCATTGTGCTGGCATGAAGAGGGGGTCTCCGATCCCCCAGACCAGGAGGGGCAGGCGTGACACGGACTCTAGAAGCCATATGTGGCCGGGGATCCATACAAAGGATTGTTCCTGGCAGCTCCAGAAACTCCTGATCTGTGCGACTGTGCAGCCCCAGCACTGACCTGATCTCCTGGGGTGGAATTGCCTTTAGGGACCTTCTTGCATGGACTTGTCCTGTGGAACCCCTTGGTCTGGAATTATCAGAAGGAATCCTCCAACTTGGGTTTGTTCTGAGGAATCTCCTGCCTTTGGCTGGTCCTGGAGGATCTCCTGCTTTGGACTTGTCCTGGAGGATCTCCTGCTTTGGACTTGTCCTGGAGGATCTCCTGCTTTGGACTTGTCCTGGAGGATCTCCTGCTTTGGACTTGTCCAGGGGGATCTCCTGCTTTGGACTTGTCCGGGGGATCTCCTGCTTTGGACTTGTCCAGGGGGATCTACTGCTTTAGACTTGTCCTGGAGGATCTCCTGCTTTGGACTTGTCCTGGGGGATCTCCTGCTTTGGACTTGTCCAGGGGGATCTCCTGCTTTGGACTTGTCCTGGAGGATCTCCTGCTTTGGACTTGTTTTGCTTTGGACTTGTCCTTGGGGATCTCCAGGTATTGGATTGTAGCTAAGGTTCTCATCGCTTGGACTTGATCCGAGGCATCTTGTTTGGATTTACTATAGGGATGTACCCTGAGATTCAGTTCAGATCCTATGGGCAGAGAGAGCCCTTGTCAGAGGTAAGATTCTCCTACCAATGCAAACATACTGTAGAGGTCCAGTCTTCATCAGTTACTTAGGAACCGTGTAGGGTGCCACAGAGCTTACAATCTGGGGACCGGAATCTTCCCTGCAACTGCTTTATATTATTCCTTTTTTTTCTGGTCATTTGTGTTTCCTGTGAAATTTTCAATTATTTATTTATTATTTGCGTAGGAGGTTGTAACAAATAAAGACGACCACCTTTGCCTCTCCAGCTGAAATGGGGTTATAACTAACTGCCTGTTAACTTTGGCAGAATGATGGGAGTTGTAATTTTGTGGCAGCTGAAGAGGCACAGGATGCAGAACACTACAGTGATGGATGGGTCATGGATGGGTGGGTAGATGGATGGATCATGGATGGGTGGGTAGATGGATGGATGGGTAGATGGATGGATCATGGATGGGTGGGTAGATGGATGGATCATGGATGGGTGGGTAGATGGATGGATGGGTAGATGGATGGATCATGGATGGGTGGGTAGATGGATGGATCATGGATGGGTGGGTAGATGGATGGATCATGGATGGGTGGGTAGATGGATGGATGGGTAGATGGATGGATCATGGATGGGTGGGTAGATGGATGGATGGGTAGATGGATGGATGGATCATGGATGGGTGGTTTCAGCTGCTGGACTGGAAATGTGCAGTATATAAATCCTTGTTTCCATCAGTTCCCCTCCTCATCCTCCATTGTGGTGTCTGGATGCAGTCAGGTGGTTCCTGTACACATTATGGAGAACAATGCATACATTTTACTGTAGGACTACAACTCCCAGCATGCTTGGTAGCCCATGCCCTGTATGTGCCCTGTGCCACCTCTCCATCCCTGAGATTGGTTACACTCCCTTGATACCATGTATCACTGCACAATGGCCGCTCTTCTCAGGGTTAGATGTTGTCATATTTTCTCTTTTTTTATTGTCTTTGTCAAGGCTGCGATGTCACCTACTGGGGGAGCAGAGATCCCCCCCGAGCCTCTCCGCCAGTTGTGCATTGTTTGGGGTCTCTTTCAGGTCTAGACTGTATCACTGCAGGATCCTGGCAGACAAATGCAAGGAAGAAAAAAGGAAACTCTTACACATTTGCAACCCAAGCTCTCCCCTCTCGGCACCCTGCGGCTTTCCAGGCCTCTCCTAGCAGTGGGGGACAGCAGGGTGGAGGTGTGGGCTGGTGTCATTTTCATGGCTATATATCTTTAGTCTGACCTCTTGCAGTCATCCACTCCATAACAAGCACCTACAGACACCCAGGGGGTGCAGACACCCAGGGGTGCCCACAGGGTGACTGTGCTGTGCTGCATTCCTCCTGATGTGAATGGAGTCATAGGGGACCCAGAGATGGTCACATTTCCCTCTTTTCTGGAGTCTTTGTTCCTTTAATCCTCAATGGAAAGTTACTTTCCATCAATCTCACAAAGGAAACTGTCAGTATTTACTCTGCGGCTCATTCCTTTTTCTAAACTTTGGGTACTAATATGAGGCACAAGATGTTACACCGAGGTGCCCCAGCTGGGATACACAGTGCCCGGACCCAGGAGCTTAGGGGGGCCCTTAGTCCCACCATTAAACAGGGAGGGTAGTGTATAAGGACAGGACATTGATAATTGTGCAGTGTTGTGGACAGCGTCACAAATCTCTTGCTTTGGATGATCTGGGCACATGTTTTGCTTTGGGGTACAAGAGCCAGAAATGACATTTGTGTGTCGCTCTGGGCAAATCCACGCTGCGGAGAGGATCATGTATTCATGTCAGGGTTTGGTATGAATATTAAATGATATGCAGCTACACCCATGTAGACTGTTATATAGACATCCTGCTAATAGGTAACATATTGCAACACATTTGCTAACAAAATCCAGTGACAATTTTGGTAATCCATTCCTAAAATCCAGGTACTAAACTTCCAGGCCACCATTTAGGACATGGCTATATCATTATACACAGGCGAGACTGGCAACTATGGCGCCCACTTATGTCCATGGTTTTGATGGGGACAGCAGAGCCCATAATGTCCCTCACAGGAGAACGCCTTCCTAAACTGATAATCACTTGCTACTATCTCTTTTTAGGATTGTTTTATTAAAAACCTTCACGATATAATTAAAAAGTGAGCACTATAAACTGGTAATGTTCCAAGCTGTCCACATCTAAAACTCTTGTTATCGGCACAGCCCATAAACATGCGGAGCTTTAATAGACCCTCCCTGAGACTTAAGGGGGCTTTGCACATAGCGATATCTCTAAAGCAATTTTATGACGCAGCAGCGATATCGCTATGTGTGATACTTACCTCCGACCGGCTCCCCCGCTGTCCATCACTGATCGCGCAGCTCCATTTCTCGTCGGCCACTTCCTGCTGGGCTTCCTGCTGGCGCCGACAAGCGACGCGTGGAGCCGGGCGGGAGGACGTCAGGATTGCCGCGTCTGAAAGGTAAGTAGCGACCCCCGTCCCCAGCGATGTCGCTGGTGAGATCTGCCTGTGTGGCAGCTCACTAGCGACCATTTAGCGATGCACCAGCGATCCTGACCGGGTCGTATCGTGGTCGGGATTGCAGGTGCATCGCTAAATGTAAAGGGGCCTTTAGGCCGGGGTCACACTTGCGAGAAACTTGGACGAGTCTCGTGTTTCAATACCTGGCACTCGGGATCGGAGCGCTCAGCTGCATAGAAATACATGTAGCCGCACACTCCGGTCCTGAGTGCCGGCGGCAGTGCCGGGTATTGAGACGCGAGACTTGTGCGAGTTTCTCGCAAGTGTGACCCCGGCCTTACACGGTAAGTTTGACTTGGTCTGACCCTAAAATGCAGCCTAAATTTGGTGATGTGACACCTAGCAGTTATTATTATTATTATTATTTATTTATATAGCGGCATTAATTCCATGGTGCTCTACATGAGAAGGTAAACAAATTTACAATGACAGACTGGTGCAGAGGGGAGAGGACCCTGTCCTTGCGGACTTACATTCTACGGGAAGTTATAATGTGAACACGCTCCTACGGCTTTACTAAATCCAATATAATTGATGTAGAATTTCCGTCAATTTGAGCGGTGATATTTCTGCAGTGTTCATAGATTACAATCACAGAAAATTATGAAAAAAACCCTGAAAGAATCCAGTGAAAGTAGAAAGACTGATACTCTGCACTCTGTAGATATACGGTAGTTGTATGTAACTCCCTGAAATAATGAATCCTTTTGTGAAACAATATAGATCAGAGAAGTATTATAGTAGTTATATTCTTGTACATAGGGGGCAGTATTATAGTAGTTATATTCTTGTACATGGGGCAGTATTATAGTAGTTATATTCTTGTACATGGGGCAGTATTATAGTAGTTATATTCTTGTACATAAGGGTAGTATTATAGTAGTTATATTCTTGTACATGGGGCAGTATTATAGTAGTTATATTCTTGTACATTGGGGCAGTATTATAGTAGTTATATTCTTGTACATAAGGGGCAGTATTATAGTAGTTATATTCTTGTACATTGGGGCAGTATTATAGTAGTTATATTCTTGTACATAGGAGCAGTATTATAGTAGTTATATTCTTGTACATAAGGGCAGTATTATAGTAGTTATATTCTTGTACATGGGGCAGTATTATAGTAGTTATATTCTTGTGCATAGGGGCTGTATTATAGAAGTTATATTCTTGTACATTGGGGCAGTAATATAGTAGTTATATTCTTGTACATAGGGGGCAGTATTATAGTAGTTATATTCTTGTACATAAGGGCAGTATTATAGTAGTTATATTCTTGTACATTGGGACAGTAATATAGTAGTTATATTCTTGTGCATAGGGGCTGTATTATAGAAGTTATATTCTTGTACATAAGGGCAGTATTATAGTAGTTATATTCTTGTACATAGGGGCGGTATTATAGTAGCTATATTCTTGGACATATAGGGCATTATTATAGTAGTAGTTATATTCATGTACATAGGAGCAGTATTATAGTCGTTATATTCCTGTACATAGGAGCAGTAATATAATAGTTATATTCTTGTACATAGGGGCAGTATTATAGTAGTTATATTCTTGTACATAGGAGCAGTATTATAGTAGTTATATTCTTGTACATAAGGGTAGTATTATAGTAGTTATATTCTTGCACATGGGGCAGTATTATAGTAGTTATATTCTTGTACATTGGGGCAGTATTATAGTAGTTATATTCTTGTGCATAGGGGCTGTATTATAGAAATTATATTCTTGTACATTGGGGCAGTAATATAGTAGTTATATTCTTGTACATAGGGGCAGTATTATAGTAGTTATATTCTTGTACATAGGAGCAGTATTATAGTAGTTATATTCTTGTACATAAGGGCAGTATTATAGTAGTTATATTCTTGTACATTGGGACAGTAATATAGTAGTTATATTCTTGTGCATAGGGGCTGTATTATAGAAGTTATATTCTTGTACATAGGGGCAGTATTATAGTAGTTATATTCTTGTACATAGGGGCAGTATTATAGTAGCTATATTCTTGGACATATAGGGCATTATTATAGTAGTAGTTATATTCATGTACATAGGAGCAGTATTATAGTCGTTATATTCTTGTACATAGGAGCAGTATTATAATAGTTATATTCTTGTACATAGGGGCAGTATTATAGTAGTTATATTCTTGTACATAGGGGCAGTATTATAGTAGTTATATTCTTGTATATATTGGCAGTATTACAGTAGTTATGTTCTTGCACATAGGAGCAGTATTATAGTAGTTATATTCCTGTACATAGGAGCAGTATTATAGTAGTTATATTCTTGTACATAGGGGCAGTATTATAGTAGTTATATTCTTGTACATAGAGGCAGTATTATAGTAGTTATATTCTTGTAAATAGGGGACAGTATTATAGTAGTTATATTCTTGTACACAATGAAGCAATATTATAGTAGTTATATTCTTGTACATAAAAGCAGTATTATAGCAGTTATATTCTTGTACATAGGGAGCAGTATTATAGTAGTAATATTCTTGTACATAGGGGCAGTATTATAGTAGTTATATTCTTGTACATAGGGGCAGTATTATAGTAGTTATATTCTTGTACATAGGGGCAGTATTATAGTAGTTATATTCTTGTACATATTGGCAGTATTACAGTAGTTATGTTCTTGCACATAGGAGCAGTATTATAGTAGTTATATTCTTGTACATAGGAGCAGAATTATAGTAGTTATATTCTGGTACATAGGGAGCAGTGTTATAGTAGTAATATTCTTGTACATAGGGGCAGTATTATAGTAGTTATATTCTTGTACATATTGGCTGTATTACAGTAGTTATGTTCTTGTACAATGAAGCAATATTCTAGTAGTTATATTCCTGTACATAGAGGCAGTATTATAGTAGTTATATTCTTGTACATAGGGACAGTATTATAATAGTTATATTCTTGTACATAGGGGCAGTATTATAGTAGTTATATTCTTGTAAATAGGGGACAGTATTATAGTAGTTATATTCTTGTACATATTGGCAGTATTACAGTAGTTATGTTCTTGCACATAGGAGCAGTATTATAGTAGTTATATTCTTGTACATAGGAGCAGAATTATAGTAGTTATATTCTGGTACATAGGGAGCATTGTTATAGTAGTAATATTCTTGTACATAGGGGCAGTATTATAGTAGGTATATTCTTGTATATATTGGCTGTATTACAGTAGTTATGTTCTTGCACATAGGAGCAGTATTATAGTAGTTATATTCTTGTACATAGGGGCAGTATTATAGTAGTTATATTCTTGTACATATGGGGCATTATTATAGTAGAAGTTATATTCATGTACATAGGAGCAGTATTATAGCAGTTATATTCTTGTACATAGGAGCAGTATTATAATAATTATATTCTTGTACATAGGGGCAGTATTATAGTAGTTATATTCTTGTACATAGGGGCAGTATTATAGTAGTTATATTCATGTACATAGAGAGCAGTATTATAATAGTTATATTCTTGTACATATTGGCAGTATTATAGTATTTATATTCTTGGACATAGGGGACAGTATTATAGAAGTTATTTTCTTGTACACAATGAAGCAATATTCTAGTAGTTATATTCCTGTACATAGAGGCAGTATTATAGTAGTTATATTCTTGTACATAGGGGCAGTATTATAATAGTTATATTCTTGTACATAGGGGCAGTATTATAGTAGTTATATTCTTGTAAATAGGGGACAGTATTATAGTAGTTATATTCTTGTACATAGGGGCAGTATTATAGTAGTTATATTCTTGTATATATTGGCAGTATTACAGTAGTTATGTTCTTGCACAATGAAGCAATATTATAGTAGTTATATTCTTGTACATAAGAGCAGTATTATAGCAGTTATATTCTTGTACATAGGGAGCAGTGTTATAGTAGTAATATTCTTGCACATAGGGGCAGTATTATAGTAGTTATATTCTTGTACATAGGAGCAGTATTATAGTAGTTATATTCTTGTAAATAGGGGACAGTATTATAGTAGTTATATTCTTGTACACAATGAAGCAATATTATAGTAGTAATATTCTTGTACATAGGGGCAGTATTATATTATATTCTTGTACATAGGGGCAGTATTATAGTAGGTATATTCTTGTACATAGGGGCAGTATTATAATAGTTATATTCTTGTACATATTGGCAGTATTACAGTAGTTATGTTCTTGCACATAGGAACAGTATAGTAGTTATATTCTTGTACATAGGAGCAGTATTATAGTAGTTATATTCTTGTAAATAGGGGCAGTATTATAGTAGGTATATTCTTGTACATAGGGGCAGTATTATAATAGTTATATTCTTGTACATATTGGCAGTATTACAGTAGTTATGATCTTGCACATAGGAACAGTATTATAGTAGTTATATTCTTGTACATAGGAGCAGTATTATAGTAGATATATTCTTGTACATAGGGGGTAGTATTATAGTAGTTATATTCTTGTACATAGGGGCAGTATTATAGTAGTTATATTCTTGTGCTCAATGAAGCAATATCATAGTAGTTATATTCTTGTAAATAGGGACAGTATTATAGTAGTTATATTCTTGTACATAGGGCAGTATTATAGTAGTTATATTCTTTTATATAGGAGGCAGTATTATAGTAGTTATATTCTTGTATGTAGGAGGCAGTATTATAGTAGTTATACATAGGAGCAGTATTATAGTAGTTATATTCTTGTATATAGGGGCAGTATTATAGTAGTTATATAGTATATACTATAGTATTATAGTAGTTATATTCTTGTACATAGGGGCAGTATTATAGTAGTTCTATTGTTGTATGTAAAGAGACATATTGGGCAGTGGGAAATTTGGAGACAAACCATCACCTTGACCTGTTATGTTCCTCAATCTTGATCGACCATTATCCTGTTGAAGAGGAGCTGACGTGGAGAGGGCAATGTACAATGTTTAGGTAGCTTGCCTGTATTTCGTCCAGCAGTGATGACACTGCCTATGCTGTTTTGTCTTCTTCCCATACTGCATTTGTCCATATGATGAAAAATGGGATTCATCCGATCGGGATTCCTTGTTCCATTGCTCTCTAACTGGTTTACAGTTACGCTTTCCCATACGCTGCAATGCTCTGCATGTCCTTGCTCCTTTCTATTGTAGCTATGATGTTCTGCGTGTCTTTACTCCTTTCTATCATAGCTGTGATGCTCTGTTTGTCCTTACTCCTTTCTATCAAGCTGCGATGCTCTGCGTGTTACTCCGTTCTGTCATAGCTGCAATGCTCTGCTTGTTCTGACTCCTTTCTATCAAGGGTGTGAAGCTCTGCGTTTTCTGACTTCTTTCTATCATAGCTGCGATGCTCTGTGTGTCTTAGGCTGAGTTCACACGTGGCGTTTTTTTCACGTTTCCGCGGCGGTTTTAACCGCGTGATTTTGCCGCGAAAAATAAGCATCCCATGCATTCCTATGGGATTCCGCAATGCTGTGCTAATGCTGCGGTTTTTACCGTGGCGTAATCGCTTTGCGGTAAAAAACGCAGCATGCTCATTAATTTTACGGAATCGCGGCGATCCCGCTCCCATAGGAATGCATTGTTCCGCTTACTTCCCGCATGTGGCTATGCACACCATGCGAAAAGTAAGCAGAACAATTGCGGATGGTACCCACGGTCCGGAGGAGACGAGACTGTCCTCCGGGCTTGGGGTACCATATCCCTGTAAAAAATAGAATTTAAAATAAAAAATGGTGTTATTCTTACCTTCCGACGTCCCACGCAGCCTTCCCGCCTCTCTCCACGCTCT
The DNA here is from genome assembly GCF_039654945.1 of Dendrobates tinctorius. NCBI lineage: Eukaryota > Metazoa > Chordata > Amphibia > Anura > Dendrobatidae > Dendrobates > Dendrobates tinctorius. The sequence goes on from NW_027361754.1 coordinate 4,895,930, forward strand.
CGTTCCCAGTAATCCTTTGCGAAAATGCCCGCGATGACGTCTCACGAAGTCTCGTGGTCATTTGCGCGACGTCATCGCGAATTAAAGCGAGACGTCGCGAACCCGCGAGAACGGACGTCATCGCGGGCATTTTCGCAATGGATTACTGGGAACGAGAGCGTGGAGAGAGGCAGGAAGGCTGCGCGGGACGTCGGAAGGTGAGAATAACACCATTTTTTATTTTTTTATTATTATTTACATTCTATCTTTTACTACTGATGAGGGGAGAGGACCCTGTCCTTGCGGACTTACATTCTACGGGAAGTTATAATGTGAACACGCTCCTACGGCTTTACTAAATCCAATATAATTGATGTAGAATTTCCGTCAATTTGAGCGGTGATATTTCTGCAGTGTTCATAGATTACAATCACAGAAAATTATGAAAAAAAACCTGAAAGAATCCAGTGAAAGTAGAAAGACTGATACTCTGCACTCTGTAGATATACGGTAGTTGTATGTAACTCCCTGAAATAATGAATCCTTTTGTGAAACAATATAGATCAGAGCAGTATTATAGTAGTTATATTCTTGTACATAGGGGGCATTATTATAGTAGTTATATTCTTGTACATGGGGCAGTATTATAGTAGTTATATTCTTGTACATGGGGCAGTATTATAGTAGTTATATTCTTGTACATAAGGGTAGTATTATAGTAGTTATATTCTTGTACATGGGGCAGTATTATAGTAGTTATATTCTTGTACATTGGGGCAGTATTATAGTAGTTATATTCTTGTACATAAGGGGCAGTATTATAGTAGTTATATTCTTGTACATTGGGGCAGTATTATAGTAGTTATATTCTTGTACATAGGAGCAGTATTATAGTAGTTATATTCTTGTACATAGGAGCAGTATTATAGTAGTTATATTCTTGTACATAAGGGCAGTATTATAGTAGTTATATTCTTGTACATGGGGCAGTATTATAGTAGTTATATTCTTGTGCATAGGGGCTGTATTATAGAAGTTATATTCTTGTACATTGGGGCAGTAATATAGTAGTTATATTCTTGTACATAGGGGGCAGTATTATAGTAGTTATATTCTTGTACATAAGGGCAGTATTATAGTAGTTATATTCTTGTACATTGGGACAGTAATATAGTAGTTATATTCTTGTGCATAGGGGCTGTATTATAGAAGTTATATTCTTGTACATAAGGGCAGTATTATAGTAGTTATATTCTTGTACATAGGGGCGGTATTATAGTAGCTATATTCTTGGACATATAGGGCATTATTATAGTAGTAGTTATATTCATGTACATAGGAGCAGTATTATAGTCGTTATATTCCTGTACATAGGAGCAGTAATATAATAGTTATATTCTTGTACATAGGGGCAGTATTATAGTAGTTATATTCTTGTACATAGGAGCAGTATTATAGTAGTTATATTCTTGTACATAAGGGTAGTATTATAGTAGTTATATTCTTGCACATGGGGCAGTATTATAGTAGTTATATTCTTGTACATTGGGGCAGTATTATAGTAGTTATATTCTTGTGCATAGGGGCTGTATTATAGAAGTTATATTCTTGTACATTGGGGCAGTAATATAGTAGTTATATTCTTGTACATAGGGGCAGTATTATAGTAGTTATATTCTTGTACATAGGAGCAGTATTATAGTAGTTATATTCTTGTACATAAGGGCAGTATTATAGTAGTTATATTCTTGTACATTGGGACAGTAATATAGTAGTTATATTCTTGTGCATAGGGGCTGTATTATAGAAGTTATATTCTTGTACATAGGGGCAGTATTATAGTAGTTATATTCTTGTACATAGGGGCAGTATTATAGTAGCTATATTCTTGGACATATAGGGCATTATTATAGTAGTAGTTATATTCATGTACATAGGAGCAGTATTATAGTCGTTATATTCTTGTACATAGGAGCAGTATTATAATAGTTATATTCTTGTACATAGGGGCAGTATTATAGTAGTTATATTCTTGTACATAGGGGCAGTATTATAGTAGTTATATTCTTGTATATATTGGCAGTATTAGAGTAGTTATGTTCTTGCACATAGGAGCAGTATTATAGTAGTTATATTCCTGTACATAGGAGCAGTATTATAGTAGTTATATTCTTGTACATAGGGGCAGTATTATAGTAGTTATATTCTTGTACATAGAGGCAGTATTATAGTAGTTATATTCTTGTAAATAGGGGACAGTATTATAGTAGTTATATTCTTGTACACAATGAAGCAATATTATAGTAGTTATATTCTTGTACATAAAAGCAGTATTATAGCAGTTATATTCTTGTACATAGGGAGCAGTATTATAGTAGTAATATTTTTGTACATAGGGGCAGTATTATAGTAGTTATATTCTTGTACATAGGGGCAGTATTATAGTAGTTATATTCTTGTACATAGGGGCAGTATTATAGTAGTTATATTCTTGTACATATTGGCAGTATTACAGTAGTTATGTTCTTGCACATAGGAGCAGTATTATAGTAGTTATATTCTTGTACATAGGAGCAGAATTATAGTAGTTATATTCTGGTACATAGGGAGCAGTGTTATAGTAGTTATATTCTTGTACATATTGGCTGTATTACAGTAGTTATGTTCTTGCACAATGAAGCAATATTCTAGTAGTTATATTCCTGTACATAGAGGCAGTATTATAGTAGTTATATTCTTGTACATAGGGACAATATTATAATAGTTATATTCTTGTACATAGGGGCAGTATTATAGTAGTTATATTCTTGTAAATAGGGGACAGTATTATAGTAGTTATATTCTTGTACATATTGGCAGTATTACAGTAGTTATGTTCTTGCACATAGGAGCAGTATTATAGTAGTTATATTCTTGTACATAGGAGCAGAATTATAGTAGTTATATTCTGGTACATAGGGAGCATTGTTATAGTAGTAATATTCTTGTACATAGGGGCAGTATTATAGTAGGTATATTCTTGTATATATTGGCTGTATTACAGTAGTTATGTTCTTGCACATAGGAGCAGTATTATAGTAGTTATATTCTTGTACATAGGGGCAGTATTATAGTAGTTATATTCTTGTACATATGGGGCATTATTATAGTAGAAGTTATATTCATGTACATAGGAGCAGTATTATAGCAGTTATATTCTTGTACATAGGAGCAGTATTATAATAATTATATTCTTGTACATAGGGGCAGTATTATAGTAGTTATATTCTTGTACATAGGGGCAGTATTATAGTAGTTATATTCATGTACATAGAGAGCAGTATTATACTAGTTATATTCTTGTACATATTGGCAGTATTATAGTATTTATATTCTTGGACATAGGGGACAGTATTATAGAAGTTATATTCTTGTACACAATGAAGCAATATTCTAGTAGTTATATTCCTGTACATAGAGGCAGTATTATAGTAGTTATATTCTTGTACATAGGGGCAGTATTATAATAGTTATATTCTTGTACATAGGGGCAGTATTATAGTAGTTATATTCTTGTAAATAGGGGACAGTATTATAGTAGTTATATTCTTGTACACAATGAAGCAATATTATAGTAGTTATATTCTTGTACATAAGAGCAGTATTATAGCAGTTATATTCTTGTACATAGGGAGCAGTGTTATAGTAGTAATATTCTTGCACATAGGGGCAGTATTATAGTAGTTATATTCTTGTATATATTGGCTGTATTACAGTAGTTATATTCTTGTACATAGGAGCAGTATTATAGTAGTTATATTCTTGTAAATAGGGGACAGTATTATAGTAGTTATGTTCTTGTACACAATTAAGCAATATTATAGTAGTAATATTCTTGTACATAGGGGCAGTATTATATTATATTCTTGTACATAGGGGCAGTATTATAGTAGGTATATTCTTGTACATAGGGGCAGTATTATAATAGTTATATTCTTGTACATATTGGCAGTATTACAGTAGTTATGTTCTTGCACATAGGAACAGTATTATAGTAGTTATATTCTTGTACATAGGAGCAGTATTATAGTAGTTATATTCTTGTAAATAGGGGCAGTATTATAGTAGGTATATTCTTGTACATAGGGGCAGTATTATAATAGTTATATTCTTGTACATATTGGCAGTATTACAGTAGTTATGATCTTGCACATAGGAACAGTATTATAGTAGTTATATTCTTGTACATAGGAGCAGTATTATAGTAGATATATTCTTGTACATAGGGGGTAGTATTATAGTAGTTATATTCTTGTACATAGGGGCAGTATTATAGTAGTTATATTCTTGTGCTCAATGAAGCAATATCATAGTAGTTATATTCTTGTAAATAGGGACAGTATTATAGTAGTTATATTCTTGTACATAGGGCAGTATTATAGTAGTTATATTCTTTTATATAGGAGGCAGTATTATAGTAGTTATATTCTTGTATGTAGGAGGCAGTATTATAGTAGTTATACATAGGAGCAGTATTATAGTAGTTATATTCTTGTATATAGGGGCAGTATTATAGTAGTTATATAGTATATACTATAGTATTATAGTAGTTATATTTTTGTACATAGGGGCAGTATTATAGTAGTTCTATTGTATGTAAAGAGACATATTGGGCAGTGGGAAATTTGGAGACAAACCATCACCTTGACCTGTTATGTTCCTCAATCTTGATCGACCATTATCCTGTTGAAGAGGAGCTGACGTGGAGAGGGCAATGTACAATGTTTAGGTAGCTTGCCTGTATTTCGTCCAGCAGTGATGACACTGCCTATGCTGTTTTGTCTTCTTCCCATACTGCATTTGTCCATATGATGAAAAATGGGATTCATCCGATCGGGATTCCTTGTTCCATTGCTCTCTAACTGGTTTACAGTTACGCTTTCCCATACACTGCAAGCTGCAATGCTCTGCATGTCCTTGCTCCTTTCTATTGTAGCTATGATGTTCTGCGTGTCTTTACTCCTTTCTATCATAGCTGTGATGCTCTGTTTGTCCTTACTCCTTTCTATCAAGCTGCGATGCTCTGCGTGTTACTCCGTTCTGTCATAGCTGCAATGCTCTGCTTGTCCTGACTCCTTTCTATCAAGGGTGTGAAGCTCTGCGTTTTCTGACTTCTTTCTATCATAGCTGCGATGCTCTGTGTGTCTTAGGCTGAGTTCACACGTGGCGTTTTTTTCACGTTTCCGCGGCGGTTTTAACCGCGTGATTTTGCCGCGAAAAATAAGCATCCCATGCATTCCTATGGGATTCCGCAATGCTGTGCTAATGCTGCGGTTTTTACCGTGGCGTAATCGCTTTGCGGTAAAAAACGCAGCATGCTCATTAATTTTACGGAATCGCGGCGATCCCGCTCCCATAGGAATGCATTGTTCCGCTTACTTCCCGCATGTGGCTATGCACACCATGCGAAAAGTAAGCAGAACAATTGCGGATGGTACCCACGGTCCGGAGGAGACGAGACTGTCCTCCGGGCTTGGGGTACCATATCCCTGTAAAAAATAGAATTTAAAATAAAAAATGGTGTTATTCTTACCTTCCGACGTCCCACGCAGCCTTCCCGCCTCTCTCCACGCTCTCGTTCCCAGTAATCCTTTGCGAAAATGCCCGCGATGACGTCTCACGAAGTCTCGTGGTCATTTGCGCGACGTCATCGCGAATTAAAGCGAGACGTCGCGAACCCGCGAGAACGGACGTCATCGCGGGCATTTTCGCAATGGATTACTGGGAACGAGAGCGTAGAGAGAGGCAGGAAGGCTGCGCGGGACGTCGGAAGGTGAGAATAACACCATTTTTTATTTTTTTATTATTATTTACATTCTATCTTTTACTACTGATGCTGACGAGTGTGACCAACCTGTCAATCAGTTCTCCAAGCGATGCTACAGATCGCTTGGAAAATGCTAGCATTTTGCAAGCTAATTACGCTTGCAAAATGCTAGTTTTTCCGCTGGAAAATCGCGGGAATTTAAAATGCGATTTTCCCGCGGAATGGAATTCCGGAACTCTCGCGGTAATTTCCGCGAGAGTTCCGCTACGTGTGAACTTAGCCTTACTCTTTTGTCATAGCTGCGATGCTCTGCTTGTCCTGACTCCTTTCTATAAAAGATGAGATGCTCTGTATATCCTTACTCCTTTTTATCATAGCTGTGATGCTCTGCGTTTCCTGACACCTTTCTGTCATCGCTGTGATGCTGTGTGTCCTTACACCTTTCTATGATATCTGCAATGCTCTACGTGTCCTGACTCCCTTCTATCATAGCTGCGATGATCTGTGTGTCCTGACACCTTTCTATCATAGCTGCAATGATCTGTGTGTCCTGACACCTTTCTATCATAGCTGCGATGCTCTACATGTTCTGTCTCCTTTCTATCATAGCTGCAATGATCTGTGTGTCCTGACATCTTTCTATCATAGCTGCGATGCTCTGCGTTTCCTGACATCTTTCTATCATAGCTGCGATGCTCTGTGTTTCCTGCACCCTGTGTATACAGATAGATTTGTGATAACGTACAGTTATGTGCAGACGGACCGCACAGCTCGTCTACAGCACTCTGACATCGCAGTGGGCGATCCGCAGCCAGCGCCGTCCCGCACGTGATCCAGTCTAGGTCTCTGGCACTTTCTTGTTATATACAGGAGAGTATCCAAGAACTGTTCGTGTTTCTCCTTTTATCAATTCCTGTTTTGTACCTCGGCCAGTGATGGAGGAGAAACAGATGAGGTGCTGGATTCCTCAGCTGTCACAGACATAAGACTGAAGAAAAGACTTCTCTGCAGAAACAAAACTGAAGTGATGGAGCGGCTGATAATATCCATCATCCTGAGAGAGATCCAGAGCTTGTCACAGGCAGAGCAGACACCTGACACTGATAGCATTAGCTGGGGTGACACACTGATACTGGGGGTGCAGGATACTGACACTGGGGATACAGGATACTGACTCAGTGGGTACAGGATAATGACGCTTACTCGGGTTCCAGGATGATGACACTGACACTCGGGGTACATGGCTCTGACACTCGGGGTACGGGATAATCCCTCTCTGACACTCGGGGTACGGGATAATCCCTCTCTGACACTGGGTAAGGGATAATCCCTCTCTGACACTCGGGGTACGGGATAATCCCTCTCTGACACTCGGGGTACGGGATAATCCCTCTCTGACACTCGGGGTAAGGGATAATCCCTCTCTGACACTCGGGGTACGGGATAATCCCTCTCTGACACTCGGGGTACGGGATAATCCCTCTCTGACACTCGGGGTACGGGATAATCCCTCTCTGACACTCTGGGTAAGGGATAATCCCTCTCTGACACTCGGGGTACGGGATAATCCCTCTCTGACACTCGGGGTACGGGATAATCCCTCTCTGACACTCGGGGTACGGGATAATCCCTCTTTGACACTCTGGGTAAGGGATAATCCCTCTCTGACACTCAGGGTACGGGATAATCCCTGACACTCGGGGTACGGGATAATCCCTCTCTGACACTCGGGGTAAGGGATAATCCCTCTCTGACACTCGGGGTAAGGGATAATCCCTCTCTGACACTCGGGGTACGGGATAATCCGTCTCTGACACTCGGCGTAAGGGATAATTCCTCTTTGACTCTCGGGGTAAGGGATAATCCCTCTCTGACACTCGGGGTACGGGATAATCCCTCTCTGACACTCGGGGTAAGGGATAATCCCTCTCTGACACTCGGGGTATGGGATAATCCCTCTCTGACACTCGGCGTACAGGATAATCCCTCTTTGACTCTCGGGGTAAGGGATAATCCCTCTCTGACACTCGGGGTACGGGATAATCCCTCTTTGACTCTCGGGGTAAGGGATAATCCCTCTCTGACACTCGGGGTACGGGATAATCCCTCTCTGACACTCGGGATACAGAGTGTACACATCTTTCCTCCTTTTCTCTCCTGTTCTTTTCCTTTTCGCCTCATCTTCATCTGTTCCTCATTTTCTCAGCACATTTGGACAGTAGTTTACACCGGTTTTCGTGTGTGGAGGGGGAGGGGGTTCAACACAAATGTTATGTTTGGCCGTATCCAGTCACAGCAAATATTTCTTTCCTCTTGTTTTTTTTCTTTTTTCTTGTGGTAAATTGACAAAGAAAAGTAACTTTCCGCCGCACTTCATATAATCTGCGCTGTGCGGGGAGAGGCACAGCCCGGACGCTTTACCGCCTGGATATAATCACATTACAGCTGTGGAACTAACACATTCTTACAGTTTTCTTTTTTTAATATATATTCTTCTTTTGTAATTTTGTTAATTTTTTTTTTATTTTAATTTTGACCTTGAGATTTAACATCACTTTTTTTTTCGTGCCTATTCCTCATTTTCTGGGAAATTTGAGTGATATAATGGCCGTAGAAGGGTCTTAAACGCAGCACAGAGTATTACAGCAGAGGAGTGCGCGCAGGCGGAAATGCTCTCGTACGTCATTGCTGAATGGTGCCGATGTGCCCCAGCGCTTTGTGGGATTACACCGCTGTATCTATTATTGTCTGGGTGTCTATTTTGGCCAGAATTTGGGACCATGATGCTTTGCAAGAGGGTGATAATGGTGTAGAAGCGCCAAGCCTGTGTTCACTCGTGTCTGAAGTGGCCCTGGAGCTGGATGTGGCCCACTGACCTCTTAGGGCTGCACAGGTTGCCTAGAGGTATGTCCGCCCATCCCCATGTGTTTTCACTGTAATTATGGAGGTGGAAGCTCCTCCCATGTGGCTGTGCTGATGGGGCGGAGCATGACAAGGATGCCCCGCCCCCTGCCCTGGCTTTACACATTGTATCAGTTTTGCCCCTTTAATGCTCCTCTGATGAGCGCAGCTCTGCAGCGGGGCAATCGGACAGTTCTGAGTCTGCGTTGCTCCCCGTTTTCCTCCAGTTGTCGTAGTCCTGCCACCGTTTTCCACCTTTTTGTCCATATTCTTCCTCGTTACAGGTCGCTCGTCTCCAGCGTCTACCAGGCATCTTCTCATCCTTCCCATTGTCTTCCATTAGAATGTAATGTCTTCCCAGCGTAAAACACTTGAAGAACGGAGCAGTCACTTCTCTTCACGCCTATAGTGGTGAAACAAAAGCCTGAACGTGTGAGCAGCGAGCCGTTTTCCCATAGAAATGAATAGGTAGATTATTTTGAACATTTTTTCCAGTGTGCAGAGGAGTGGACGCTTAAAAACTGACATAATAAACCATAGTGTGAACACGCCCTGAAGAGTTTTGGAGTTTGATAAAGACACACCTTAATTAAAAATTCTTAATGAAATAATCACACAAACTTTTTGACTAAATTTATTATTCTGCTATTCCAACAGACTCCCTTGTTCTCCTGGAAAAAAAAAATATAAAAACAACAATATACATACCTCTCTGCCATTCAGTCATGTCCCCTGCTGCAATCCATCACAAGGGGTTAGCTAATGCTACCGGCCCTGCTGTAAACCACTGCCGAATGAATGAATTCATCTCTGCGCAGGTGCCTCGGCTGACCGGGGATGAACTAATTAACATGGGAAAGTTTCTGAACTTTTTCCCATGCTGTCAGTTCACCTCCGGTCAGCCGGGGTCTCCGCGCAGCCTCAGTGATTTCAGCGGTAGTTAGTGAGGCTGCGCAGAGTCCCTGGCTGACCTGAGGTGAACTCAGGAGCGTGGGAAAAAGTTCAGAAACTTTCCAACGCTTATTAGTTAATCTCCGGTCAGCAAGGGAGGCTGCGCAGAGATGTATCTATAAACCTAAATTTACCATTATCATAAAGTATACTGTGTCACGAAAAAACAGTCTCAAAATCACTGGAATTTGTTGAAGCGTTCCAGAGTTATCATCACATAGGGACACTGGTCAGATTTAAAAAAATTGGCCCCATCACTAAGGGGCTGAGAACTTTTTCTAAGTTTCTTTAGGGGGAGGAGAAAAAAATGCTCAAAAAACTTGTATTTATCGCAATGCAGATTTCCCATAGACATGAATAGAACCCGTTCTCCAAGTGACTTTGGAATGGATCCGCTCCTAAAATTCCCTTTAAAAAAAAAAGTAAAATAAAAGCCCCAAAGCCACAACATGTGTGAACATAGACTCACTTCACTGTGTGGATGATGGCTCAGGATTGGACATGCTGGGAGTTGTATTTTCTTGGCAAGCGGAGACCACTGCCCGGGGTATTACGGCCGCCATATGGTCTCCGCCTGTAATGGACGTCGTCGTTAGCTTATACGCTGGCATCCGCGGAGAATGGCCGCCCCGGGGGAAGCGATGGGGACCCTGTGGGATACTTTAAAATTGACTTGGAAACTCGGCCAAGAGAACAGCGTGAAGACGCGCGGAGAATAAAGGCTTTCCTTCAATCTCCAAGGAGCCTCCGGCCTTTGGAATGTGTCAGTTTATTCTCTCTGTAGGAAACCTGTCAGCTCCGCTACCTCCACAAAGGTACCATGGGATGGAGGGCTCCGCCGCTGCCCCCCCGCCTCCCCCGAAACAACCATCTCCCTGCGGACTGTACATTTGTATCAAGATGTGAAATATGACTGTTCTCTGTGTCACAGATACAGGTCTGTGGAATGTGTCATTGTTCACACACTGCGCTTTTTAGTTTTCTGTATCCTGCGATGTAACATTTATTATTTCTTTGCCTTTGGGTATTGGTGCAGCAGCGCCTGGCTGCCATGACCGTTCCCTAGTTGACTCCCCCCATATGTTCCACTCTCCCACACTTTTATATCCACCGGATACTTTAGAACTTCTGCACCGGACCAATGGTCGGGCGTACATGGAATAACGGCCTCGCCCTTTATTATAAGCTTTAGGCTGTGTGCACACGTAGCGATTTTTAAGCGTTTTTTCCGCGATTTTCGGCGCGAAAACGCTTAAAAATCGTGTACAGAACGCCCCCCATGCATTCCTATGGTATTCCGCACATGCTGTGCTAATGCTGCGCTTTTTTCCGCGGCGGAATCGCATCGCGGAAAAAAATCGCAGCATGCTCATTCTTTTGTGCGGAATCGCAAAGAATTGCCGCGATTCCGCACCCATAGGAATGCATGAGAATCACTTACTTCCCGCATGTGGCTATGCCCACCATGCGGGAAGTTAAGCGTCTCATGTGCGGTTGGTACCCACGGTGTGGAGGAGAGGAGACTGTCCTCCAGGCCCTGGGTACCATACCCCTGTAAAAAAAAGAATAAAAAATACAAAATCGGGGTATATTTACCTTCCGGTGTCCCGCGCTGCATTCCCGGCCTAGCGTTCCCAGTAATGCCTTGCGGCACAGTCCTGTGATGACGTGGTCTCGCGAGATCGCTATAGCAACGCGAGACTACGTCATCACAGGTCTCGCAAGGCATTACTGGGAACGCTGAGGCCGGGAATGCAGCGCGGGACGCCGGAAGGTAAATATACCCCGATTTTTTATTTTTTTTTTTTAGCATTTTAACATCCTATCTTTTACTATTGATGCCGCATAGGCAGCCTCAATAGTAAAAACCTGGTCACACTTGTCAATCACTATGTTTGACGAGTGTGACCAACCTGTCAATCACTTTCCAAGCGATGCTTCAAATCGCTTGGAAAGTGCTTGAATATCGCACGCGAAAATCGCGGCAAAATCCCGATCATAATCGCGGTGAAATCGCGCGGAAAAAAACGCGCGATTTCTGGGAAGGAGTCCGGTTTTTAGTGATCGTTTTAAAAACGCTACGTGTGCACATAGCCTTAGGGTCTAGAAAATAAAAAGAACTTTTATAAAATTAGATAATCATGGCCACATTAATCTAACAACAGCGCCACCATGGCCCAGAAGGTTCTGCGCAGTATTGCAGCTTGGCCTCATTGATTTCAGTAAAGCTCAGCGGCATGGACAAAGTTTTGTATGAAAGCAGCCATGTTTTTTAGTCGGGATCTAAAGTCACTTGGAACTGTGCAAGGTGGATGGTGAACTCACCAGGTACTGATGATGGAGGAGACGGGCAGTCACCAGGTACTGATGATGGAGGAGACGGGCAGTCACCAGGTACTGATGGAGGAGATGGGCAGTCACCAGGTACTGATGGAGGAGACGGGCAGTCACCAGGTACTGATGATGGAGGAGACGGGCAGTCACCAGGTACTGATGATGGAGGAGACGGGCAGTCACCAGGTACTGATGATGGAGGAGACGGGCAGTCACCAGGTACTGATGATGGAGGAGACGGGCGGTCACCAGATACTGATGATGGAGGCGACAGGCGGTCACCAGATACTGATGATGGAGGCGACAGGCGGTCACCAGATACTGATGATGGAGGCGACAGGCGGTCACCAGATACTGATGATGGAGGCGACAGGCGGTCACCAGATACTGATGATGGAGGCGACAGGCGGTCACCAGATACTGATGATGGAGGTGATGGGCGGTCACCAGATACTGATGATGGAGGAGACGGGCAGTCACCAGGTACTGATGATGGAGGAGACGGGCAGTCACCAGGTACTGATGATGGAGGAGACGGGCAGTCACCAGGTACTGATGATGGAGGAGACGGGCAGTCACCAGGTACTGATGATGGAGGAGACGGGCAGTCACCAGGTACTAATGATGGAGGAGACGGGCGGTCACCAGATGCTGATGATGGAGGTGACAGGCGGTCACCAGATACTGATGATGGAGGCGACAGGCGGTCACCAGATACTGATGATGGAGGCGACAGGCGGTCACCAGATACTGATGATGGAGGCGACAGGCGGTCACCAGATACTGATGATGGAGGTGACAGGTGGTCACCAGATACTGATGATGGAGGAGACGGGCGGTCACCAGATACTGATGATGGAGGCGACAGTCGGTCACCAGATACTGATGATGGAGGCGACAGGTGGTCACCAGATACTGATGATGGAGGAGACGGGCGGTCACCAGATACTGATGATGGAGGTGACAGGCGGTCACCAGATACTGATGATGGAGGTGACAGGTGGTCACCAGATACTGATGATGGAGGCGACAGGCGGTCACCAGATACTGATGATGGAGGCGACAGGCGGTCACCAGATACTGATGATGGAGGTGACAGGTGGTCACCAGATACTGATGATGGAGGAGACGGGCGGTCACCAGATACTGATGATGGAGGCGACAGGCGGTCACCAGATACTGATGATGGAGGCGACAGGTGGTCACCAGATACTGATGATGGAGGAGACGGGCGGTCACCAGATACTGATGATGGAGGCGACAGGCGGTCACCAGATACTGATGATGGAGGTGACAGGTGGTCACCAGATACTGATGATGGAGGAGACGGGCGGTCACCAGATACTGATGATGGAGGCGACAGGCGGTCACCAGATACTGATGATGGAGGCGACAGGCGGTCACCAGATACTGATGATGGAGGTGACAGGTGGTCACCAGATACTGATGATGGAGGAGACGGGCGGTCACCAGATACTGATGATGGAGGCGACAGGCGGTCACCAGATACTGATGATGGAGGTGACAGGTGGTCACCAGATACTGATGATGGAGGAGACGGGCGGTCACCAGATACTGATGATGGAGGCGACAGGCGGTCACCAGATACTGATAATGGAGGCGACAGGTGGTCACCAGATACTGATGATGGAGGAGACGGGCGGTCACCAGATACTGATGATGGAGGAGACGGGCGGTCACCAGATACTGATGATGGAGGCGACAGGCGGTCACCAGATACTGATGATGGAGGTGACAGGTGGTCACCAGATACTGATGATGGAGGAGACGGGCGGTCACCAGATACTGATGATGGAGGCGACAGGCGGTCACCAGATACTGATGATGGAGGAGACGGGTAGTCACCAGATACTGGTGATGGAGATGACTGGCGGTCACCAGATACTGATGGGATTTTCATTTTTTTTGTTAATTCTCTTTGCATTTTGCTACTTGATAAATCTTTGGAACCTTCTTATATTAGAAAACAGCAAAAGAGCAGAAAGGTTTACCCCTCCAGGCCTCCAGACAAATGCAGTGGACCCATATAATTAAGATGGCAACACTGGTGCAAGAATACCGATGAAACAACCGCTCACAGCCTACCAATTCAGGGTGCAGTTGGACCCATTTGGTCTTGTAAACTGCGGTATCTGTTCACATGGCATGCATTTTGATAGCGCTGGGCAGCCTGCCTGAGCTAATAGAAGGGTGTCACTACTAGGCTGGCCTGGCTGCTGTGCATGGCCATAGTGTGAACAGCGCCGCATGCAAGTGTTTTATTGTGCATTAACATTCCAGGCAGCCGCCCCCTCCATGAATTGGTAGGCTGTGAGCGGTTGTTTCATCGGTATTCTTGCACCTGTGTTGCCATCTTAATTATATGGGTCCACTGTATCCTGATAGTGCATTTGTCTGGAGGCCTGGACGGGTAAACCTCTCTGCTCTTTTGCTGTTTTCTATTATTGCAGGATTTTTAGGTCCTCTTTCTGTGCTATTTCAACCTTCTTATATTGCAGATTTCTTCCACTCCTGCCTAAGGGTATGTGCACACGTATTTTTTAGTGCTGCGGATTTGTCCCCGCGGATTTGTAAAAATCTGCAGGTAAATTTCAGGTCTAAAGACCAGCGGGTTACCCTGTGGTTTTCCCCTGCGGTTTATCACCTCTACAATAGAGGAGATGGTAAACCGCAGCAGAATCCGCAGAAAAGAAGTGACATGTCATTTCTTTCTGCGGATTTGAAACCGCAGCAAAACCACGCTGAAAATTCCGCAGCATCTGCACTGCGGTTTCCATTTTACGTAGAGTAAAATGGTACTGTACAACGCAGCAGATTCTGCTGCGGACCCGCAGGGCCAGAAACACTGCAGATCTGTAGCAAAATCCATAACGTGTGCACGTAGCCTAATGCTTTTGCACGGTCCCTCTTACTCAGGAGGGTAATGGCGCTGATGTTGCCACTTCCATCCCCTGCCCCTTGAAAGATCTTGCATTTCGCCTTCACTGTTGTCCTTGTGACAACAATTGTGGATGATGGGAGTTGCCGGCTGCTGGGGGCACAGCTGGGGGCAGCAGGTGACCGTTGTCCGTCCTACGATCAATACTGATCTGTCTTCACTCGTATCACAATATTGATATCGGGGTGAATGTTTCTAATACAGAGGTGACTTGGGGTCTGGGCGGCAGACAGGTTGGATTAGTCCCGTCTGTAGTTAATATTTAATTTCATGTTTATTTTTCGGACGTCTACTGCCCTTGAACTGAGGGAATGTGAAATAAAGACCCCACACCTGCCTCCTCATCAGCTGCTCCGCCAAGAATGACCGCAACGTTATCCTGGCCGGAAGCACTGCGTCTTCTCCAAGTGTAAGAGTCCATACTAAAAGGGATTGTTACTGAAGGGGTCCGGGATAGAGAGGAGACCAGTAGGTGGGAAGGTGCACGCCGAGGGTGCATTGAGTGCATGTGCTGGGTTTGATCAGTCATTCGGTGCTGACAGTGTTATGGAGCCTTCCCTGGTATCACTATGGGGCTCCAGGTGAGGGGCGGCTGAATCCTTTATCGGCCATGCAGAGGGTTAGCTGCCAGCTGAGCATCCGTACAGCAGACCTCTATTCCTTCCCCCTCCTCCATACACATGAACGCTCAGCTCGGCTGAGTGTCCATGTGTTTTCAGCACCAAGAGAGGAGAAAGCCGCTGCCAGACCCCTGAAAATAAAAGGGTCAGCTGTTGTAATATGCCATTTTTTCTGCTTTGTTCTATACCTTATATACTGCCAGATTCTGGCTTTTAGTATTTGATCCATTTATTTTATCTCCTATATTTTCTGTTGTTTTGTTATAATTGTATCCCATAATCCATACCCTTAGTGATCGCACACTAATGTGTGACTGTCTGTGTTCTGCCTGACTGCACACAGACCCCTGAGAACGTCGTCCTCTAATCCTCATCTGTCGGCAGGCCCGGATTGGTAATATGCCCAACCGGGCATTTTCCCGCTGGGCCGCTGTCATGTGGGCCGCTGATGCGGCCACTGGCCTGGCTGTTGTTCCTGCCGCCGGCCCTCTAAGGGCACAGCGGTTATAGTTTCCAACCCTCCTGGGATTTTTCTGTCCCGCACTGCAGGGAGATAAGCCCTCCCTTCCACCCAACGCACCCCACCCCATCCTCGCCCTAGCACAGGACCTGTGATGAGGTCACAGGAGGGGGAGGAGTCAGGGGTAACATGATCAGGAGTCTTTGTCCAGACCCCTGACTCCACCCCTCCTGTGACCTCATCACAGGTCCTGTGCGCACAGCCCTGCCTCTTGGTGTCTGCAGGACTCTGCTGTGCGGAGCCGTATGTGTACGAGGTGTACGGAGAGGAGCCGTGTGTGTATGAGGTGTACGGAGCGGAGCCATGTGTACGAGGTGTACGGAGCGGAGCCGTGTGTGTACGAGGTGTACGGAGCGGAGCCGCGTGTGTACGAGGTGTACGGAGCGGAGCCATGTGTACGAGGTGTACGGAGCGGAGCCGTGTGCGTACGAGGTGTACGGAGCGGAGCCGTGTGTACGAGGTGTACGGAGCGGAGCCGTGTGTGTACGAGGTGTACGGAGCGGAGCCGTGTGTGTACGAGGTGTACGGAGCGGAGCCGTGTGCGTACGAGGTGTACGGAGAGGAGCCGTGTGCGTACGAGGTGTACGGAGAGGAGCCGTGTGCGTACGAGGTGTACGGAGCGGAGCCGTGTGCGTACGAGGTTTACGGAGCGGAGCCGTGTGCGTACGAGGTGTACGGAGAGGAGCCGTGTGCGTACGAGGTGTACGGAGCGGAGCCGTGTGCGTACGAGGTGTACGGAGCGGAGCCGTGTGCGTACGAGGTGTACGGAGCGGAGCCGTGTGTGTACGAGGTGTACGGAGCGGAGCCGTGTGTGTACGAGGTGTACGGAGCGGGGCCGTGCGTACGAGGTGTACGGAGCGGGGCCGTGCGTACGAGGTGTACGGAGCGGAGCCGTGTGCGTACGAGGTGTACGGAGCGGAGCCGTGTGCGTACGAGGTGTACGGAGCGGAGCCGTGTGCGTACGAGGTGTACGGAGCGGAGCCGTGTGCGTACGAGGTGTACGGAGCGGAGCCGGATGTGTACGAGTTGTACGGAGAGGAGCCGCGTGTGTATGAGGCAGGGCCGGGCTGGGACTAAAATTTATTTGAAGTTACACAGGCCCACTAGTCGGGAATCGGGGATGCCGGCCATGTTAGCGGATCATGATATGTCCTGCATTGGGAGGCTCAGGTGGGCACTACAATGGGAGCTGGGCTGCTATAGTATCTTTATAGAATATTTCTTTCTTTCTCATTCTCTGTTCTGTCTTTCCCTCATTTTCTCTCTCTCTGTTCTTTCTTCCCCCTCTTTATTTCTTTTTCTTTCCTCTCTGTTCTTTCTTTTCTTTACTTCTTTCTTTCTCTCTCTTCTTTCTCTCTCTCTCTTTTCTTTTCTCTCTCTGTTTTCTCTCTTCCTTACTACCAGTCACTGTGCCCATAATGCCAGCCACTGTGCCCTCAGTACCAGTCAGTGTGATCAGCAGTGCTAAATGGGTGCGGTTGGGCGTGGACATGGGTGTGACTAGTTGTGAAATGGATGTGGCCGGGGCGTGGCCTAAAATTTGCAGTGGCCGCAGTCTTTGTCCCTCTTTCCCTTCTTCAAAACTTGGGAGGTATGATAGGGGTGGCTTTGACCAGGGGGTCTGGTTGCCCAATGGATAGCAGTTCTGCCAGGAATTCTGTCACCGTGCGTACAAAAGGGGACAGAGCTTTGGGAGGAGTACTGTACCTAAAAGCAATAAATAGGACTGAGCTGAAATACTGGGCACAGCTATGACTGCATGTTATATAGTCGTATTAATCTCCTCTCACTTCTTGTAACCTACAAGTGTACAAAGATATTATATAGTCACCATGTGACTAGTGGGCCTGTGTAACTTCAAATGCAAGGGCTGAATATTAGTCCCAGTCCGGCCCTGTCTGTCGGTCTCTCTGGGTGTCACCGTCTCGTCCTCGGAGCCGCCAGTGACGCTCTGTGGGTGCGGGGCACTCTGAGATCTCACCTGTGAATGCGCCAGAATCACTTTTATTTCTTGCAGTTTTCGGATATGCCGCAGTCGTTACTTCTTTACTCTTCATATATTTTCTGGATTCTGTGACTTATGTATCAGATTATTGCATTAGTTGGTTTCTTGCTGTTAGACCCTGGTAAAGCGCAAAATACACCAAAACATAATCTAACCTAGAAAAATGGTAGTTTCCATAAATTAAGAAGAAAAACCTAAATAAAGAGGAAAACTGAATACCATAAAAAATATATGAATTTTATTGAGAATATTTAAAAAAAAATTCAAAATACAAGCATGGGAACAAAATGTGCAAATAAAAGTCACACAAAAAGGTAAAGTGCCAAAGTACCAGACAAGGTAACAGAAGATACCATGATTTGTTTTGTATAACAAGGTTTGAAGCCACATAAAAATAATGCAAAAGTTTGCACATTAATCTCCCAATATGTAAGGAAAAAAGGCCAAATAAAAAAGTGCTTTAAACAAATCAAACATCGCAGCCAAAGATACTGGATAATATATGCCCCCCAAAAATAGTGAATAGACCTATGCCTTAACGTAATTTAAATCATGATAGGTGTAATAGATCAATCACCATGATAGTTATATGCAAGTTCGCAAGGAAATAAATACATTAACATGTGATCCAGCATGAGTATGGAGGCATGGTATACAACAGAAATGGAATAAGTCTGGTGGTAGGGTGACCGGACACCCCGACGCGCGTTTCGCGTTTAGCTTTGTCCAAGGGGAAAGTGTATACCCCTTGGACAAAGCTAAATGCGAAACGCGTGTTGGGGTGTCCGAGATGTTAGTGGCCCCCAGACCTCCGGGCCCCTGTGCAGCTGCACAATGTCGGCACCTGATCAGATTTTCTGAAATCCGAGTTTGACCCACGTTCATCTAATATGTCTGATGACCCTTATTTCAATTGGTGGTGAAATCAAGCATCTGGATCCTACGGTGAGGGGTTTGGTGTTGTCTCCTAGCACAAGAAGACAAATCTGTTCTCTTCTGCTTCGCTTCCAGATTGTTCTGGTTTCTTCCCGACATTTGCACCGTTCATCGCTGTGACCTGGCGCTATGCATCCTGGACCGAGGCATATGCTGCTTTGTCTCTCGCTTCTCCTGCTGCCGACCAGGGCCGAATCAGGTACATGGGCAGATTATAATATGACGGCACCAGCAGAATAGTGAGTGCAGCTCCGGAGTATAATACAGGATGTAACTCAGGATCAGTTATGTAATGTATGTACACAGTGAATCCACCTGCAGAACAGTGACTGCAGCTCTGGAGTATAATACAGGAGGTAACGTAACTCAGGATCAGTAATGTATGTATACAGTGACTCCGCCTGCAGAATAGTGTGTGCAGCTCTGGAGTATAATACAGGATGCAACTCAGGATCAGTAATGTAATGTATGTACACAGTGACTCCACCTGCAGAATAGTGAGTGCAGCACCGGAGTATAATACTGGCTGTAACTCAGGATCTTTACAGGATCAGTAATGTAATGTATGTACACAGTGACTGCACCAGCAGAACAGTGTGTGCAGCTCTGGAGTATAATACAGGATGTAACTCAGGATCAGTAATGTAATGTATGTACACAGTGACTCCACCTGCAGAATAGTGAGTGCAGCTCTGGGGTATAATACAGGATGTAACTCGGGATCAGTAATGTATGTACACAGTGACTGCACCAGCAGAATAGTGAGTGCAGCTCCGGAGTATAATACAGTATGTAACTGTCACACTCGCGCCTTGGCTGAATGGCGCGAGCCGGGGGTTGTGGCCCCACTGTGCCACAGACCAGACTACCCTGGAAGGGGCGTGACTGCGACAGCTACCTTGGTCTTCACTGGAGCCTCTGATGGTGAGGTCAGGCTTGTGCGGCAGGTAGCTGCCGGGTGCCACTCCAGGGTGGTGTCTGGCTGTGGCTGCTGATCCCACTCGGGAACAGGACACCTGGACAGGTGCGAGTGACAAGCAGGCTGAGACACTGGGCAAGCGGGCACGGCTTGGAGACACTGGGCAAGCGGGCACGGCTTGGAGACACTGGGCAAGCAGGAGTGGTACATGAGAGAACAGGTTTGAACCTGTTCACACAGGAGATGCAGGTATGAATATAGGCAGGAAGGTGTGGTATATGAGAGAACAGGTTTGGACCTGTTCACACAGGAGATGCAGGTATGGATATAGGCAGGAAGGTATGGTATATGAGAGAACAGGTTTGGACCTGTTCACACAGGAGATGCAGGTATGGATATAGGCAGGAAGGAGTGGTATATGAGAGAACAGGTTTGGACCTGTTCACACAGGAGATGCAGGTATGGATATAGGCAGGAAGGAGTGGTATATGAGAGAACAGGTTTGGACCTGTTCACACAGGAGATGTAGGCAGGCAGAGCCGCAGGAGTGCGGAACAGGCAGAGCTGCAGGAGTGCGGAACACAGATAAAGCTGCGAGGGTGCAGATGCACACACAGGGAGGACACAAGGAAAGACACGGCAGAGAAGGAACCACAAACAAGGAGACTGACAGACAGAGGTAAGACTGAGTTCAGACAGAGACACAGGGACAAAGACACAAGGACCAGGATATTCTGAGACAGAGCACGGACAAGGTACAGGGAACAAGACTCAAGGGCCAGGATATTCTGCCTCCTGGCAGGCGGACAAGGTACAAAGCGAGACAGAGTATTCCTACAGAGAAGGAGATACACAGAACAGGGCCTGGCTTCCTCAGCAGCAAGACACTAACTGAGTTTAGACATTGCACAGGCAATGTTTCAGTGGGAGTGGCGAAACTAAATAGTCAAGGGCTCCAGGTCAGGTGATTGGTCAGGGACAGATTACCCAGGTGCACCCAGACTGCATAAGAACCAGAGAGTTCAGGCGCAGCCCCCCTATACACACAGTCAGGAAACATGGAGAGCAAGCAGGAGAACAAGAGGCATAGCACATGGAGCTCAGGGCTGGCAACAGACAGATTTCACAGCATGGCTTGAAGCAGAAAGTAAGTTGGTGTGCGGGGGATGGGAGGCCATGAAGTGATGCCAGCAGGGTTGTTACAGTAACTCAGGATCAGTTATGTAATGTATGTACACAGTGTCTGCATCTGCAGAATAGTGAGTGCAGCTCTGGAGTATAATGCAGGATATAACTCAGGATCAGTAATGTAACGTATGTACACAGTAACTCCACCAGCAGAATAGTGAGTGCAGCTCTGGAGTATAATACAGAATGTAACACAGGATCAGTTATGTAATGTATGTACACAGTGACTGTACCAGTATAATAGTGAGTGCAGCTATGGGGTATAATACAGGATGTAACTCAGGATCAGTAATGTATGTACACAGTGACTCCACCAGCAGAATAGTGAGTGCAGCTCTGGAGTATAATACAGAATGTAACACAGGATCAGTAATGTAATGTATGTACACAGTGATTCCACCAGTAGAATAGTGAGTGCAGCTCTGGGGTATAATTCACAACATGCCTCTGGATCGATACAGTAATCTTTTAATATGGGAAGTCATTGCTAATTTTCTTGCAATACATGAGTGGCGCCACCTAGAGGCGTCATTATGTGAATATTAGTTTCCTGCCACTAATACTATAATTGCTCTTTCTTCCGTCCTTGTAGATGTGACTCTTCGCTTTCTGTCTGAACCGCTTTCGACTGTCCAGATGCCGGGGAGCAGGGTGACGCTGTTTTGCTCTGCAGAGTCGCCGCGGCCACACCTTTCATGGTTATTTAATGGAGAATTGATGGATAGCAGAATGGGTCGAGATGTGGAGGCTCATCCAGGGCAGCTCGCCATCGCGGCTCTCGCTCCCCAGCACGTTGGCCGTTATCAGTGCATGATGAATTCCAGCTCCGGCTCTATAATAAGTGCATCCGCAGCCGTGTCTATGGCCTGTGAGTACTGTGGGCGATGGGGCTATGGATGGACGGAGCTCGGATGCACCGATCCCTCAGCGAGACCTCTCAGGATGAGATCTTAGGGGATCAGTCCAGACGTGTGTGCCATTTTCTTTTCTTGTTTTGCAGATTTGGAAGATTTTACAAACTCCTCGAAAGTCACAGTGACGGTGGATGAAGGAAGCAGCGTGATTATTAACTGCAGCGCCCCCCAAAGTGTCCCCCGTGCCCAGATGCATTATAAAGTGAAAGGGAAATGGCTGGAGCGATCAGCAGGTGCGACCGTGGGCACTTGTGTGATTGCATGGAGAGATGAACCCCATAGCCTAGATTAAATGGTCCCTAGTATAAACATGCCAAGGGGTCCGTCACCGGGTCAGGCGTCCATCAAAATTGTGGTCCTCAAACTCAAGGGGATGGCAGCCATTGGGAGCCCTTTCCATAACAATGTGGTCTCTTATCCACAAGGTGGTTGTCTGAGGGACCTCAGATTTAGGGTCCACAGTCTGACACTACACCCCTCCATCCTGAGACTGGACCCCCCTCTAGTTCCTCAGTTTCCTTAGCTACCTTGTGGTTTGGGAGACCACCATTTGGTTCAGGATAAATAGTTTTGCTCTAGTCCACACTTCTGTGGGGGCTTGCTCACAGCTTTATGGGCCACCTGTATGGTGTGTGTGCCCCTTCACTAGTCAGGCCGCCAGCCGTGCAGCGCAGGCTCATTCTTCATGATTAGTGGCTGTAGGATCTCCTGGTATTCAGCACATGTCACCTCCCGATGGAGATGCCATCGAAGTAGACCCTGCACACACCAGTCCCACATGCGGCACCATCACAGGTCAGGAATTACACACGTTGCCTCTCTATAATAACAGTTTATATCTTTTATGTCTTTAGACAAGTTCCTGATTTTACCTTCAGGAAATCTGCAAATTTTCAATGTGTCCCTGGAGGATCGCGGACCCTATAGATGTGCGGCCTATAATCCAATGACCCATGAGCGGAAAATCAGCGCCTCGGTCTACAAGCTGGCTATAAGAGGTGAGCAGCGTGCATGGGGGGCCGATGGACCCACGTGGTCTCGTCTCCGGGTCTGGACTGTCCTCTTACAGCTCTTCATTTCCTCTGTGCCAGATCCATCTAACGATGACGCCAGTGTTGCCCTGCCAGTCATCACACACAAGGTGTCCGCTCACCTGCACAACTCGCTGACTCTGGAATGTGCGCCCGCGGGCGCCGGTAATCTCCACGTTCGCTGGTATAAAGATGGACGTGATGCTATGGCGGACAGATGGAGGAAACTGTGGTACACCCATCTAGTGATCGAGGATGTGGAAGCCCTGGATGGGGGGAACTACTCCTGCCGGCTGGGACATAACCCTCTGAGAATCGCTCTGGTCAATTATACAGTCACCATTCTAGGTAAGAAGAAGAACTCAAGAGCTGCGCTTCCATGAGAAGTGTGTATTGTGCCGCTCCTCACTGTATCCACAAGGTTTGCCAAGACAACGAGGTGCAGTGTGGGGTCCAAGATTACAGTTAGGGGACTTTGTGTGCCCTTCAGGTATCACCGTCCATGTGCAGCTGAAACTTCTGCATCTCTTATAGGTATGACCCTGGCTGTAGATACGAGTTCTGATACATATTGGACATCCAGAGATGGACGGTCCGCTGTGGTGTACATAGGGGTCATCCAGAGACGGACAGTCCTGGGTGGGGAACATAGGGGGCATCCAGAGACTTACAGTCTGGGGTGGTATGTGTAGGGGGCATCCAGAGAAGGACGGTCCGATGTGTACGTAGGGGTCATCCAGAGATGGAAGGTCCGGTGTGGTGAACATAGGGGGCATACAGAGACGGACGGTCTGGGGTGGCATACATAGGGGGCATCCAGAGATGGGCTGTCCGGGTTTGGGTAAATAGGGGGCATCCAGAGACAGACTGTCTGAACTTGGCTTTAGAGAGGACGCCGGACGAGGAAAGCAATGTACCCAGGCACCTGCGAGTCCTAATAATAGTGTTGGCTTAATGGCGCACATGGAAATGAGTGGATGTGAAGGCATCTATCATCTTTCTGTAGGAACCTCCTTCAGCCTTATAAATTTTTTTTAAAGGGGCCATGACATAGATTTAAGTGGTCCACTGTGTGCCCACCCCTGAGCATCCTACTCTACATGGAGTATGATGGGAAGAGTGGTTGTCACTCGTGAGTGCGGTCATTGCATGCCTGTAGCACCCCAAACCCTTGGGACCTTTCCCGGTGACCTGTTCCCTTGAAGAAGTCTAACATCAAGTTACTTTGTAATTAATTTTCACCTCTTTAATTTGAGGACCCCCGATCATGGATCTTACGAGACCCCTGTAGGAGCGGTTTTATTGACTATTTCACATATTTTATATCTTTAGGGACATTTTCTTCTCGCTTTTATGTATTTTTCTGTTGCGGTCTGAACTCTGCAATTATCTGGATTTATTTCCCGGCTTATGTAATAGACGCGCTCGTTATTTTGGCATGGACACTAGTGCCGCTGGCAGCCGCGCTCACATCCTTGCTGGCACGTTCCCGTTGCCACCACAACAAGCTCTCGATTATGTGAGACAAGGTGTCTGGGTGATGGACGGGCGCATGGAGGGCACAGTTGGCATTATGTCTGCAGGGCCGAGTCCAGCACTAATCGGGGAGATTTACACCAGCTCCTGATCATGTCCATTACAGCCGCCCCTCCCCCCTCTAGTCTCGGGGCGCAGATCTATGGTTGCCTCTGCGTGTCCCTCGCACAGTGCAGGACGTGTCACCTCCAAATGTGGCGGCGTACACCGCTCCCCCGCTCCTCTTGGCACCGGAGTCGTTTTCTTCCATCCGTTCCAGTTTCATATTTATTATGTGATTTTATGTTCGTTGTCCCAGTTCCAGTCGTTGCTGCAATAAAACACCGCTCGGAATGAAGTTTTCAGCTCATAGGAAAATACTTGGAAATTTACGTTTTATTGAAAATCCTTCGTTTCATAATTTATAGAACTTTTTCCTCCTCTAGTTCCTCGATTGTAACGACCGCTAATCCTGATTTCCCGCTGATCGTGTAGATAGTGAGATGGTTCAAATAGTGTACAGGTCGGATGTGTCCATCAGCGGGGACTGGAGATGTTCACCATTATTGGGGTCTTTAGCACCAATGCTTATGCAGTGGAGGCTTCTGGAAAACTCCACCCACTTGTCATTTTTCTTTCTGCTGGGCTGCATCATAGTAATGGCCTCAGCCACTGTGTGGTTGCTACATTGTATCACTGTGGAGCATTTCATAGTGATCTGTGGTCAGGTACTCTCAGCAGCACGGGCAATGACAAGAAAAAATAAAATCTGTAGAAGAAAGCAAGAAAAGTAAGGGAACCCAGTGCACGATACTCCCTCTCACATGCTGTATCTGAACTGCAATGCTCTTGACACCTGTTTCTTTCCTTCTTTTAGGGAAGGCTCATGACTTTTATAGCGGAGACAGCTGTGTCTGCCCCATGGGTACTTGTGCTGCCATGCGGTGCCCGTCTGTGAGCAGCTCCAATACATCCATAGTGTTTTATTGATTAACCCTTTATTTAGCCACAGTTGGACATAGATTGGGGGGACTAGTTTAGGGGGAACTATAAATTAAAATAAAGATCTGACAAGGAGTATAGTCACCATAGAGACACTTGTGCTGCTGCTACTTGTGGGGGCCAATGACTCCTCCAGGGGCACTACTACTCTGGAATGGAGCGTTTTACTGGTAGAAGACCCCTTTAAATGCGGGGCCCCTGCATGACAGATGGGATTACCACTATATGATGTCCTATTGCATTGATGGGCTTAATACCACACACTAACGGATTCCCTGATGTCAATTTTAGGGATCCCCGCCCAGGAAGAGATTGCCTCCTCGGGGGCAGGACTGTAGAGAATAGTCACATGACTACATTGGGCTGTTTTGAATGGCTGAGAGGGTTCATAGAAGGGCGGAGTATTCGTGTTGGCTGTTATTGCGCCCTCTCGTGCTGTAATTACTGTGCAGCTGTAAGATGTCATCAATGTAAAGGGTTTGTGTTCCTTTAGCCAGAACCCAATTTAGTCATTAAGTTGTGAGCAGCACGGTGAATGGCCCAATGACTGTGGAATTGCTGCAGTGTTTCATGGTGATTCGTCGTGGTAACGCTCAGCCGTGGTCTCTGAGGAATGGCTTATAAGGAAAGATTAGTTATAGCGCGGCCTGTCCCTTTAAGATGCCGATCTTCTCCATTCAGTACTTATGCTTTATTATTATAGGATTATTTATACATTTGCCCCTTTTTTTTCTTTGCAGAAGTCCCATCTATATCGCACCCCCCCGAGGACCAGTCTGTGCTTCTGGGCGCAGATGTCACTTTTACCTGTGAGTGGCAGGGTAGCCCACCTCCTACCATCACCTGGCTGCACAACTCCGAGACGCTGCATCCGTCCTCGCGTCTCCGCCCATCAGGGAGCAAACTCCACATTACAGGCGTGATGGCGAAGGATTCTGGGATGTATCAGTGCATGGCGGATAATGGCGTAGGGGCGGCACAGGCGGCAGCAAAACTCCGGGTACAATCAGGTGGGTGAAAATATAAAAACTGATGATTGTTGCATCGCACCGAGTTTTAAAACATCTTCAAGGGGAAGTTTTGTCTCCTCTGCAAATTGCAGATCATGTTTGCAGAACATTGGGCTGATATAAAATGCGCTGCTCCACTCTGAGAGATGCTGCCATCTAAAGCTAGTGGCATTTCTAGTCTCCTCTCTTCCATTCCATATACAGCAATACAAGAGCGCCACCTACTGTCCGATCTGAGCTTTGCATCGATACTTAGTAATAAACTGTGAGAAGCTGGTTGTGGCGAGCAGGAGGAGGCAGGCAGGTCCCCTTTTTGGTCTTTTATGATAGAAGTCTTTACTCGAGCAATTACTGAGATTATTGACCTTTTACACCGGACTTTCTACAATAATAACAATCAAGAAATGATGAGTTAAAAGGGACAAATTCACGAACACGTCCCTACAAAGTGACAAAGTCCTGGAAGTGTAACTACACTTTTGTGATATTTTGAAGTCCCTCCAATGCGCTGATTATGGGGTCCAGGGACCCTCACAGATTGCACAAACCTCCGGAAAGAAGGGCTCAGTGAGTGCACTCAGAGGTGTATAGCGTCCTCACACTCTCTGTGGAGTCTGTACTCAAGCTCTTCTATCTTGGGGACTGAGTGATCATTGGGGGTCTTGTTCCTGATTTGCCATTCTGAGTCCTGGGAAAGCTGGGTGGTTGGAGCGGCGGCCCTGTGGTTGGAGCGCCGGTCCTGTGGTGGGAGCGTCAGGTCTGTGGTGGGAGCGTCTGTTCTTGTTTTGCATCCTGTAGTGTAACCATTTAATTCCTTCCAGAATCCGGCTCCAGACCCTCCATTGTGTCGCCCCCTATAAGTCTTAGCGTTGTGAATGGAGAATGGGTCACCCTGACCTGCAACGCCACTGGTCAGCCTACACCCATCATCCGCTGGTTTGACGGCACTGGACCCATCAGTAGTCACCCATTCCATATCCTGCGTCCTAAACCGCGCAAGTCATCGCAGTCCAGGGTGGCGGGCAGCGGCGGCCCTGACCCCGTACATGTGGTCATGTCTCAGGCGGGGTCCAGCTCCTTGCACATCCCTGCAGTCCGGGGGCAGCACGCTGGCCGATATGTCTGCGAGGCGTCTAATCAGTTTGGATGGACCCGAGCAGAAGCCACACTAACCGTCGGTAAGTTCTTCACCGTAAATTGTGATTTCTTCTCCAAACATCTAATGAAATGATAAAGGCATCATAGCATCAATGTGACGGCACGGGTCCAACGTGTAACTCGCCATCAGATATCGCATGCTGCTCCGTAGGAACCAGAAACAGCCCATCCTGGACTGGGCTTTTGGGGCCCTTCACATGTTTTAGTTTGGGGCCCATTGGCATAATGACTGGTCCCTGCGTTACTGTGGGCCTTGGTCAGAGCCATATTTTGCCCCCTACTTGACATTGTCTTGCATTGCGCCCATATAACAATATCTGACACCTTGTATTTCCCAAGCCTCTCGCTGTCTCATGTGTCAGGTTTTGCTCTCCGGGGGGGGCTGTATTATTCCGAGCACTTCATGTGTGGCCCCCCCACCTCGTCCACCCATCTCATACTGTTTGGTGATGGTATTTTCACGGCCTCACAGGCGGCCGGTGCTGGAGCTGATTACCTGCAGTTTCTGTCTGCAGAGGTCATTCATGCTGCTCGCCCTGTATGTGTGCAGCCTGTGTACGGGGGGATGAATTGCAGGTATGTCCCACTGTGTTTCTCCATTATATCTGCTCCTGGGAAAGCTGGGTTCCCGGCCAGAAGGCTGCCATTACACCAGCACCATCCAGCTTTTCAGACTTCTGAAGGTCACATCTTCCTAATCCTGCAGTCCTCCATCCATCACCGGGCAGATTTGCCTTTCGGGGCTCTGGGACAGCTGGGTAACAACCTATATGGCTGCCATTACAGGTCATATTAAGATTGTCACCCAGCTGTTTCAGACTTCTGGCCAATCTGCTTAGTTAAGGGATTATTTATCCCTCTGCTCCTGCGTATCAGTCAGATTTGCCTTTTAGGACTTGGACAGTTGGCTGACAATTAATATGGCTGATGTTACAGCTTTCAGGTAAGATCGCCACCCAACTTTTTCAAACTTCTACTTAGTTGGGAAATTTTTGCTGTCATTGCGGAGATGGGCATCCAACCTATCAGAGCTCCTGAATGGCTGACCTGCCTAGTGACATTGTGTCCCGTTCTTTGATAAATGGTACATTTGCCGTTATGGACACTGGGGTGTCTGGGTGAAAACCAATGTGACCACATTTATTAATGCCATCCAGGTTTCCTAGACTCCTGAAGTGCAGAACTGCTTGGTTATGAAGTCTGCTGTGATGTCCACTATATTGGTGATCACCCCGCTCTCCGAGGGGCCGGATAGTTTGGGGCGCACATTGATTAATGCATTTAATCGGAAGGATTTGAATTGTTGCATTTAATCCATTAGTTCCCTATGAGATGAGCACGATACGTTTGGATGTGGCCCCCAGGACTACTGAAGACCCTGCCATTGCCAGCACTGCCCCCACAGAAAAGCCTGTCAATGCCACCATGTTACCGGAAGCTCCCATCATCCTCAGCCCACCACAGGCCACCAAACCGGACATGTATTTCTTGGTGTGGCGATCAGGACGTGATGGCGGCCTACCAATCAATGCCTACTTTGTGCGCTATCGGAAGGTGAGCGCCATCATGTACTTTAGTATGGGAAGGAGCAGGATTCCCCGAGGTACACTCCTACAGGTTACTAAACCATCTCTCACCTCCATAGTTGGATGATGATGGAAATGTGGCGGGATCCTGGAATTCCATACGAGTCCCAGCCAGCGAGAATGAGTTCCACCTCACAGACCTGGAGCCTGCCAGCCTGTATGAGGTGTTGATGGTGGCCAGGAATGCAGCGGGCGAGGGGCAACCCGCTATGCTCACATTCCGGACCAGCAAAGGTGAGCCATGTCCCTTACTGCTCCCGAGTTACCTCCTGTATTATACTCCAGAGCTGCACTCACTATTCTGCTGGGGCAGTCACTGTGTACATACATTACATTACTGATCCTGAGTTACATCCTGTATTATACCCCAGAGCTGCACTCACTATTCTGCTGGTGCAGTCACAGTTTGCATACATTACATTACTGATTCTGCATTACATCCTGTATTATACTCCAGAGCCTCACTCACTATTCTGCTGACTTCAGAGCTGAAATCTCCCACATCCCCTGGTCCACCGCAACACATGTTTAATTTCTTTGTCAGGCGAAGATTTCTAGATTTGCCTCCTGACGAAGAAGTGAAACGTGTGTTGGGGCGGCGGGGATGCCACACACAAACTCCTTATTCATGAAATACTGCCTTCTACTTTATACTAATAGCCTAGTTCTATAGGGAACAGTATATTCCTCTACTAAATGCTATACATTAAGGGGCTTTAATTGTACTGCGGTGTGCAAGCTATATTATCACTGGATTATACAAAGTGTGCTGGTTTTCCCTGCTTGGTATGCAGTCACCTTGAATGCTTGAGTGTTATATACACTTATTTTTAATCATGTTCAAATAAATTCGTTTTTTATTGTCATCATATGCTGTAGCTTATATATTTGATTCAGTTTTTGTGCCACCTAACTTGATCTATGGGTTTATTGGTGTAGTTATCATTGTGCAGCTGATGTAGAAAATCTAACTGTCCTCCAATATAGCAGCTTTTACTTGGTGTGTGCTCACAAGCTTGCTGACTGTTTCCCAAATGGCCCGGTTGTATTGTGTATGCCTGTCCACTCATCAGCACATGTAATATTTTGCAGCACAACCTGACATCAGACTGTTCTTTACTTTGCACAGAGAAGAACTCGTCCTCCAAGAACACCCTGGCTCCTTCCCCTCCAGTCGGAGGACACAAACAAGTCATTTCACCGGTGCAGAAGGACTCTGTTCGGCACAGCAGTGGTGAGTCCGTCCACAGTGACATTTCGTAGTCAGTCTGGCTGTATTCAACTGTGCTGAAGTCCGACGCGTCTAGGTCTAAAATGGCTGATAACAGAGAACAATACACAGTGGTCACCTGTATAGTGGCGAAAAAATTTATTTAGTCAGCCATCAGTTGTGCAAATTCTCCCAGTTAAAAAGATGAGAGTCCTGTAATTGACATCATAGGTAGACCACAACTATGAGAGTCAAAATAAGAAAACAAATCCAGAAAATCAACTTGTCTGATTTGGCAACGTTTATTTTCCAAATTTTGGTGGAAAAATAAGTATTTGTTCCCTAAAAGCATGCAAGATTTCTGGCTCTCACAGACCTGTAACTTCTTTAAGAGGCTCCTCTGTCCTCCACTCATTACCTGTGGTAATGACACCTGTTTGAACTTGTTAGGCCTTTTTCACATTTCCGTTTTTTGACGTGAGTGTAAATCCGCCAGAATGTGAAAAAACGGATCCGTTTCTGTTGTGGCACAAACGGAGGCCACCGGATCCGTTTTTTTTTTTTTTTTGACCGATCCGCATTATCTGCTAGTGGTGGAAATTTAAAGGAACACGAGCCTGGAAAAAGGAGAGAGAGAGAAAAAAAAATAAAAGGTTTCATTGTCCGTCCACTGAAGTACCATCCGTCAAAATCCGCCGCTAATGCAAGTCAATGGAAAGAAAACGGATCCGCCAAAAAAAATGGCGGATCCGTTTTTTTTTGCAAAACGGCGGATTTTGACTGATGGAATCATAGAATCATAGAATCGTAGAGTTGGAAGGGACCTCCTGGGCCATCTGGTCCAACCCCCTGCTCAAAGCAGGATTCGCTAAATCATCCCAGTCAGATGTCTTTCCAGCCTCTGTTTGAAGACATCCATTGAAGGAGAACTCACCACTTCTCGTGGCAGCTTGTTCCACTCATTGATCACTCTAACTGTCAAAAAGTTTTTTCTAATATCTAATCTGTGTCTTCTCCCATTCAGTTTCATCCCATTGCTTCTAGTCTTTCCTTGTGCAAATGAGAATAAAGTTGATCCTTCTACAATGTGACAGCCCTTTAGATATTTGTAGACAGCTATTAAGTCTCCTCTCAGTCTTCTCTTTTTCAAACTAAACATTCCCAAATCCTGCAACCTTTCCTCATAAGACAGGGTTTGCAGACCGGTCACCATTCTGGTCGCTCTTTTCTGAACTTGCTCCAGTTTGTTGATGTCTTTTTTAAAATGTGGTGCCCAAAACTGGACACAATATTCCAGATGAGGTCTGACCAAAGAGGAGTAGAGGGAAATAATGACTTCACGTGATCTAGACTGTATGCTTCTGTTAATACATCCTAGAATTGCATTTGCCTTTTTTGCTGCTGCATCACACTGTTGACTCATATTCAGTCTGTGATCTATTAGTATACCCAAGTCTTTTTCACATGTGCTGTTGCTTAGCCCTATTCTTCCCATTCTGTATATGCTTTTTTCATTTTTATTGCCCAGATGTAGTACTTTGCATTTTTCCCTATTAAAAACCATTCTGTTAGTTGCTGCCCACTTGTACAGTTTATTTATATCTTTTTGAATCCTCTCTCTCTCTTCTCTAGTATTAACTATCCCTCCTAGCTTTGTGTCATCAGCAAATTTAAACAGTTTACCCTCAATTCCTTCATCTAATTCGTTGATAAAGATGTTGAACAATACAGGGCCCAGGACAGAGCCCTGTGGTACCCCACTTGACACATTCTTCCAACTGGATGTGCAGCCATTTACGACCACTCTTTGGGTCCGATCACTAAGCCAGTTATGAATCCACCTAACAGTTGCCTTGTCCATTCCATACTTAGTCATTTTTTCAATAAGGATTGTATGAGATACTTTGTCAAATGCTTTGCTGAAGTCAAGATATACTATATCTACAGCATTTCCTTGATCCACCCAATCAGTGATTCCGTCATAGAAGGAAATTAAGTTAGTTTGACATGACTTATTACAAACCCATGCTGACTCTGTTTAATCACTTCATTCTTATCCAGGTACTGACATACATGTTGTTTAATAATCTGTTCAAAGATCTTTCCTGGTGTAGAAGTCAGACTCACCGGCCTATAGTTGCCTGGGTCCACCTTCTTCCCCTTTTTGAAGATAGGAACAACATTTGCTCTTCTCCAGTCTTCTGGGACTTCTCCTGTTCTCCAAGAATTTTCAAAGATTATGGAGAGGGGTTCAAAAATTTCTTCTGCTATCTCCTTCAGTATTCTGGGGTGTAATTAATCTGGACCTGGAGACTTGAATTCATTTAGGTTAGCTAAGTGTTTCCTCACTATCTTTCTGTTTATAGATATCCTGGATTCCTCTATTCCCTTAATAGGACAGTGAAGAACAGTTGATGTTACATCTCCTTTCTGAGAGAAAACAGATGCAAAATAGGAATTTCAAAGTTCGGCCTTCTCAACATCCTGTCTTACCATTTCATCATTTTCATCTTGTAAAAATCCATAGCATCTTTGACTTTTCTTTTACTTTTGACATATCCCCAAAATCCTTTATTATTGCTTTTGACATCTCTTGCAAGCCTCAATTCATTTTCAGCTTTAGATAATCTGATTTGTGCCCTGCAGGTTCTGCAGACAGCATTATATTCTTCTTTAGATATGCCTCCCTCTTTCCGTTTTATAAACATTTTTTTCTTCCTTTTTAGCATGTGCTTAAGTTCTGTGTTCATCCATCCTGGTTTCCTTAAATGCTTCCTATTCTTCCCTCTTTTCGGAATTGTTAACAATTGTGCTTTGAGAATTTCACTTTTCAAGATTTCCCATCCTTCCTGGACATTTTTGTCTTTAAGGATATCCAGCCATTGGATCCCTCCAATTCTCTTTCTGAATCCCTTAAAATCTGCCTTTCTGAAATCTAACCTTGACGTCTGAGTCTTCACAGGTCTTCCTCCTCTAGTTATCCAAAATTCTAAAATAGCATGGTCACTACCTCCTAGGGTCCCAGCCACTTTTACCTCCTCAACCATTTCCTCCCTGTTTATAACAACAAACGGAACAACAAACGGAAATGTGAAACAGGCCTTATCAGTATAAAAGACAGCAGTCCACAACCTCAAACAGTCACACTCCAAACTCTACTATGGTGAAGACAAAAGAGCTGTCGAAAGACACCAGAATCAAAATTGTAGCCCTGCACCTGCTGGGATGACTGAATCTGCAACAGACAAGTAGCTTGGTGTGATGAAATCAACTGTGGGAGCAATAATAAGAAGACATACAAGACCACTGATAATGTCCCTCGATCTGGGGCTCCACGAAAGATCTCACTCTGTGAGGTCAAAATGATTACAAGAACGATTAGCAAAAATCCCAGAGCCACACGGGGGACCTAGTGAATGACCTGCATAGAGCTGGAACCACCATAACAAAGGTTACTATCAGTAACACATTTCGCCGTCAGGGACTCAGATCCTGCAGTGCCAGACATGTCCCCCTGCTTAAGCCATTACATTTCCGGGCCCGTCTGAAGTTTGCTAGAGAGCATTTGGATTATCCAGAAGAGTATTGGGAGAATGCCATATGGTCTGATGAAACCAAAGTAGAACTGTTTGGTTGAAACAAAACTCGTCGTGTTTGGAAGAGACAAAATGCTGAGTTTCATCCAAAGAACACCATACCTACTGTGAAGCATCGGGGTGGCAACATCATGCTTTGGGAATGTTTCTCTGTAAAGGGACCAGGACAACTGATCCATGTACATGAAAGAATGAATCCCATGTATCATGAGATTTTGAGTGCATACCTCCTTCCATCAGCAAGTGCATTGAAGATGAAACATGGATGGGTCTTTCAGCATGATAATGATCCCAAGCACTCCGCCAGGGCAGCGAAGGAGTGGCTTCGTAAGACGCATATGAAGGTCCTGGAGTGGCCTAGCCAGTCTCAAGATCTCAACCCCATAGAAAACCTTTAAAGGGATTTGAAAGTCCTTGCTTCCCAGCGACAGGCCCAAAACATCACTGGTCTAGAGGAGATCTGCATGGAGGAATGGGACAACATACCACCAACAGTGTGTGCCAACCTTGTGAAGACTTGCAGAAAACGTTTGACCTCTGTCATTGCCAACAAAGGCTATATAATAAAATATTGAGATGAACTTTTATTAATGACCAAATACTTATTTTCCACCATAATTTGCAAAATAAATCTTGCTAAATCAGACAAGGTGATTTTCTGGATTTGTTTTCTCATTTTGACTCTCATTGTTGTGGTCTACCTATGATGTCAATTACAGGCCTCTCTCATCCTTTTAAGTGGGAGAACTTGCACAATTGGTGGCTGAATAAATACTTTTTTTCCCCTCACTGTATATGTATGGCTGGTTTCAAATTTGCATAACTGTATGCAGCATTTGATCCGCATAGATCGTCATGCGTCCTGTGTATCCATGACTATTCATCCACTCCAGAATCCAGAACAAACTTATTACCCTCACCCACAAAGCACTCCATGGCTCAGCACCAACCTACATCTCCTCCCTTGCTTCAGTCTACCACCCTACCCGCACCCTCCGTTTTGCTGATGACCTGAGGTTAGCATCCTCAATAATCAGAACCTCCCACTCCCGTCTCCAAGACTTTACACGTGCTGCGCCAATTCTTTGGAATGCACTTCCCAGGTCAATACGATTAGTCCCCAATCCCTACAATTTTAAGCGTGCCCTGAAAACGCATTTATTCAGACTGGCCTATCGTCTCAACATATTAACCTAATCTATCCCTGTGTGGCACAGCCAAAAGTTTTACCATAACCAGGTTCCCCGCATCATGTTCCCACATGCTTTATGCATCCATTAGCCCTCTGTGTCTGTAATGTTACACACTTAACATTATGGCTGGTCCATACAATCAGGGCAACTGTTACCACCCACCTTTCGTGTCTCCCTTTTTTCCTCATAGATTGTAAGCTTGCGAGCAGGGCCCTCATTCCTCTTGGTATCTGTTATGATCTATGTAACAATAATGTCTATTGTCTGTACAAATCCCCTCTGAAATGTAAAGTGCTGCAGAATATGTCGACCCTATAGAAATAAAATTTATTATTATTACATATATTTAACGTGGTGTACGCAGGGACATGCGTTTGCATGCTTTTGGGTACACATGCATCGTTTCGTGGTGCGCGGTGAACGCAACATGTTGCATTTTTTGAGGCTTCAAAAATCCGTCAAATATGTGCAGGCATGCGCATGCGGATGACGGCGTAAAAAAACCGCATTACTGTTCAATACGCATGTGTTATTCAAAATACGTATAGAAAACCCATGAGACATGCCCATTTTTGTCTGATGTCATATCAAAAGCAACAACGCAAACACATGCAAAAACTCATACAAACACATGCACACACAGCGTTTTTTCCTGTCATGTGAAGGATGATGCGCATAAAAAACACTGCGTAAACATGCGCATGCGGATGATATGCTGCGGACTCAAACGCTAATGTGAACCTAGCCTATGAAGGCTGTGCCAATCAGATGTGTTAACCCTTCACAGTAATGCTCAGGATGGAGATGGCGCTTCTTTTTTTGACCTGTGATATTTCTTGTGTTTCTCTTTTCTCTCCTCACTAATCTTCTCTTTATTTCCTGCAATCTTTGTCCAAAGGGGATTGTGTTGTGTAAGTATCTAGTGTCCGGCCGAGACGACCGCTACATCCATCCCCTCCCCCGTCACTAACACTATTCTGCGCTACATTCACCTCATCTCTGTGACCCACATCCTTGTTTCCTTGTGCACCCCTGGGTACTTGGGGAACTGAGGAGTCATGAAGTTCTTAGTTTATTATTTTTAATGTTAATTAAAGATGGAGGAAAATGAATCAGAAGTAGTAGAAGTCGCTTGGTTTATACAACAATATGCATTACAACGTAGGGAAAAGGCTGGTGTAAGAAGAGGGTGCTATGACTGGAGTAGGGCAGGAATACAGCAGAGGTTGGTTGTACAGGGGAAGCAACAGAGTCGCAGGCAGTGCAGGAGAGGCAGCATGGTCGCGGGCAATGCAGGAGATGCAGCAGGGTTATGGGCAGTGCAGGAGATGCAGTAGGGGTCATGGGCAGTGCAGGAGAGCCGCCAGCAATGCAGGAGATGCGTCAAAGTCGTGTAAGAATTGTGGGCAGTTGAGATGCCGGCAGTGCAGCCAAGCCACCAGCAGTGCAGGAGAGGTAGTATGGGTGGCGGGCAGTGCAGGAGATGCATCAGAGTCGTGGGCAGTGCAGGAGATGCAGCAGGGTCACGGCAGTACAGGAGATGCAGCAGGGTCGTGGCAGTGCAGGAGATGCAGCAGGGTCGCGGCAGTGCAGGAGATGCAGCAGGGTCGCGGGCAGTGCAGGAGATGCGTAAGAATCGTGGGCAGTTAAGGAGATGCCTGCAGTGCAGCCAAGCCACTGGCAGTGCAGGAGAGCCGCCGACAATGTAGGAGTTGTGTCAAGAGTCGTGGCCAGTGCAGGAGATGCAGCATGGTCGTGGGCAGTGCAGGAGATGCAGCAGAGCCGCAGACAGTGCAAGGGATGCAGCAGGGTCGCGGGCAATGCAGTGAACGCAGCAGTGTCGCCGAGCTGGCTGTACAGCAGAGATGGGACGTGTGGAGTTGTCCGGTGCTGCAGAGACATCAGTAATGTTCATGTTTTACCCTTTTGTTCTGCATTCAAAGTTCTAAATTGCATTTCAATCCCCCACTTTTAGTCCCTGAAGCCCCTGACCGGCCCACCATCTCCACTGCATCTGAGGCCTCCGTATATGTGACATGGATCCCAAGAGCGAACGGCGGATCCCCAATAACCTCCTTTAAAGTGGAGTATAGGAAAACTGGGAAGGCCTGGATGATGGCTGCAGAGAACATCCCTCCGTCTATGCTGTCGGTGGAGGTGTCTACCCTGGAGCCAGGTATGATTAGAGCTGCATGTAGCTGTGACCTGGCGCTGGATGGGTGTTGTAACCTGCTGAGCATATTTAGTCCTCTTCACAGGTGCAGTGTATAAATTCCGAGTTATCGCCATTAATACATATGGGGAGAGCCGGCACAGTACAGTGTCCCGACCGTATCAAGTGGCTGGATACAGCAGCCGCCTCCCCAACCCCCTGATCGTCGGTCCTCGTATTGACCACACGGAGGCGGTGACGGACTCAGAGATCCTACTGAAGTGGACGGTGAGCGACTCTCCACCTCCTCTTCGCGCTCCTTATGTTTGGGTTGACTTAAAGCTTTCTTCTATTTTTCCAGTACATTCCAGCAAACAACAACAACACCCCGATCCAAGGCTTCTACATCTACTACCGGCCCACGGACAGCGACAATGACAGTGACTACAAAAGGGACATGGTGGAAGGTGAGCACCGGGGGACAGAGGTCTGGGGGGGCTGACGGGCGCATGGTGAATGCAGCGGGTGAGGAAGAAACCAGAAATCTAATTACATCTAATTACAGGAACCAAAAAGCAGCATCAGATCAGTCACCTGCAGCCGGAGACCTCGTATGACATCAAGATGCAGTGCTTCAACGAGAGGGGAGCGAGCGACTACAGCAACGTGATGATCTGCGAGACCAAAGGTGAGCAGGCAGAGGCGGGAAATGGCAGGCCCCCCCAGTTATTGAGACCGTTGTGGGAAACGCAGGCTCCCTAGTCATCGAGACCGAGGTGGGAAACGGCAGGACACCAGTCACTGAGACTGAGGTGGGAAACGACAGGGCCCCCAGTCACCATGACCGAGGTGGGAAATGGCAGGGCCCCCAAGTCGTCGCAACCGAGGCTTTACACCCCCCCCGTGTAGACGAGTACTGCGCCAAACTCATTAAGAGGCGCACACCGCCCCCATAAATGATTCTCCACTCATTGGGTGGGCTACCCTTGCAAGCCGCCCTTGCAGCTAAGCTCTGCTCACTTTTCAAGAAGATGGTGTATCTGCCCATGACGGGCGTAAAAACACAAAAGTGCAAAATATGAGCGAAATTTTAGTTTTATATCAAAATTCTGGTGAAAACGGATAAATTAGCCTCTAGATCTGACGCGCTGACACTCTGGGTGCAGGGTAAGAGTGCCGATACTCTGGGTGCGGGATACGGATGCCGGCATTCAGGGTGCACGCTAACGTATAACCGCATTACATTACAGCCCGCAGGAGTCCTGGAGCCTCGGAGTTCCCGATGCTGCAGCTCAGCACTCCTTCCACCATAGAGCGAGGAGGGCAGGGAAGCTCCAGCTCATCCAGCACACTGGCGCGGAGCGGCGACATGCTCTATGTGATCGTGGGCTGTGTGTTAGGCGGGATGGTTCTGATCCTGATGACCTTCATCGCTATATGTCTCCTGAAGCATCGGCAGCAAAGTCTCCTGCACAGTAAGTTCTTATAAAGCCATAAGCAGAACTTTTAGCTATGAGCACAAATAATGGAGGAAAGTTACTGTAGAGAGAATGAAGAGGACACTGCACAGACTACAAATCAGCTACATGCAGAATAAGAAGGAAATGGAGGCAGAATTTAGCTGAAAGGTGCAGAATAGTGAGTGCAGCTCTTGAATATAATACAAGATGTAACTCCAGATAAGTAATGTAATTATGTACACAGAGACTGCAACAACAGAATAGTGAGTGCAGCTCTGGGGTATAATGCAGGATGTAACTCAGGATTAGTAATGTAATGTATGTACACAGTGACTGCACCAGCACAATAGTGAGTGCTGCTCTGGAGTATAATACAGGATGTAACTCAGGATCAGTACAGGATCAGTAATGTAATGTATGTACTCAGTGACAGCACCAGCAGTATAGTGAGTGCAGCTCTTGAATATAATACAAGATGTAACTCCAGATAAGTAATGTAATTATGTACACAGAGACTGCAACAGCAGAATAGTGAGTGCAACTCTGGGGTATAATGCAGGATGTAACTCTGGATCAATAATGTAATGTATGTACACAGTGACTGCATCAGCAGAATAGTGAGTGCAGCTCTGGAGTATAATACAGGATGTAACTCAGGATCGGTACAGGATCAGTAATGTATGTACACAAAGACTGCACCAGCAGAATAGTGAGTGCAGCTCTGGGGTATAATGCAGGATGTAACTCAGGATCAGTAATGTAATGTATGTACACAGTAAATGCACCAACCGAATAGTGAGTGCAGCTCTGGAGTATAATGCAGTATGTAATTTGATTATTACATACGAACATGTAATCTGTGATCCAGATGATATCAGATACTTATTCTTGTCCCCGTTGGACTTTCTTTCTGCAGAGTTCGAGCCTCCTGGTTATCTCTATCAGGGGTCAGATCTGAATGGACAGATGATTGAATATACCACTTTACCAGGAACAAGCCTCATCAATGGGAACATTCATGGAGGGTATATGGGAAATGGGAGCATCACCAATGGCTGCCCTCACATGCATCACAGCGTCCATAATGGAGTAAACGGCATCCTAAGTGGAGAATTATATACGACCTGTCCTAATTCTCTTAAGGGAACGTGTCCTGTGTATGAACAATTACCACACTGCATCTCCAATGTACGTCCGCCGTAGTATTGAGAACCCGGTGTATAATAGCGAGCTTCATATCTTATTATACAGACTGTGACGTCGGGGATGTTTTGTATTCCAGGGCGGTGTTGTATATTCATCTGTACCCCAGACAGACCCGTCTGAGTGCCGAAACTGCAGAAACTGCTGCAACAATAACAGGTCAGTTACAGAGGGGGCTGTGTGTTCCTTCTCTGTCTTGGTGCTTTCCTGGCTAGTGCAGTACAATGATTTCTAGCGGCTTAGTACATTCCCAGCCGTGTCCTCTCCTCCACTCTGTAGCACTTGTCTTTTGGTTGACATTCTGAGCCTTTGCTTACAAGTTGTCATTGGAAATGGCCGGCTAAGGATTCTTGTTGATTCTCTGGGGTTAGCATTGCCATTGTGCCAGTGTTGAGGAGATAGGACTGGAGTTGTTTGGTCTGGAAAATGGGTCTCGAGACTTGCATCGTAGACTTGCCAGCCCAACTTGAAGGGCTAGGACTATTGTGTTGCTCGGCTTAGGGGGGTTTAGACTGACCTTGAAGTTTGAACTGGAATTAGGCAGTGCTGTAATTCAGTTTGGAATCTGGGGTTGATGACCACCCATATTGTCTTCAGATACTGAACAGCCCAGACACACTTGGTTGAGACCTTGATGATCCATCTTGAGTGCTCTCTGCCATTCGTTATCACAGCCTCATGACTACAAGATATTATTTCTTCTTTTCTTTCAGGTGTTTTAATAAAATCAATGACTCTTACAGCAGCAATGGCGCAGCAAGGGCTCTGTACCAAGAGGAGACCCAAGAAACCAAACCACTTAGTCCTGCGTCAGCACCCGTGAACTTGTCATCTGGCGAGCCTGAATATTCATCAGAAGAAGCGGTGGATCTGAAAAAGCAGGATGTACAGGCCTCGGCCCAAGCCCCTCACCAGGACAGGACACCAGAGATGAAAGCCACCAATCCTGAAGGTGAGGGCAATAATGGCGCCGAGGTGGAGTCTCTGTGGTTGGTTTGACGATTGAGAATTTACAGTTCTATTTATTAAGGGAAGGTCACAATTATATGTAGAATGTAAAGAGCCAAGTGTGAATAGAGCGCAGAGGTCTCCTGGTCCGACATGCTGATAAAGAAGATGAAGAAGACTGCAGGTCGTAGGCAGAGAGATTCTCCTGGTGGAGCAGAGAAGATGAGAATAAAAAACTCTCATGGGCAGAGCAGGCCGCATGGTGACCACAGAGCACATCAGAGTGATGTTCTGTAGATAAGGGTATAGCTTCAAATTGGGATGGTTAAAGGGGTTGTCCACTACTCAGAAAGCCCCTTCTTAAATGCTTAAGAAGGAGGGGAGGACATGGGAGAGTAGTAGAGCATGGACGAGAACAAGGTGGAGGATAGAGGATGAGGGAGAGTAATAGAAGTTGGTGGGTAGAAGACGAGGATTTGGGGGAGTAGTAGAGAATGGATGACAACGAGGATGTTGTGGGGGATAGAAGACGAGGATATGGGGAGTAAGAGGATGGAGGAGGACATGGGAGAGTAATAGAGGCTGGAGAAGGATGAGGACATGGGAGAGTTATAGAGGATGGAGGAGGATGTGGTGGAGTATTGAAGATGAGGATATGGGAGAGTAGTAGAGGATGGAGGACGACGATGACATGGTGGAGGATAGAAGACTAGGATATGAGAGAGTAATAGAGGATGGAGGACATGGAGGATAGAAGACGTGGATATGGGAGAGTAGTAGAGAATGGAGGATGACAAGGACATTGTGGAAGATAGAAGACGAGGATATGGAGAAGTGCTACTCTTCCATGTCCTCGTCCTCCTCCATCCTATATTACTCCACCATATTCTCGTCTTCTATCCTCCTCCATCATCTATTATTCCCCATATCTTCATCTTCACCACACCAACCTCTACTACTCTCGCATATTATCCTCCACCACAATGTCATCGTTGTCCTCTATTACTCTCCCACACCC
This sequence comes from Dendrobates tinctorius, assembly GCF_039654945.1. Classification (NCBI taxonomy): domain Eukaryota; kingdom Metazoa; phylum Chordata; class Amphibia; order Anura; family Dendrobatidae; genus Dendrobates; species Dendrobates tinctorius. Next base: position 4,938,044 of record NW_027361754.1, read on the forward strand.
TCTTCCATCCTCTTACTCTCCCTCGTCCTCTATGCTCCAGCACGTCCTCGTCTATCCTCCAGCACATCCTCCTCCATCCTCTATTACTACTCATTAGAGGATGGAGGACGAGGGAGAGTAATAGAGGATGGAGGAGGATGTGGTGGAGGATAGGAGACGAGGATATGGGAGAGTAACAGAGGATGGAGGAGGACATGTGAGAGTAGTCGAGGATGGATGAGGACGTGGTGGAGGGAAGACGAATAGGGACAGTAATAGAGGATGGAGGAGGATGTGGTGGAGGATAGAAGATGAGGATATAGGAGAGTAGTAGATGGAGGAGGACGAGGACATGGTGGAGTAATAGCGGATGGAGGAGGATGAGTACATTGCGAAGGATAGAAGACGAGGATACAGGAGAGTAGTAGAGGTTGGAGGATAGAAGACGAGGCTATGGGGGAGTGGTAGTTTATGAGGAATGAAAGCCGTGGATACGGGGGAGTAATATAGGATGTAGGAGGACGCGGACATGTTGGAGCATAGAAAACAATGTGCACTCAGCTATAGTGTGAGCTTTTTGACACGATTTCAAAAAAACCCTCAGGGGTCAAATGCTGCACACAGCCTAGAGAGTATCCCACATAAAGTCAATTAAAACATATGTCCTTTTAATGGTTCATTAAAGGTTAACACAGAAAAACATTACAAAAAAGTGCTCATGTGAACCAGTGCTCAATAAAAAATGGTTTGGTCTCACAATTGGTATTAGATATAGCATTCCAGCATCAAGGCATATCATGCTGGAGAGACGATCCACTCATGGGGATTCGAGACATGGGAAAACCAGTGTTAATGTAAAGTATTCCACTACACTCCCTGTCGTGCCCCAGTGTTACTCCTGTCCCAACAAGGACAGGCCCCAAGTGGATCCTGTAGTGGACACCCCCACTGATAAGGGGGAAAAATAGACAGAAGCTCCCTACGCGTTTCTTCCCCAATGGTGGAGCTTCATCAGGGGAGTCAAATAGATATAAAGCAGTAGGAAAGGATATATAGAATTAGTGTTATCCGTTAAGTCCACAGGCCCTGCAGTGGCGAGGTGCCTAACAAACTAGTGTGACTGTCCCTGTCACTACCAAGTGGAGTCCTGGACTTTATGTGGGACATTGTGTGGGATACTCTCTAGCCTGTGTGCAAGGATAGAAAACAAGGATACGGGAGAGTAGTGGAGGATGGAGGAGGACTTGGCTATGTCTGAGTGTGGGTGGCATGGTGGCTTAGTGGTTAGCACTGCATCCTTGCAGCGCTGGGGTCCTGGTTTCAAATCCCACCGTGTTTGCGTGGGTTTCCTCTGGGTACTGATAGGGAATTTAGTAGAGGATCGAGTACGAACGCCAATAATGTGTGTGTAAAGCGCTATGGAATTAATGGCGCTACATAATTGAGTAAAATAAATAACGAAAACCTATGCTTCTCTGACATTCCCAGGTGACGGTAGCTCCAGTATAAGAGAAGATGGTGGCTTCACATCACCAACTCCTATTGTTCTAAGTTCCTGTGATGAAAATCAGACTCGGACGTTAGACCGCCAGCAGCTGCCGATAGCAGAAGCATGAACAGAGCCAGGACTGCACTTTTCTCTTCAGAGCAGCATCACACGACTGCGTATCACGACTTTGCCCATTACAATGTAACGCAGTCGTGCTTTGGGCCCATGGGATGAGTACATCACTTGTACTCACTATTGTCCCACCTATCCCCAGGGACACACGAGATTCACTATTTATATCCAGTGCCAATATGGCTGCTCTGCTCACTACAACAGAAATGTCCTAAAAGCTGTCGCTGTATTGGTAGGACCCTCAATTGTGTTCCTGTGACGCACGCCAGGCCGGTACATGCACTGTATAGAAAGTGTAGTCTGTGTTGCCATATACAGAAAACATGCCCCCTGGTGTCCTGTGGGAGAAATAATCCTGACGGACAGTACCAAATTGGACAAACCACGTTTTGCATATGGCGTCCGATCTGTCCCATGACTTTTGGTACAACCAATCATGGCAGATAATGGCGGCTTAGAGGTGGTGTTAGCTGTGGCGCATTGTTGTTACTTGGCTTGTAAATATAGTGGCCAGTGGCGGACGGGCGTGGATGGCAGAGAGAAGCACTTTAGTCCTCGCTCTGTCCGTGGTATATGTGATTAAATTATATAAAGATATTATTTAATATTACTTATGCACTAATTGACCGTTCTAATAATCAGTAACGACCTAGTACTTACAGTCCTGTACACAGCCGACACAGCAATTTTTCTTTCCTGTATTTTGACACATTAGGTGAAAGTAAAATATTAGTCACCCTCGATGTGGCGCAGTGACGGCCGGAGACGTGAGATGTATATATGTTGTATCGTTGTCGGCGTGATGTAATAACGCGCCGCTTCTCATTATGAGTCGTGATGGCCGCCGTTGTGCTGGACCAATAATGGGCCGACTGTCTATCACTGGCCAGGGTGGAAGGTGGAGGGCTACGTCCCCATAGCTGGTTCGCCGATGGCAGCAGATACCTAGAACAAGAAAGGAATCGTCTACATACGCACCTTCCACAATGGCTGCCTCGGCAAGATCGACCCAAATAAGTCTGAATCCGCTCAAAATGTACAAATTCACGTTTGACTGCACTTTGTATTTTGCTCCCACTCTGTGCCCCTCGTAGGAGCTTCGGTGGCGGAGATCCAGGGGGCTGTTTGCGTCTCCTCAAGTTGCAGATCTGTTCGGTGCTCCCTTGGAGCGAGGTGAGCACCGAGGCGCTTGATTTTTTTTCCTGGTGGGCCTTGTGTGGCTTAATACCAAGCTCACCTATGAGGGGCAATGAGTGCACTGGTTGGCAGTAATACTGAGGCGATGGCTGCAAACCAAACAGCTCCACGTATCTCAGCTTCCTGCATCGTGAGCGAGTAGCACCCTTAATTTCTAGTTCATTTAATATCTAAACATGGTGATTTTGGGTGGGGTTTGGGGACCGTTCATGCTCTGTTCGGCAGCAACCTGAGACTGGACGTTGCCTCTGCTGTATGTATCCTCCATTCCGGAATGGGGGTCCGTGCTCTGAGCGAATCGCTCCCCATATTACTGACACCTGTAGGTCTCCGGCTGCGGGGGGCACTACTGCATTCCACGTGTGGTCAGTGCTGCTCCATACATGGACCAGTTTCCCCCATGTCCCTGATTGTGATGGGGTCCTGTATATATTTTTGCACGTTTTTCCACAGACTGTATAGTGACCGGCCCCTTCCTCCCCTCAGTTGACCCCCATTCAGCGGCAGAACGTTCCCCATGCAGCTCCAGTCCAGCTGCGGTGTAATTTATTAAAATGGCACTGTTCTAAGTGTCACGTATTATTTATGTCAGGAGCGCGAGGCGCCGGGCAGATTGCTTATGGTTATTATATTGGACTGTATATATATATATATATATATATATATATAGGGAGGGTGGCAGTTTGAGACGTCGGCCAAGACTCGATGGAGGCTATGATTGCTTCACTGCAACTTATGTAACTTAGCACATATAAAACTAGTCTGGGACTTGTAGTTCTCCAGCTGTCCACACGATGCCTCATCCTCCATGTACCCATAGTGCAGCACTTTCTGGGATTGTACAGGTTTGTGTCCATTCCCCCTGTACCGTGTACATACTCTGACATACGTGATCCGTGGAGACCACCCATGCCATGGGACCTCTGCTCACAACTTGCTGCCTTGTTCTTAGTTTTATTTTCTATAAAGTGTTATTTCTTATCATAGAAAAAATGACTTTATTTTCCTACGAAGAAGCGAAGTTATTCTGTCGCCGTTTGTACATATGTGTTGTAGGATTTCGTGTTTCCGGTTTTATCTTTTTGTTATATTGTAATATAATATTAAAAAGACAGATGCCTAATATACAACCCAGCGTGAGGCGTGGTCATTGCTGGAGCTGCAAGAGCCGACGAAAAGCTGGAAACGTCGGGAATACACTGCAGTAATGGCAGACATGTGAACCATTCACTTGCAGCAAGAAGTGGTACACTGCAGTATTAGCAGACGTGAACCATTCACTGGCAGCAAGCAGTGGTACACTGTAATAATAGCAGGCGCGTGAACCATTCACTGGCAGCAAGCAGTGGTACACTGCAATAATAGCAGGCGCGTGAACCATTCACTGGCAGCAAGCAGTGGTACACTGCAATACTAGCAGGCGCGTGACCCATTCACTGGCAGCAAGCAGTGGTACACTGCAATAATAGCAGGCGCGTGAACCATTCACTGGCAGCAAGCAGTGGTACACTGCAATAATAGCAGGCGCGTGAACCATTCACTGGCAGCAAGCAGTGGTACACTGCAATAATAGCAGGCGCGTGAACCATTCACCGGCAGCAAGCAGTGGTACACTGCAATAATAGCAGGCGCGTGAACCATTCACCGGCAGCAAGCAGTGGTACACTGCAATAATAGCAGGCGCGTGAACCATTCACTGGCAGCAAGCAGTGGTACACTGCAATAATAGCAGGTGCGTGAACCATTCACCGGCAGCAAGCAGTGGTGCTGAAAGCAAAGTATTGGAAAGCTGCCAGACTCTGCATTCAGGCTCACGCAGGGAGGAGACAGTGCAGAAATCATGGGATCATACAGGTAGACTGCGACTTTGTAATCTTTATGCATCAATAGTCTCTGCACGCTGGCAACAGGAAGATATTTATTTTTTACTTCCATTCAAAGATGGAAAATAAAAAACAGACCAAAAAGATTCGCAGGACTCAGTTGGCTGTACTGTGTGGCAACCGGACCCAGCTGGCAAGCAAGGGCCGGGGACTTAAGAGCCTGGTGATTACTAACACCTCCGTGAAGGTTTGCGAGGTGGGGGTCCATGACGACGTGGGGTCCTAGCCATCACAAGTGGCGCTCTGGGTGCCAGTGTACAAGTACAGTGTACAATAAAACTACATCGCAGACGTCATCAGGATCTTAAAGGGCTTTTCCAGTTTTATGTGCAAAGTTTTTATTGTGAAGTATGTAAAAAAACAAACACACCCAGGTACGAGGCTGATTCCCATCAGATCCAAAATATTAAGGAAATTTCTGATCATAAATAAGGTATTTACAGAAAGCCGATGTCTTGTGATGAGTGAACGTGCTGGGATAAGGTGTTATCAGAGCATGCTCAGGTGCTAACCGAGTGACTTCGGCGTGTTCGAATAATATGTTCGAGTCCCCGCGAATGCACGTCTCGCAGCTCAGGGATTGCCTAACAGGCAATCCATGGATGTGTTGCGGCTGTCGAACATCCTTTAGACATGCAGCCTCAAAGACTCGAAGATATTTTTCTAGCAAGCCAAAGACATTCTGTTTGTTAAAATGAGCATGCACATGTGCTAAATAAAGAAACTATTAGATGTTGGAGGTGTGAACTCAGATTAAGTCCCACCACAAATCCCCCAGCAACACCCGGATGTGACGAACCACCACCCTTCATAAGCCATAAACCACGTCTGTGATGGTGCCTTGTGTGGTCGGGTTACTGATCCATGCAGCCCAGGATTTCTGCGGCCACTTCCCTGCTCCTCAATGATGAGACCTTCATCTAGGATGATGCCGTCACAGTGATGGTGACATTGACGGGCGGCTCTTCTGAGGTTGGAGACATCTGGGACAGGGGCACCTCTGAGTTACTGGGAGCAGATGCTAATGGGGAAATAAAAATAAAAGATGTAAAATCAGCAAATTCTCTGGCAGAAAAAGAAAAATTGATCCGATTCTGACATTTCCCAGGTGGTCTCTGCCTCCTGTCTGGACTGAAGATGTCAGGACACTCCAGCCGTGACCTTCTCAGCTATTGCCATTCACTGTGTTTCCAGAGAATGGAACAGAGAATTGGGGTTTGTGGGGTTTTTTTTTTTTTTGCCTCCCAAAACCTTAGACTTTAACCAAAACTTACACAAGCGCTGAAATAATTGGGCCGATTAGACCGGGTGTAGGAGCTGCTGAGTGCAATCATCCACATCGTGGACGGGTGTAGGAGCAGCTCGGTGCAATCATCCACATTGGAGACGGGTGTAGGAGTGGCTCGGTGCAATCATCCGCATCGTTGACGGGTGTAGAAGCTGCTCGGTACAATCATCCACATCGTGGACGGGTGTATGAGCTACCAGTTATTACTTGCAAAGATGGATAGATGCACATGGCTAACATTGGTCAGTTTACCATCCGTGTGCAGCTGTTGTGCACATTGACCATAAGTAAACTGGTCTGAACCAGGCCTAAAGCTGGAGTCACACATAGCGACTCACCAGCGATCCCGACAACGATATCAACCTGTCAGGATCGCTGGTAAGTCGCTATGTGATCGCTGGTGAGCTGTCAGACAGCTTCACCAGCGATCAGCACAGCGACGCCGAGCGCGCGGCGTCGCTGTGTACATTAGTTACCAGCGCGCTGATGCAGGGAGTTGGTAACTAAGGTACACATCGGGTATCTAAGGGACGTGCGTCCCTTAGATACCTGATGTGTACCTTAGTTACCAGCGCGCTGATGCAGGGAGCTGGTAACTAAGGTACACATCGGGTATCTAAGGGACGCACGTCCCTTGGATACCCGATGTGTACCTTAGTTACCAGCTGATCGCTTGTCTCCCGCCTGTCACACGCAGCGATGTGTGCTGGCCAGCGGGAGACCAGCGACCAAAAATATGTCCAGGGCTTTCCTACAGCGATCAGCGATACCGTCAGTGGGGCCGGTTGCTATTTGCTGTCACACACAGCGATCTCGCTGGTGAGATCGCTGTTGTGTCACAAAACTTGTGACTCAGCAGCTATCTCACTAGCGAGATCGCTATGTGTGACGGGGCCCTAACACCGGGAGACCCTCTTTAATATGCACGATTACGGGCTTCACACAGTGATATGATAGGTCCCTTACCCTCAGCAGAAGCTTCTGCGGCTTGTGCATCTCCGGCACTGGCAGGTCCTTCATCACCATCCGCTGCGGTTTCCGCATCTTCAGGGTTGCGGATATTTTCTCGGGACTCAGCCGGGGAGCTAAGGAGCAGAAGAAGAGACAGGGTGTCATAGAAAGGCTCTCATGAAGACTGACTGACCTACCGAACATACACAGAGCGAGTCCGTAAGGGACAGAAGGAGGGGAGCGACAGCAGAAAGGCTGTGTGCTCAGTAACCAGTGAGACATATAGATCTGCATAGGAGCTGTATACACAAAATGAGCCACTTTTTAATCAACATTGCCTTCTATATAATTTTTTTTATTATAGATCGCCAAAAGCCATATAATTAGTTGTAATTTCACAACTCATGAAAGTATTTTACTTACGGTCTGAAGAACAAGTCATGTAATCCTGGAGAAGGAGATATAAGAAGAAATAAAACTGAGGTTAGAAAATATTGAAGAGTCATTGCAGCTGGACGCATCCATCATCTCCGCTCCATTCAAACTCCTATTAACTGCGTTCTTGTGACTGGGAAAATCTGAGGACGGTGGTCTCTGCTGGCGATCGGGGCGGGTGCCACCAGTTCTGCGTTTGCCATCTATGCAGGGGCTTCGGGCTAAAATACCCCTGTGCTTCAATGTAAAGTACTATGACTGTGTGTAGGACACTGCAGCTTGGGCATATGAAAACCAGGCCCTTGAGGAGGTGCGATGGGCACGGACCTGGCGCGATTTCTCATCATGTGTTTGCCAAATTTAGGAGAGATTCTAAAAAAGAGATTTTAATTTTCGACTCTCCCGTATTGGGTGTGAAACCAGCGGCTTCGCTCCATGGTCACCCAGAATCAGTGATATCAGATACGAATCCACAGTAATTAGCCGCAATGCGTCATGTGAACAGTAACAAGGCTGCACCAAGATCTGGAGATCGGGTCGTAATCACTCACGTGGGTTGTTCTCGCGGTTCCGGACAATGTACTGGAAAACCAGGAGGCTGGCCACACTGGCCACCAACATACCAGCAAAGCCAGCCCCGATCGCAGCAGGGTAAACGTTATTTGGAGGATCGGCTGGAAGGAAAAAAATTATACTAATGTGTAATAACAACCGGTTATAAGGGACGGTACAATATTATTCTGTATGGACAAATCTAATCAGTAAGGGATATGACGGCGGCCATTACTGCTCTGACACGGACAATCTGGTAATAGGCACACTGTGTGACAACTCGGGCGTTACAGTCGGGTTGTCAGACGGTGAGACTCAAACACTGACTAACCAAGAATATTTACAGTGAGGAAAACAAGTATTTGATCCCTTGCTGATTTTGTAAGTTTGCCCACTGGCAAAGACATGAACAGTCTAAAATTTTAAGGGTAAGTTAATTTTAACATTGAGAGATAGAATATCAAAAATAAAATCCAGAAAATCACATTTATAAATTATATAAATGTATTTGCATTTTGCAGTGAGAAATAAGTGTTTGATCCCTCTGGCAAACAAGACTTAATACTTGGTGGCAAACCCTTGTTGGCAAGCACAGCAGTCAGACATTTTTTATAGTTGATGATGAGGTTTTCGCACATGTCAGGAGGAATTTCGGTCCACTCCTCTTTGTAGATCATCTCTAAATCATTTAGATTTTGAGGCTGTCATTTGGCAACTCGGAACTTCTACTCCCTCCATAAGTTTTCAATGGGATTAACGTCTGGAGACTGGCTAGGCCACTCCATGACCTTAATGTGCTTCTTTTTGAGCCACTCCTTTGTTGCCTTGGCTGTTTGTTTTGGGTCATCGTCTTGCTGGAAGACCCAGCCACGACCCATTTTTAATGTCCTGGTGGAGGGAAAGAGGTTGTCACACAGGATTTTACGGTACATGGCTCCATCCATTCTCCCATTAATGCGGTGAAGTAGTCCTGTGCTCTTAGCAGAGAAACACCCACAAAACATAAAGTTTCCACCTCCATGCTTGACAGTGGGGACGGTGTTCTTTGGGTCTTAGGCAGCATTTCTCTTCCTCCAAACACGGCAAGTTAATGCCAAAGAAATCAATTTTTGTCTCATCTGACCACAGCACCTTCTCCCAATCACTCACAGAATCATCCAGGTGTATATTGGCAATCTTCAGACGGGCCTGCACATGTGCCTTCTTGAGCAGGGGGACCTTGCGGGCACTGCACGATTTTACTTTTACGGCGTATTGTGTTACCAATGGTTTTCTTGGTGACTGTGGACCCAGCTGCCTTGAGATCATCAACAAGTCCCCCCCCCCGTGCAGTTTTAGGCTGATCTCTCATCTTCCTTATGATCAAGGATACCCCACGAGGTGGGATTTTGCATGTAGCCCCAGATCAATGTTGATTGACAGTGATTTTGTATTTCTTCCATTTTCTTACTATTGCATCAACAGTTGTCTCCTTCTCACCCAGCGTTTTACTTACGGTTATGTAGCCCATTCCAGCTTTGTGCAGGTCTGTGATCTTGTCCGACATTCTTAGAAAGTTCTTTGGTCTTGCCCATGTTGTAGAGGTTAAAGTCTGACTGATTGAGTCTGTGGACAGGAGTCTTTTACAAAGGTGACTATGTAAGACAGCTGTCTTTAATGCAGGTATCGAGTTGATTAGGAATGTCTACCTGGTCTGTAGGAGCCAGAACTCGTAATGATTTGTAGGGGATCAAATATTTATTTCTCACTGCAAAACGCAAATAAATTTATATAATTTATGCAATGTGATTTTCTGGATTTTATTTTTGATATTTTATCTCTCAATGTTAAAATTAACCTACCCTTAAAATTATAGACTGTTCATGTATTTGCCAGTGGGCAAACTTGCAAAATCAGCAAGGGATCAAATACTTATTTCCCCACTGTAGGTATTTTCCAGGCACAGAGTTAAAGGGAATCTGAAAAGTTTATAGAGAGAAGAGAGTAGAATTACTGACCACTAGAGATCCGACAGCTCAGACCCGCCACGTCCAAAAAGTGACCATGGTCCGTCCATCAATCACCTGACTGATGAGGGTAATTGGCTGCAGCATCAGGTGTCTGGTGGTCGGGACATGATTGTATCCGATCCTGGCGGACACCACTGGATTCCAGTGGTAAGTAACTTTCTTTTTCTGACATGGATGCCTCGCCTCTGTAATCTTTTAAGAAGTCATTGAAAACCCCTTTAAGGGTCAATAAAAGGAGAAAAAAAAAAAAAATAATGAGCACACTGCTCCTCTCTTCTCCTCCCTTGCAAGAACAGGGGCCACTGGACTCGAAGCCACAGTACACTGGCTATACGAGGCAGGAGATCCAATCACAGTGGTCAGAGAGCGGCTGCCATAAGGGCAGAAATTGAGTACACCCTATATATGCTGCAGCAGCCTCCATCCTCACTGACCACTGAGAAAGAAGAAGGGTCGGATGTTTCTGCAAATCGACTAAACTCCTTAGAAAATCCCCAAGATTCCCCAGAAGAACATGAGTATGGAAAGGAATAAGGAGCGGATGTCAGAGTACAGCACCACTTCTCACATCTGTATGCTGGAGGTCCGGGCCCCGTACGAGCCCCAGAAGGTAGCAAGGTCACCATCATCACTGGTAAATGTCAATCACACCCCGGCACTGGTATATTTGGTACAAGGGTACCAATACTTTTGCACCAGACCCATGGACCTCAGACTGTACCTGGTGTTTTCACCTCAGAAGGAAAACCCGTAGTCTTATGGTTGACGGCCAGTATCCTAAAGGCATATACGATTGAAGGGTCCAGTCCTCCAAGTTTGTGCCCCCGGATTTCAGGCTCGATGTCATTGGCCACCGTGTCCCAGGTAGCGGCCTGGACGGATCGCTTAGGAATCGGGACGGATCGGATGCTGGCTTGTCGCTGGACCATAAAACCAGTCAGGTCCCCGGTGCCTTGTGTCATCCACTCCAGATCCACCTCTGTCCTCTGCCGGCTGTAGAGAAGTTTACTGATGGTCACATTGGGGGGTGTAGGATATTCTGGCAAGGAAACACAAAAACGGCTAAAACAAACAATTAATTAGGCTTACTTTACATCATTTTCTGGGACTTTTGGTTGCGCCGGTGGGATGGGTTACAGTCTCAAAAGACTTGGAAATGGAGTTTGAGGGAAGCAAATACTAGGGTTTCTTCTCCCCGATTGTTGGGTTCCTTCTCCCTGGTGTGGTTAGCTTTCTTCTCCCCAGTGGTTGGGGAAGCAGAAGAAGAAGGGGACCCCATTTATAATTACAACAATGGCAGCTTGTACTCACTGTTCACACGCAGCCCCAGTAACAGGGACGTGTTCCCCACAGCGTTGGAGGCCAGGCATCGGTACAGTCCGCTGTCCGTGTCCCACACTGTCTCCCGCACCGTCAGCACCGACAGCCCGTTCTCCCGGTATATGCCGTACTTCTGGGAATCGGTGATTATCTCCTTGTTGGAGTTGTCGTACCAGGTGATTTCGGAGCTGGGGGTGGCCAGCGTTAGGTGACAGCTCAGCTGGACATTATGTCCTTCTAGTATGGAGGTGTCAAGATTCGGAGAGTCCAAAACTGGAGCCACTGCGAAAAGCGGAGGAGCAGGCTGGTTCAGCAAATATTCTGTAAATTTACATATGGTCTATGTGACAAAGGTGCAAATATAACCGAGCAGACAAAAGGGGGGAGAACAAGGCAAATATCAGAGGTCGGCACGTGCTCAGGGGTCACACAGTGAGGACCTCAAACTATGGGGGCTCAGGGGTCATCGCCATCACCCCAATGTCCTGGAAAAAAAAGCCAAATTATCCTGAAATTAAAAGCTTTGAAACATTTATAAACTTTGTGGCATTTGTCTATGTTTTGGTGTTCTGTGCCTTACCGAGGCGGATGAGGCAGTATGTGGGCTCCGCCATCATGGGGTGCAGCGCGGTGCAGGTGAATAATCTGCCGTTGTACGTCCGGTCGGGCTTGAACACGTAGATGTTAGAGGACTCCTTTATGTCTCCGATCTCATGGTTATTCCATTGCAGGGTGATCCGGGGCAGCCCACCACCCCACTCACACGTCAGCATGATGAACTCATTCATCTTCGTGGCTACCGCAGAGCAATTGGGGCCACCAGGAGGCATCACTGACACAAAGGAGCAAAATGCAGCAAATGAATAAACTGTGCACAGCGGGTCTACACATCACCTCCTCATCACGGAAGGTTTTTATGGCAAAGATGCAAAAAATATGAGTGAAATAAAGATTAAAATGACCGATACTTTAAAAAAAAAAATTAGCAATTTTTTTCGTTATTTTGCACATCACAATCTGTATAAAAAATAAATTTTTACCCTGGACACTGGGGTTATATTATATTATACCTCCATCCTCATGTACCTTACACAACACTTAACATGACTGATAACACCTCTATATACAGGTGATGTCACAGCACACCTGCAATGACTGAGAACACCTCTATATACAGTAGATAACACCTGATACCATTCACAATAAGTGATTTCACAGCTCACTTTCTCCTCCGGGACAATGACTGATAACTCTATACACAGTATACAGTAGATAGCACAGGATCCACCATTCACTATACGTGATGTCAAAGATCACCTTCTCCTCTGATACAATGACTGATAACACCTCTATATACAGGTGATGTCACAGCTCACCTCCTCCTCCTGTACAATGATTGATAACACCTCTACATGAAGTAGACAACTTAGGATCCATCATTCACAATAGGTGATGTCACAGCTCACCTCCTCCTACTGTGCAATGACTGAGAACACCTGTATATACAGTAGATAACACAGGATCCACCATTCACAATAGGTGATGTCACAGCTCACCTCCTCCTACTGTGCAATGACTGAGAACACCTGTATATACAGTAGATAACACAGGATCCACCATTCACAATAGGTGATGTCACAGCTCACCTCCTCCTCCTGTACAATGACTGAGAACACCTCTATATACAGTAGATAACACCGGATCTACCATTCACAATAAGTGATTTCACAGCTAACTTTATCCTCCAGTACAATGACTGATAACTCTATACACAGTATACAGTAGATAGCAGAGGATCCACCATTCACAATACGTGATGTCAAAGATCAGCTTCTCCTCTGGTACAATGACTGATTACACCACTATATACAGGTGATGTTACAGCTCACCTCCTCCTGAACAATGACTGATAGCACCTCTGCATACAGGGGATGTCACAGCTCACCTCCTCCTCCTTCTGTATAATGACTGATAACACCTCTATCTATATACAGGGGGCGCCCTATAGCATATTGGACAATTAGGCTGTGGTCACCCTGGATGTTCCCTTACGCTCCATCACTCACAGTGGAGTGGCGGGGTCGTTACTCACCCACTGTGGTGCTGCAGTTGATGTCTTTCTTGAGAGACGGGTGGGAGACAGTGCAGGTGAAGGCGCTCCCGTTCCGCAGTTCTGCGCCATTTTTTACCACGGTTGTGTTTGAGTTTGACACAATGACTTTGCTGACTTCATTTGGTTGCACCCAGTGGACCTGCGCCAGGGGAAGACCCCCTGGCCAGGAACACCACAGCGCCACATCCTTGTAGTTACCGTGAGGCTGTGCTGTGCAGGTGGGAGACCCCTCTGGTAAATCTGCATGAGAAATAGTGAGAATGCACCAAAAACACATCAACGGGCACAATACCCGCCATATCACCTGCCCGTCACTGCCGTCTCGTCACGTTCAGGCCTCTGCGTAGACAAATTAATGTGAACGAATATGATATGTACAAAGTACTGTGCAAAAGTGTTAGGCAGGTGAGAAAAATGCTGACAAGGGACAATTGTCATAAGTAGAAGAGATAATGGTTTATTTATATCAATTATCAAAACCCAAAGTGAATGAACAAAAGAGAACAGAAAAAACCATTAGTATATGATGACCGTCCATCGCCTCCATCATCAGTACCTGGTGACCGCCCGTCACCTCCATCATCAGTACCTGGGGAACACCCGTCGCCTCCATCATTAGTACCTGGTGACCACCCATCACCTCCATTATCTTTATTTGGTGACCGCCCGTCACCTCCATCATCGGTATGTAATGACTGCCCGTTGCCTTCATCATCAGTATCTTGTGATCGCCTGTCGCCTTCATCATCAGTATCTGATGACCGCCTGTCGCCTTCATCATCAGTATCTGATGGCCGCCTGTCACCTTCCTCATCAGTATCTGATGGCCGCCTGTCGCCTCCATCATCGGTATCTGATGGCCGGCTGTCGCCTCCATCATCAGTATCTGATGGCCGCCTGTCCAGACCTTTTGTGTATCAGGTTCTGGATCTTTCTATGTCTTCGTACAAAACCACATAGTAGAGGGCGTATCTGGTCCAACTGGTTGCTGCCATTTCTGAACTGAGGCACTGCTGGAGATCTTCTGATTTTAGGAAGGTAAGCTTGTTGTGTCTTTCATCTGCTGAACCAAGTTATCTTAGCTGATCGCTGCGTCTCCGGACCGCAACATTGCCCATTTTTTTGTGTCTCTTCAGAAGATCTTCAACAGCACATTTTTAAACTTCTGTAAGCTGTGAAATCTTTGCCTGTAGAGACCTTACTGATGCACTATAACTACCTTGTGTCTTGTTGCTGATATCAGTCTTTCCATGGTGCATGACTTATGACATGAAACTGTCTACCACATCCTCAACTTTGTAGCAGACTTTAGCTGTTCCTCACTCAGTATTAAGCCTCCTATACAGATGTTTCTGTTTCAGTTCATGACTGTTTCATGATAATTGTCAGCTATTTGGTGTAATCAGTCACTCCTACACAGAACTGAAATCCTACAAAATCCTAAGGTACCTTGTAGAAGTAATAGAAGTAACGGGAGGTTACCATATACTGATAATGGAGGTGACGGGCGGTCACCAGGTACTGATGATGGAGGCAATGGGTGGTCACCAGACAGTGATGATGGAGGTGACGGGCGGTCACCACATACCGATGATGGAGGAGACAGGCGGTCACCAGATAATGATGACGGAGGCGACAGGCGGTCACCACACACCGATGATGGAGGCGACAGGCAGTCACCACATACTGAAGGAGGCAACGAGTAAACACCAGATACTGATGATGGAGGCGATGTGCAGTCACCAGATGCAGATGACGGAGGTGATGGGCGGTCACCGGATAATGATGATGGAGGTGATGGGTGGTCACTAGATACTGATGATGGAGGCGCTGGAAAATCACCAGATACTGATGATGGAGGCGCCAGACAGTCACTAGAAAATGATGACTGGGGTGATGGATAGTCATTAGATACTGATGATGGAGGTGATGGGCAGTCACCAGATAATGAGGGTATTTACATTTCTCTTTTCTTTACACACTTTGCATTTTATTCATTCATAAAGATAAACCATTAATCCTTCTATTGCTGCACTTTTTTTCCCCCTCACCTGCATAAAACTTTTGTAGCGTTCTGTATATAATATCAGCACGTATCACAAGTGCAAGTTCTGAGGAAACACTGCAGTGCAAATAGGCACTGCCCGCATGGAAAGTCAGACATGAACCCAATATAAGACGATTGCCTCCAGCATACAGAAGGTTGGACGTGGTGCCGCATCTGTACAGGTGCAAGAAAAGTAACATCCAGAAGAAGAGAAACACAAGATGGTTACAAGTGATCACATCGAACAAGAGACCAGTTTGTGTTCAGTGAATGAAATCTCTTTGGCTTACAGTCACGGGGTGTAAAGAAAACAAATGTCATCCTGTCCTAGCTGTGAAGCGAGGGCCCCGGCTAGGGCTGCACTCTGACACATTGCAGCAAACCATAGCAGTTTGCTGCAGATGTATTCAGCTCAGGATTGCCTGGGCTGGAAAAAATAGTTAGCAAACACTCGGCTGTGACAAGTGTTAGGTTTGTAGATGTTGTACATAAAAAAGTTGCTATTCTCTGACAGCAAGCAGAGATCTGGATGAGGAATTGTATCACAAGAGGATTAGGAAGGTGCAGATTTGGTTTTAATATAAAATAACAAAATTGGGAAACCATCTGCACAGGTGAAAGGGCGACGCACTTACAGTAGACGGTGAGGATGATGGTGCTCTGGGTCCGTGTGTTGAGCTGGGCGTTCTGTGCCAGGCAGGTATACAAGCCGGTCTGTGTGCGGGAGATCTTGGGAATGACGTACATCTGCCCGGTGGACATCTGAGAGTTGTTATAGAACCAGACGTAGTGGCATGGAGGATTGGAGGACGCTGAACAGTTCAGAGTCACCTCCTCCAGCTCGTTGGCAGCAAAACCGGTCTCACTGATGGCGTATGGCTTAATGGTGATTTCCGGTTCATCTGGGCCGTCTAGAAGAAACAGCGGATGTGCCATTACCAACAGGCACGATATGTACTAAAAAAGTAAATTCACAGCGTTTTATCCAGGTACAAACACAGAGGAGTCACTGCATACATTACATACCGATCCTGTATTATATCCCAGAGCTGCACTCACTATTCTGCTGGTGCAGTGACTGTGTACATACATTACTGATCCTGAGTTACATCCTGTATTATACTCCAGAGCTGCACTCACTATTCTGCTGGTGCAGTCACTGTGTACATACATTACATTACTGATCCTGAGTTACATCCTATATTATACTCCAGAGCTGCACTCACTATTCTGCTGGTGCAGTCACTGTGTACATACATTACATTACTGATCCTGAGTTACATCCTATATTATACTCCAGAGCTGCACTCACTATTCTGCTGGTGCAGTCACTGTGTACATACATTACATTACTGATCCTGAGTTACATCCTATATTATACTCCAGAGCTGCACTCACTATTCTGCTGGTGCAGTCACTGTGTACATACATTACATTACTGATCCTGAGTTACATCCTGTATTATCCTTCAGAGCTGCACTCACTATTCTGCTGGTGCAGTCACTGTGTACATACATTACTGATCCTGAGTTACATCCTGAATTATACCACAGAGCTGCACTCACTATTCTGATGGTGCAGTCGCTGTGTACATACATTACATTACTGATCCTGTACAGATCCTGAGTTATATCTTGTATTATACTCCAGAGCTGAACTCACTATTCTGCTGGTGCAGTCACTGTGTACATACATTACACTACTGATCCTGAGTTACATCCTGTAATATACTCCAGAGCTGCACTCACTATTCTGCTGGTGCAGTCACTGTGTACATACATTACATTACTGATCCTGAGTTACATCCTGTATTATACTCCAGAGCTGCACTCACTATTCTGCTGGTACAGTCACTATGTACATACATTACTGATCCTGAGTTACATCCTGTATTACACTCCAGAGCTGCACTCACTATTCTGCTGGTGCAGTCATTGTGTACATACATTACATTACTGATCCTGTTAATCATCCTGAGTTACATCCTGAATTATACCCCAGAGCTGCACTCACTATTCTGATGGTGCAGTCACTGTGTACATACATTACATACTGATCCTGAGTTACATCCTGTATTATACCCCAGAGCTGCACTCATTATTCTGCTGGTGCAGTCACTGTGTACATACATTACATTACTGATCCTGAGTTACATCCTGTATTATACTCCAGAGCTGCACTCACTATTCCGCTGGTGCAGTCACTGTGTACATACATTACATTACTGATCCTGAGTTACATCCTGTATTATACTCCAGAGCTGCACTCACTATTCTGCTGGTGCAGTGACTGTGTACATACATTACATTACTGATCCTGAGTCACATCCTGTATTATACTCCAGAGCTGCACTCACTATTCTGCTGGTGCAGTCACTGTGTACATACATTACATTACTAATCCTGAGTTACATCCTGTATTATACTCCAGAGCTGCACTCACTATTCTGCTGGTGCAGTCACTGTGTACATACATTACATTACTGATCCTGAGTTACATCCTGAATTATACCCTAGAGCTGCACTCACTATTCTGCTGGTGCAGTCAACTGTGTACATACATTACATTACTGATCCTGAGTTACATCCTGTATTATACCCTAGAGCTGCACTCACTATTCTGCTGGTGCAGTCACTGCGTACATACATTACATTACTGATCCTGAGTTACATCCTGTATTATACCCCAGAGCTGCACTCACTATTCTGCTGGTGCAGTCACTATGTACATACATTACTGATCCTGAGTTACATCCTGTATTATACTCCAGAGCTGCACTCAGTATTCTGCTGGTGCAGTCACTGTGTATATACATTACTGATCCTGAGTTATATCCCGTATTATACTCCAGAGCTGCACTCACTATTCTGCTGGTGCAGTCACTGTGTGCATACATTACATTACTGATCCTGAGTTACATCCTGTATTATACCCCAGAGCTGCACTCACTATTCTGCTGATGCAGTCACTATGTACATATATTACTGATCCAGTAGATCTTTTATTATAAAAATAACAAACATAATAATAACAGAAACAAAACAGAAATATAAGCCAGAAATAATCAATATAATGAACACTGTTCCAGCCGCTCATTCTCTCCTCACACACATATTATACATATATACAGAATAATAACTAATATTAACTACTTCCACCTTCTGGTCCGATCACCAAACAAAATAATAACCACAAACAAATAAAATAAACAATAGCAAACAGAAACTATATACATAAACCCTTTTTTTCAATACATACACACACACAGCTGTCCTGACTCTAATGCCTCAGTCTATGTCCAGTGTCCCATAGTCCCACAAGATAAACCCACCTCCTCTCTTTTCCTACCACGCAACCTAACACTTACACCAAAATCTATATCCCTATATACAGAAATGAACACTACAATAACCACAAATCACAAAGCCCAAGTTCGGCACCTGCAGCCCAAAATCACTGAATACTGATCAACAAAACAAAATTCTACAGTGTCAGCAGCAGCCCACCACCAGGAAAGGAGATGACCAGAATAAAGCACACTAAAAGAAAAGCCCCTCCAGAGGAGAGCGGCCCTATGTGTGCCCAGTCTATAACACTCCAGAGAGCGCACCTTTATCAGGTCACCGAGTATGGTCCTAAACACTTCATCCACTGGGAGGATTTTCCGTTGCTTTGATACCAAGTACCGTGGGTTCCACATGTGATACCTAGCCACTATGCTAACTAAAAATAAGGTGCAGCGGTCCCGACCACCCAGGTCTCAGAATGCTCCATAGGCCCATTCCGCATGAGAGACCAGCCAGCCATGATCAGCCAATGGAGGCGCCCACCATGCTGTACACCTCTGTGTTAAAGGGACAACGAAGCAGGAAGCTTCCCATTAGGGCACCACAATGCTCCCGAGGACAGTTCCTGCCCTCAGAGCTCCTACACTTCAGATTGTCCTTCACACACAGTTTCCCATGGAAGCAGTGCCAAGCCATGTCTCAAAACTTCGAGGGGATCGTGACAGAATTCAAAAGATGCAAACTCACCCCAAGATCCCGACTTGGGCAATCCCTGCGCGCCAGACGCCTCTGGAAATGGGTCAACAGAACCCTATTGTCAAGGAGTTTCCTTGGCAGAGTACTGATCTCCCACATTCCCAGACCCCACCGGTGAATTACCTTCAAAACCAAGGTAGCGTAAACCGAAAGATGTCCATGCGGTGTGCGAAGATCCTTCACTTGCCCTCCTGTCTCCCATTCCTGGAAGAAAGGCTGAAACCATCCCCTACAGGAGAATACCCAGAAAGGAGCCCTCTCTTTCCAGAGGTTTGCAATATTGATCTTAATGAAGGTATCCAGACGGAATACCACAGGGTTGACCAAACCCTGCCTAGTCTCCTCGCACAGTAAGTAACCTCCCTCTTGACCAGGTTCAGTCTATTCGCCCATAACAGTTGGAAGAACAAACTGCAGACCCAAGTCCAGAGAGACTCCGGCAAGATGCACACAATGCCCAGATAAATTAATGGGTCAATCGCAAACACGTACAGCAGCGGACTAAAGGGACAACCCTGGTGAACACCAGATCTAACCCCAAAAGAGCTGTCAATCCAACCGTTCACAAGCGGGAAACCCTGTGCCCTACAATACAAGGTCTTAAGCCAATCAATAAACCCCCCCAGGCAGGCCATATCTCAGAAGGACAAACCAGAGGTAATTGCTTTTGCCTGGTCCAGTAACAGCCTGTACCCCTTCCAGTGACCAGCCCTACTCTGCTCCACTGCCTCTCGGACACAGAGCACAGCACTAAATGTGCTGCGGCCTGGAACGGCCTTTGCCAGAACCTTTCTGTCTGCATTGAGAAGCGCTATGGGACGCCAATTCTCAATGCAAGATGGGTCTTTTTCCTTTGACAAGATGATCAGGGCAGACCTCCTCATTGACTTCGGCAGAGTGAACGAGAAAAGACACTCATTTAATACCTGTCAAGAGGGGAACCAAAGCGTCCTTAAAGGTCTTACAGAATTCAGATGTTAAGCTATCTGGATCGGGTGATGTTTTGTGGCAAGCCCTTCAATCGCCAACTTAACTTCCTCTTCCCTGATCATCTCTGTCAAAATGTCAAGAGAGGGGTCTACACCTGGTTCGGGGACGGCTTCAGCCAGGAAAGTCGACATCTCATCCCAATCAAGATCCCTCTTCCCCAAGAGGTGAAGGTAGAAGGATATGACAACTTCCAGGATCCCTGATCTGGATCGCCTCAGGGACCCCGTAATGTCAACCAGTCCTGTAACTACTTTACTATTCACTTGCAGTTCCTGTAAGGATTGGGCGAGCAGTACTTCCCGTAATCCCTCTCAAAAACCAAAGATGCACGCGTGTCTATTGTACTGACACCTCATAAGCAAAGATTTCACTCTGGAGATCTCCTTGCGGCTTCCTCCAGTTGAGACAAGATGCTTGAGTTTCTTCCTCAGACCCTGATACAGGCGGTACCTGCCCAGACTCCTGAGGCTCGAGAGCTGGCGGAAGAATCTTGCCACCCTTTTCTTGAACATCTCCCACCACTCTGACTTACTGCTACAAAGATCCAGTAAGGGTACCTGGCTCTGAAGAAAATCCTCAAAGGAGTGTCTTATTTCCGCTTCTTCCAAGAGAGACGAATTGAGCCTCCAAAAGCCTCTTCCCATCCGGAGGGTCTCTGTAACATTCAGAGAAAACAAAATTAAACAGTGGTCAGAGAACTCCACCTCAACAGCAGACACTGCTGAAGAGGCAGCTTCCTCCTTTAAATAAAACCTATCTTTTCTGGACCTAGAGTTACCTCTGTGATAGGTGAACCCCTCGTGGCCTGGGATGTGCCAAATATGGACATCCACCAGGTGAGCCTCACTAGCTATACTATTAAGGGCAACGAGATCATAAGAGCTTGTCTCTGAAACCTCCTCTATCTCGGTGTCTCGTGACAGTATTGAAGTCCCCTCCAAAGACAACCTGCTGACTTGACAAAAGGTAGGGCTCGATCCTCCAAGAGACACTTCCGGTTCCACTTAGATTGGGGACCATAGAGGTTAATGAGCCGGAGCTCTTGACCCTTCATGAGGACATCTAAGATCAGGCACCTCCCCATTTCTAACTCGATAACCCGTCTGCATTTCACCAGTGCGGTAAAAAGGACCGCCACTCCGCTATATGGCTCAGCTGAAAGAGACCAGTAAGAGGGCCCGAGTCTCCACTCCCTCTTTGCTTTAAACATGTCTGCCATGTTTGGCAGCCTGGTCTCTTGCAAAAAGAAAATGTCAGCTTCAACCCGGCTGACATTAATTGACGCCAGCGTCAACGGAGTGGGTACTTCCATCATTAGAGATTGAGTTAGGTGGCTTTCTTCTTCCCACTCCCCTTATCCGCCGCCTCAGAGGAGGAATTCTTCCCCCTCTTTAACGACACTGAGGTGTCCATTCCCACGTGTTTTTCTTTTTATCGTCCTCGTCTCCAGACTCTGGGCCTGTCCCTCCCTCCAAGGACCTTACATCCCCAGAAGAAGGAAACTCGACACCCCGTGTAAGCTCCGCTGAAGCTGGAACCTCACCCTCAGCTTCCTCCTCAGAGGAAGATATGTTCTCAAGGGTTTGGAACTGGTTAGAAAGAACAACCAGAGGGGAGTCAGTTTTTCCTTCCTTAGGTACCTTACTCAGAGAGGGAGATGTTTTATCTCCCTTCTTTCTCTTCTTTTTGGTGCCGAGCTTATGCTTGTCCTCTAGCCACTGACTATTATCCTCATCCATACTATCATAATGGGAGGATTCGGAGGCAGTGGCGCTTTCCTCCCTCTGGTACTTCCTGACCTCCTCATCCAACTTATCCTTAGGGGCCTCAGCAGTGAGACAGGCATCCAGGACAGGGGCCGCCCTAGTAGCCCAGGGCTCACTCCCTCTCCTGTCTGCGCTTGTCTAGACGCCTCAGATGGGAAGGAGTCTTTTTATCGCTTTACCTCCTTGGCCCCTCAGCTCCCTCACCCCTGTTAGTCCCTTCCCCTACAGAATCAGCCTCACGGGTTTCTTCCATCGGGGTCACATCTGCATTAGCGAAGGAGCAAGGACAACGGCTGAATGGGTGACCTAACTCACCAGACAGGTGGCACCTAATCTCCACACAAGATGCAGCAAGATGGCCGATATCCCCACACAATGCACTTTTCTGCACATTACAGTTTGCACTGAAGGGTGTGGGGTTGCCGCACCTGTGACAGAGCTTTAGTTGACCCTGATAGAAGACCAGGATACGATCCCTATCCAGGAAGGCAAATGATGGTATCTGGGCAACCATACCACCTGAACGCTTACGTTTTACCATAAACGTTCAGGCCCCTGACCAGACACAAAACTCGTCACGGTTTTGCTTTGGCATCTCCACCACCTCTCCATATTGGCCAAGCCACATCATGATGTCATAACAAGAAAGCGACTCGTTACAGGTCATCACATTCACTTCTTGACTTGGTTTTGGCGAGACACCGACTAAATTGCAAAGTCTTGCCAGATGGACTCATAATTCTACCAGAAGAGCTCAAGCCCCTCGGCCGAACAAAGCTGACATCAAACTCAGGCGTGGAATAGGGATGTATCAAGGTGTAGATGTCAATCGCCTTGAAGTCCATCCTCAGCAGGAGCTCCACAACCTTAAACCTTGAAAGACATGCATCACTGCCACTCCAACAAAGACGGACCACATTCCTACACACACTACCTGGCCTGGCTGTTGGGAGGGACCTCACTGTATCCCCCCTCTTTGTTGTCGGAAGGCCCCGCCTCTCCAGAAGGATAGATCTACCTCTCAACCCTCTACCATTAGTGATCTCTCCCCCTTCTTTAGTGCCTCCAGGAGACGCTGCTGCAACATGCCATCCCCAGAGCCCAGGAGTACACCTTATGTCCCCCTAAGGTGACAGTGGCATAACTCCTGACGGGTTCTGCCACCACCGGGGGGGGGGGGGGCAACCGGACCAGTGACCACATCCACACTAACAGTATCACTATTACCCATCTCCATAACCCCCTCACTCTCCACCAAATCAGCACCCCATCACAAAAAATTTTCCTCATCCATACCCACCACCACATTCACTCCTGCTGGACCAGTGACATTTTGACCTCCGCATCATCAGGCTCAAGGGGTTCAGTCTCCTCCACAGAACTGGAGGCGACCTCACCCCTGGTCTTATGTGCGCCCTCCGCATCATCAGTTGGTAATTTCCGTTGCTTCACTGTTGATACCAGACGCCGCTGATCTTTTTCCATTGTGAGGCGCCGTTGATTCTTTATATCAGGATCTTGCTGACCAACGTAGACAACAAAGAACAGGACTTTGGGAGGACCGGAACTCCCAGTCCTGGCAACCCCCTCACACTGCTACCGCTTCTCAACTAAGTGATCATCAGCAACAGCATTCAGGAACGTCGAGGCTACCGCAGCTGCACCCGACACTGGGCCGCTGCCCCCTCCCACCAAGGAACGCACCACAGTATCATGGCCTGACTGTACGCCCGCAGCTGGGCCACTCGCACTGCTGATGCACCTGCTGCTACATCACCGTTACTACAAGCAGAGACGGAGCTCTGCACCTCACTACGTTGCTTTGTAATCTCCCAGTGCCTTTCCACCGGATCCACAGCAGAACCCGGGTTGGGCTGGGCAACAGGGCTTATACAGTGAGTTGACCCTGCAGCCGAGTCAGGGGGTACAGGAAGTGGGGCATAAACGTAGCTTACCACTTCCTGCAGCTTTGGCTTGGTGGTCTTCTCCTTTTTCTTCTGGCCCCCAGTTGCCTCCTCCAGTAAATCATCACCAAGATGGAAGTTTTGAAGGCACACTAGGGACTCCAGGAGCTTTATCTCCATTAGCGCCCTTCCCTGGCTGCTGTTGTCATTATCCTCCTCAGAGGAAGCAGAACTGCGCCCAGATGTCAATGTCGACTATCTTGCAGGGAGCTCGCTGCACGTGGCCTGCGGGTGACTTTGCAGGCTGCCAGGTGGGGCTTTCTACTGGTCATCATCCTCCTCATCATCATCATTCACCTGGCTCTCAGGCTGCAGCCCCATCTGCCTTTGCTCTCTGTTATCAGCCATATCTCTAAATCTGTCCTCATTCAGTAGTTTTTCTTTGAAGGGACCACTCTTCTCTCTTATGAAAGCTTTCCTTACCTCCAAGTCATTAATTTCAAGCTTCAACCTCTTCACCTCCGCCTGGAATTGTGTCTTCCTCGGCTTGGAGGAACCTGCAGCTTTGGCGCTTGTGTAGCGCAGCTCCTCCCGGAGCCTCCTGATGGTCTTGCTCGCGTCTTCATACTCACAGAGGTGGCTCATGACCCGGGAGCCATAGGTGGACACAGACTCCCAGTGTCTCTACAGCCCCAACCTTCCTCAGTGAGGTCAGCCACACCTCCGTGAGCACTCAGCTTTACTCAGGAAGGACTGCCATCATGAACTTCTTTGGGTCTCTGCAGACCCGGGGGGAGTAGGAGTCACACTAGTGAGACTTCTGGGGGAGAGTCTCACCCCCGAGTCCTCTGATGGGAAAAACCAGTTGCTGGTTTCTTCTGCTCCCTGCCGGACTGGTCCGGGAAACAGAAGCCTGGGACTTGGCTACAATGCTCATCCCAGGAAAACCCACTACCTTCCTGGGTAGGAGAGAGAGAATGTCCCTGGGTGGAGAGGTGGTGGTTTCTCAGGAGCACACAGCAGGATCAGTAACGACCACACCCACAATCACCACAGCGAGCAACAGCTGCATACATTACTGATCCTGAGTTACATCCAGTATTATACCCCAGAGCTGCACTCAATATTCTGCAGGTGCGGTCAGTGTGTACATACATAACTGATCTTGTACTGCTCCTGAGTTACATCCTGTAATCCTGTATTATACCCCAGAGCTGCACTCACTGTTCTGCTGGTGCAGTCACTGTGTACATACATTACTGATCCTGAGTTACATCCTGTATTATACTCCAGTGCTGCACTCACTATTCTGCTGGTGCAGTCACCGTGTACATACATTACTGATCCTGAGTTACGTCCTGTGTTATACTTCAGAGCTGCGCTCACTATTCTTCTGGTGCAGTCACTGTGTACATATTATTGATCCTGAGTTACATCCTGTAATCCTGTATTATACTCCAGAGCTGCACTCAATATTCTGCTGGTGCAATCACTGTATACATACATTACGCTACTGATCCTGAGTTACATCCTGTATTATACTCCAGAGCTGTACTCACTATTCTGCTGGTGCAGTCACTGTGTACATGCATTACATTACTGATCCTGAGTTACATCCTGTATTACGGTGTGTGCACACGCTACGGATTCTGCTGCGGATGCGCAGCGGATTTGGCCCTGCGGATCCGCAACAGTTTTTGCTGCAGTGTACAGTACCATTATAACCTATGGAAATCAAAAACCGCAGTGCATGTCACTTCTTTCTGCGGAATCCGCAGCGGATTCAGACCTTCTTCATTGCAGAGGTGTGAAACCGCAGGCCAATCCGCAGATAAACCGCAGGTCTTTTGACCTGCGGATTTACCTGCAGTTTTAGCTAAATCCGCTCGGAAAATTCCGCAGGTGAATCTGCAGCATGTGCACACAACCTTATACCCCAGAGCTGCGCTCACTATTCTGCAGTGGTGTAGTTGGAGGACTTACATATGACGTCCAGGTAGAGTCTCCCGCTGGTCTCCTCGTTGACCATGTTCCTGGCGGTGCAGGTGTACCAGCCAGTGTGGGATCGTGTTGCCGGCTGCAGGAGGAGGACGCTGCTGTTCCCGTCATGTACAGTGAACGTCCCGTCCAGGATTGTATGTCTCTGCCAGATGAAGAAGAGGGGTCCGGTTCCAGCCTCGACAGTACAGGACAACACAACTCTGGACCCTTCCACCGGCGTTTGCTCGTCGATGTGTAGACTGGGCTTTGTCACCGGCACTAAAACAGAAAAGCCCCAACGAGAGGAGACATGGAGAGCGCCTTGTATGTGCACAGTACTGTATGTGCATAGCTGATGGTTTGTTACACTGAACCAGCGAGTCAGATACATTGTAACAAAGTGCAGCTGTGAGAGCAGAGCAGATAAACGCTTTACCTAGAACAGTCAGGTGAATGTAGACCGTGGGCGCGGAGATGTACGTCTCCTCCCTGAACGCTATACACGTGTACCTGCCAGCTGCCGCCGGCTTCAGGTTCTCTATGAGGAGCGAACTGCCGGCCAGTGTGACGACCCCCAGAGCTGATGCTTCCTCGTACACATTACCCTTGCGAGCGATGAGGACGATTTCATCTGTTCCGATGATAATAAACGTCCAGATGAGGACGAAGGAGGAGTCAATGTCCCCGCACTTCAGCTGCACAGACCGGCCCAGCACCCCGTCCACTAACAGGACCTTGTTCTCAAGACTTAGCGCCTCACCTGGAGATGGAGAAAAGGTACAATGAGGACGAGACATATTATGGTGGTGATCAGCAACGAATATGGCAAAATCTCCACCGACTCAGAGATGAAGATGTTGGTATTAATGCAGATTTTGTGCAAAACGAGACGTGAGAAACGGACTGAGCTGGGACGACGGTCACCTGTAAGGTGAAGACGGAAGCCTGCAACGGGACGACGGAAGCCTGCAACGTGTCCAAGCAATGTGCGGATAGTCCATGCAGTGTGTGGAGGGTCCATGCAATGTGTCCATTAAGTGTGCAGAGGGTCCATGCAATGTGTCCATTAAGTGTGCAGAGGGTCCGTGCAATGTGTCCATGCAGTGCGGAGGGTTCATGGAATGTGTCCATGCAGTGTGCGGAGGGTCCATGCAATGTGTCCATGAGGTGTGCAGAGGGTCCGTGCAATGTGTCCATGCAGTGCGGAGGGTTCATGGAATGTGTCCATGCAGTGTGCGGAGGGTCCATGCAATGTGTCCATGAGGTGTGCAGAGGGTCCGTGCAATGTGTCCATGCAGTGCGGAGGGTTCATGGAATGTGTCCATGCAGTGTGCGGAGGGTCCATGCAGTGTGTCCATGAGGTGTGCAGAGGGTCCGTGCAATGTGTCCATGCAGTGTGTGGCGGGTCCATGCAATGTGTCCATGAAGTGTGAAGAGGGTCCGTGCAATGTGTCCATGAGGTGTGCAGAGGGTCCGTGCAATGTGTCCATGCAGTGTGTGGCGGGTCCATGCAATGTGTCCATGAAGTGTGAAGAGGGTCCGTGCAATGTGTCCATGCAGTGTGTGGAGGGTCCGTGCAATGTGTCCATGCAGTGTGTGGAGGGTCCGTGCAATGTGTTTATTAAGTGTGCAGAGGGTCCATGCAATGTGTCCATGAAGTGTGAAGAGGGTCCGTGCAATGTGTCCATGAAGTGTGAAGAGGGTCCGTGCAATGTGTCCATGAAGTGTGAAGAGGGTCCGTGCAAAGTGTCCATGCAGTGTGTGGCGGGTCCATGCAATGTGTCCATTAATTGTGCGGAGGGTCCATGCAATGTGTCCATTAATTGTGCGGAGGGTCCATGCAATGTGTCCATGCAGTGTGCGGAGGGTTCACTCAATGTGTCCATGCAGTGTGCGGAGGGTCTAAGCAATGTGTCCATTAAGTGTGCGGAGGGTCCATGCAATGTGTCCATTAATTGTGCGGAGGGTCCATGCAATGTGTCCATGCAGTGTGCGGAGGGTCCATGCAATGTGTCCATGCAGTGACCGGAGGGTTCACGCAATGTGTCCATGCAGTGTGCGGAGGGTCCAAGCAATGTGTCCATGCAGTGTGCGGAGGGTCCAAGCAATGTGTCCATTAAGTGTGCGGAGGGTCCATGCAATGTGTCCATGAAGTGTGAAGAGGGTTCGTGCAATGTGTCCATGCAGTGTGAGGAGGGTCCATGCAATGTGTCCATGCAGTGTGAAGAGGGTTCGTGCAATGTGTCCATGCAGTGTGCGGAGGGTCCATGCAATGTGTCCATGAAGTGTGAAGAGGGTTCGTGCAATGTGTCCATGAAGTGTGCGGAAGGTCCATGCAATGTGTCCATTAATTGTGCGGAGGGTCCATGCAATGTGTCCATTAATTGTGCGGAGGGTCCATGCAATGTGTCCATGCAGTGTGCGGAGGGTCCAAGCAATGTGTCCATTAAGTGTGCGGAGGGTCCATGCAATGTGTCCATGAAGTGTGAAGAGGGTTCGTGCAATGTGTCCATGCAGTGTGCGGAGGGTCCATGCAATGTGTCCATGCAGTGTGAAGAGGGTTCGTGCAATGTGTCCATGCAGTGTGCGGAGGGTCCATGCAATGTGTCCATGAAGTGTGAAGAGGGTTCGTGCAATGTGTCCATGCAGTGTGCGGAGGGTCCATGCAATGTGTCCATGCAGTGTGCGGAGGGTCCATGCAATGTGTCCATGCAGTGTGTGGAGGGTCCATGCAATGTGTCCATGCAGTGTGCGGAAGGTCCATGCAATGTGTCCATGCAGTGTGCGAAGGGTCCATGCAACGTGTCCATGCAGTGTGCGGAGGGTTCGTGCAATGTGTCTATGCAGTGTGTGGAGGGTCCATGCAATGTGTCCATGCAGTGTGCGGAAGGTCCATGCAATGTGTCCATGCAGTGTGCGGAGGGTCCATGCAATGTGTCCATGCAGTGTGCGGAGGGTCCATGCAGTGTGCGGAGGGTCCATGCAATGTGTCCATTAAGTGTGAAGAGGTCTACAATGTGTCCATGCAGTGTGCGGAGGGTTCATGGAATGTGTCCATGTAGTGTGCGGAGGGTCCAAGCAATGTGTCCATTAAGTGTGCGGAGGGTCCATGCAATGTGTCCATGCAGTGTGAAGAGGGTCTGTACAATGTGTCAATGCAGTGTGCGGAGAGTTCATGAAATGTGTCCATGCAGTGTGCGGAGGGTCCATGCAATGTGTCCATTAAGTGTGCAGAGGGTCCATGCAATGTGTCCATGAAGTGTGAAGAGGGTCCGTACAATGTGTCCATGCAGTGTGCGGAGGGTTCATGGAATGTGTCCATGCAGTGTGCGGAGGGTCCATGCAGTGTGTGGAGGGTCCATACAATGTGTCCATGCAGTGTGTGGAGGGTCCATACAATGTGTCCATTAAGTGTGGAGAGGGTCCATGCAATGTGTCCATGAAGTGTGAAGAGGGTCCGTGCAATGTGTCCATGCAGTGTGCGGAGGGTCCATGCAATGTGTCCATGCAGTGTGCGGAGGGTTCATGGAATGTGTCCATGCAGTGTGCGGAGGGTCCATGCAGTGTGTCCATGCAGTGTGTGGAGGGTCCATACAATGTGTCCATTAAGTGTGGAGAGGGTCCATGCAATGTGTCCATGCAGTGTGCGGAGGGTCCATGCAATGTGTCAATGCAGTGTGCGGAGGGTCCATGCAGTGTGCGGAGGGTCCATGCAGTGTGCGGAGGGTCCATTCAATGTGTCCATGCAGTGTGCGGAGAGAGGGTCCATGCAATGTGTCCATGCAGTGTGCGGAGGGTCCATGCAATCTGTCCATTAAGTGTGCAGAGGGTCCGTACAATGTGTCCATGCAGTGTGCGGAGGGTTCATGGAATGTGTCCATGCAGTGTGCGGAGGGTTCATGGAATGTGTCCATGCAGTGTGCGGAGGGTCCATGCAGTGTGCGGAGGGTCCATGCAGTGTGTCCATGCAGTGTGTGGAGGGTCCATACAATGTGTCCATTAAGTGTGGAGAGGGTCCGTGTAATGTGTCCATGCAGTGTATGGAGGGTCCATGCAATGTGTCCATGCAGTGTGCGGAGGGTCCATGCAATGTGTCCATTAAGTGTGCAGAGGGTCCGTACAATGTGTCCATGCAGTGTGCGGAGGGTTCATGGAATGTGTCCATGCAGTGTGCGGAGGGTCCATGCAGTGTGCGGAGGGTCCATGCAATGTGTCCATTAAGTGTGGAGAGGGTCCATGCAATGTGTCCATGAAGTGTGAAGAGGGTCCGTGCAATGTGTCCATGCAGTGTGCGGAGGGTTCATGAAATGTGTCCATGCAGTGTGCGGAGGGTCCATGCAATGTGTCCATTAAGTGTGCAGAGGGTCCATGCAATGTGTCCATGAAGTGTGAAGAGGGTCCGTACAATGTGTCCATGCAGTGTGCGGAGAGTTCATGAAATGTGTCCATGCAGTGTGCGGAGGGTCCATGCAATGTGTCCATTAAGTGTGCAGAGGGTCCATGCAATGTGTCCATGAAGTGTGAAGAGGGTCCGTACAATGTGTCCATGCAGTGTGCGGAGGGTTCATGGAATGTGTCCATGCAGTGTGCGGAGGGTCCATGCAGTGTGTGGAGGGTCCATACAATGTGTCCATGCAGTGTGTGGAGGGTCCATACAATGTGTCCATTAAGTGTGGAGAGGGTCCATGCAATGTGTCCATGAAGTGTGAAGAGGGTCCGTGCAATGTGTCCATGCAGTGTGCGGAGGGTCCATGCAATGTGTCCATGCAGTGTGCGGAGGGTTCATGGAATGTGTCCATGCAGTGTGCGGAGGGTCCATGCAGTGTGCGGAGGGTCCATGCAATGTGTCCATGCAGTGTGTGGAGGGTCCATACAATGTGTCCATTAAGTGTGGAGAGGGTCCATGCAATGTGTCCATGCAGTGTGCAGAGGGTCCATGCAATGTGTCCATGCAGTGTGCGGAGGGTCCATGCAGTGTGCGGAGGGTCCATGCAGTGTGCGGAGGGTCCATGCAGTGTGCGGAGGGTCCATTCAATGTGTCCATGCAGTGTGCGGAGAGAGGGTCCATGCAATGTGTCCATGCAGTGTGCGGAGGGTCCATGCAATCTGTCCATTAAGTGTGCAGAGGGTCCGTACAATGTGTCCATGCAGTGTGCGGAGGGTTCATGGAATGTGTCCATGCAGTGTGCGGAGGGTTCATGGAATGTGTCCATGCAGTGTGCGGAGGGTCCATGCAGTGTGCGGAGGGTCCATGCAGTGTGTCCATGCAGTGTGTGGAGGGTCCATACAATGTGTCCATTAAGTGTGGAGAGGGTCCGTGTAATGTGTCCATGCAGTGTATGGAGGGTCCATGCAATGTGTCCATGCAGTGTGCGGAGGGTCCATGCAATGTGTCCATTAAGTGTGCAGAGGGTCCGTACAATGTGTCCATGCAGTGTGCGGAGGGTTCATGGAATGTGTCCATGCAGTGTGTGGAGGGTCCATACAATGTGTCCATTAAGTGTGGAGAGGGTCCATGCAATGTGTCCATGCAGTGTGCGGAGGGTCCATGCAATGTGTCCATGCAGTGTGCGGAGGGTCCATGCAGTGTGCGGAGGGTCCATGCAGTGTGCGGAGGGTCCATGCAGTGTGCGGAGGGTCCATTCAATGTGTCCATGCAGTGTGCGGAGAGAGGGTCCATGCAATGTGTCCATGCAGTGTGCGGAGGGTCCATGCAATCTGTCCATTAAGTGTGCAGAGGGTCCGTACAATGTGTCCATGCAGTGTGCGGAGGGTTCATGGAATGTGTCCATGCAGTGTGCGGAGGGTTCATGGAATGTGTCCATGCAGTGTGCGGAGGGTCCATGCAGTGTGCGGAGGGTCCATGCAGTGTGTCCATGCAGTGTGTGGAGGGTCCATACAATGTGTCCATTAAGTGTGGAGAGGGTCCGTGTAATGTGTCCATGCAGTGTATGGAGGGTCCATGCAATGTGTCCATGCAGTGTGCGGAGGGTCCATGCAATGTGTCCATTAAGTGTGCAGAGGGTCCGTACAATGTGTCCATGCAGTGTGCGGAGGGTTCATGGAATGTGTCCATGCAGTGTGCGGAGGGTCCATGCAGTGTGCGGAGGGTCCATGCAATGTGTCCATTAAGTGTGGAGAGGGTCCATGCAATGTGTCCATGAAGTGTGAAGTGGGTCCGTGCAATGTGTCCATGCAGTGTGCGGAGGGTTCACGCAATGTGTCCATGCAGTGTGCGGAGGGTCCATACAATGTGTCCATTAAGTGTGCAGAGGGTGCATGCAATGTGTCCATGTAGTGTGAAGAGGGTTCGCGCAATGTGTCCATGCAGTGTGCGGAGGGTCCATGCAATGTGTCCATGCAGTGTGCGGAGGGTCCATGCAGTGTGCGGAGGGTCCATGCAGTGTGCGGAGGGTCCATTCAATGTGTCCATGCAGTGTGCGGAGAGAGGGTCCATGCAATGTGTCCATGCAGTGTGCGGAGAGAGGGTCCATGCAATGTGTCCATGCAGTGTGTGGAGGGTCCATACAATGTGTCCATTAAGTGTGCAGAGGGTCCATGCAATGTGTCCATGAAGTGTGAAGAGGGTCCGTACAATGTGTCCATGCAGTGTGCGGAGAGTTCATGAAATGTGTCCATGCAGTGTGCGGAGGGTCCATGCAATGTGTCCATTAAGTGTGCAGAGGGTCCATGCAATGTGTCCATGAAGTGTGAAGAGGGTCCGTACAATGTGTCCATGCAGTGTGCGGAGGGTTCATGCAATGTGTCCATGCAGTGTGAAGAGGGTTCGCGCAATGTGTCCATGCAGTGTGCGGAGGGTCCATGCAATGTGTCCATGCAGTGTGCGGAGGGTCCATGCAGTGTGCGGAGGGTCCATGCAGTGTGCGGAGGGTCCATTCAATGTGTCCATGCAGTGTGCGGAGAGAGGGTCCATGCAATGTGTCCATGCAGTGTGCGGAGAGAGGGTCCATGCAATGTGTCCATGCAGTGTGCGGAGGGTCCATTCAATGTGTCCATGCAGTGTGCGGAGAGAGGGTCCATGCAATGTGTCCATGCAGTGTGCGGAGAGAGGGTCCATGCAATGTGTCCATGAAGTGTGAAGAGGGTCCATGCAATGTGTCCATTAAGTGTGCAGAGGGTGCATGCAATGTGTCCATGTAGTGTGAAGAGGGTTCGCGCAATGTGTCCATGCAGTGTGCGGAGGGTCCATGCAATGTGTCCATGCAGTGTGCGGAGGGTCCATGCAGTGTGCGGAGGGTCCATGCAGTGTGCGGAGGGTCCATTCAATGTGTCCATGCAGTGTGCGGAGAGAGGGTCCATGCAATGTGTCCATGCAGTGTGCGGAGAGAGGGTCCATGCAATGTGTCCATGCAGTGTGTGGAGGGTCCATACAATGTGTCCATTAAGTGTGCAGAGGGTCCATGCAATGTGTCCATGAAGTGTGAAGAGGGTCCGTGCAATGTGTCCATGCAGTGTGCGGAGGGTTCATGCAATGTGTCCATGCAGTGTGCGGAGGGTCCATGCAATGTGTCCATTAAGTGTGCAGAGGGTCCATGCAATGTGTCCATGAAGTGTGAAGAGGGTCCGTACAATGTGTCCATGCAGTGTGCGGAGAGTTCATGAAATGTGTCCATTAAGTGTGCAGAGGGTCCATGCAATGTGTCCATGAAGTGTGAAGAGGGTCCGTACAATGTGTCCATGCAGTGTGCGGAGGGTTCATGGAATGTGTCCATGCAGTGTGCGGAGGGTCCATGCAGTGTGTGGAGGGTCCATACAATGTGTCCATGCAGTGTGTGGAGGGTCCATACAATGTGTCCATTAAGTGTGGAGAGGGTCCATGCAATGTGTCCATGAAGTGTGAAGAGGGTCCGTGCAATGTGTCCATGCAGTGTGCGGAGGGTCCATGCAATGTGTCCATGCAGTGTGCGGAGGGTTCATGGAATGTGTCCATGCAGTGTGCGGAGGGTCCATGCAGTGTGCGGAGGGTCCATGCAATGTGTCCATGCAGTGTGTGGAGGGTCCATACAATGTGTCCATTAAGTGTGGAGAGGGTCCATGCAATGTGTCCATGCAGTGTGCAGAGGGTCCATGCAATGTGTCCATGCAGTGTGCGGAGGGTCCATGCAGTGTGCGGAGGGTCCATGCAGTGTGCGGAGGGTCCATGCAGTGTGCGGAGGGTCCATTCAATGTGTCCATGCAGTGTGCGGAGAGAGGGTCCATGCAATGTGTCCATGCAGTGTGCGGAGGGTCCATGCAATCTGTCCATTAAGTGTGCAGAGGGTCCGTACAATGTGTCCATGCAGTGTGCGGAGGGTTCATGGAATGTGTCCATGCAGTGTGCGGAGGGTTCATGGAATGTGTCCATGCAGTGTGCGGAGGGTCCATGCAGTGTGCGGAGGGTCCATGCAGTGTGTCCATGCAGTGTGTGGAGGGTCCATACAATGTGTCCATTAAGTGTGGAGAGGGTCCGTGTAATGTGTCCATGCAGTGTATGGAGGGTCCATGCAATGTGTCCATGCAGTGTGCGGAGGGTCCATGCAATGTGTCCATTAAGTGTGCAGAGGGTCCGTACAATGTGTCCATGCAGTGTGCGGAGGGTTCATGGAATGTGTCCATGCAGTGTGTGGAGGGTCCATACAATGTGTCCATTAAGTGTGGAGAGGGTCCATGCAATGTGTCCATGCAGTGTGCGGAGGGTCCATGCAATGTGTCCATGCAGTGTGCGGAGGGTCCATGCAGTGTGCGGAGGGTCCATGCAGTGTGCGGAGGGTCCATGCAGTGTGCGGAGGGTCCATTCAATGTGTCCATGCAGTGTGCGGAGAGAGGGTCCATGCAATGTGTCCATGCAGTGTGCGGAGGGTCCATGCAATCTGTCCATTAAGTGTGCAGAGGGTCCGTACAATGTGTCCATGCAGTGTGCGGAGGGTTCATGGAATGTGTCCATGCAGTGTGCGGAGGGTTCATGGAATGTGTCCATGCAGTGTGCGGAGGGTCCATGCAGTGTGCGGAGGGTCCATGCAGTGTGTCCATGCAGTGTGTGGAGGGTCCATACAATGTGTCCATTAAGTGTGGAGAGGGTCCGTGTAATGTGTCCATGCAGTGTATGGAGGGTCCATGCAATGTGTCCATGCAGTGTGCGGAGGGTCCATGCAATGTGTCCATTAAGTGTGCAGAGGGTCCGTACAATGTGTCCATGCAGTGTGCGGAGGGTTCATGGAATGTGTCCATGCAGTGTGCGGAGGGTCCATGCAGTGTGCGGAGGGTCCATGCAATGTGTCCATTAAGTGTGGAGAGGGTCCATGCAATGTGTCCATGAAGTGTGAAGTGGGTCCGTGCAATGTGTCCATGCAGTGTGCGGAGGGTTCACGCAATGTGTCCATGCAGTGTGCGGAGGGTCCATACAATGTGTCCATTAAGTGTGCAGAGGGTGCATGCAATGTGTCCATGTAGTGTGAAGAGGGTTCGCGCAATGTGTCCATGCAGTGTGCGGAGGGTCCATGCAATGTGTCCATGCAGTGTGCGGAGGGTCCATGCAGTGTGCGGAGGGTCCATGCAGTGTGCGGAGGGTCCATTCAATGTGTCCATGCAGTGTGCGGAGAGAGGGTCCATGCAATGTGTCCATGCAGTGTGCGGAGAGAGGGTCCATGCAATGTGTCCATGCAGTGTGTGGAGGGTCCATACAATGTGTCCATTAAGTGTGCAGAGGGTCCATGCAATGTGTCCATGAAGTGTGAAGAGGGTCCGTACAATGTGTCCATGCAGTGTGCGGAGAGTTCATGAAATGTGTCCATGCAGTGTGCGGAGGGTCCATGCAATGTGTCCATTAAGTGTGCAGAGGGTCCATGCAATGTGTCCATGAAGTGTGAAGAGGGTCCGTACAATGTGTCCATGCAGTGTGCGGAGGGTTCATGCAATGTGTCCATGCAGTGTGAAGAGGGTTCGCGCAATGTGTCCATGCAGTGTGCGGAGGGTCCATGCAATGTGTCCATGCAGTGTGCGGAGGGGCCATGCAGTGTGCGGAGGGTCCATTCAATGTGTCCATGCAGTGTGCGGAGAGAGGGTCCATGCAATGTGTCCATGCAGTGTGCGGAGAGAGGGTCCATGCAATGTGTCCATGCAGTGTGCGGAGGGTCCATTCAATGTGTCCATGCAGTGTGCGGAGAGAGGGTCCATGCAATGTGTCCATGCAGTGTGCGGAGAGAGGGTCCATGCAATGTGTCCATGAAGTGTGAAGAGGGTCCATGCAATGTGTCCATTAAGTGTGCAGAGGGTGCATGCAATGTGTCCATGTAGTGTGAAGAGGGTTCGCGCAATGTGTCCATGCAGTGTGCGGAGGGTCCATGCAATGTGTCCATGCAGTGTGCGGAGGGTCCATGCAGTGTGCGGAGGGTCCATGCAGTGTGCGGAGGGTCCATTCAATGTGTCCATGCAGTGTGCGGAGAGAGGGTCCATGCAATGTGTCCATGCAGTGTGCGGAGAGAGGGTCCATGCAATGTGTCCATGCAGTGTGTGGAGGGTCCATACAATGTGTCCATTAAGTGTGCAGAGGGTCCATGCAATGTGTCCATGAAGTGTGAAGAGGGTCCGTGCAATGTGTCCATGCAGTGTGCGGAGGGTTCATGCAATGTGTCCATGCAGTGTGCGGAGGGTCCATGCAATGTGTCCATTAAGTGTGCAGAGGGTCCATGCAATGTGTCCATGAAGTGTGAAGAGGGTCCGTACAATGTGTCCATGCAGTGTGCGGAGAGTTCATGAAATGTGTCCATGCAGTGTGCGGAGGGTCCATGCAATGTGTCCATTAAGTGTGCAGAGGGTCCATGCAATGTGTCCATGAAGTGTGAAGAGGGTCCGTACAATGTGTCCATGCAGTGTGCGGAGGGTTCATGGAATGTGTCCATGCAGTGTGCGGAGGGTCCATGCAGTGTGTGGAGGGTCCATACAATGTGTCCATGCAGTGTGTGGAGGGTCCATACAATGTGTCCATTAAGTGTGGAGAGGGTCCATGCAATGTGTCCATGAAGTGTGAAGAGGGTCCGTGCAATGTGTCCATGCAGTGTGCGGAGGGTCCATGCAATGTGTCCATGCAGTGTGCGGAGGGTTCATGGAATGTGTCCATGCAGTGTGCGGAGGGTCCATGCAGTGTGCGGAGGGTCCATGCAATGTGTCCATGCAGTGTGTGGAGGGTCCATACAATGTGTCCATTAAGTGTGGAGAGGGTCCATGCAATGTGTCCATGCAGTGTGCAGAGGGTCCATGCAATGTGTCCATGCAGTGTGCGGAGGGTCCATGCAGTGTGCGGAGGGTCCATGCAGTGTGCGGAGGGTCCATGCAGTGTGCGGAGGGTCCATTCAATGTGTCCATGCAGTGTGCGGAGAGAGGGTCCATGCAATGTGTCCATGCAGTGTGCGGAGGGTCCATGCAATCTGTCCATTAAGTGTGCAGAGGGTCCGTACAATGTGTCCATGCAGTGTGCGGAGGGTTCATGGAATGTGTCCATGCAGTGTGCGGAGGGTTCATGGAATGTGTCCATGCAGTGTGCGGAGGGTCCATGCAGTGTGCGGAGGGTCCATGCAGTGTGTCCATGCAGTGTGTGGAGGGTCCATACAATGTGTCCATTAAGTGTGGAGAGGGTCCGTGTAATGTGTCCATGCAGTGTATGGAGGGTCCATGCAATGTGTCCATGCAGTGTGCGGAGGGTCCATGCAATGTGTCCATTAAGTGTGCAGAGGGTCCGTACATTGTGTCCATGCAGTGTGCGGAGGGTTCATGGAATGTGTCCATGCAGTGTGCGGAGGGTCCATGCAGTGTGCGGAGGGTCCATGCAATGTGTCCATTAAGTGTGGAGAGGGTCCATGCAATGTGTCCATGAAGTGTGAAGTGGGTCCGTGCAATGTGTCCATGCAGTGTGCGGAGGGTTCACGCAATGTGTCCATTAAGTGTGCAGAGGGTCCATGCAAAGTGTCCATGCAATGTGCAGAGGGTCCATGCAAAGTGTCCATGCAGTGTGCAGTGTGTGGAGTATCCAGTACGTAGTGCCCCATCATATGTCATCTACAACTGCAGTTATGGTGGTCGTACTCACCCACTGTCAGCAGCGTGTGCAGCGCGCACAGAAGCGCCAGGAGTTTCTGCAGTTTACAATCCCTGCTCACACCATGATCCATGTCCCCATGTCGATCCTGGATGAAACCTACGAGGAGAAGTTGTCAGATGTCCGGACAGATTATCCTCTGCCAAACCGCGTCTACTGCAATCACTACTGGAGGAATGTGCTCACAGTTTCCATACTGCACGGACGATCGCGTTTCAGGCAGTGAATTATTCAGTCCAGAGCTGAAATCGTGGTTCTTGTTACACACTATGGTCCTATCACAATGCATAATGCAGGAGCCGGAGCAGCGCTCCCCAAACATGAAACCTCCTCCAGCCTCGAGTCTCTGCTGTAGCCGGGATATTAATCTCTAAGGTTATTAAGGTAAGTGGATAAAGCAGAAAAGAAAGGTAAAAGAAGAGCACTGACCATAGCGCTGGGTGTCCACAAGATCCGACAGAGAACACAGAAAAGCTGGGTGATGGCCAATATGGCGGCCACGAGATCCGACAGAGAACACAGAAAAGCTGGGTGATGGCCAATATGGCGGCCACGAGATCCAACAGAGAACACAGAAAAGCTGGGTGATGGCCAATATGGCGGCCACGAGATCCGACAGAGAACACAGAAAAGCTGGGTGATGGCCAATATGGCGGCCACGAGATCCGACAGAGAACACAGAAAAGCTGGGTGATGGCCAATATGGCGGCCACGAGATCCGACAGAGAACACAGAAAAGCTGGGTGCCGGCCAACATGGCGGCCACGAGATCCGACAGAGAACACAGAAAAGCTGGGTGATGGCCAATATGGCGGCCACGAGATCCGACAGAGAACACAGAAAAGCTGGGTGATGGCCAATATGGCGGCCACGAGATCCGACAGAGAACACAGAAAAGCTGGGTGATGGCCAATATGGCGGCCACGAGATCCGACAGAGAACACAGAAAAGCTGGGTGATGGCCAATATGGCGGCCACGAGATCCGACAGAGAACACAGAAAAGCTGGGTGATGGCCAATATGGCGGCCACGAGATCCGACAGAGAACACAGAAAAGCTGGGTGATGGCCAATATGGCGGCCACGAGATCCGACAGAGAACACAGAAAAGCTGGGTGATGGCCAATATGGCGGCCACGAGATCCGACAGAGAACACAGAAAAGCTGGGTGATGGCCAATATGGCGGCCACGAGATCCG
Organism: Dendrobates tinctorius; assembly: GCF_039654945.1. Lineage (NCBI taxonomy): Eukaryota > Metazoa > Chordata > Amphibia > Anura > Dendrobatidae > Dendrobates > Dendrobates tinctorius. Next base: position 4,977,411 of record NW_027361754.1, read on the forward strand.
ACAGAGAACACAGAAAAGCTGGGTGATGGCCAATATGGCGGCCACGAGATCCGACAGAGAACACAGAAAAGCTGGGTGCCGGCCAACATGGCGGCCATGGGATCCTACATAACACAGGTCTGCTGACACACACGGGTCCATCTATGCACTCTTTACCATTTTATGTTACTGTTGGAAACAGAAGCATTAAATCTGATATTTCTATATTTTTCATTGAGGTTACGGTTTTCGCGCTTTTCCTTTATGCTGATTGGACGTTTTACTTGTCACATGATCAGACTGATACAAGTGGAGATAAACGCTGCCGTGAAATAAAACACACTTAAGCTAATGATTAAACAAATTAAAAACATAAGAAGGAAATACAGTAAAATGGAAATGCAATGTCTTGTGGAAGAAGCTATCGTGTGTCCATGGGACAGGAGGCACCAGAGGAGTGAGGGTCTCAGTTGTCGGACCGATGTTATCACATATGCTGTGATTGGGGGTCACTATTAGCAAAGACCCCTCATATTCAACGTATTTTACTTTTTTGTATTCATCTAACTGCACAATTGCAAAGAACAATAGTCTAACACGTTCTGCAACTTCTTGTTACCGGAGCCCCTTTACAGTAACTAAAACCGCAGAAAAAACATCATTTTTTTCAAACTTTCCAAATGTATTTCAGCATTCATTTTCAGCGTGGTTTTCTTCAGCTGCATGTGAACACAAGTCTGGGATCAGTCCTGCTGGGGCCGTCGGGGAAGCAACAATGGTCAGGAGTGCTGCTCGCTATTAACGTATACCAATAGAGTGAGAAGACCAAGCCACAGGCTGGGGGACCAGGAGGGTCCGGAGTAGAGAATTAGGAGGGGGGCACAATATCGATGGTGGTCTCTATATGGGGAGCACAGTGTCTCCGGCAATGGATGTGACTCTCCAAGGTCGGTAATGTAAGTGGGGGGGGGGGTAAAGGGTGGTGGTCTCTATTTGGTGGGCACAAGTATGGCTGGCACTGGACGTGGTTCTCCGAGGTTGGTAATGTATAAGGGGGAGGGGTAAAGGGTGGTGGTCTTTATATGGTGGGCACAGTATGGCTGGAAATGGACGTGATTCTCCGAGGTTGGTAATGTATATGGGGGAGGGGTGAAGGGTGGTTGGCTCTATATAGGCAGCACAGTATGGCTGGCACTGGACTTGACTCTCCAAGGTTGGTAATGTATATGGGGGGTTAAGGGTGGTGGTCTCTACATGGTGGGCACAGTATGCCTGGCACTGGACGTGGTTCTGCGAGGTTGGTAATTTATAGGGGGGAGGGGTAAAGAGTGGTGGTCTCTATATGGTGGGCACAGTATGGCCAGCACTGGACGTGGTACTCTGAGGTTGGCAATGTATGGGGGGGAAGGGGTAAAGGATGGTGGTCTCTATATGGTGGGCACAATTTGGCCGGCACTGGACGTGGTTCCTCGAGGTTGGTAATGTATGGGGGGAGGTAAAGGATGGTGGTCTCCATATGGTGGCACAGTATGGCCGGCACTGGACGTGAAAACCAGAGGTTGGCAGTGTATGGGGGTAAAGGATGGTGGTCTCTATATGGTTGGCACAGTATGGCTGCCACTGGACGTGACTCACCGAGGTTGGTAATGTATGGGGGTGGTAAAGGATGGTGCGCACAGTATGGCTGGCACTGTGGAGGGGTGTAGTGACTATTTGGATGTTGGCACGGTTTTGGGTGACACACACTTTTCGGTCGATAGTTAATACCCGCCTCATTTAAGACGTTCGATTTAAAGTTGTTCACGTTTTTCAATGACATGGAGCTCCAGTTTCTATGTGATGAAGAGGTTCTGTAGCAGCAGTGTGCATCATCAGGAATGCCGTGTCCTAACCTTACACTACAGGAATATCACCAGCCCCCTGTGGTTGGATCTGTACAGTCACTGAGCTTCTGATATTGTCATACCCATCATCCGGGACATTATAAGGGACCGGCGCCATGCTTACCTGCAGGTGATATTGGGAGTTGTAATCTTGGGGGTCTAGTAAGGAGACCCCACAGTGACTCCCTGCGCACATCCTTCGACGTCCCCCACTGATTAGGTTATCAGCTTGGAGTCTGCGTATGGTGCCATCCTCGCCTGTTCTGCCATCCTATAAGGTGCCGGCTCCAGTTACTGACGAACTTGATACCTTCAGATGCAGGAATGAAGTGTTCCATCTCATTAGTCATTTAGGGAGAGAATTGGGTATTGGGGGGCGCAGGACATATGAGCGCACCAGAGGGAGACACATGACCCCCGAAGCAACAGCGCTCCCTACCAATAATCTAATATAGGGTTAAGGAAGCCAGTGATGTCTATGAGGCACATGGCACAGAGGGACATCAATTATTATAGGGCACAGGAGTAGAGGGGCGGCACTGATTATAGGGCACAGGACTAGAGGAGCGGCACTGATTATAGGGCACAGGACTAGAGGAGCGGCACTGATTATAGGGCACAGGACTAGAGGAGCGGCACTGATTATAGGGCACAGGACTAGAGGAGCGGCACTGATTATAGGGCACAGGACTAGAGGAGCGGCACTGATTATAAGGCATAGGACTAGAGAAGCAGCACTGATTAGTGGGCATAGGATTAGAGGAGCGGCACTGATTATAGGGCACAGGACTAGAGGAGTGGCAGTGATTATAGGGCACAGGACTAGAGGAGCGGCACTGATTATAGGGCATAGGACTAGGAGTGGCACTAATTATAAGGCACAGTATTGGATGGGCGGCACTAATTATAGGGCACAGGAGCAGAGGGGCGGTAAAATTAAAGGGCACAGTAGTAGAGGGGCGGCGCTAATTACAGGGCACAGTAGTAGAGTGGCGGCACTAGTTATAGGGCACAATAGTAGAGGGGTGGCATTAATTATAGGGCACAGTAGTAGAGGGGTGGCACTAGTTATAGGGCACAGTAGTAGATGGGTGGCACTAATTATAGGGCACAGTAGTAGAGGGGCGGCACTAGTTATAGGGCACAGTAGTAGAGGGGTGGCACTAATTATAGGGCACAGTAGTAGAGAGGCGGCACTAATTATAGGGCACAGTAGTAGAGTGGCGGCACTAGTTATAGGGCACAGTAGTACAGGGGTAGCACTAATTATAGGGCACAGTAGTACAGGGGTGGCACTAATTATAGAGCACAATAGTAGAGGGGTGGCATTAATTATAGGTCACAGTAGTAGAGGGGTGGCACTAATTATAGGGCACAGTAGTAGAGGGGTGGCACTAGTTATAGGGCACAGTAGTAGAGGGGCGGCACTAGTTATAGGGAACAGTAGTAGAGGGGTGGCACTAATTATAGGGCACAGTAGTAGAGAGGCGGCACTAGTTATAGGGCACAGTAGTACAGGGGTGGCATTAATTATAGGGCACAGTAGTAGAGGGGTGGTACTAATTATAGGGCACAGTAGTAGAGGGGCGGCACTAGTTATAGAGCACAGTAGTAGAGGGGCGGCACTAGTTATAGGGCACAGTAGTAGAGAGGTGGCACTAATAATAGGGCACAGTAGTAGAGGGGCGGCACTAATTATAGGGCACAGAAGTAGAGGGGCGGCATTAGTTATAGGGCACAGTAGTACAGGGGTGGCACTAATTATAGGGCACAGTAGTAGAGAGGCGGCACTAGTTATTGGGCACAGCAGTAGAGGGGCGGCACTAGTTATAGGGCACAGTAGTAGAGCGGCGGCACTAGTTATAGGGCACAGTAGTAGAGGGGCGGCACAAGTTATAGGGCACAGTAGTAGAGGAGTGGCACTAATTATAGGACACAGTAGTAGAGGAGTGGCATTAATTATAGGGCACAGTAGTAGAGGGGCGGCACTAGTTATAGGGCACAGTAGTAGAGGCGCGGCACTAGTTATAGGGCACAGTAGTAGAGGGGCGGCACTAATTATAGTGCACAGTAGTAGAGAGGCGGCACTAATTATAGTGCACAGTAGTAGAGAGATGGCACTAGTTATAGGGCACAGTAGTAGAGGGGTGGCACTAATTATAGGGCAAAGTAGTAGAGAGGCAGCACTAATTATAGGGCACAGTAGTAGAGGGGCGGCACTAGTTATAGGGTACAGTAGTAGAGAGGCAGCACCAATTATAGGGCACAGTAGTAGAGGGGTGGCACTTTATAGGGCACAGTAGTATAGTAGAGAGGGACGGCACTAGTTATAGGGCACAGTACTAGAGGGGCGGCACTAGTTATAGGGCTCAGTAGTAGAGGGGCGGCACTAGTTATAGGGCACAGTAGCAGAGGGGCGGCACTAGTTATAGGGCACAGTAGTAGAGGGGCGGCAATAGTTATAGGGCACAGTAGTATAGTAGAGAGGGGCGGCACTAGTTATAGGGCACAGTAGTAGAGGGGCGGCACTAGTTATAGGGCACAGTAATAGAGGGGAGGCACTACTTATAGGGCACAGGACTAGAGGAGCGGCACTGATTATAGGGCACAGGACTAGAGGAGCAGCACTGATTAAAGGGCATAGGACTTGAAAAGCAGCACTGATTAGTGGGCATAGGATTAGAGGAGCGGCACTGATTATAGGGCACAGGACTAGAGGAGCGGCACTGATTATAGGGCACAGGACTAGAGGAGCGGCACTGATTATAGGGCATAGGACTAGGAGTGGCACTAATTACAGGGCACAGGACTATGAGTGGCACTAATTATAAGGCACAGTATTGGATGGGCGGCACTAATTATAGGGCACAGGAGCAGAGGGGCGGTAAAATTAAAGGGCACAGTAGTAGAGGGGCGGCGCTAATTACAGGGCACAGTAGTAGAGTGGCGGCACTAGTTATAGGGCACAGTAGTAGAGTGGCGGCACTAGTTATAGAGCACAATAGTAGAGGGGCGGCATTAATTATAGGGCACACATGCAAAGAGAAAATATGAGTAACTAGGTGAATATAATGAAAATACGTCTTTATTAGTTAACATATGTATCACATAGTACAAAAATACAGAGAATAAAATGACACCACAGGATAGAAAAACAGAATAACCCGGGAAAAGCACCCAGCCACAAGATGTCAAGTAACACAGCAGTATATATAGAGTATAACCACATCCATGTAAGTAACCAGTGTCTGCTAGTTCCCCATCTCCCCATTGGGAGATCACTGCGCCACATTATAGATCTAATATGATCACCTAGTGTGCACAAATAGGTTTCACGTGGCGAGTTTGAAGAGATATCTTACCAGATATACATGGAGGCTGAGTAGACCCAGGACCAGGTGGGGAAAACGCCCGACGCGCGTTTCGCGTGACTACAAGCACGCTTTCTCAAGGGAAGTATACCGGGGAGTGCGCACAGGACCTTCTTAAGCCCATGTGACTAGTCACATGGTTCCCAATCGGCCAATCAGAGCGGTTTGGCGCGTCGCATGCGCACTGTCCACCCGAAGGGCCAGACAATGCAGGAGAAAGCGTCATACGTTGCCCCGGGCAGCAGGGGAGGAGAAGTCCCCGGAAGCCCGGAGGAAGGCAAAAGACACTCCTCCGCATGTCGGCCACAAACAGGGACAGTGGGCATGCGCACAACCACTGACACCAATGAATATAAGTATACATCATATAATACACCGGAAATTGGGCATAGATCAAAAATGGACAGAGATATATAGTCACATAAAAAGGCAACTGCAGATAAAGAGTACTGAGAGATTCAAAATATGACATTACAATACATTTACTCTCTTCAAATTACAGCGTCCCAGAGTCGTCCATAGACACCAATGTCCAGAGTTGATGAACATCCAATGTAGATATTGAAATTAGGGCCAGTGGGACCGCCAAATATAATTGCAACAAATAAATCCAGTTGATGGATGAAGAAAAGGTCCCGCATAAACTAAGAGAGGGAATAAGTGAGACGTATATCAAAAAAACACATATACAAAAACAAATAAAAAATAAAACACACCCCACAACCTGGGATATGGGAAAACAGTTGGGAAAAAGGGGCATAAAATAAATAAATAAAAGGACCAAAAAAAAGGCCCAGTATAAATACATTCCATATTCAGGATACCCTACAGGAAAGAGGCAAACGACAATGATTCATTAAGCCCTTTAGGGGCCATTGTATCAAGTGTAATAATCCATTTGGTCTCAATTTGGGCCAACCTACGTTTATAGTTCCCCCCCCTTACCCCTAAATGTACTTGATCAATCCCTCTAATTTTGAGGGAAGTTGATTCGCCATTATGGTATTGTCGAAAATGACGGGGCAGGGCTTTAAGGAGGGACATATCGGTCACTGTCTTGGATGCACAAATGTCCCGCACGTGTTCACGCACCCTCATCCTAAGCTCCCTTGATGTAAGTCCAATATAAATTTTTGGACTGTCACATGTAGCGTAATAAATCACATTCATACTGCCACAAGATATTCGATGGCGTATATTGAACTGTCTCCTTCCATCTGAGGTATTGAAGGTGGTGCAGCGCAGCACATTTGTGCATGCAAGACAGTGACCGCAAGGTATAGAGCCAGGTATAGGGCCCCTAGAGCCAAATGGATTAACCTGTACAGGTCGATAATGACTCTGCACAAGGAGGTCCTTGAGATTTTTAGATCTTCTCGGAGTCATTGAAGGATATGATCCCAAAGAAACTCCCAGGGAGGGTTCGGTGCCCAAAACAGACCAGTGTTTCATGAGGATCTGTCTCATATCCTCCCATTGATGGTTAAAAGTAGATATAAATCTAATAGGTTCCTCCTTATTTAAATGAGAGGGCCTTTTCGAGGATTCCAAAAGACTGCCGCGTGGTGTTGCCCTTGCTCTTAAATAACCTTTTTTGATACTTCTATTTGAGTATCCACGGTTCAGAAATCGCTCCTTCAAATCAGCCGATTGAATCTCAAATTTGGTATCCGAAGAGCAGATCCGCCTCGCCCGTAGGAACTGTCCGACCGGGACAGCCCCTATGGTGGAAGGGTTGTGGGCAGAGGACGCATGAACCAAAGAATTAACGGATGTCGGTTTGCGATAGACATCCGTCTGAATATAACCAGAGTGATCAATACTCATGGTAATATCCAGAAAACTAATTTTAGTGGCATCATAAGAATAAGTCAAATGAATATTAAATTCATTATGGTTCAGCATCCTCATAAACTCCCCGAGCTGTTGCACCGATCCGTCCCACAAAAATAAAATATCATCTATATATCTGTGCCAACACAGTACATGGGAAGCGGCCTGCATGCCTGCGTCGCCAAAAATCAATCTCTCCCACGATCCGAGGAAGAGATTAGCATACGCAGGCGCACAGGCCGCGCCCATGGCTGTGCCGCGCTTCTGTAGAAAAAATTTGTCTTTAAAAGTAAAAAAAATTGTGGGTAAGGATAAAGCGCAACAGCTCGAGGATAAGCCCACACAAGGGGCCACCCAGATCGGAAGCGCCCAGGAAGAGGCGGACTGCCTCCAAACCGTGAGAATGTTCAATGCACGTATAGAGGCTTTCTACATCGGCAGTCACCAACAAAGTCCCTTGGTCCACAAAAACACCATCGACCCTAGCCAGGGCGTCCGTAGTGTCACGTATATATGATGGTAAAGTTTCCACCAACGGTTTTAAATAAAAGTCAATAAATTGACAAATAGGATCACAGAGTCCGTCAATGCCTGACACTATAGGACGCCCTGGCGGGTCAAGGGCGTTCTTATGGACCTTGGGCAACAAGTAAAAAGTTGGAATCCTCGGATACTTGGTCACAAGACCATCAAAGACCTGCCTTGAGATGACATTATTGTCCAGTGCCTCCAGGAGGATGCGCTGGAGGTCGAGAGAGAAGGTCGCAATTGGGTTAGACGGTAAGCGTGAGTAGGTATTAGAATCTCTTAATTGACGAAAGGCCTCACGCTCATATTTATCGTGAGGCCAAACGACAATATTCCCCCCCTTGTCCGCTGGCTTGAAGACCACATCAGTAAGCTTTTGTAGCTCTTGTATGGCAATACGCTGGGCATGCGTGAAATTATCATATCGACGCTTAGTCGATAGTTCTTTGAATTCCTCATAAACCAATTTAGTAAAGACTTCAATGGCCGGACATAGCGACAAGGGGGGGAATTTTGTTGACTTAGGAAGAATGGATGTTGGAAACCTACTTGTTAACGGAGCTGTTTGCTCATCCAATAATTCCTCCAAATTACGAAGAGCTTCTCTCTCGACCTCACTGATCATCTCCCTGGAGGTCCTCCTGGCATGTAATTTACGCAATAAAAGTTTGCGTGAAAATAAGTGCAGGTCCTTTATGGCTGTGAAGAAGTGGAAAGAGTTAGTTGGACAAAATGACAAACCCTCTAGACAGAACTTCCAATTGTACTTTGGACAACACATGTGTAGATAGATTAAGTACCTGTACACCTCCCTGGGATTGGGACACCTTTCCTGTGTTAGACTTGTTCTTGGTAATTTGTCTTGTCATGATACGCTTAGTTGTAGAGACAAAGCCTGAGGGGCCCGTATTGGAAGAATTTTTTGAACCATACTCATTCTCTCCAGAAGTGTTTGCCCTCATAGAAGCAGACCTTGATCGAGAACTTGAGAAGCTCCTAAATTGCGGTCTAGAACGGTCTTGGGGATTTCGCCATTTATACATACGTGCTAATTTTTTATCCTCCACATCTCTCTGGAATTTTTTAGCTTTAGTGGACTGGATTTCTTGAGCCCACTTCTGAGAAAGGTCATCCATTTCCTCATTAAATTTTTTTAAAAGATCACTAGACATATCTGTACGAAGAATAACCTGTAGAGCTTCCATCTCAGTTTCAAGTGACACCAAGGAGTCCTGATTCATTTGTTTCAGAAGTTCCATAAAGCCTCTGGAGCATGTATTAATCAGGGTTTCCCATTTATTCATAAAATCATCATCCTGAATAGGGAACGATGGGAAAACCTGTATACGTAGACCACGTGGTATTAGGTCTTTATGTAAATATTTTTCTAAAAAAGCATGGTTCCACCAAATACGAGTTCGTCTACGAAGTAGGTCCTTAAACTGTTTTGTAATCTCCTGAATTGCCCCACTAGTCCCCCCTGGGCCCCCTTCTGTATCATCCTGTAATGTGTCATTAATAAGTGCACGCCATGTCTGATCACGGGCACGAAAATCCATGTTAAGGCTGAGGTAGGCTGTGGAAAACACAGAAACAATTATTAAATGCAAAAACCTCAGTGACATTATCACTATGTCAAAAATAGGGTTTAGGGCTATAAGTAGCCACCCTAGTCAGGAAAACACCTGAAACACCCACTCCAATAGGTATACATGCAAAGAGAAAATATGAGTAACTAGGTGAATATAATGAAAATACGTCTTTATTAGTTAACATATGTATCACATAGTCCAAAAATACAGAGAATAAAATGACACCACAGGATAGAAAAACAGAATAACCCGGGAAAAGCACCCAGCCACAAGATGTCAAGTAACACAGCAGTATATATAGAGTATAACCATATCTATGTAAGTAACCAGTGTCTGCTAGTTCCCCATCTCCCCATTGGGAGATCACTGCGCCACATTATAGATCTAATATGATCACCTAGTGTGCACAAATAGGTTTCACGTGGCCAGTTTGAAGAGATATCTTACCAGATATACATGGAGGCTGAGTAGACCCAGGACCAGGTGGGGAAAACGCCCGACGCGCGTTTCGCGTGACTACAAGCACGCTTTCTCAAGGGAAGTATACCGGGGAGTGCGCACAGGACCTTCTTAAGCCCATGTGACTAGTCACATGGTTCCCAATCGGCCAATCAGAGCGGTTTGGCGCGGCGCATGCGCACTGTCCACCCGAAGGGCCAGACAATGCAGGAGAAAGCGTCATACGTTGCCCCGGGCAGTAGGGGAGGAGAAGTCCCCGGAAGCCCGGAGGAAGGCAAAAGACACTCCTCCGCATGTCGGCCACAAACAGGGACAGTGGGCATGCGCACAACCACTGACACCAATGAATATAAGTATACATCATATAATACACCGGAAATTGGGCATAGATCAAAAATGGACAGAGATATATAGTCACATAAAAAGGCAACTGCAGATAAAGAGTACTGAGAGATTCAAAATATGACATCACAATACATTTACTCTCTTCAAATTACAGCGTCCCAGAGTCGTCCATAGACACCAATGTCCAGAGTTGATGAACATCCAATGTAGATATTGAAATTAGGGCCAGTGGGACCGCCAAATATAATTGCAACAAATAAATCCAGTTGATGGATGAAGAAAAGGTCCCGCATAAACTAAGAGAGGGAATAAGTGAGACGTATATCAAAAAAACACATATACAAAAACAAATAAAAAATAAAACACACCCCACAACCTGGGATATGGGAAAACAGTTGGGAAAAAGGGGCATAAAATAAATAAATAAAAGGACCAAAAAAAAGGCCCAGTATAAATACATTCCATATTCAGGATACCCTACAGGAAAGAGGCAAACGACAATGATTCATTAAGCCCTTTAGGGGCCATTGTATCAAGTGTAATAATCCATTTGGTCTAGTCACATGGGCTTAAGAAGGTCCTGTGCGCACTCCCCGGTATACTTCCCTTGAGAAAGCGTGCTTGTAGTCACGCGAAACGCGCGTCGGGCGTTTTCCCCACCTGGTCCTGGGTCTACTCAGCCTCCATGTATATCTGGTAAGATATCTCTTCAAACTGGCCACGTGAAACCTATTTGTGCACACTAGGTGATCATATTAGATCTATAATGTGGCGCAGTGATCTCCCAATGGGGAGATGGGGAACTAGCAGACACTGGTTACTTACATAGATGTGGTTATACTCTATATATACTGCTGTGTTACTTGACATCTTGTGGCTGGGTGCTTTTCCCGGGTTATTCTGTTTTTCTATCCTGTGGTGTCATTTTATTCTCTGTATTTTTGGACTATGTGATACATATGTTAACTAATAAAGACGTATTTTCATTATATTCACCTAGTTACTCATATTTTCTCTTTGCATGTATACCTATTGGAGTGGGTGTTTCAGGTGTTTTCCTGACTAGGGTGGCTACTTATAGCCCTAAACCCTATTTTTGACATAGTGATAATGTCACTGAGGTTTTTGCATTTAATAATTGTTTCTGTGTTTTCCACAGCCTACCTCAGCCTTAACATGGATTTTCGTGCCCGTGATCAGACATGGCGTGCACTTATTAATGACACATTACAGGATGATACAGAAGGGGGCCCAGGGGGGACTAGTGGGGCAATTCAGGAGATTACAAAACAGTTTAAGGACCTACTTCGTAGACGAACTCGTATTTGGTAGAACCATGCTTTTTTAGAAAAATATTTACGTAAAGACCTAATACCACGTGGTCTACGTATACAGATTTTCCCATCGTTCCCTATTCAGGATGATGATTTTATGAATAAATGGAAAACCCTGATTAATACATGCTCCAGAGGCTTTATGGAACTTCTGAAACAAATGAATCATGACTCCTTGGTGTCACTTGAGACTGAGATGGAAGCTCTACAGGTTATTCTTCGTAGAGATATGTCTAGTGATCTTTTAAAAAAATTTAATGAGGAAATGGATGACCTTTCTCAGAAGTGGGCTCAAGAAATCCAGTCCACTAAAGCTAAAAAATTCCAGAGAGATGTGGAGGATAAAAAATTAGCACGTATGTATAAATGGCAAAATCCCCAAGACCGTTCTAGACCGCAATTTAGGAGCTTCTCACGTTCTCGATCAAGGTCTGCTGCTATGAGGTCAAACACTTCTGGAGAGAATGAGTATGGTTCAAAAAATTCTTCCAATACGGGCCCCTCAGGCTTTGTCTCTACAACTAAGCGTATCATGACAAGACAAATTACCAAGAACAAGTCTAACACAGGAAAGGTGTCCCAATCCCAGGGAGGTGTACAGGTACTTAATCTATCTACACATGTGTTGTCCAAAGTACAATTGGAAGTTCTGTCTAGAGGGTTGTCATTTTGTCCAACTAACTCTTTCCACTTCTTCACAGCCATAAAGGACCTGCACTTATTTTCACGCAAACTTTTATTGCGTAAATTACATGCCAGGAGGACCTCCAGGGAGATGATCAGTGAGGTCGAGAGAGAAGCTCTTCGTAATTTGGAGGAATTATTGGATGAGCAAACAGCTCCGTTAACAAGTAGGTTTCCAACATCCATTCTTCCTAAGTCAACAAAATTCCCCCCCTTGTCGCTATGTCCGGCCATTGAAGTCTTTACTAAATTGGTTTATGAGGACTTCAAAGAACTATCGACTAAGCGTCGATATGATAATTTGACGCATGCCCAGTGTATTGCCATACAAGAGCTACAAAAGCTTACTGATGTGGTCTTCAAGCCAGCGGACAAGGGGGGGAATATTGTCGTTTGGCCTCACGATAAATATGAGCGTGAGGCCTTTCGTCAATTAAGAGATTCTAATACCTACTCACGCTTACCGTCTAACCCAATTGCGACCTTCTCTCTTGACCTCCAGCGCATCCTCCTGGAGGCACTGGACAATAATGTCATCTCAAGGCAGGTCTTTGATGGTCTTGTGACCAAGTATCCGAGGATTCCAACTTTTTACTTGTTGCCCAAGGTCCATAAGAACGCCCTTGACCCGCCAGGGCGTCCTATAGTGTCAGGCATTGACGGACTCTGTGATCCTATTTGTCAATTTATTGACTTTTATTTAAAACTGTTGGTGGAAACTTTACCATCATATATACGTGACACTACGGACGCCCTGGCTAGGGTCGATGGTGTTTTTGTGGACCAAGGGACTTTGTTGGTGACTGCCGATGTAGAAAGCCTCTATACGTGCATTGAACATTCTCACGGTTTGGAGGCAGTCCGCCTCTTCCTGGGCGCTTCCGATCTGGGTGGCCCCTTGTGTGGGCTTATCCTCGAGCTGTTGCGCTTTATCCTTACCCACAATTTTTTTACTTTTAAAGACAAATTTTTTCTACAGAAGCGTGGCACAGCCATGGGTGCGGCCTGTGCGCCTGCGTATGCTAATCTCTTCCTCGGATCGTGGGAGAGATTGATTTTTGGCGACGCAGGCATGCAGGCCGCTTCCCATGTACTGTGTTGGCACAGATATATAGATGATATTTTCTTTTTGTGGGACGGATCGGTGCAACAGCTCGGGGAGTTTATGAGGACGCTGAACCATAATGAATTTAATATTCATTTGACTTATTCTTATGATGCCACTAAAATTAGTTTTCTGGATATTACCATGAGTATTGATCACTCTGGTTATATTCAGACGGATGTCTATCGCAAACCGACATCCGTTAATTCTTTGGTTCATGCGTCCTCTGCCCACAACCCTACCACCATAGGGGCTGTCCCGGTCGGACAGTTCCTACGGGCGAGGCGGATCTGCTCTTCGGATACCAAATTTGAGATTCAATCGGCTGATTTGAAGGAGCGATTTCTGAACCGTGGATACTCAAATAGAAGTATCAAAAAAGGTTATTTAAGAGCAAGGGCAACACCATGCGGCAGTCTTTTGGAATCCTCGAAAAGGCCCTCTCATTTAAATAAGGAGGAACCTATTAGATTTATATCTACTTTTAACCATCAATGGGAGGATATGAGACAGATCCTCATGAAACACTGGTCTGTTTTGGGCACCGAACCCTCCCTGGGAGTTTCTTTGGGATCATATCCTTCAATGACTCCGAGAAGATCTAAAAATCTCAAGGACCTCCTTGTGCAGAGTCATTATCGACCTGTACAGGTTAATCCATTTGGCTCTAGGGGCCCTATACCTGGCTCTATACCTTGCGGTCACTGTCTTGCATGCACAAATGTGCTGCGCTGCACCACCTTCAATACCTCAGATGGAAGGAGACAGTTCAATATACGCCATCGAATATCTTGTGGCAGTATGAATGTGATTTATTACGCTACATGTGACAGTCCAAAAATTTATATTGGACTTACATCAAGGGAGCTTAGGATGAGGGTGCGTGAACACGTGCGGGACATTTGTGCATCCAAGACAGTGACCGATATGTCCCTCCTTAAAGCCCTGCCCCGTCATTTTCGACAATACCATAATGGCGAATCAACTTCCCTCAAAATTAGAGGGATTGATCAAGTACATTTAGGGGTAAGGGGGGGGAACTATAAACGTAGGTTGGCCCAAATTGAGACCAAATGGATTATTACACTTGATACAATGGCCCCTAAAGGGCTTAATGAATCATTGTCGTTTGCCTCTTTCCTGTAGGGTATCCTGAATATGGAATGTATTTATACTGGGCCTTTTTTTTGGTCCTTTTATTTATTTATTTTATGCCCCTTTTTCCCAACTGTTTTCCCATATCCCAGGTTGTGGGGTGTGTTTTATTTTTTATTTGTTTTTGTATATGTGTTTTTTTGATATACGTCTCACTTATTCCCTCTCTTAGTTTATGCGGGACCTTTTCTTCATCCATCAACTGGATTTATTTGTTGCAATTATATTTGGCGGTCCCACTGGCCCTAATTTCAATATCTACATTGGATGTTCATCAACTCTGGACATTGGTGTCTATGGACGACTCTGGGACGCTGTAATTTGAAGTGAGTAAATGTATTGTAATGTCATATTTTGAATCTCTCAGTACTCTTTATCTGCAGTTGCCTTTTTATGTGACTATATATCTCTGTCCATTTTTGATCTATGCCCAATTTCCGGTGTATTATATGATGTATACTTATATTCATTGGTGTCAGTGGTTGTGCGCATGCCCACTGTCCCTGTTTGTGGCCGACATGCGGAGGAGAGTCTTTTGCCTTCCTCCGGGCTTCCGGGGACTTCTCCTCCCCTGCTGCCCGGGGCAACGTATGACGCTTTCTCCTGCATTGTCTGGCCCTTCGGGTGGACAGTGCGCATGCGACGCGCCAAACCGCTCTGATTGGCCGATTGGGAACCATGTGACTAGTCACATGGGCTTAAGAAGGTCCTGTGCGCACTCCCCGGTATACTTCCCTTGAGAAAGCGTGCTTGTAGTCACGCGAAACGCGCGTCGGGCGTTTTCCCCACCTGGTCCTGGGTCTACTCAGCCTCCATGTATATCTGGTAAGATATCTCTTCAAACTCGCCACGTGAAACCTATTTGTGCACACTAGGTGATCATATTAGATCTATAATGTGGCGCAGTGATCTCCCAATGGGGAGATGGGGAACTAGCAGACACTGGTTACTTACATGGATGTGGTTATACTCTATATATACTGCTGTGTTACTTGACATCTTGTGGCTGGGTGCTTTTCCCGGGTTATTCTATCCTGTGGTGTCATTTTATTCTCTGTATTTTTGTACTATGTGATACATATGTTAACTAATAAAGACGTATTTTCATTATATTCACCTAGTTACTCATATTTTCTCTTTGCATGTATACCTATTGGAGTGGGTGTTTCAGGTGTTTTCCTGACTAGGGTGGCTACTTATAGCCCTAAACCCTATTTTTGACATAGTGATAATGTCACTGAGGTTTTTGCATTTAATTATAGGGCACAGTAGTAGAGGGGCGGCACTAATTATAGGTCACAGTAGTAGAGGGGCGGCACTAATTATAGGGCACAGAAGTAGATTGGTGGCACTAATTATAGGGCACAGTAGTAGAGGGGCGGCACTAGTTATAGGGCACAGTAGTAGAAGGGTGGCACTAGTTATGGGGCACAGTAGTAGATGGGTGGCACTAATTATAGGGCACAGTAGTAGAGGGGCGGCACTAGTTATAGGGCACAGTAGTAGAGGGATGGCACTAATTATAGGGCACAGTAGTAGAAAGGCGGCACTAATTATAGGGCACAGTAGTAGAGTGGCGGCACTAGTTATAGGGCACAGTAGTACAGGGGTGGCACTAATTATAGGGCACAGTAGTACAGGGGTGGCACTAATTATAGGGCACAGTAGTAGAGGGATGGTACTAATTATAGGGCACAGTAGTAGAGAGGCGGCACTAATTATAGGGCACAGTAGTAGAGTGGCGGCACTAGTTATAGGGCACAGTAGTAGAGGGGTGGCACTAATTATAGGGCACAGTAGTAGAGGGGTGGCACTAGTTATAGGGCACAGTAGTAGAGGGGCGGCACTAGTTATAGGGCACAGTAGCAGAGGGGTGGCACTAATTATAGGGCACAGTAGTAGAAAGGCGGCACTAATTATAGGGCACAGTAGTAGAGTGGCGGCACTAGTTATAGGGCACAGTAGTACAGGGGTGGCACTAATTATAGGGCACAGTAGTAGAGGGGTGGCACTAATTATAGGGCACAGTAGTAGAAAGGCGGCACTAATTATAGGGCACAGTAGTAGAGGGGCGGCACTAACTATAGGGCACAGTAGTAGAGAGGCAGCACTAGTTATAGGGCACAGTAGTAGAGGGGTGGTACTAATTATAGGGCACAGTAGTAGAGAGGCTGCGCTAGTTATAGGGCACAGTAGTAGAGGGGCGGCACTAACTATAGGGCACAGTAGTAGAGAGGCGGCACTAATTATAGGGCACAGTAGTAGAGGGGAGGCACTAGTTATAGGGCACAGTAGTAGAGGGGTGGCACTAGTTATAGGGCACAGTAGTAGAGGGGTGGCACTAATTATAGGGCACAGTAGTAGAAAGGCGGCACTAATTATAGGGCACAGTAGTAGAGTGGCGGCACTAGTTATAGGGCACAGTAGTACAGGGGTGGCACTAATTATAGGGCACAGTAGTAGAGGGGTGGCACTAATTATAGGGCACAGTAGTAGAAAGGCGGCACTAATTATAGGGCACAGTAGTAGAGGGGCGGCACTAACTATAGGGCACAGTAGTAGAGAGGCAGCACTAGCTATAGGGCACAGTAGTAGAGGGGTGGTACTAATTATAGGGCACAGTAGTAGAGAGGCTGCGCTAGTTATAGGGCACAGTAGTAGAGGGGCGGCACTAACTATAGGGCACAGTAGTAGAGAGGCGGCACTAATTATAGGGCACAGTAGTAGAGGGGCGGCACTAGTTATAGGGCACAGTAGTAGAGGGGTGGCACTAGTTATAGGGCACAGTAGTAGAGGGGTGGCACTAATTATAGGGCACAGTAGTAGAGAGATGGCACTAGTTATAGGGCACAGTAGTAGAGAGGCGGCACTAATTATAGGGCACAGTAGTAGAGGGGCGGCACTAGTTATAGGGCACAGTAGTAGAGGGGTGGCACTAATTATAGGGCATAGTAGTAGAGAGGCGGCACTAGTTATAGGGCACAGTAGTAGAGGGGTGGCACTAGTTATAGGGCACAGTAGTAGAGAGGCGGCACTAGTTATAGGGCACAGTAGTAGAGGGGTGGCACTAGTTATAGGGCACAGTAGTAGAGTGGCGGCACTAGTTATAGGGCACAGTAGTAGAGGGGCGGCACTAATTATAGGGCACAGTAGTAGAGAGGCAGCACTAGTTATAGGGCACAGTAGTAGAGGGACGGCACGGTCCTGCTCTTTCGCGCACACATAACACTATTTCTGTGTCGGCACGCCCTGTGGCGGTGTATACACACCACACGCACGCTCATATACACACGCACGCTCATATACACACGCACGCTCACCATGGACCGCGGCCTCCTCAGGTCAGTAACGGCCCTCGTTCTCCCACTTCCCTCACAGCAGCGCCACCTGCTGGTGACTGGCCTCTTCCCTCTCACTGCTGCCTGCGCGTGACGTCACTGACCGGGCTTCTGCAAGAAGGAGTCAGGAGGCGCCGGTCCCGCCCGAGCGTTGCGCTAAGATTAGTTGGAGGAAAGATCGATGGCGTCTGTGCGCGGTAACGGCTGTGCGTGGCGGGGGCGAGGAGAGCTATCCGCCGTCTCCCAGAGCTCCACAGTGATCGGGGCTTCATGTGGACAAGTGTCCGACTGGAACAACAATGTAACTACCTGTAATGTGCGAGTCCCGGGCTTCTCCTGTGTGCGGAGGAGGGGTAGCATTCCCAGCAGCATGTGCTCCTGCTGTGAGGGGGGACTACAGCTCCCAGCAAGTGCTTGAGCCCCCAGTTGGCAGACCCCATTTCAGGGGCGATCCTCCAGCCATGATGTCTGACCTACATGTGTCCGTGGCTTCGCTCTGCCCCTGCTGTCTGATGTGTCCGTGGCCTCGCTCTGCCCCTGCTGTCTGATGTGTCCGTGGCTTCGCTCTGCCCCTGCTGTCTGTACGTGTCCGTGGCCTCGCTCTGCCCCTGCTGTCTGTACGTGTCTGTGGCTTAGCGCTGCCCCTGCTGTCTGTACGTGTCCGTGGCTTAGCGCTGCCCCTGCTGTCTGTACGTGTCCGTGGCCTCGCGCTGCCCCTGCTGTCTGTACGTGTCCGTGGCCTCGCGCTGCCCCTGCTGTCTGTACGTGTCCGTGGCCTCGCGCTGCCCCTGCTGTCTGTACGTGTCCGTGGCCTCGCGCTGCCCCTGCTGTCTGTACGTGTCCGTGGCCTCGCGCTGCCCCTGCTGTCTGTACGTGTCCGTGGCCTCGCGCTGCCCCTGCTGTCTGTACGTGTCCGTGGCCTCGCGCTGCCCCTGCTGTCTGTACGTGTCCGTGGCCTCGCGCTGCCCCTGCTGTCTGTACGTGTCCGTGGCCTCGCGCTGCCCCTGCTGTCTGTACGTGTCCGTGGCCTCGCGCTGCCCCTGCTGTCTGTACGTGTCCGTGGCCTCGCGCTGCCCCTGCTGTCTGTACGTGTCCGTGGCCTCGCGCTGCCCCTGCTGTCTGTACGTGTCCGTGGCCTCGCGCTGCCCCTGCTGTCTGTACGTGTCCGTGGCCTCGCGCTGCCCCTGCTGTCTGTACGTGTCCGTGGCCTCGCGCTGCCCCTGCTGTCTGTACGTGTCCGTGGCCTCGCGCTGCCCCTGCTGTCTGTACGTGTCCGTGGCCTCGCGCTGCCCCTGCTGTCTGTACGTGTCCGTGGCCTCGCGCTGCCCCTGCTGTCTGTACGTGTCCGTGGCCTCGCGCTGCCCCTGCTGTCTGTACGTGTCCGTGGCCTCGCGCTGCCCCTGCTGTCTGCACGTGTCCGTGGCCTCGCTCTGCCCCTGCTGTCTGCACGTGTCCGTGGCCTCGCTCTGCCCCTGCTGTCTGCACGTGTCCGTGGCCTCGCTCTGCCCCTGCTGTCTGCACGTGTCCGTGGCCTCGCTCTGCCCCTGCTGTCTGCACGTGTCCGTGGCCTCGCTCTGCCCCTGCTGTCTGTACGTGTCCGTGGCCTCGCTCTGCCCCTGCTGTCTGTACGTGTCCGTGGCCTCGCTCTGCCCCTGCTGTCTGTACGTGTCCGTGGCCTCGCTCTGCCCCTGCTGTCTGTACGTGTCCGTGGCCTCGCTCTGCCCCTGCTGTCTGTACGTGTCCCCGTGGCTTAGTTCTGCCCCTGCTGTCTGTACGTGTCCCCGTGGCTTAGTTCTGCCCCTGCTGTCTGTACGTGTCCCCGTGGCTTAGTTCTGCCCCTGCTGTCTGTACGTGTCCCCGTGGCTTAGTTCTGCCCCTGCTGTCTGCACGTGTCCGTGGCCTCGCGCTGCCCCTGCTGTCTGCATGTGTCCGTGGCCTCGCGCTGCCCCTGCTGTCTGCACGTGTCCGTGGCCTCGCGCTGCCCCTGCTGTCTGCACGTGTCTGTGGCCTCGCTCTGCCCCTGCTGTCTGTACGTGTCCGTGGCCTCGCTCTGCCCCTGCTGTCTGTACGTGTCCGTGGCCTCGCTCTGCCCCTGCTGTCTGTACGTGTCCGTGGCCTCGCTCTGCCCCTGCTGTCTGTACGTGTCCGTGGCCTCGCTCTGCCCCTGCTGTCTGTACGTGTCCCCGTGGCTTAGTTCTGCCCCTGCTGTCTGTACGTGTCCCCGTGGCTTAGTTCTGCCCCTGCTGTCTGTACGTGTCCCCGTGGCTTAGTTCTGCCCCTGCTGTCTGTACGTGTCCCCGTGGCTTAGTTCTGCCCCTGCTGTCTGTACGTGTCCCCGTGGCTTAGTTCTGCCCCTGCTGTCTGTACGTGTCCCCGTGGCTTAGTTCTGCCCCTGCTGTCTGTACGTGTCCCCGTGGCTTAGTTCTGCCCCTGCTGTCTGTACGTGTCCCCGTGGCTTAGTTCTGCCCCTGCTGTCTGTACGTGTCCCCGTGGCTTAGTTCTGCCCCTGCTGTCTGTACGTGTCCCCGTGGCTTAGTTCTGCCCCTGCTGTCTGTACGTGTCCGTGGCTTCGCGCTGCCCCTGCTGTCTGTACGTGTCCGTGGCTTCGCGCTGCCCCTGCTGTCTGTACGTGTCCGTGGCTTCGCGCTGCCCCTGCTGTCTATATGTCTCCGTGGCTTCGCGATGCTGACGGCTTGTGCTGCGTTCCTGTGTCCCGCGCTCCGTCCATGTGCAGCAATGTATCTCACTGTCCAGCACATCAGTCACCACCGTTTATTACTGCATCGGATTATCAGGTTTCCCTGACTGTAACCTGCTGGATTATTGGATTTATGCAGCTGCAGATAACGTCTCCATACATCGTCATACTGACTGCCTCCATGTCTTACAGGTTATTGCTTCTTATTCTGTGGACCATGATCAGTCTGGTAAGACCAGTTATTCTGACCCCTTCTACCCTGACTGCTTGTTAACCCCTTTCTGTCATGTGACGTACTATCCCGTCCATGTTCCCTGGGTCTTAATTCCCAGGGACGGGATAGTACGTCACAGCGATCAGCGGCGCCCACGTGGGGAGCGCCGCTGATCGCGGCCGGGTGTCAGCTGATTATCACAGCTGACACCCGGCACAATGTGTCAGGGGCGGTCACGGACCGCCACCGACACGTTAACCCCTTGCACACCGCGATTAAACACGATCGCGGTGTACCGGGGGTTAAAGGGAAGCATCGGCAGGGAGGGGGCTCCCTCCGTGCTTCCCTGAGCCCCCCACATCAGCACAGTGTGCAGCGCTGTTGCGGGGGGGCTCCATCCCTGCAGGTCCCCGAATCCAAGATGGCGACGGGGGCCTGCAGGGAGCTGGCTTCCTCAGTGCCTGCAAAGCGCAGGCAAGGAGGAAGCCTTGTGCAGTGCCTGTGACAGATCGCTGATCTGTCACAGTGATCTGTGATGTGACAGATCAGCGATCTGTCACAGGACAGTTAGGTCCCCCCTGGGACAATGTAATAAAGTTAAAAAAAAAAGTGTAAAAATAATTTTAAAAAAATCGCTAAATTCAAAAAAAAAAAAAAAAAAATTCCCTAATTCATTTTTTGGAAATAAAAAAAACAATAAAAGTACACATATTTGGTATCGCCGCGTGCGTAACGACCCGCCCTATAAAACTGTCCCATTAGTTAACCCCTTTAGCGAACCCCTTAAAAATAAAAAACAAAGCAAAAAATAATGATTTATTATCATACCGCCAAACAAAAAGACACATATAAATATCCATGGTACCGCAGAAAACGTCATCTTGTCCCGCAAAAATCGAGCCGCCATACAGCGTCATCAGTGAAAAAATAAAAGTTATAGCTCGCAGAATAAAACGATGCAAAAATAATTATTTTTTATATACAGTAAAATTGTTTTCATTGCATAAAAGCGCCAAAACAAAAAAAGACCTAAATGAGGTATTGCTGTAACCGTACCGACCCGAAGAATAAAAGGGCTGTATCAATTTTACCGCAGGCAGAACGGTGTAAACGCACCCCCCAAAAGAAATTCATGAAACGCTGGTTTTTGTTCATTCTGCGTCCCAAAAATCAGAATAAAAAGCGATCAAAAGATGTCACAAGCCCAAAAATGGTACCAATAAAAACGTCAACTCGTCCCGCAAAAAATAAGACCTCACATGACTCGGGTCAAAATATGGAAAAATTATAGCTCTCAATATGTGGTGATGCAAAAACTATTTTTACAATAAACTGCGTCTTTTACAGTAGCGTGTGACAGCTGCCAAACAAAAACCACCATAAATAGTAAATCAAACCCCCCGTTGGTTAGGGAAAAATAATAAAATTAAAAAAATGTATTTCCATTTTCCCATTAGGGTTAGGGCTGAGATTAGGGTTAGGGGTGTGTTGGGGTTAGGGTTGGAGTTAGAATTGGGGGGTTTCCACTGTTTGGGCACATCTGGGGCTCTCCAAATGCAACATGGCGTCTCAATTCCAGCCAATTCTGCGTTGAAAAAGTCAAACGGTGCTCCTTCCCTTCCAAGCTCTGCCATGCGCCCAAACAGTGTTTTACCCCCACATATGGGGTATCAGCCTACTCAGGACAAATTGCGAAACAACTTTTAGGGTCCAATTTCTCCTGTTACCCTTAGGAAAATAAAAAATTGGGGTCAAAAATATTTTTGTGGAAAAACGCCCGGGCGTTATAAACTTCTGTGAAGCCCTTGGGGGTTCAAAGTGCTCACCACACATCTAGATAAGTTCCTTAGGGGGTCTAGTTTCCAAAATGGTGTCATTTGTGGGGGGTTTCCACTGTTTAGGTACATTAGGGGCTCTCCAAAGGCAACATGACACCCGCAGAGCATTCCATCAAAGTCTGCATTCCAAAACGTCACTACTTCCCTTCCGAGCCCCGACGTGTGCCCATACAGTAGTTTTCTCCCACATATGAGGTATCAGCGTACTCAGGACAAATTGGACAACAACTTTTAGGGTCCAATTTCTCCTGGTACCCTTGGGAAAATAAAAAAGTTGGTGACTAAAAGATCATGTTTGTGGAAAAAATATGATTTTTTTTATTTTCATGCCCGGGCGTTCTGTGAAGCACTGGGGGGTTCAAAATGCTCACCACACATCTAGATAAGTTCCTTGAGGGGTCTAGTTTCCAAAATGGTGTCATCTGTGGGGGGTTTCCACTGTTTTGGTACATCAGGGGCTTTCCAAACGCGACATGGTGTCCGATCTCAATTCCAGCCAAAGACGTCAAATGGTGCTGCTTCCCTTCCGAGCCTCTGCCATGCGCCCAAATAGTGGTTTACCCCCACATGTGGGGTATCAGCGTACTCAAGACAAATTGCACAGTAACTTTTAGGGTCCTGTTACCCTTGGAAAAATAAGAATTGAGAGTGAAAAGATCATTTTTGTGGAAAAAATATGATTTTTAATTGTACGGCTGTACGTTTTAAACTTCTGTGAAGCCCTTGGGGGTTCAAAGTTCTCACCACACATCTAGATAAGTTCCTTGGGGCTCTAGTTTCCAAAATGGTGTCATTTGTGGGGGGTTTCCACTGTTTTGGTACGTCAGGGGTTTTCCAATCGCGACATGGTGTCCGATCTCAATTCTAGCCAAAAACGTCAAATGGCGCTGCTTCCCTTCCGAGCTCTGCCATGCGCCCAAATAGTGGTTTACCCCCACATGTGGGGTATCAGCGTACTCAGAACAAATTGTGCAAAACTTTGAGTCCTGTTACCCTTGGGAAAATAAAAATTGGGGGTGAAAAGATCATTTTTGTGGAAAAAATATGATTTTTTTAATTGTACCGCTGTACGTTATATACTTCTGTGAAGCCATTGTTGGTTCAAAGTTCTCACCACATATCTAGATAAGTTCCTTGGGGGGTCTAGTTTCCAAAATGGGGTCACTTGTGCGGGGTTTCCACTCTTTAGGTACATCAGGGGCTCTCCAAATGTGACATGGCGTCCGATCTGAATTCTAGCTAATTTTGCATTGAAAAAGTCAAACGGCGCTCCTTCCCTTCTGAGCTCTGTCATGCGCTGAAACAGTGGTTCCCCCCACATATCAGGTATCAGCGTACTCAGGACAAATTGCACAATAACTTTTGCAGTCCAATTTTTCCTGTTACCCTTGGTAAAATAAAAAAAATTGAACCTGAAGTATTTTTTTTGTGAAAAAAAAGTTAAATGTTCATTTTTTTTTTTTTTAATATTCGAAAAATTCCTGTGAAGCACCTGAAGGGTTAATAAACTTCTTGAAAGTGGTTTTGAGCACCTTAAGGGGTGAAGTTTTAAGAATGGTGTCACTTTTGGGTATTTTCTATCATATAGACCCCTCAAAGTGGCTTCAAATGTGATGTGGTCCGTAAAAATAAAATGGTGTTGCAAAAATGAGAAATCGCTGGTCAAATGTTAACCCTTATAACTTCCTAAGAAAAAAAAATTTGGGTTCCAAAATTGTGTTGATGTAAAGTAAACACGTGGGAAATGTTACTTAAATTTTTTGTGTGCCGTATCTCTTTGATTTAAGGGCATAAAAATTCAAAGATGGAAAATTGCGAAATTTTAAAAATTTTCGCCAAATTTCCGTATTTTTCACAAATAAACGCAAGTTATTTGAATGAAATTTTACCACTATCATGAAGTACAATATGTCACGAGAAAACAATGTTAGAATCACCAGGATCCATGGAAGCGTTCCAGAGTTATTACCTCATAAAGGGACAGTGGTCAGAATTGTAAAAATTGGCCCAATCATGAACGTGCAAACCACCCTTGGGGGTTAAGAGGTTAAAGATCCCTGCTGGCTGTCAGTGAATGGAAGCTTGGCCTGTATATATCCAAACAGTAAATGGATTAATATCCTTTTTCAGGAAGTTACTGGGACCATGGAGAGGAGGATGGTGTCCTCAGTAAGTTTAGCGTTTTGTAAGCTATATGTTATGCGTGGGGGTCTCTGTAGCCCAGTCCTTATGTTTCTGGCACTAGGGGGCATCACTGTCACCTTTGTGTATGGTTGCATATAGGACAGGCAGCATCTCTTCCCTACAGGGTGGTGCCGCTGCCTGCACCTTTTCACTGTTCAGGGGGCTGCATCATAGGCTGTCACCCACCGAGCACACGTGGCTGCACCTGTGTTCACAACCACTGGGATTAGAGCTAAATTTGTATATAAATCATTAGAAAATGAAAGAATTTGTGATCTCTTTTGTTGCAGATGAACAGGCGACGAACTCCCTCCTGAATAAGCTGATCCGGATCTCTCTGGTGGAGTCCAGCCAGAATTTGGAGGTGCAGCAGAGAGACCCCTCGTCCCCATTGTACTCCGTGAAGTCTTTTGAGGAGCTGCACTTGTAAGTGATCATAGTACAGAAAACCCAGTGACCCTAAATGGGTTAATCCAGCAGTAACCAGAGGTGCAGGGTCCGGTATAAAGGGACAGGGGGACAAGTGCTAGGAGAGCTGGTGCACATCAGTGGTGTTACAGGACATCAAGACGTGCTGTTGTTTCTGCAGGAAGCCCGACCTGCTGAAGGGCATCTATATAATGGGCTTCAACCGACCCTCCAAAATCCAGGCCACGGCTCTCCCGATGATTCTCGCTGACCCGTAAGTATAGATGTCATTCATGTGTCTTCTAGCCATAAACTACAGGATAAATGTGTGTCCAGGTGTAAATTACATCCCCGTGGGTGGCCGTCTGTGGACCCATTTTGTTAAACCCTCCGAATGGTGCTGGGGTTTTTGTCTTCGGTCACACACCGGTGACCAATTTTCCTAATCACAATTTGGCAGAGATCTAATGCTATTATTTTGACTAATAAAATATCCTGTGCTTTCTTTGGTGGAAACCTTAGAAATTGGCCAATTCATAGGGCCGATTTTACACGTTGCTCCAACATTAGAGCCACAATTACAAATCTGGAACGCCGTGCACGGACTGGCCAGCGGGCAGAGAATTAAATAACACTGTCACGCTCCGGTCGAGAGAGCTGCTGGTCAGTCCGTGCCCCCGCCGTCCAATTTTATATGGCCAGCTGACTGTGCCCTTGTTCCAATCTTCCCTTTTCAGCAGCGCTCCGCTCTGACCACCGGTTCACTGGTTGTCAGAGTGGTGATGGACAATTTGGACCAGTGGCGAGGATGGGCTGCTGGTCTGAACTGAGCCCTTTCCCAGGCTGCTTGCAGAGGTGGTCTTGTTCCTGCAGCATGCTGCCAGCTTCAGAGCGGAGCTAGGCTGTAAAGCATGGAGCCCACAGGCGGCACGTGCTCCTCACCTGGGAACTGGCCTCTCCATTACCACAGGGTGACCAATAAGCCATAAAATTATAGGACGTAAATTACAAAGTTCCGTGGTTTTACAAGAATTTTGCAAATTCACTCATTAAAACCTCTTTAAAACAAAGAGCAATGACTTCACAGCCACCATTGCCCTGACTACCGAGGCCGTTGGTCGACTGCAGGGTCAGGCTACTGGTAGATGGGGTCAGTGAGATACTGGTGGTCTGATGGCACCCCCTGCTCAGCTAAGACCCTGCATAGAAGCTGTCCAGTTGTTAGCGCTGGGCATTGAATTACTTGTGCGACTTAACCCGTTAACGACCGCCGATACGCCTTCTAACGGCGGCAGTTAAGGGTACTTTTGCCTCAGCGCCGCTTTTTAATGGTGCTGAGAAATAAGGTTATAGCGCCCCCCAGAGTCGGAATTTCTCCGGGGTCTTGGCTACCGAGGGGTAGCTGAGACCCCAGAGAACATGATTTGGGTCAGTTTTTACCGACCCCTGTGTTGCGATCGCCGTTATTCATGGAACGGCAACCGCAAAAAAAGCCTGATTTCCCATTTAATTTCTCTCTCCTCTGATGTGATCGCACATCAGAGGAGAGAGAAATGGGGACCCCCGATTCACCCCCCTCCCCGGTACCTCTATTATCCTTGCATCCCCCCGTGAAGTCCCTCTGCCGCCAGCATCTTCTGGGAAGAAAATGACAGGCGCATGCGCTGTGCACCCGCAGAGATCTGCCGGCCGGAATCCAGCAACAATAGGGAATTTTTCCTATTGGTTCATTTTGATTATTGTCTGTGATAGACCCTATCACATTGATCAAAATAAAAAAAAAAAGTAAATAAACCCCTTTATTACCCCCTTAGTTAGGGAAAAATAATAAAATGAAAAAAAGTATTTCCGTTTTTCCGTTAGGGTTGGGATTAGGGTTAGGGGTGTGTTGGGGTTAGGGATGGAGTTAGAATTGGGGGTTTCACTGTTTAGGTACATCGGGGCCTACAAATGCGACATTGCGCCACCATTGATTCCAGCCAATTTTGCATTCAAAAAGTCAAACGGTGCTCCCTCCTTTCTGAGCCCTGCCATGCGCCCAAACAGTGTCTTTCTCCCACATACGGGATATTGGTGTACTCTGGAGAAATTGCATGACAAATTTTGCGGTCCATTTTCTCCTTATAACCTTGTGAAAGTAAAAAAGTTTGGTTCCAATGTAATTTTTTTTGTGAAAAAAGTAAAATGTTCATTTTTTCCTTCCACATTGCTTTAGTTCTCGTGAAGCACCTGAAGGGTTAATAAACTTCTTGAATGTGGTTTTGCGCACCTTGAGGGGTGCAGTTTTTAGAATGGTGTCACTTTTGGGTATTTTCTATTTTATTGATCCTCCCAAACGCAATTCAAATGTGAGGGGATCCCTAAAAAAAGATGATTTTGTAAATTTTGTTGTAAAAATGAGAAATCGCTGGTCAAGCCTTAACCCTTAGAACGTCCTAACAAAAAAATATTGTTTCCAAAATGGTGCTGATGTAAAGTAGACATGTGGGAAATGTTATTTATTAACTATTTTGTGTGACACCACTCTCTGGTTTAAGGGCACAAAAATTAAAAGTTTGAAAATTGCTAAGGCTAGTTTCACACTAGCGCTTTTGAGCGCAGCGACGGCCTGCGCACGGCCTCCGCTAAGCCCCGCCCCCTGCCGCTCCTCCGCCGGTAGCTCCGCCCTGCGTCCCCTATCTTTATCACTGGGGGCGCAGGCCGTGCGCAGTATGCGTTTGGCGGCGCATGCGCCTTTTTGACGGTGCGCCGGCGCAAACAAACTGCAGCAGGTTGCGTTTGGCGCAGGTCGGCGCACTGTCAAAAGGACGCATGCGCCGCCAAACGCATACTGCGCACGGCCTGCGCCCCCAGTGATAAAGATAGGGGACGCAGGGCGCATGCAGTGTCATGCGCCGGTAGGCGGAGCTACTGGCGGAGGCGCGGCAGGGGGCGGGGCTGGGCTTAGCGGCGGCCGTGCGCAGGCCGTCGCTGTGCTCAAAAACGCTAGTGTGAAACTAGCCTAAGTTTTCAAAATTTTTGCCAAATTTCCATTTTTTTCATTAATGCAAGTCATATCAAAGAAATATTACCACGAGCATGAAGTACAATATGTCACTAAAAAAACCAATCTCAGAATCAGCGGGATCCGTTGAAACGTTC
This sequence comes from Dendrobates tinctorius, assembly GCF_039654945.1. Classification (NCBI taxonomy): domain Eukaryota; kingdom Metazoa; phylum Chordata; class Amphibia; order Anura; family Dendrobatidae; genus Dendrobates; species Dendrobates tinctorius. Next base: position 5,005,500 of record NW_027361754.1, read on the forward strand.
CAGAGCTATAATCTCATAAAGTGACAGTGGACAGAATCGTAAAAATTGGCCTGGTCATTAAGCTGCAAAATTGGCTCTGTCACTAAGGGGTTAAGTAAACTTTTTGTGCTGTTTTTATTTATTTTTTTCTCTCTCCAGACCCCAGAATCTGATCGCTCAGAGCCAGTCAGGGACAGGGAAGACGGCAGCGTTTGTTCTGGCGATGCTCAGCAGGGTCGATGTCAAGAAAAAATACCCCCAGGTGAGTGTAAGCGCTCGAACACATGGCACTTAAAGGGGGGTCTTCTGGTCTAAGTGTGGGCCCAGGACCACCACTAATTGCCTGAACAGGGACTTGTGCCACTTTCTTCCCTGGTTCTGCCTTGGACATAAGACCACTGCCAGGGGGAGCTAAACGAACAGGCGTGGACTTGCAGCCAGGGTAGGACCAGGACTGTTCTGACAATCGCTGTGGGTCATAGAAGTGAGACCCCCCCCACTGTGACCCTGCGCCATTAGACAGAGGTCAGTAACCTGCTGCAGTCTAGATCTTACACTACAACTCCCAACATGCCCTGACACCTGCCCAGCCTGTGACTGCGTTGGCATGCTGGAACTTGTAGTTTCCTTCAGTTAGTATATGTTCACATGCTGCAGATTCATTGCAGAAATTTCTGTCCACTCCCAAATAGCTGAATGGAGCGAATTCAGATGAAGAAGAAAGGTGCTGATATTTCGGCTGCAAATCTGCCTATGAGTACACCACGGACATCCCACAAGGGTCCTCAGGTTGAGGACGGACGTTCTCCCTGGTTGATTCCTGTTTTTATTTTTTATGGCAGAAACCGTCCTCCTTCAGAGTTTTTGGTGGAGTTTTTCCTTTTATAAAGAGTTGTGGATTTTGTTTCCCCCTGAAGCGTTCTTTATGGCCTTTTCATGGGTCAGGGCTTAGTTTGGAGAGACTGCCTTTAGGATTGGCTTTACAGAAGTGATATGTACTTTTTTTTTTTCAAAACCTACCAATGAAAGAAAGAGAGAAAAAAACCAAAACAAAAAAACCCCCTCATATGAACAGCAAAGTGAAATGATTTTAGCGCAGATGCCAGAAAACAGGTGAGCTAACCTCTCGTTGCTCTCTCGCTCCTGTCCTCAGTGCATCTGCCTCAGTCCCACATTTGAGCTGGCTTTACAGACGGGAGAAGTCATCAAACAGATGGGGAAGTTCTGTGAAGGAATTGACGTGATCTTTGCGATACGTGGGAACAGACGTGAGTATCGGAGTCTGGAATGTTTTGCCCTTTGTGGATACATTTGCACTTCACTTCTGCATTTTGGCCCCAATATATTCATATAAAAATTAAGAATAATTGTACAATATAATTCCTGTCTTCTGTTAACAGTGGCTGTTCTTGGTACTGCGGCTCAGCTCCTATTGAAATGATTGTGATCTGAACCACAGTACTCGCGAACGGCCACTTGTTGGCGTACGGAGCTGTAGTTTTTTAGTATGTACTACTACTACCCTGAGCTATGGATCAGGAATCTCATCCTCCTCCTAGTATAGAAGTTGCATGGAGCATTCCAGCTGCTGCGAATTGATTTATTTTTCACTTTTTTTAGCAACTAGAGGAACCAAGATAGAAGCTCAGATCATTGTAGGAACGCCGGGAACGGTAATGGACTGGTGCTTCAAGCTCAAGCTGTTCAATGTCGGAAACATAAAAGTATTCGTCCTGGATGAAGCTGACATCATGATCGGCTGCCAGGGATATTCTGACCACAGCGTCCGAGTGAAGCGGTAAGTTTCCTGGGACAGAAGGGGGCGTCTTTTTAATGTTTGATGCTTCCAGCATCTAAATTGAGTTGTACACCCGGTGCACTCACCTGTCACTCACTCATGGCAGCCACAGGATGTGCCACAAATGTGTCTGATGGGGATACTCTCCTAAATCTGTCTCCCAGTCCATGTAATGTATCCTAACTTTATGGACTTATAACCTCTGGAACCTCAATGATCAGAAGATTATATGGCCGCACATTGATCTAGTGCTGCGGTGCCTCTTCTAGGGATGTCCTGACCAGTCTTCTCCCCGCAGGGTGATGCCACCCAACTGTCAGATGCTTCTGTTTTCTGCCACCTTTGAGGAGACAGTCTGGTGTTTTGCTGAGAGAATTGTTCCAAATCCGAACATCATAAAAGTAAAGAAGGAGGATGTGACTCTGAAGAATATTCGCCAATTTTACAACTGTTGTGAAAGCAATGAAGAAAAATACTTGGCATTAACCAACATGTATGGGTCGATGACTATAGCACAGGCAATCATCTTCTGTCAGGTACAGTCCCATCTCGGACCATGTACTAACCACTGTCATAAGGAATTTGTTACACCAACCAGTGTTTCCTCTTGTGAAATAGACTCGGAAAATTGCAAACTGGCTTTCCCGAGAAATGGTTAGAGATGGGCACATGGTGGCTCTGCTGAGCGGAGAACTGACGGTGAGTGACCGAGCAAATATCATCCAGAGATTCCGGGATGGCAAAGAGAAAGTTCTCATCACCACCAACGTCTGCGCGCGAGGTAAGACCACTGAGCACGAATCCTGACCCACCAGGCTGAGGGTTTCATATATATTATCACATTTGTAAGAGATGCTTATGGCCATGGACCTAAAAGTGCAGTCACCATATACAGACATTACATTACTAACCCTGAGTTATGTCCTGTATTATACTCCAGTACTGATACTGTACTTATTCTGAGTTACACCCTATACTATACTCCAGAGCTATACTCGCTATTCTGCTGGTGCAGTCACTGTGTAGATACATTACTGATCCTGAGTTACATCCTGTATTATACCCCAGAGCTGCACTCACTATTCTGCTGGTGCAGTCACTGTGTACATTACTGATCCTCAGTTACATCCTGTATTATACTCCAGAGCTGCACTCACTATTCTGCTGGTGCAGTCACTGTGTACATTACTGATCCTCAGTTACATCCTGTATTATACTCCAGAGCTGCACTCACTATTCTGCTGGTGCAGTCACTGTGTACAGATATTACATATCCTGTATTATACTTCAGTGCTGCATTCATTGTTCTGCTGGTTATCCCTACATCTGTTTACCTTAATATCAAGATTTCCCAAAATGCTATTAGAGCAACATTTGCAGACACTGAACAAGCAGGAGATCCTAGGAGACTTCAGTTCTGACAAGCTTATTGCAGTCAGTAGCGGGTAAGGATCGTCCTCAGTAGGGCTCCAGTTTGTCTCTGCAGGGATTATTATCTTTTTATTTTTCTGTTTTCAGGAATTGATATAGAACAAGTTTCTATTGTTGTGAATTTTGACCTGCCAGTCACAACAGAAGGCCTGACTGACTACGAGACGTACCTGCATCGGATCGGTCGCACCGGCAGGTTCGGTAAGAAGGGTGTGGCGATCAGTCTGGTGGAGAAGTGTTTCGTGTACATTCTGAAGGACATCGAAGAGCATTTCGGTAAGGGAACATCTGTGTATAATGTTGCCGCTACAAACGAGAATATATGGGGGGTAAATATTTACCCAGGACTGTGGAGTTGGAAGTTTTCCCTGTTCGTCACACGTCAGATGCTGATGTAGGGAGTTGAACTCGCTCCATGCAGAAAAAGTGCCGTCCGATGTCGGTGACCAGTGCTAGCTCCAGTCCCTGCTGTTAGTCGCAGCATATATGATATTTAACTCAAAGATAAACGCCGTAGAGAAAAATCTAAATACCAAAATTGCCATTTATCCATCATACATACCCCAAAATGGTATCAGAAAACACTACTGCTCAGTGTGCAAAAGCGAAATTTGTAGAAAACAATGTAAAAAAACAAATAGAATTATTATACTTAGAAAATGGTGACTTTTGTTCCCCAAATTGCGAGGCCGCGGGTGCAACTTCTACAAGAATGCGACTTGTTCTGTTTCCTCCTTTTCCCTCCAGGCACAAAGATCGTGCAGTTGAACACTGGAGACCTTGACGAGGTGGAAAGACTCTGCAGTTGATGAGGACGGAGAATCTTAATGTTTTCGAAGGCTGTTGATGTTTATAAAAATAAGTTTAATCCGGGCACTATGGACAGAATTTTGGCACAAAGTTCTCACAGTTGTTCTTGTTTTTCTTGCACTTTTTTTGTAAATTTTTGAATATCCCTTTATATAAGAGGCGAATGATCTGTCCACTCCAAGTTTTGGCGAGGGGGCTCGTACCCTCTGATCACACTGGCGACTGACGCTGGGTCAGTAATATTAAATGGGAAGAGCTGCATATGGTGGACGATCTGGAGATCACAGGTACAATGTTATATCTGCATTACTTTTCACACATGCACTGAGGACAGCAGGAACATAAAGGGGTCCTTGACACGGCTTCAGTTTATCAGAGCACCGTATACACGTTTCCGTCTCTTGATCTGTTGCCCTTGGGTTTAGGATGCAGCCGTCTTTGTGAAGCCTTTTATCTAAATGTTCTTCTTAATTTTCTAGTGTGACGAATGTTCCTATTTTTTGTAAAGTTTTTGTTACATGCTCAATGAAAATATTCTCCAGGAAAGTTTTATTTTGATATTTTATTAAATCTGTTACTGTTCTAGAATATAAGTGTCTCTGTGTGATGGGAGGATGGTGGGAGAAGTAGTGGTCTAGAGCAATAGCTGAAGTTTCTCTGGTCCCAACTGCTACACCTGAGAGTGAAGCGATCACATCTTGCTATCATGCCCAATCTGTGAGTTTCACCTCTGCTTTGTCAGGGGCTGACGGTGGACAGATTTCTAGTTCATCTCCTTATAAGATAATGTATGTAATTGTAAGGTTACCTGTGCATTTTGCACGAGAATACCATGTCCTCTGGGCTCGGCCTCCTGGAAATGCAATGACGGATCCCTTGTACCGACACCCGAACCGATGGTGACGCCACCACCCTACATGTATGCACATAAGTGGATTACTATACCAAGGTGGATGTCTTTGGGGTACGAAGCACCCAATGTTCAGGCGCTTCAGTCCATTGCTTGCTGTGTGAGTGGCAAGTAATGAAATCTAATCCCACTGTGGGCTGGTGTAATTATTCTTTACATTGGTGTAAATTATAGTAGATTTGGCCACTTGTGACCCCCCCCCCCCCCCAATAAAAAAAGAGCCTGCAAATATCTGAAATGACCCCTAGTGTACTGTATAAAACTGCAAGAACACGTGTTGTAGAGACAATGATAAATTACCCCACCCCTCGTGTGAAAAAAGCCCCCAAAACAGGTCCCCACCCTCCAGGAAATACTTCATTTTACTCTACAAGAGGTCTCAAACACGTGGCCCCTGAGGCAGTCATCTGCGGCCCGTGGTGCACCACCTGTCTCACCTCGAGGGGGAAGGCACACAGCCATCCAGGAGCGCGCGATGGCTGTGTTCTGTGTGCACAGGACCTGTGATGAGGTCACAGGAGGGGGAGGAGTCAGGGGGGTCACATGATAAGGGGCCACAGTGTATGCAGAACGCTGCTGTCTTTGTGCTGTCATGGTGCTGGGTTAGTTTCTGTGGGGTCAGGAGGGGTTTACAGGGTGGATGTAGCAGAGCTGTGTGTGTGTACGGAGCGAAGTCGTGTGTATGGAGTTGAGCCGCACATATACGAGGTGTGTGGAGCGGAGATATGCGTGTGTTTTGGCATGGGGTGGGCCCCACTTGAAAGTTCGCACCAGGGCCCATACCTTTGTAGTTACACCACTGCTCACGCTAGAAGAGAGGAAGAGTGCGCCGCTCTGTAGTGGCTGTGGCCCTGCCTGATGACATCACGCCAGTGCACAGAGAGGAGGCGTGACTTTCCCCCCCATTGCTGGATTTTGCAGGTGACTGGCTGTGCGTGTACAGTGAGATGATAATGTCTGCTCTGCATGTGAGCTGGCGCTATCATCCGCTGAGGTAAGCTGTACATCAAAGCTCACAACCTATTTGAACGGCCACGATCGGTATTAGCACCGATCGCGGCCGTTTAACCCCTTAGATACCGCTATCAATTGTGACTGTATTAAGTTTGAAAGGAATGCGGCCCACCAGCTTAAATTTTTTTTTATGTGTGACTCGTTTACTCTGTCGAGTTTGAGACCCCTGCGCTTACAATGATAAATAGCTTATGTGTAAAAGACTCAGAATTAGGCCAGGGTCACACTTGCAAGAAACTCGCACGAGTCTTGCATCTTAATACCCGGCACTGCCGGCAGCACTCGGTACCAGAGCGCTCAGCTGAATAGAAATACACACAGCCACACACTCCGGTCCTGAGTGCCGACGGCAGTGCTGGGTATTGAGACGCAAGATTCGTGCGAGTTTCTCGCAAGTGTGACCCCGGTCTAACGCCTAAATTAGGTGTTTACCTGCACAAAGAAACCCCAGGGGTAGAGGGGTTGTCTGGTCAAAACTGATAAGTCTGCAGCCATATGATTCCCCCCTTCCCCCAGCACAAGCACTGTGTGTTGCGAGGACTCGCTGGTTTCAGGCCCGGGACCAGAGGCTATGAGTTATAGATGACTTTGGCCAGTTGGTGCAGCCTTGCTCTCCACACTTATATGGAGCAAGGCTGCGCCCTCTAGTTGGACACGCTTACTGGCCAGATGCATTAATAGATGGGGTGTGGCCTAATGTCAATAGAAGTGTATGGAGCGAGGCCACACCAACTAGCATGTATAACTCACTAGAAATAGGCCCGATGCCATCGCATCAGGAGTGCGGTGAAATTGGCCGTAAGGCTATTACTGCGGCTGCAGAAGTAAAAACACAGACATCACGGCTATTCCCCACGCAGGTGCAGTAACAGCCGCGTTGTTACCGCGCATGCGTGGGTAGAGCATGCAGTTATGGCTATTACTGAGCATGTGCAGGAATAGCGGTGACATACATGTCACAGCTATTCCCACACAAGCGTAGTAACTGCACCTGCGCAAGTGACACTGCCACAGTGCCTTATGGGATTTGGGGACAGCGGCCGGAAGTCCCAACTGGTGATTTATATATGTAGGTACACACCTTCCGTTCCTGGGTCTGAAACCGGCGAATCCTTGCAGTACACAGTGCTCGTGCTGGAGGGGAGGGGGGGGGGGGGGGTGGGGGGGGCTTGGAACTGCAGACTTATTCTATATATAGGTGATAACTTGTTTATGGGGGGGGGGGGGGGGGTTGGAACTGCAGACTTATTCTATATATAGGTGATAACTTGTTTATGGGGGGGGGGAGCTGCATCAAATTAGGATCCTTTAGCCCCCCCCCCATAGGCTGGAGCAGCAGTGCACATGGCCATCTGCTGCTGAATTCCCTATGGGGCTGCTCAGCACTATTCACTGACAAGGTGACCATCCTCTAAACAGTGTCCCAATCCTAAAAGAAAAAATGGGCCACGAACCCCATCCAGACCCACATAAGCCAAATCCTTAACTACTGGGAGAACATAACTTAGCTCAGAGCCTTATCATTTAACATCTTTGATCTTCATTGTTATTGCAGATGTACTGAACTCACCAATGTCCCCGTCAGCCCGAGCAAAAAGGCTTGACATTGCTCTTCATCGAGCATGGTACATAGTCCATATGCCAAAAGCAAAAAAACTCCCAGTAGTACTCAAGTGTCTGGAGTGCTTGTCCAAGACTGCTGACCAGACTGCAGTGTCCAATATTGAGAAAAAATTACATAAGCATATCCAAAGATTAAAAAATATATATTTCAAACATCCTCTATAACTAAGGGTGCCATTAGAGCGGTTTCTATACCATTATTCACATATGGACTTTTAAAGATATACAGTAGATTTATAATAAAGCTTGATTTTTTTTTTTTTCTTTAGATGTGCTTGACTCTTTCCTCAATATTGAGCATGGGATGTAGCCTTACTATAGTGTTATCTTTGTCATTGTGGACAGATGGCGTCAAGGTTTCCTGCTCCATCCTTGATGCATGTATATTTCTCTGTACCCACAGATGGAAACAAACAATGGATTCCCCAGTCTAGGCCTAAAAATAATTCATTCCCTACATACATAATGTATATACAACATAATTGTGGTGTGCAAAGCCTCGGTCATCATTTAGACCCAACGTGACCTTGTGGTCCCTGCAGGACATATAAAGTCCCAAATACATAGAAATTTGTGATCATTTGCATTAAAAATGACTTAGTTTACAGGATAACACATTCAGTGGCAGCCCCAATGGTTGATCATTAGCAGTGGTGGTTGGTATAATTGGGGGATTGACATCCTGCACCATCCAGTGTAATGCCACCATTCGGCTTTGTTGCAGTCATTTAGCAGCCGGTGCCTTCAAGAATCCAGAGGAGATGGGCAACAACCTGCGTCACGGAAAAAGGAATCTTTCCACAATGAGCTCAGTGCCCAATCCAGACATCGCAGGCTTTTCCTTTCTGATCAGGACCACCATGTTTCAGGTGTTGGACAAAAGTGCAAATTCCACTTCTCAGGAGTGGATAATTTGGTGGCGAAGATTCTCATAGAGGGATACACTCACCCCAGAGGAGCAGTTGCCTGTCCTGATGGTCTCTACTATTACATAAACCACAAGGTTCCAGCTTCTGTGAACAGAGACAAGTTGGACACCATCTGCTCGGCGAGGGGCATGCCAGCCCACCCAACAGCCTCACATTGGGATGTCCTTTGGCCTCTTCATGTGCAGCTCGACCTCCTTTCCACCCTATTGATTGGCTGTTAATGAAAGATCTCAGAGCCTTTGGCCATGGTCTATGTTCACACAACGGAGGCCACCAGGTCGAAGCAGTGAAGTATCAACATTTTGGTTTCCTTTAACGCCAGCATTCCATGTAGGGTCTTGGCTTTTAAGGGTCAGGCCTCAATGCTTCCCCTTTCAGTGTCCTCAACACTTTTGCTCTTCAGTATCCCTATAGATCATTGAGCTTTAACCCTTCACTATTACAGCATTGAGCGTTAGCCATTTTGCCAGACTACTACATGAGCTTCAAGGCAAACAAACATTCTCCAGGTTGGTGCCATGACATCCTCTGTTAGCCTGGGACATGAGATCTGCCAGTCTACCATGTTAACGACAAATGCCAGATTTAAGTTTTATTTTTTGGTACAGGTTTTCTTCTGCAACAGTCTTCACCAGCAGTGCACGGACAAAGCCAACATCCCAATGAGAAAAAAAAGTTAAAAAATCTTTTTTATTCTCCTTAAAACATGCCACAATCCGGTCACAGAACCAGTGTGAAAACCTTTTAACAAGAATTATAAAGTGTTTACAGGAATCTGCAGCTCCAAAAACACAGTGAGAGAAACATATGATTATCAACATGGTTAACAGGACAAGTGCAAAATAAGGCAAAGCTCAGAAATGGGACACACAAATATATACAAAGTGCCTGACACCAGGGAAGAGGCCAAGCCCCGCACTGCTCCATCTAGTTGGGCGTCTTAAATGGCTCTCGGGCAGACTGCACCCGGCGGGCGCTTCTCCGCTGCAGTGGAGACTCCACTTTCCATAGTTCCGGCTGCGGGGCCCTAAGAGGATAGAAGAAAAACACAAATCTTGGCACACCGGTGGAAGAATCACAATAATTGCTGCAAAAACTTCTTTGGGACAACAAATTCTGTCTGCACTCGCAGTACTCACGGACTGTCGGGAGATGCCATGCACAGAACGTTTTCCTGGTTTTGTGAAGAGTTCAAGTTTTCGTCTGGCGTCTGGTTGGCACTGATGTAACTCACCCCGGCACCAAAAGTCACATTACTAATGGTTCCTGCAAATATAAACGTGGGACATGGAATTAACCTCTACCTGACACTTGCCGCCATATACGGCCCATGTCTGGTGCAGGGGATGGGGCCGGCTCAGAGGTGGTGGCATACTCACTCTCTGGAGTGCTGATGGCCCTTTCGTCAAGGGACGAGTTGGATCGTTGGTCGGAGCTGCTGAATGTGACTACAGGGTAAAAAAAAAAAAAAATCAATGATGGACCAGGGTTAAGAAGGTGGCATGTACCCGGCCTCACCATGCCTGTGATGCCAGCATTGTACCATGCCATGCAGCCCTATAAACGCATTCTGTGCATACCCAGCTTATTGCTGCTGGAGGAGTGTGGAGTTAACGGCATCGCTCCGATTCTATTGCTTAGCTTCCGTTGCTTTTCCACGGTTTTCTTTGCAGAGTTGAGGATGGCGATGGTCGTGAGCGACATCTCCCTGAAGGAGCAGACAGAGCCGTCAGCAGACAGGCCCAGGATCGGAGCCAAACCATGTAGGTCTGATACTTACCTCGTCCGGAAGCCTTGTCCTGCAAGGGAGCCGACCAAGGGTGTAATGGGTGTAGATAGCCCCTCTCCACGGGCCTCCAGTATGGTGCGCAGAGGGGAGCAGAGAGCAGCTGGGTTTTGTGGGGAACCAGCACTGTCAGCAGCGGCCTATGAACACCAGAGAATAGTGAGGACAAAGCCCTGCAACCCATCCTGTACTGAAGGGGCCGGCGTCCAGGTGCAACACCCCAGGAGAAGGATAGAGGGAAGAGTGGCAGTGCTGAGACGCCGTGATACAATCGGCGCACTAATCCTGAGCCTGCACTCCCTAGGTTGTACAAGCATTTCATGGGGAAGGAAGGTGCTAAAGGCATATTAACCCCTTCACCCCAAAGCCTGTTTTCACCTGCATGGCCAGGCCAATTTTCTACTTCACATCAGCACAATTTTTTTTTTTTTTTTTTTTACAAAGTTATGAGGGTTACCGGCAATTTCTCATTTTTCCAACAAAATTGACAAAACTGAGTGACTTTGGTGGGCCCATATGACAGAAAATACCCAAAAGTGACACCATTCTAAAAACTGCACCCCTCAAGGGTGCAAAACCACATTCAAGAAGTTTATTAACCCTTCAGGTGCTTCACGAGAACTAAAGCAATGTGGAAAGAAAAAAAAAAAAAAAAATGAACATTTCACTTTTTCACAAAAATTTTACTTTAGACCAGATTTTTCTTATTTTCACAAGGGTAACAGGAGAAAATGGACCCCATTAGTTGTTTAGTTGTGCAATGTCTCCTAAGTACACAGATATCCCATATGTGTGGGAAAAGCACTTTTGGGGTGCACGCCATGTTGCATTTGGAGAGGCCCTAATGTGGAAACTAGACCACACAAGGAACTTATCTAGATGTGTGTTGAGCACCTTTAATCCCCCTTGAATCCCCAGGTGCGTCACAGAAATTTATAATGTTGAGCCGTGAAAAGTAAAATCACATTTTTCCACAAAAATGTTCTTTTAGCCCTATTTTTTTATTTTCAGAAGAGTAACAGTAATTTTTTTCTTTTATAAAACCATAAAACATCACTTCCACTGTGACATCCGCTACTCAAAAAAAAAAAAAAAGTCCCTTGGCGCAGACTCTGATCAGCAGCAAAACTGATCAGAGTGCTGCAGCCACGGGAAGAGCTTGTGTGCTCAGTGCAGGACGCCGCACACATGGAATAAGCTAAATAAAAAAGTGCACAAAAAATACAATTGATAGGGAGAGGGTGGTGGGAGCTGGATCAGAGATTGGGGGAACTGCTGGGATCACAGATCAGTCACACAGATCATAAATTATTTTCTCTCTCTCAGGTACACAGTGGGATCTACAACCGGCTCTATGCGCCAACTCTGAGGAAAAGAGGGCATGCAGAGCAGTGAGCACTATTTTAGAGTAATCCCTTTGGAGCAGACTGGCTAAATAATAGTTACTGACCAATGAGTGCCACAGGGATTAATCAGGAGAGGTGACGTCACGATCACCCCATCCATTGAAGTGGTCTTAAGCCCCCGACACACACAGAGAGGTCGCTGCTGAGTCACAAGTTTTGTGACGCAACAGCGATCTCACCAGCGAGATCGCTGTGTGTGGCACTTATCAGCGACCCCCCCCCGCCGGGTATCGCTGATCGTGCTCAAATACCCTGGAAATTTTTTTGATCGTTGGTCTCCCGCTGGCCAGCACGCATCGCTGCGTGTGGCAGACGGGAGACCAGCGAGCTGGATGCTGGTTTCCAATGTAAACCGCGGGTAACTAAGGGCATACGTCACTTAGTTACCCGCTGTGTACCTTAGATACCAGCGTGCTGGCGCTGGGATCTGGCATCTAAGATAAACAGTGGGTTTCTAAGCGCCGCGCGGCGCTTAGAAACCCACTGTTTAGCTTTGCAACCAGCTCCCTGCACCAGCACGCTGGTATCTAAGGTACACAGCGGGTAACTAAGCGACGTGCACGCTTGTTACCTGCGTCGTCGCTGTCCTGATCGCTGCTTAGATCTGCCTGTTTGACAGCTCACCAGCGATCATGTAGCGACACACCAGCGATCCTGACAAGGTAATATCGTTGTCGGGATCGCTGGTGCGTCGCTATGTGTGACGGGGCCCTTAGACAGACCAAGCACAGCAGGTCACTTTTTTAAAAACAAAACAAACAAAACTCTGATATCGCTGTGATTGGCTGGTCAAAATTTATCAGCCAATCATAGCAATTGGACACGGGTGGGAGAGAATACAACCTGCTGTCAGCCATCTCAACTGTCATCGCGCGAGGCAGCGAGCTGACCGGAAATGGGTGTCAGCTGATTCTGGCAGCTGACACCCAGCACTCAGTGCCCGCACCATGCTTGGAACTTTAACCCTCTGCTCATCGCCCCCGCAATGTCATCACTAGGAGCCGATCGTTGCCATGGTGGCCCATGTTCAGAGCACTGTGCAGCAAGTTTGTCAGTGCAGCGCTGACAGTTTGTAAAGCAGATCTCCTGAATCCCCATGTTATACCAGCGATCAGACTGCAAAAAGTGAAAGTCCCATAGTGGGAGAGAGAAAAAAAGTAAACGAAAAAGAGAAAAATATATATACATGCATACATACATACACACACACTGCTCAAAAAAATAAAGGGAACACTAAGATACCACATCGTAGATATCACTGATTGAAATATCGCAGCTGCAAATCTTTATTCATTACATAGTGGCATGCGTTGAGAACAAGAAAACATAAAAAATGATCAATGTAAATCAAAATTAATATGCCATGAAGGTCTGTATTTAGAAGGATACTCAAAATCAAAGTGGAAAATCAAATTACAGGCTGACCCAACTTCAGTGGAAATGCCTCAAGACAAGGAAATGATGCTCAGTAGTGTGTGTGGCCTCCACGTGCCTGTATGACCTCCCTACGCCTGGGCATGCTTCTGATGAGGCGGCGGATGGTTTCCTGAGGGATCGCCTCCCAGACCTGGACTAAAGCATCCGCCAACTCCTGGACAGTCTGTGGTGCAACGTCACGTTGGTGGATGGAGCGAGACATGATGTCCCAGATGTGCTCAATCGGAATCAGGTCTGGGGAATGAGTCGGCCAGTCCATAGCTTCAATGCCTTCATCTTGCAGGAACTGCTGACACTCCAGCCAAATGAGGTCTGGCATTGTCCTGCATTAGGAGGAACCCAGGGCCAATCACACCAGCATATGGTCTCACAAAGGGTCTGAGGATCTCATCTCGGTACCTAATGGCAGTCAGGCTACCTCGGGCGAGCACATGGAGGGCTGTGCGGCCCTCCGAAGAAATACCACCCTACACCATTACTGACCCACTGCCAAACCGGTCATGCTGAAGGATGTTGCAGGCAGCAGATCGCTCTCAACGGCATCTCCAGACTCTGTCGCATGTGCTCAGTGTGAACCTGCTTTCATCTGTGAAGAGTACAGGGCGCCAGTGGTGAATTTGCCAATCCTGGTGTTCTATGGCAAATGTCAAGAGTCTTGCACGGTGTTGGGTTGTGAGCAGAATTCCCATCTGTGGCCGTCGGGCACGCAGACCATCCTCATTGAGTCGGTTTCTAACCATTTGTGCAGACATATGCACATTTGTGGCCTGTTGGAGGCTGAGGTAGCGGTCCTGCTGCTGGGTTGTTGCCCTCCTACGGCCCCCTCCACGTCTCCTGGTGGCGCCTCCAGCCTCTACGCTGACAGACACAGCAAACCTTCTTGCCACACCTCGCATTGATGTACCATCCTGGATGAGCTGCACTACCTGAGCCACATGTGTGGGTTGAAGAGTCCGTCTCATGCTACCACGAGTGTGAAAGCACAACCAACATTCAAAAGTGACCAAAACATCAGCCAGAAAGCATTGGTACTGAGATGTGGTCTGTGGTCCCCACCTGCAGAACCACTCCTTTATTGAGGGTGTCTTGATAATTGCCAATAATTTCCATCTGCTGTCTATTCCATTTGCACAACAGCATGTGAAATTGATTGTCAATCAGTGTTGCTTCCTAAGTGGACAGTTTGCTTTCACAGAAGTTTGATTTACTTGGAGTTATATTCTATTGTTTAAGTGTTCCCTTTATTCTTTTGAGCAGTAATATATTATACACACACAAAAATTAAAAAATATATTGTGCCCATAAATATTCTTAGGAAACACATATTTGGTATCGCCGCGTCCAGAATGACCCAACTTATAAAACTGTCTCACTAGTTAACCCCTTAAGAGGACACTGCAAAAAAAAGGAAATAAAAACCATGGCAAAACACAATAGTTTATCATCATACCGCTGAAGAGAAACTGGAATAAAACGCGATCAAAAAGACAAATGTAAATAAAAATGGTGCCGCTGAAAACTCATCTTGTCCCGCAAAAAACAAGCTGCCATACAGCTCCATCAGTGGAAAAATAAGGTTATAGCTCTCAGCATAAAGCGATGCAAAAATAATTTTTTTCTGTAAAATAGTGTGTGTAAAAGCACCAAAACACACACAAAAAAAATATAAATGGGGTATCACTGTACTAGCACGGACTCCAAGAATAAAGCTGCCTTAACAATTTTACCACACACAACAGTATAAATTCCTGCCAAAAAAAAATTCTTGATTTTTGTTCATTCTACCTCACAAAAATCAGAATATAAATTGATCAAAAAATGTCCTGTACCTGAAAATTGTACGATTAAAAACGTCAACTCATGCCGCAAAAAACAAGCTCTCACAAGACTCTGTGGTCCAAAATTTGGAAAAATTATAGCGGTCTAAATATGGGGATGAAATTTATTTTTTTTTTCAAAAACAAAGAGTCTTTTAGTGTGTGACAGCTGCCGAACATAAATACCCGCTATGATTCTGGTATTGGTGTAATCGTACCGACCCGAATAATACAAACGTCTAATCGCTTATATCTCATGAACGGTGTAAAAAAAATAAAATCAATTCTTCACATGCTGTTGATTTGTTCATTCTGTCACCCAAAGATCGCAGTAAGGCTCGGCTCACATTTAATCTGTGCTCTTGCGCTGAGCGCTTACACCAGGGTTTCCATTCCGTGTAAATCTCTGAAACACGTGATTCAGACAGAAGCCTAGGAGGAAGATTCCCTACAGTGGGTACGGAAAGTATTCAGACTCCTGTAAATTTTTCACTCTTTTGAATTTACCAAATGGCTGCAATGAAACAAAGTTAATTTTTTTCTCATTAATGTACACTGCACCCCATCTTGACTGAAGAAAACAAAAATGTAGATATTTTAGCAAATTTATTAAAAAAAAAAAAAAAAAAAAACGGAAATATATCGCATGGTCATAAGTATTCAGACCCTTTGCTCAGTATTGAGTACAATCACCCTTTTGAGCTAGTGCAGCCATGAGTCTTCTTGAGAATGATGCAACAAGTTTATTACACTTGGATTTGGGAATCCTCTGCCATTCTTCCTTGCTCCTTGCAGATCCTCTCCAGTTCCATGAGGTTGGATGGGCAATGTTGGTGTACAGCCATTTTCAGGTCTCTCCAGAGATGCTCAATTGGGTTTAGGTCAGGGCTCTGGCTGGGCCAGTCAAGAATGGTCACGGAGTTGCTCTGAAGTCACTCCTTTGTTATTTTAGCTGTGTGCTTAGGGTCATCGTCTTGTTGGAAGGTGAATCTTCGGCCAAGTCTGAGGTCCAGAGCACTCTAGAAGAGGTTTTCGTCCAGGATATCTCTGTACTTGTCCGCATTCATGCTTCCTTCAATTGCAACCAGTCATCCTGTCCCTGCAGCTTCACTGTTGGGATTGTATTGGGCAGGTGATGAGCAGTGCCTGGTTTTCTTCCCACATACCACTCAGAATTATCACCAAAAAGGTCCATCTTCATCTCATCAGACCAGAGAATCTTATTTCTCATAGTCTGGGAGTCCTTCATGTGTTTTTTTAGCAAACTATATGCGGCCTTTCATGTCTGTCACTGAGGAGAGGCTTCCGTCGGGCCACTCTGCCATAAAGGCCCGACTGGTGGAGGGCTGCAGTGATAGTTGACTTTGTGGAACTTTCTCCCATCTCCCTACTGCATCTGTGGAGCTCAGCCACAGTGATCTTGGGGTTCTTCTTTACCTCTCTCTCACCAAGGCTCTTCTCCCACGATTGCTCAGTTCGGCTGGACGGCTAGGTCTAGGAAGACTTCTTAGGAACCTTGAGTACTGCAGAAATTCTTTTGTAACCTTGGCCAAATCTGTGCCTTGCCACAATTCTGTTTCTGAGCTCCTTTGACCTCATGATTCTCATTTGGTATGACATGCACTGTGAGGTCTTATATAGACAGGTGTATGCCTTTACAAATCAAGTCCTATCAGTTTAATTAAACACAAATGGACTCCAGTGAAGGAGTAGAACCATCTCAAGAGGATCACAAGGAAATGGACAGCATGTGACTTAAATATGAGTGTCTGAGCAAATGGTCTGAATACTTGTGACCATGTGATATTTCAGTTTTTCTTTTTTAATAAATTTGCAAAAATTTCTACATTTCAGTTTGGTTTTTTTTCAGTCAAGATGTGGTGCAGAGTGTAAAAAAAATGAACTTTTTTGAATTTACCAAATGGCTGCAATGAAAGAAAGAGTAAAAAAACTTAAAGGGGCTGAATGCTTTCCGTACCCACTATACAGATGAGGCAGATGGAGGAACTGTGGATGCCATAGGACCTGTGATCCGGTGGTATCAGTATTTTTAGTATTGAATAAAAGTGCCGTCGGCCACAATATTGTGCACTTCTGAAAAGGACAATGCTGAACAGAAAACAGACGGAATCCAGAGTAAATCTACTGCCTCATAGTGAGTGGATCCCTAAGGGGTTTCATCTGTCACGTCACTCAGAGATTTAGATGGAAACCGCAAAATATGTGCTCAGCGTAGACTGCCAGATAACGCTGACCCCAAACATTATGTAAATTGTTCACAATTAAAGCTTCAACTCAATCCACAAAAAAAAAGTCCCCACTCAGGTCAGTCATCTGTTAACGGAAATGTAGGGGACTTTCACGTTACTGGTAGCACAAAGGCCCTGGAAAAGCTAAATGGCTTCTCGGTCCCAAAAAGAAATTCAGCGCTCCCAAATCCAAATGCCCCCTCCCTTCTGAGCCCCAGTGTGCTTAAACATTTAGCGCCCACATGTTTGGCATTTCTAATGATGAGAGCCCTCCTAATTTACAGGTGTGTTTCTCCAGAAGTATGAGCTGGGCATAATGTACTGGTCACTAAAGCGTACTGGTCACTACAACGGCAGTTTGCAATTTACTCAGTAACATCCACTGCTTCCTGTTTCTGGAAAACAGCCATGGAGTCAAATATTCACTACACCTGTAGATAAATTGACCAAGGAGTAGAAATTCCAAAATGGGGTCACTTGAGGGATTCTGCTCTTCTAGCACTTAGGCCTCTTTCACACATCATCAGTTTTTTGCCGTCAGGCGCGATCCGGCTTTTTTTTGTAATACCGGATCCGGCAAAATGCAATGCTGGATCCAGTTTTTCCCCATTGACTTGCATTAGCGCCGGATGGATTGCGTTTCATCCGTTTTTTGCCGTATCCGGCTACTTGTCTCATTCCGGCGTCTGGAAAAAACGGCTACTGTAACGTTTTTTGTCTCCGGCGAAAAAGCCGGAAGCGCCGGATCCAACGCTTCCGGCTTTTTGCTACAATGAAAGTATATGGGCGCCGGATCCAGAAAGACGGATCCAGCCACCGGATCCGTTTTTTTAAGTCTGCGCATGCTCAGATCCAATTGGCCAGCCCCCAGGAAACAGATATAACCTGCTAGACGGATCCAGCAGAAAAACGGATCCGTCTCTACAGTTCTCCAAAATTTATGCCAGATCCGTTTTTTCTAAAAATAGCCGGATCCTGCCTGACGGCAAAAAACTGATGTGTGAAAGTAGCCTAAGGGGATCTCTATAAGGAGTCTGCAAACTATTATAGGAAAATCTGCACTCCAGGAGGCAAAATAGTGATCATTACACATCTAGATAAGTAACCTGAGGGAGAGAGTTTCCAAAATGGTGTCAATTTTCTGGGGTTTTCACTGTTTAGACACATCAGGGGCTCTCCAAACGCGACATGGCGTCCGCTAATTATTCCAGCAAATTTTGCTTTCAAAAAGTCAAACGTCGCTCCTTCCCTTCTGATCTTTGCCGTGCATCCAAACAGTGGTTTGCCCCCACATATGGGATATCTGTATGCTCAGGAGAAACTGCAGGACAAATTTTGGGATCCATTTTTTCCTGTTACCCTTGCGAGAAAAAAAAAAAATTGGGGTCTAAAGTAAAATTTGTCAAACACAAGGTTACTTACCGGTATCCATTTTTCCATAACGCATGACAGCACACCTGAGAGGGATCTGTCCACCAAGAACAGGAAAGCTACTGAAATAGAAGGGTGGTACCCCTCCCCGCATCAGTTAGGTTACAGATCATGAGAGGACCTCCAGATTAATTACATACATAACTAACACAAAATCACCCAATCTATAGTGCACACCCATATGGTGATAAGAGGGGGGAATATACGGGTGCTGTCATGGGCTCTGGAAAAAAAAAAAAAACACAAAACAGTTACCGGTAAGTAACCTTGGCGTTTTCTTTTCACCCATGACAGAACAACTGAGATTTCTGGAGAATTGAAACACCTTAGGGAGGGATCACCGTTTGCAGCACCCTTCTACCAAAGGTCAAGTCAGCCGAGGAGGACAGATTCAGTCTCTAGTATTTAAAGAAGGTGGATGGTGAGTACCAGGTAGCGGCCTTACAAATCTAATTTATACCTACGCTTTTCCTGCCCAGGAAGTTGCCACGGCTCTGGTGGAGTGAGCCTTGATGCCTTCAGAAGCCAGAACACCACTCGTAGTGTAAAAAAACTAATGGCCTCCCTGATCCCTGGCAATGGTACCTTTGGATAAACCGTACCACATTATGCTATCCTGAAAGGCTACTGACAGGGACTGACCCTTCCTCCACTGATCAGACATATATTGTAACAGCGTCCCTCTGACATCTAACTTATGGAATTCTTAGGGTTTTTACAAAAGGAGGGCAGAATAATTTTTTGCCTCCTGTAAAATTTAGGGCTACTTTAGCAAGGTAATCTGGGTCACCAGATTTAGATCCCATGGTGGACTTCTCGGGATTGTGACCTGCCTGGACCCACCACAGGATTTTATGAACCGTGAAATCCACTTATTGGCCGTGAGATTACAATTGTACAATATGCCTAAGGCCGAGACCTGCACCTGGAGGGTACTAGTCGGTAGTCCTAGCTCCAACCCTGACTTCAGGAATTCTAGAACAGGACCCACTGAAACCTTATCCCCTAGAAACATTTTTTCCACGTCCTGCTGTAAATCCTTGTTATCGGTTTTCTACTCTTTTTAACAGGGTGGAGATGAACTTTGGTGAGAAACTCAAATTCCATGCTGCTAGATGGACGCCCTTCACTTGAGTGGTCTACTGGACCCTAAGTGATAAAGTCTGGGATCTCCTGCAGGATCTATAGATCTGTCACTGCCCTTAACACGGGCAGAATGGAGCAATCAGAATCACCCTTGCCAGATCCTCCTTGCGACTGTTGGAATCATCGCTATCGGATGGAAGGCACAGGCGATCCTGAAGCTCCAAGGGCCCTGAAGGGCATATACTATATACAGATTTTCTCTTGGGTTTAGTGAACAGAACTTTACCTTCCTGTTCTGCTTGTTGGCAAATAGATCGCACATGGAAACGTCCGGATGAAGACCTATCTGCTGAAAGACCTTGGACTTTAAAGCCCATTGCCCGTTTCAGCCTTTCGCGGCTCAGGTCGGTCTTGGTGTTCTCTACCCCCTTTATATGCAGTGTTGTAAGGAACAAAAGGTGTTCTGCCAGCTGAAAAGCCTGCTTGCTGCCATCATTAGAGTGGAACCTTGTTCCCACCTGTTGATGGATAATGCCACCATAGCCCAGCTGTCCAATATGACCCAGACATGGCGACCCAGAAGTAAGGGAAGAAAGCCTTTTAGAGCCTTTTCCACAGCCTACAGTTCTTTCAGGTTCAATGCCTGGATTCTCTCAAGAGATGATTAGGTCCCCCGAATTATGTGATTTCTCAGGTGTGCCCCCAACCTAAGTTGCTTGCATCGGTTGTGAGTATGTCATCTACTGGCCTTACCCATTGGACCCCAGATGTCAAATTTCCTCTGCCTGCCCACCAAGAGTTTGAATGTCAAAAAAAGATCCACCTTCCCTTCTAAATGTCCTTTTTGCTATTTCTGTGCTGACAAAATTTCCCACCGAAGCAGTCTCATGTGGAATTGGGCCCTTCTTAGTGCTGGTATGTAGGATGTCAGGGATCCTAACAGGGACATTGCTTTCTTTGGGGTCATTCTCAGACGATCTATTGCTAGTGAGGCTTGGTTCACCATCTTGTCTATTTTGTCCTCTGGTAGGAGACAGGTCTGGTGTTTGGAGTTCAGAACCAGGTCTAGAGGGGACCTATCCTCTCTGGTCTTAACCTTGACTTGAGTGTTCACCATCTAGCCAAGATCCTGCAGGACGATTCTCACATCTGTGATGTGCAGTAGTCTTCTGATCTTCCCACTATAAGGAAATCGTCCAGGTATGTGATGAGAATTGTGTTCAGTGTGAAGGTAGGTTGCACCTCTGATATTACCTTGGTGAAAATCCTTGGAGCCACTGACAACTCGAATGGAAGAACTCTGAATGGATAATGTTTGATTTCCCTTGAATGTAAAGAGCTAATCTCAGAGATCTTTGATGGTCCAGATGATTTGGGATGAGGTAATACACATCCTATAAGTCGATGACCGCCATGAAACAGTTGTGATATAGCAGCTTTATGACCGATTCAATCTTGAAGGAGTGTTTTTTTTTTATCCACCGGTTGAGGTTCATCAGATTAATGATAGTTTTGAAGGAAGTTTTTTTTTAATCAAAAAGGGGAATAAAATCCCCTTTCCTTTTCTTCCTCCAGGAATCTCGCACAGAACCTGCTTTTTATTAGACCCATGATCTCTACCTCCCTTTACTGCTGACCTGGCACCATTGGGAGGTCTTCTTGGAAGATGAAGAGGGGCCACAGACCATAAATCCGGCTTCCTTTCTGCCCTTAAATTCCCACTTCATTCTTTCCCCTGGAGGATGTCCCCTATTAAATCTTTTTCTCTGAAAGAAAACTTTCCTGCATCACTACGGAATCCGAGAAAGCCATTCTTTTTGTCACCGGCCTTTTCCAGTATGTCGTCTAATTTCTTCCCAAATAGACATTGTCCCATCACATGGAACGGTGCATAGTCTATTCTTACACTGCAAATCCCCTGTAAAGCAGTTTAGCCATAAGGCTCATCTGGCCATATTTGATTGCCCTCCCGAACTAGCTGCTAGCCTCACAGAGACTGCAGAAGTGTCCGGCAGGAACGCTGCGGCTCCATGTAGAAGGCATGTTGGCAGGATTTCCTTCCTCAGGGGTCTTGTCCTTATGCTGCTCCTCTACTTGTTGCAGCCAAATCATAAGGGAGCGGGTGGTGAAGGTTCCAGCCACCGCTGGTTTCAGACCCCTGCAGCTGACTCCCAGGTGTGCTTTAGGTATCAATTCGCTTTCTTGTCTGGTGGATACCTGAGCACCCCGGAGTCCTTAGAGGGCAGAGACGACCTCTTTGATGACTTAGCCACTGCTCCCATCAATTCTCGGGATTTTATCTCAGAGTCCTTTTCCTCTAAGGATATCTCCTATCTGAAAATGAGGGTAAGACACCAGTCCTTTCTGTTTTTATTCCCCACTCTTCATTAATGAGCACCTGGAGTTTACTATTAACCGTAAAGGTGCGCCATCTCCTCTCCTCCAACCCTCAAACATCACGTCCTCCAGGGACCTTGATGACTTCTCTTCTTTAAAGGCCCATTGTCGACCCAACGGCTGACTAGCCCATCAGTGTCCTCAGTTGGGAAGCCTGGTCTGCCACCCCATTATCACTGTCAGAGGAGGAGCACTCACTACTCCATTTTTTTTTTTTTAAAGGGTCTTTAGGGAACCTTCCACCTCAGCCCTGATAACAGGCCTAAGGCTTGCAGCAAAGTTTGGGGTCTCTTCCCTGATTGTACAGACTGCATACAAAAAACAGACTCTTCTGCCAGTATACTGCTAGCGGGGTTTTACATAGCACACTATTCTTCTTCTTAGCACTTGATTTTTCTAGGCTCCTAGTGATTTAAACAAAGAACAGGGCCCAATTAAAAATGGTGACATTTACGGAGATCACTCACCACCCACTGTTACTTTAAGGTTACCGGGTTCGGAGGCAGTTCACAGGTACATACTACACCCCTCTTGGATACCGAGGAGTCCTGCGACCTTCCACTCCTGGTTGGGACGGCTGCTGCTCCTGTCACTTGAGAAGCTGCCCCCTTTACGATGCCCACACCGATGGTGAGCTGGTGATGGTGGTGGAAGCTGTGGCAGATTTTGCTGCTGTTGTCTATGTTCCTCTATGACAGAGTGAGAGCTCGAGCATAAGCGCTGTTCTGTGGCAGTGACCTCCTTTTAAGGGGGATCCACTGCGCTCTCCCCGGTTACACCTCCCCATCTGTAATCTGCCAAAAACCAGGACGTGCAAGTCCTGATGGCGTTTTTGCCTAGGGCGCCGCCATCTTTTTTCTTTGGCGCGCCCCCTCTGACATCAGTTGGGCACACCCATTCCCAGTGTGCCTTGTGCTCTTGACGTCAGCAGAGCGTGCCCATCATCCCAGCCAGCAGGGTGCTGTATAACGGCAGCTGATAGCAGCCAGTACAGACGGGGGAGGGTGGCACAGTGTACTGAGACATGCCACACATCAGGTTCTCTGCCACCCGCATGTACACCAGAGCCCCCCGGAGCCATGGATGGCGCTTCCAGTACCCCGAAGGCCGGACCACAGGTATACAGCCTGCTCTTCCATGATCGGGACAGGGCTGGGTAAAGAAATGTTTCTTGTCCTTGCGGGGCGGATCACTCTCAGGTGGTGTTGTCATGGGTGAACGGGGGGGGGGGGGGGTTGGGCTTATAAAAAAAAAAAATAAAAAGGTTAAATGTTCAGTTTTCCCATCCACATTCTTCAGTTCATGTGAAGCACCAGAAGGGTTAATAAACTTCAATGTGGTTTTGAGAACCTTGAGGGGTGCAGTTTTTAAATGGTGTCACCTTCGGGTATTTTCTGTCATATTGACCCCCAAAACTTACTTCAAATGTGATATGGTCCAAAAAAAAAAATAAAAAGTTTTGTACATTTTGTTGGAAAAATTAGGACTCGCTGTTCGAATTTTAATCCTTATAACTTCCTAACAAAAGAAAAAAAAATTATGTTTCAAAAATTGTGCTGATGTAAAGTTGACATGTGGGAAATGTTATTTATTAACTACTTTGTATGACACCACTCTCTGCTTTAAGGACATAAGAATTAAAAATTGCAAAATTTTTGCCAAATTTCCATTTTTTTGCCATAAATAAATGCAAGTCATATTGAACAAATGTTACCGCTATCATGAAGGACAGCATGTTAATCTCAGAATCACCGGGATCCGTTGAAGCTCCAGAGTTATAACCTTTGGCCCTGGTCAGGAGGGTGATAACAGGCTTGGGGGTGAAGAGGTTAATGTGAATAGAAGCGCTCGTGAACCCCAACTAGTAGCATAAGCCGAAACCATCAAACTGGACATCTCAGGAAGCAGAACAATGCTGCAGCTCCTATTTTGTCACAGCGGAGGATCCATCAATACAACCACCTATAGGGATAATCTATCCCTCTATACCCAGCACACCCAGGCCCCACCCTCGTGGCATAGCACCGGCAGCACTTGTTCCCCCCCTCATCTCTGGACTCCCTGGTACAGCCGCAGTGCCCGTCCCCCTCACCCTTGGACTCCCAGGTACAGCCGAAGAACATGTCCCCCTCACCTGTTGACTCCCTGGTACACCTGCAGTTGTTTTCTCCTGCTCCCTCTGCAGCTGCTCCTCGTACATCTTCATGTCGTACTCCAGCTCCGCCGCCAGCTGTTTATCTGCAGCGAAGAAGTCCTTGATCTCATCCCGGTAGTCCTGCATCACCTCCTGCAGGTAGAGCAGAACGTCGTCACATCGGTACATACGACCCTTGTGGCTTCTTTGCACCGCTACCTACCCGCAAGTAGTTCATGAGGTCTCGCAGCGCCGGGCTCCGCTGCTGCTCCAACATGCCCTTCAGAGACGAGATGATGGGGATGATGTTTTCTACAAGGTTTTTCTTCTGGACCTGTGCAGGGAGAAGAAACAGCAAGTGATGCAGCAGAACCGGCGCACAGACACCACGGCCGTCAAAGTTACCACGTTACCTGGGAAATGAGCTTCTTCTGTGCCACCTGCATCACGGCGTCAGCCATGGCCATCTCATCATCATCCCCACCGCCGATGTCCTCTCCGGGTTTTGATCTCATTGCCGATAACTTAATCTCCTTGCAGCTCATGATCTCAAAGATGTCGGACAGCAGCTCATTGGCTTCCATGTCGATGGGTAATAGACCATCCACGAAGAACGCTGCGGCCAGAGGGAGAAGGACAGTGATCACTGCATGGACCCCACCAGGAAGCAATCCTGTTTTTTTCTCCACTTCTCTTTCAATAGTCAGAAGATCTAACGCACCGCCATCAACCCTTACACAAAGGTCTGGGAGGATAAGGTCTGACCTGCGGCTCTCCGTCATGACTACAAGTCCCAGAGTGATATGACTGCCTGCTGCTTCCATGCCATGCTGGGCCTTGTAGTTCCAGCTGCAGAGCCACAGGCAAGGCCTAGGTTATGGTCGGGTGCAGACGTACCTAGAACGTTCTCGCTGATCTTCAGTGTCAGGTTGATCCTCTGCTCGTCTGTGAAGTGCTCCAGCAGGAACAGGTAGATCTTCATCCGCTTCTCCTTGTTCTCTTTCCCTTTCAGGGAGAAAAGTCTCTTCTCCCTAAAATGCAGATTGGCTGTCAGCGTGTCCAGAGGGAAACGATGTGGTGGAGGCATTAGGGACTCACCTCTCACTCTGTGAAAACTTGTTGTACTTCTCGTGTTTGTCGTAGGAAGTGAAGTGGAAGATGCATTCGATGAAATGTTGCGAGAACATCACTGGGTTCCTTTTCAGGAGAAGATGAACCAAGCAAAACTCCCCAAGCCTAAAAGGTGCGAGCGGAGGGTAAGATCCCCGCACAGAGCAGAGGCCTGGCCCCCCGACACCACAGAGACTTACCGGGCAATATCGGGGTCTGGGTCCACCAGGACACTGACGAAGTGGAAGAACAGCGATCCTTTCCACTTCACAAACTCCTCCTGCAATGAGCATACAAACTGATGTGATCTCATAGGCGCAAAGTGAGGACACCCCATCCCTGGAGGGCTGGCGGACCACAAAGCATTATTTAGGTGGTTTATAGCTGGTCATATTGTTATTACTAATGGCTAGAAATTAATATCCTCAGCTGCACTGGAAATACTGCGCCGCTCACCTGTAGCAGATTGGTCAGCATGATCAAGGTCTGTTTTCTGATGAAAGCGTCTCTGTCCCTGAGACACACGGACACATTAGGGATGTATCTGTCCGCCATCGTAGTGTAACGAACGCACAGGTCACAGATGACGATGATCACGTTGTTGCGGATGGCCATGTCATTCGATACTTCCAGTTCTCGAGCCAGAGCAGGAATACACTTCTTAGCCAGATCCTCGTGCTGGAGACACAACTTCCCTGAGGGAGAAAGTGCAGAACGAGGATTTATACAGTCTACATATAGAATAAGTCAACAGAAATATCAGCCACTGGGTACACATCACATCCTGTATTATACTCCAGAGCTGCACTCCCTATTCTGCTGGTGAATTCACTGTGTGCATACATTACTGATCCTGTACTGATCCCGAGTTACAACCTGTATTATACTCCAGAGCTGCACTCACTATTCTGCTGGTGCAGTCACTGTGTGCGCATACATTAATGATCCTGAGTTACATCCTGTATTATACTCCAGAGCTGCACTCACTATTCTGCTGGCTGTCACAGTTCATTACCTGCAGGTTTTTCCTATGATAACCTGTAACACAAATGTGCAGTTTTCTCACCGAGTGTGATGAATGCGTGGGCTCGGACCAGAGGTGGCATCGAAGACCCTCGGAACTGGGACAGTGGTTGGGACACTGGAGCGCCATCTTGCTCAGTGTCACCAGAGTCTATGGAGTAAGAAGTAGAAGTTACTGCAACCCAAACCTTAACCCAGAGCAGGAGCACTGTCTGCAGTGTGTATCATACAAGTGTGATGCTCAGAATTAATCCAGAATGATGATGTATACAGACTGTGCCCTGCCATCTGCCACCATCACACTCTAACCAGCATGTCCACTTGCCTATTCTCCCCACAGGTACGTCACCCAACTTTCCATACAAACTTTTCTTTCCTCTGCTACTAGCATTCACTCAACTAACCCCTGCTTTACCCCAATATTATTTATGAGCTTGTTTACATTGCCTTGATCACATGCATCTGGCTCATTCTTAATTATCTGATCAAGATGAGCATAGACCACTCCTCTGCATCGCACCTGAATGCACGTTCTATCAAATATATTACAGACCATAGGTCTGCCAAGGCTTTAGTCTTTCAGGTAAAGCCAGCAACTGGGGGCCGATATTTATAGCCTAGGAAGCGGGTAATACCCATGGCCCCTTCCCAGGCTATGAATATCAGCCTGCAGCTGTCTGCATAGCCTTCACTGGCTATTAAAATAGCGCCCCCCCCCCAAAAAAAAAAAAAATGACGTGGGGTGGGTCCCCCTATAATTAACAGCCAGAAAGCTATCCAGACAGCTACAGGCCGATATTCATAGCCTAGGAAGGAGCCATGGATATTGCCCCCCCCGGCTACAAACACCAGCCCACAGCCGCCCCAGAAATGCAGAAATGGCACATCTCTAAGGTGCGCCAATTCCAGCACTTAGCCTCTCTCTTCCCACTGCCGTGTAGCGGTGGCATAACGGGTTAATGTCACCTTTGATTGTAAGGTGACATTAAGCCCGGTTAATAATGGGGAGGCGTCAATAAGACGCCTATCCATTACTAATCCTAGTTATTAATAGGTTAAAAAAGACCCGAAGCCATCGATCTCCTGTAAAATAATTTAAAAATATAGTTAACAAAACAAACACTCCCTGGTCCGACGTAATCCCTTTAATAACGAGTGTCCCACGACGATCTCCCCAATAGAGCAGTCATATCAGCAGATGTGACCGCTCTATAGGGCCTCCGATGACACACTGACTGGAGATAACTCCGATGATGCACTGCGGGAGGGTTAAGCCTCTCACTTTACAGCACTACAGCGTGAGAAAATTCTCATGCTGCGGTGCCGCAAGTGACAGGATGAACTCAGATGACCTGTCGGTGGCGGAGTGATACAATGACAGAGATAATCCTCCGCACTGTATCACCGGAGCCCTGTGACAGCTCTCCACGGGAGATCGTCGTGGGACAATAGTTATTAATTGGATTATTTCAGACACAGGGAGTATATTGTTTGTTTATTATTTACATTTTATTTGCAGATGATCGATGGCTTCGGGGATTAGGTGTATATGGTAAGTATGTACTATATGGGTACTGTATGTGTTTTTTTTTGTTTTTTTTAAAGCAGGCATAGCCGGATGGGACTAGTAGTCCCATCAGATGATGCCTGCCTACACCCCCCTGCAGACTCACACACAGCCCCGCAGACCCCCCACGCGTAGACACCGGCACATACACGCAGACCTCCGCCCACACATTTTCCTCCTCGCGATCTGCAGTGTTTCTCGCACCCACATCTGCAGATCTTTTTTACACCTGCGGTTTTGCTGCGGATGTGCCTGACTCAATGGAAGTTAATGGGTGCAGAAAAGCTGCAGATCTGCAAAAAGAAATGACATACTGCGGAAAATAAATAAAATGCAAGTCTGCGCGGATTTTTCCGCAGCATGTACACAACAAATCTCCATTTCCCATAGTCCCACTAACAGGAGCTCTATGGAATGCTCGCGCTGTGTGCAACAAAGTTTCCTACATCCATGATCTCTTCATTACTAACAAACTTTCCTTCCTCGCCATCACCGAAACCTGGCTCACCCCCTCTGACAGTCTCTCCTGCTGCACTTTCGTATGGTGGGTTCCACCTTTCCCACACTCCCCACCACTGCCGCAAGCATGGTGGAGGAGTTGGTTTTCTCCTGTCAGATAACTGCTCCTTCACTCTAATCCCAGTGCCACCCTCTGTTACCCTCCTCCCTTCCTTTGAGGAGCACTCTGTGCGCATCTACTCCTTCTCAAACTGGCTGTCATTTACCACCCCCCCAGGGCCAGCCACCACCTTTTTTTGACCACTTCTCCACCTGGCTACTTCATTTCCTCTCCGCTGACATCCCCACTATCATCAAGGGCGACTTCAACATCCCCATTAACACTTCCCTTTCAGCTGCTACTAAACTTCTTTCACTTCCTCCTTCAGCCTCAATCAATGGTCATCTGCAGCCAAAGATGGCCATACACTGGACTGCATCTTCAACCGCCTCTGCTCCCTATCCAACCTCTCTAACTCACCTCCTCCTCTTTCTGACCAAAACCTACTTACATTCTCTTCCCTCTCCTCTTCAGGTCCACAATCCCATGCCACAAATTTGCACACCCTTGCAGAAATCTTAAAGACCTCAATCTACATTCACTGTCTGAATCCCTCCTCCATCTTACAGACATAAGTTCCCTACACAATGTGGATGCCGCTGCCGCTCTATATCTGCAGCTCTTGAAACTGTTGCCCCTTTCACACATACCAAGGCTCGCAAAATCAACAGACAGCCCTGGCACACCAGCCTAATCAAAGAACTGAAATGGGCTTCCAGGGTTGCTGAGCTGAGATAGAACGATCACACTCCGAGGACTTCATCGCATTCAAACTGTCCAGGACACACTCGCTGCAGCAAACCAACCTACTTCATCTCTCATATCCTCCCTGTCTCACAACCCTAAACAGTTATTCAACACCTTCAATTCTCTCCTCCGTCCCCCAACACCTCCTCCCTCTCCACTCATCTCAGCTGAAGACTTTGCCTCATTTTTCAAGCAGAAGATTGATAACAGACAGTTTGGGTCGACAACCCCCTAGAGCCCTTTCTCTTAACTGCCCAGCCCTCCTCCTCCAAAACCAACTTCTCCACCATTACAGAAGATCGAGTCTCCACTCTACTCTTAAGATCACATCTCACCACCTGTGCACTTAACCCGATCCCATCCCACTTCATCCCAAACCTCACCACAGTCTTCATCCCAGCACTAACCCATCTCTTCAACCTAATCACTAACAACTGGTGTTTTTACCTCAAGCTTTAAACATGCCTCAATCACACCTATCCTTACAAAGCCCTCTCTTGACCCATCCTCTGTATCTAGCTATCGCCCTATATCACTTCTCCCCTATGCCTCGAAACTACTGGAACAACACGTCCATCTTGAACTGTCCTCCCACCTCTCTTCTTGCTCCCTCTTTGACCACTTATAATCTGACTTCCAGTCACACCATTCCCCTGAAACTGCCCTAACTAAGGTCATCAATGACCTATTAACCGCCAAGGCCAAGCGACTCTACTCTGTCCTCCTCCTCCTGGACCTGTTTGCTGCCTTTGACACAGTGGACCATTCCCTATTACTACAGACCCTCTCATCTCTTGGCATCACAGACTTGACCCTATCTTGGATCTCATCATACCTAACAGACCGGACATTCAGCATCTCCCACTCGCACACCATCTCGTCTCCTATCTGTCGGAGTACTGCAAGGTTCAGTCTTAGGGCCCCTGCTCTTCTCTATTTACATCTTCAGCTTGGCACAGCTCATAGAATCTCACAGTTTTCATTATCACCTCTATGCTGATGACACCAGGGCTGTGGAGTCGGTAAGCAAAACCTGCGACTCCGACTCCTCAGTTTCCCTTACACCGACTCCATGACTCCGACTCCCACATATATTGCTTATATTTAAGTGAAAAATTTATGTGAACATCAGACATTTAATCATTTTTATGACGAAGGAGCCTCGCTCCGAAACGCGCGTCGGGGAGACGCGCCGCCAGCCTGCTTGACCGCACCGGTGCCCGCAGAGGTAACTTTGAGGATACCTCTCCTCTCCTCCTTCCCCCTTCTTCACTTGGCATGTCCTGTGTTAGCTCACTGTACTCTCACTTGCGGGGGATATGTTCTTGTTACATCTAAATGTATATTCCCACTTGTCATTGCCTCGTGATACCATGGCCAAGGGATATGATGTCAGCTATGTCTGAGATTGGTGATAATTATATTACCTCTCCATCCCCAAACCCTGTGCAGTATAAATAACACACTTTGTTGCCTATTTAGTGGTGCTATTGAACTATAATAGGCACATAGAAAGGGTTGGTTCCATGGTTATAACTGGTGCAATCTGTTTTAATCTATGAGAGCCTACCCTACGGTTACCTTATTTTAACAAGTATGTATATGTGGAGATTATTATAAACTAGATTAATGCGGCACTTGTTATCCAACTCTATAATTACTGTGTATTTGCAGTTAGTCATATTGATATCTTTGTGCTAGATTTGTCGGGTTAGGTGCGTCTTTCAGCACTGTTGCACTTTATTTCCCTTGCACATGCTCCCCCATTTTCCCTGCTCTGTCCATGTTTTTCAATAAAGTGATTTTTGCTAATAATTTGGATCTGGATGTCGTATGTGTGGTTGTTCCACACCTTCTTTCTCTATTGCATAAATGATGGAACCTTAGTTGTCTATTTTGTAAAACAGCATGTAGTCACGGCTATTTAATTTTAGGATGCTGTTATATACCTCTGCTGTAATATTATTGACTATGAAAATTGTAGATTCACTCTGAAGGCATCAAAACTATGAATTAACACATGTGGAATTATACAATTAACAAAAAAAGTGTGAAACAGCTGAAAATAAGTCTAGGTTCTTCAAAGTAGCCACCTTCTGCTTTGATTACTGCTTGGCACACTCTTGATGAGCTTCAAGAGGTAGTCACTAGAAATTGTCTTCCAACAGTCTTGAAGGAGTTCCCAGAGATGCTTAGCACTTGTTGGTCCTTTTGCCTTCACTCAGCAGTCCAGCTCACCCCAAACCATCTCGATTGGGTTCAGGTCTGGTGACTGTGGAGGCCAGGTCATCTGGCGTAGCACCCCATCACTCTCCTTCTTGGTCAAATAGCTCTTACACAGCCTGGAGGTGTGTTTGGGGTCATTGTCCTGTTGAAAAATAAATGATGGTCCAACTAAATGCAAACCGGATGGAATAGCATACCGCTGCAAGATGCTGTGGTAGCCATGCTGGTTCAGTATGCCTTCAGCTTTGAAAAAATCCCCAACAGTGTCACCAGCAAAGCACCATCACACCTCCTCCTCCATGCTTCACGGTGGGAACCAGGCATGTAGAGTCCATCCGTTCACCTTTTCTGCGTCGCACAAAGACACAGTGGTTGGAACCAAAGATCTCAAATTTGGACTCATCAGACCAAAGCACAGATTTCCACTGGTCTAATGTCCATTCCTTGTGTTCTTTAGCCCAAACAAGTCTCTTCTGCTTGTTGCCTGTCCTTAGCAGTGGTTTCCTAGCAGCTATTTTACCATGAAGGCCTGCTGCACAAAGTCTCCTCTTAACAGTTGTTGTAGAGATGTGTCTGCTGCTAGAACTCTGTGTGGCACTGACCTGGTCTCTAATCTGAGCTGCCTTTTAACCTGCGATTTGTGAGGCTGGTGACTCGGATGAACTTATCCTTCGCAGCAGAGGTGACTCTTGGTCTTCCTTTCCTGGGGCGGTCTAAATGTGAGCCAGTTTCTTTGTAGCACTTGATGGTTTTTGTCACTGTACTTGGGAACACTTTCAAAACTTTCCCAAATTTTCAGACTGACTAACCTTCATTTCTTAAGTAATGATGTCCACTTGTTTTTCTTTACTTAGAATTTGTATTATGGCAATAAAAAAGCAGCTAACAGTCTATTCAGTAGGACTATCAGCTGTGTATCCACCAGACTTCTGCATTACACAACTGATGGTCCCAACCCCATTTATAAGGCAAGAAATCCCACTTCTTAAACCTGACAGGGCACACCTGTGAAGTGAAAACCATTTCTGGTGACTACCTCTTGAAGCTCAACAAGAGAATGCCAAGAGTGTGCAAAGCAGTAATCAAAGAAAGAGGTGGCTACTTTGAAGAACCTAGAATATAAGACATACAGTATTTTCATTTGTTTCACACTTTTTTGCTAACTATATAATTCCACATGTGTTAATTCATAGTCTTGATGCCTCTGCCTCCAGGGTGAATCTACAATTTTCATAGTCAAGAAAACAAGACTCTTTGTATGAGGTGTGCCCAAACTTTTGGTCTGTACTATGTGTGTGTGTATATATATATATATATATATATATATATATATATATATATATATATATATATATATATATATATATATATATATATATATATATATATATATATAATCTATCTCACTATGACTTATCTCAGGTAACACAAAGCCTAGATCCCCAGGCTACATTCACACCATGGGCGATGTCAGGATCAAACCTGGGGGGGGGGGGCAGAGAACCTCATACTGTTCCGCAGAACCTCATACTGCACACCCCTACATTTGAAAATAAAGCCTGCACTTTAAGAAGATGTGGTGATGAATGCAGTCTATTTATTCCAACTATCAATTGATGTTGATGTGTTACTGAAGACGAGCAATGCCTGTCCTGGGCGTCCTTTTGGACAGCTATGAGGTGTACCTGACTGGTGCTAAAAAAAAAAAAAAAAAAAAAAAAAAAAAAAAAGGAGTGTTAGGCAAGCTTCACATTAGCGTTTTTTTTGCGCAGCGCATCGGGCGCATAAAAAACGCAAAGAAAAACGCAAAACAAACGCGTGTTTAACGTCATACGCACGCTGATGCGTCAAAAAAACGCAGCGTTGCTTGCGTTTTACATGCTTTTTTTTGCACATGCGTTTTTAGGTGTGTCATTTTTTCCATTGTCTAGAGAACATTCTAGACTTTTTTAACTCAAAAAGGCATGCGCAAAAAAACGCAACCGTGCGCAAGACCATGCGCACGCATGCGTTCCCATAGACTTCAATGTGTTGTTTTTGCGCATTCCGTGCGCAAGCGTGCGCATGCGTTTTTTTGCCGAGAAAAGGCGCACCAAAAAATGCAACATGTTGCGTCTGGCGCGCCTAGCGCAAAAGACAAAAAAACGCATGCGCACGAAAACGCAAGTGTGCGCAAGACCATGCGCACGTCATGTTAAACATAGGTGCGCAGTGCGCACGGGTGTGCACGATGCGCTGCGCACAAAAGCGCAAATGTGAAACCAGCCTTAGTCTATGTGCTACCCGGCTTTCATTCTTTTTGGTACAGATAAGATATGGATAGACAGATATGGATAAATGGATAGATGGATGGATGGGGCAGATTTCTAGTCTACTTTTGCTATTGAAAACATCTATGAGCTCAAAAACCTTTCAGGTGATGCGGTTTTTTAAAAAGCCGATTTTGCAGCTGAAAAACGTATCCTCAAAAACTGCAGGAAAAATGCTGTGTGTGAATGTAGCCTTAGATCAGGAATAGAACAGCCATTTATAGGACATTTCATAACTTTCCCAAATTCCTATTAAAAAATATTCAGCACATACTGCATTGTACTACTGGACCCAATTTATTATACATTTTAGGAGTCGGTCCATTTTATACCGACTCCAACTACACCAAAATGAGCACCGACTCCGACTCCACAGCCCAGGATGACACACAGATCTACATCTCTGGAACTTCCTACTAATCAGAATCCCACAATGTCTGTCTGCTATTTCATCCTTCTTCTCCGCTAGATTTCAAAAACCTAATATGGACAAAACAGAATTCATCATCTTTCCCCCTTCTCACTCGAACCCCCCCAAACGGACCTATCTATTAAAGTAAATGGCTGCCCACGCTCTCTAGTCCCACAAGCTTGCTGCCTCGGGGTAATCCTTGACACTGATCTCTCCTTCAAACCACATATCCAAGCCCTTTCCACTTCCTGCCGACTTCAACTCAAAAATATTTCACGGATCCGTACATTCCTCAAACAAGAATCTGCAAAACCATGCCCTCATCATCTCCCGCCTAGACTACTGCAACCTCCTGCTCTGTGGCCTCCCCTCTAACACTCTTGCACCCCTCCAATTTATCTAAACTCTGCTGCCCGACTAATCCACCTGTCCCCCCCGCTATTCCCCAACCTCTCCCCTCTGCCAATCCCTGCACTGGCTCCCCATTACCCAAAGACTCCAGTTCAAAACCCTAACCATGGCATACAAAGCCATCCACAGCCTTTGCCCTCCATACATCTGTGACCTCATCTCCCGGTACTTACATGCATGCAACCTCCGATCCTCACAAGATCTCCTTCTCTACTCCCCTCTTATCTCCTCTTCCCACAATCACATACAAGCTTTCTCCCGCGCACCCCCCCTACTCTGAAACTCTCTACCCCCACATATCAGACTCGCCTACCATGGAAACCTTCAAAAAGGAACCTGAAGACCTTCCTCTTCAGACAAGCCTACAACCTGCATTAACCACTGATCGACCAAACCGCTGCACGGCCAGCTCTACCCTCACTTACTGTATCCTCACCCATCAATTGTAGATTGTGAGCCCTCGCGGGCAGGGTCCTCCACTCCTCCTGTACCAGTTGCGACTTATATTGTTTAACCCCTAAACGGCCACCGATACGCCTTTTAATGGCGGTAGTTAAGGGTACTTAAACCACAGCGCCGTTAATTACCAGCGCTGTGGAAAAAGTGTATAGCGCCCCCCAGTGTCGGATTTTCTCCAGGGTCTTGGATGCCAGGGTAGCAGAGAGCCCAGAGAACATGATTCAGGTCTGGTTTTTTTTTTACTGACCCTGCTTTTGCGAATGCCGTTATTAACCATATAACGGCGACCGGGAAAAAAAAAAGCTGCGATTTTGCATTCACTTTCTCTCTCCTCTGATGTGATCGCACATCAGGGGAGAGAGAAATAGGGACCCGGATTCCCCTCCCGCCTCCTCCGGTGGGCGCCGCCATATTGGTCCGGGAAGAAAATAGCGGGCGCATGCACAGTGCGCTCGCCAAATCTGCCGGCCAGCCAATTCCATTTTCATTAGGGTTGGAATTAGGGTCAGGTATCAATGTACTCAGGACAAATTGCACAACAACTTTTGTGGTCCAATTTCTCCTGTTAGCCTTTTGAAGATAAAAAATAGCGGGATAAAAAAAAAAAAAAAACATTTTTGAGGAAAAGAAACATGGATTTTTGTGAGTACTCACCGTAAAATCCTTTTCTCCGAGACGCTCATTGGGGGACACAGAGACTGTGGGGTGTGTGCTACTGCCGTCTGGAGGCCGACACTAAGTATACAAAAAACAAGTTAGCTCCTCCTCCGCCGCATACACCCTCGCCCCGACAGCGGGCGGAAACCAGTTTAGTGCAAAAGCAGTAGGAGAACATAACAATAAATTAGCCTAAACGCAGAAAACTATATGTCTGAAAAAGGACCACCCTACAATAAATAAGAAATTAAATAAACAAGAGCCAACTGGCTATCAGGGTGGGTGCTGTGTCCCTCAATGAGCGTCTCGGAGAAAAGGATTTTACGGTGAGTACTCACAAAAATCCATGTTTCTCCTTCGTCTCATTGGGGGACACAGAGACTGTGGGACTTCCTAAAGCAGTCCCTGGGTGGGAGCAACTCACCAATCCACACCGCATGCCCACCTGTTTAAAGGTGTGCCACCGCTGCCTGGAGAATTTTCCTACCCAGGCTCGCATCCGACGAAGCCTGAGTATGTACGTTGTAATGTTTAGAGAACGTGTGCAGGCTTGACCACGTTGCCGCCTTGCATACCTGCTCTGCCGAAGCCTGATGCCGAAGCGCCCAAGAGGCGCCCACTGCCCGAGTCGAGTGCGCCCTTATTCCAGGTGGAACCGGCGTGCCTCTAATACGGTAAGCCTCTTGAATAGTAAGGCGAATCCATCTGGCTATGGTCGAGCGTGAGGCTGCGAGTCCCTTCCTGCGCCCTTCAGGGATCACAAACAACGAATCTGTCTGGCGAAAAGGCGCTGTCCTCGACACATACCTCCTGAGGGCCTCACCAGGTCCAGCGTGTGGAGCGCCTTCTCAACTCTGTGTACTGGAGCTGGACAAAATGAAGGCAAAACGATGTCCTCATTAATATGGAATGAGGACACCACCTTCGGCAGGAACGGCGGAGGTGGTCTCAAGACTACCTTATCCTTAAAAAAGGTCAGAAACGGTGCTCTACAGGATAGGGCTGCCAGCTCCGAGACCCGCCTAATAGAGGTTATCGCTACCAAAAACACGACCTTCCTGGTAAGGTATGGCAATCCGACCTCCTGCAATGGCTCAAAAGGAGCTTCCTGCAGGACCCCCAGCACCAGATTAAGGTCCCAGGCGTCTAAAGGAGCTCTAAAGGGGGGCACTAGATGCGAGACTTCCTGAATGGAAGTTTTGACCTGCATAACGTTAGCGATCTTTCGCTGGAACAGAACAGACAAAGCCGAGATCTGTCTCCTCAGGGAACTCGGAGCCAACCCTGCGTCCAGGCCTGACTGCAGAAAGGCCAGAATGTTGGGAACCGAGAAGGACAAGGGCGCAACCCCGTGCTCTCGACACCAGAGAAAGAAAACCTTCCAAGTACCATGATAGATCCTCGCCGAGGCCGGCTTCCTGGCATTAATCATTGTGGCTACCACCTCACACCCAAACCCCGCCTGGGTCAGGACCCAGGACTCAACGGCCATGCCGTCAAACACAAGGCCCCTAAGTTCGGGTGGTAGATCGGCCCCTGGGACAGTAAGTCTGGCCGTTCCGGTAGACGCCATGGTACGTCTGCGAGGAGCTGTACTAGATCCGCGTACCAGGCTCGACGGGGCCAGTCTGGGGCCAGCAGAATTGCCGGAACCCTCTCCCTCTTGATCTTCCTGATTACCCTCGGGAGAAGAGGCAGAGGGGGAAAAAGGTACGGGAGCCGAAACTGGCTCCATGGAAGAACCAATGCATCCGCTGCAATCGCTCGCGGGTCCTGAGACCGGGCGACAAACCTGTCTAACTTGGCGTTCTCTCTGGAAGCCATCAGATCCACGTCCGGAGTTCCCCACCGCTGGCAAATCTGCCGGAAAACCTCGGGGTGCAGGGACCATTCTCCGGCCGCGACCCCCTGCCGACTCAGGAAATCTGCTGCCCAATTTTCCACGCCTGGTATATGGACCGCTGAAATTACTGAGTGGTGCCTCTCGGCCCAACGAAGTACGTGTTCTATCTCGCGCATGGCTGCCCTGCTGCGCGTGCCTCCCTGGTGATTCACATACGCCACTGCCGTTGCGTTGTCTGACTGGACCCGGACTGGGCGACCCACTAGCCAGTGCTGAAAATGCTGCAACGCCAACCGCACTGCTTGAATCTCCAACAAGTTGATCGGCAGAAGGGCCTCCTGGGGAGACCACTGCCCCCGAGCTGTGTGATGACGAAACACTGCTCCCCAACCGAGAAGACTCACGTCGGTTGTGACCACCAACCACTGATCTGGAGGAAAGGGTTTCCCCTGAAGAAGAGAGGAGTCGCGCGTCCACCATTGCAGTGCCCGCCGGACCTGAAAGGACAACCTGCTCTGATGATCCAGAGAGAAAGGACTCCTGTCCCATGCTGCCAAAAGAGCATGCTGCAGGGGGCGAAGATGAAACTGCGCAAACGGGATTGCTTCTATTGCTGCTACCATCCTTCCTAGCACCCTCATCCCAAATCGAATCGTGTGAGGGCCTGGCCGCTGAAGACTCCGAACCCCTCGCCGGAGCGCCTGGGCCTTGTCTCGAGGGAGAATTACCAACCCTTGGGAAGTGTCGAAAATCATCCCCAGGAATGGAATCCTCTGAGCCGGGGTAAGACATGACTTCTTCCCATTGACTAACCATCCCAGGCGGGATAGGGTATCCAGCGTAATGCCGACATTCTCCTCGCACACCTGAAAAGACGATCCTTTCACTAACATGTCGTCCAAGTATGGCAGCACTACTATGCCCCGAGAATGAAGAATGGCCATAACGACCGCCATCACTTTCGTGAAAACCCTGGGTGCCGTGGCCAACCCGAACGGCAGAGCCACAAACTGGAAATGCCGGCCATTTATCGCAAAACGAAGGAACTTCCGATGCGGAGGAAAAATAGGGATGTGCAGGTAGGCATCCTGGACATCGATTGAGGCCAAATACTCTCCCTGCTCCATGGCCGATATCACTGACCGGAGGGATTCCATCCGAAAGTGCCTGACCTTGATGAACCTGTTTAGGAGCTTTAGGTCCAAAACCGGTCTTACTGTTCCGTCCTTCTTGGGGACTGCGAACAGGTTGGAATAAAATCCCTGGGCCTCTTCGCCCTCTGGTACCGGGATAATGACCCTGTTGTGCAGAAGAATCCTGAAGGCCCCTAGCAATGCCTCTGCCTGGGATTGCAATTTGGGAAGACGGGATTGAAAAAAATCTCCTTGGAGGGTGTCCGATAAACTCTATTTTGTACCCGAATGACACCAATTCCGCCACCCATGCGTCGTGTGCCACCCTGACCCAGACGTGGCGGAACCTGAGCAGACGACCGCCTACTCTGGTGTCCTCGGGTACCTGATGCCTCAAGTCATTTTGTAGAGGGCCTCTGAGACCTAGCTCCCCTTGACCTGGGTGGACGGCCCCGCATCCTCCCCAGCGGGTTGGCTCTATACGTGACCTGGCGCTCTCTGTCTTGGTTGCGACGAGCCGGGGCAGTAGAACCGGCCGCTGATGCCCATCCTGGGGCGCGAAATGCCCGAAAGCGCGCCTGTGGTTGACGAAAGGGCGGTCTGCTCTTCTGCTGTGGGAGAAAGCTACTCTTTCCCCCCGTGGCATCTGAAATAAGCTTGTCTAGCTTCTCCCCAAAAAGTCGATTACCCTGATAAGGCAGATATGTTAACGACTTTTTAGAAATCGAATCGGCCCGCCATAGCCACAAGGCTCTCCTAATGGCGATAGCGTTTGCTGCGGCTAGCGCCGCGCAATTAGCCGCATCCAAGGATGCATTAATTAGATAGTCTCCTGCCATCGAGATCTGATTTGCTATCTCAGACACCTCTACCGGCAAATCTCTGTCCTGCAGGACTTTGTTCAAAGACTCCGACCACGACATCATGGCCTTGTAGCTGCGAAGGAAGGCAAAAGCGCTGACCCCGATGCCTCATACACCGAGCGGGCTAGACCCTCTATGAGCCGATCCGGGGGGTCCTTAATGGAAGACCCACTAGGCACCGACAACAATGATCTTGAAGCCAGGCGTGACACTGGGGGGATCCACAATCGGAGATTCCGCC
The DNA here is from genome assembly GCF_039654945.1 of Dendrobates tinctorius. NCBI lineage: Eukaryota > Metazoa > Chordata > Amphibia > Anura > Dendrobatidae > Dendrobates > Dendrobates tinctorius. The sequence continues at coordinate 5,045,297 of NW_027361754.1, forward strand.
CACTCTTTACAGAACTCTGGTGCAAACGGGTACCTTGTCTCTAGCGTTTTCTGCCCTGAAAAACGCTTGTCTGGGCGTTCCCTGTACCGCTGTACCGTGTCCTCGAATTCAGGATGGGTGCTAAACACCCTATGTGGGCGCCTGGCCTTTTTAAAAGATATCTTATGCCCAGCGGCCAGGGAGACGTCCTCCTCAATACCAAGAGTCTGATTGACGGCCTCAATGAGACTGTCCACTGTCTCCCGACACCCGGGAATATCCAGATCCAAGGCTTCCTGCCTATCCTCATCCGAACTCTGCTCGCTCTCAGACAATGGTGATGGAGAGCGAGATGCCGCACTCACAGATGCCGAAGCACCGGAGGGGCCCGGAGACGCCATATGGGTTCTTTCCCTGTACGTCTCTTTAGAGAGGGTACGGCCCCTGCAGGCCGGCGGCTCAAGTGAGGTGGATGAACCTTCCCAAACCGGAGAGCCGTTGTCTCTACCCCTATCCGGGGCCTGAAGGGTCTCGATCGCCTTCGTAAGTGAAGCCATAGACCGCGATAGCGATAACGCCCATTCCGGGGGCTCCGACCCCCTGGGCTCCGTTGGCGGGGAGGGCTCCTGGGCGCGTTCGGAACTACAGGCCTCACATATCTTAATGGTCTGCTCTCGCGTGAACACAGCCCCACAGGAAATGCATGCGGTATAAAGGAAGGTGTGCTTCTTCCCTTTTCCAGACATACTGCGGAAAAAACCTTTTCCTATATATTATGTCTTTTTTTATTTTTTATTTTTATGGCATCCAGGGGTATGAGGAGAAGGAGGACAACCTGCCCTAGTGTGGCCAAGACGGGGTCGCACTTACCCGAGCTCCGGCTGCCTCTCCGTGCTCCTGCTGGCGCTCGACTGCCGTCTGGAGGCTCCCAGCTGCTGTCTCCCTGGGTAGGCTGCGATGCTTCCTGACCGCGGCCTACCCCATTCTGACGCCGGGGCCTCCATTTAATCCAGCGGACCTTCCCCCTGCGTCCTCGGCCAACGCCGCGGCCCAAATTTCGGCCCTGCCCCCGCTGCACCGAGGTGCGGGCCTTTCCCGTGGCCTAGGCCGCAAGCCGCGGGCTTAATTTCGGCCCTGCCCGCCCGCCGCACCGGGGGGGGCGGGCCTTCCCCGCGGCCTAGGCCGCAAGCTAAATTTCGGCCCTGCCCGCCCGCCGCACCGGGGGGCGGGCCTTCCCCGCGGCCTAGGCCGCAAGCCGCGGGCTAAATTTCAGCCCTGCCCGCCCGCCGCACCGGGAGGCGGGCCTTCCCCGCGGCTTAGGCCGAAGCCGGGGGCTAAACCTGAGCCCTCTTCCCTGCGGCCTAACTCGCCCTGGAACTGGCGCCTACTCAGCCCGGCGTGCTCCTTCCCCCGCCCGGCCACCGAGCGCCGTGGCGAGGGGGAAGGGGAACACGCCGCTGCCCCTGCTGCGCCGAAGAAGCCCTCCTGCTCTGCCTGCAGGCAGAAGAGGGGAGCCGCTCCAGCCCCTGGAAAGTACGCTGCAGCCCTGGCCTGGAAAAAAACTCCCGCTGCCCAGGAGCCCTGCTTACCCTGAGGTAAACTACATCTTCGGACGGTGCAGGCACCCTAGCTCCGTCCGCCTTGGCTGGGCGAGGAGAGGGACCGTCCGCCACCACGCAGTACCCGATTGGCGTAGCCGTGGGGCCGCACAGACTAGTCTTGTGCCTCTGTGCAAGCCCATGGTTTCGCTACCTAGGGGTGGACAGGGCTAAGTCTGGCATACTGTCCCACGTCGCGGGAGAGGGAACGTGGAGGGACACTCGCATGTGGTCGCCCGTTGATGGTTTGGGGAAATCGGATCCTTTCAATAGGATGCGTTGCCCCTGTCATATCTTCTTTAAAATAAAAAAAGAAAAATAGATATCTGGGGAAAAGTCCCAGAGATGTCCCTCGGTGCGGGAAAGGATACGCGGAGGAATACTCGCGCGTGCTCGCCCGTTGATGTTTGGGGGAGATCGGACCCTTTCAATAGGGTCCGTCGCCCCAGTCTCCTCTTCATAGCAAGAAAATGTAAAAAAAAAAAAAAAAAAATATATAGTCTGGAGAGACCCAGACTGCGTGTGCCTCCATCAGACACTAAGCAAAAACTGGTTTCCGCCCGCTGTCGGGGCGAGGGTGTATGCGGCGGAGAAGGAGCCAACTTGTTTTTTGTATACTTAGTGTCGGCCTCCAGACGGCAGTAGCACACACCCCACAGTCTCTGTGTCCCCCAATGAGACGAAGGAGAAAATTATTTTTTATTTTCACTGCTGTGCATTATAAACTTCTGTTAAGCACTTGGAGGATCAAAGTGCTCTCCACACATCTAGATAAGTTCCTTAAGGGGTCTAGTTTCCAAAATGGTGTCACTTGTGTTTTTTTTTTTCACTGTTTAGGCACATCAGGGGCTCTCCAAACGCTACATGGCGTCCAATCTCAATTCCAGCCAATTCTGCATTGAAAAAGTCAAACGGCGATCCTTCCCTTGCAAGCTCTGCCGTGTGCACAAACCATGGTTTACCACCACATATGGGGTATGGGTGTATTCAGGACAAATTGCACAACAACTTTGGGGGTCTAATTTCTCCTGATACCCTTGTAAAAATAAAATTTGGAGGCGAAAAGACCATTTTTGCGGAAAAAAAAAATGATTTTCTATTTTCATGGCTCTACGTCAAACTTCTGTGAAGCACTTGGAGGTTCAAAGTGCTCACCACACATCTAGAGAAGTTCCTTAAGGGGTTTAGCTTCCAAAATGGGGTCACTTTTTGGGGGTTTCCACTGTTTAGGCACATCAGGGGCTCTCCAAACGCAACATGGCGTCCTATCTCAATTTCAGTCAATTATACGTTGAAAAAGTTAAATGCCGCTCCTTTGCTTGCGAGCTCTGCCGTGTGCTGAAAAAGTGGTTTACCCCCACATATGGGGTATCGGTGTATTCAGGAGAAATTGCACAACAAATGTTGTGGTTTATTTTCTCTTTTAACACTTGTGAAAAAAAAATAAAAAATTTGTTTGCAAAAAAGTTAAGTTAATTTTTTCCTTCCACATAGCTTAAGTTCCTGTGAAGCACTTAAAGGGTTAATAAACTTCTTGACTGTGATTTTGAGCACCTTGAGGGGTCCAGTTTTTAGAATGGTGTCACTTTTTGGTAATTTCTGTTATGTACACCCCTCAAAATGACTTTAAATATGATGTGGTCCCTAAAAAAATGGTTTTGTAAATTTTATTGTAAAAATGAGAAATCGATGGTCAACTTTTAACTCTTATAACTTCCTAACAAAAAAAAAATTTGTTTCCAAAATTGTGCTGATGTAAAGTAGACATGTGGGAAATGTTATTTATTAAGAAATTTGTGTGACATCTCTCTCTGATTTAAGGGCATAAAAATTTAAAGTTTGAAAATTGCAAAATTTTCACCATATTTCTGTTCTTTTCTTAAACAAACAAGTCATATAGAAGAAATTTTACCAGTAACATGAAGTAAAATGTTTTGAAAAAACAGTCTCAGGGTCAGCGGGATCTGTTACAGCGTTCCAGAGTTATAACCACATAAAGTGACAGTGGTCAGAATTGTAAAAATTGGCCTGATCATTAAGCTGCAAAATGGCTCTGTCACTAAGGGGTTAAGATTACTGTACACGTTTTTCGGTATGTATACCCCTCCTCACATATAAAGCACCATGGAATAAATGGCGCTATAATAATTAATAATAAGTCATAGACGGCTCACTCTGCTCTGTGGACACTGAGGCCAAGATGGACTGAACCAGGAGGAGGACCTTTTTCTCCACACGTGCTGGACAAAGCTGAGCCGCTTCTCCCAGGATGAAGAGATGTCGGACCTAAGAAGGGGGTCAGAATGTAACAGGAAAACATGAGAAATTACCAAAAAGTCCCCAACAGTGTAATTCCATCTACAGCCAGGAGGGGGAGGATTTGCTATGTGGAGATGATTTATACCAGATCTCCCCCTTGTGGCTACAAGAGGAAGCACGTGTGGAAATAAAGTCAATAGAACATTGCTAATAGACGGAATGGAAGTAAATGAGCGACTCCAAGTCACAATCTCTGATTAATGTCAGTGAATGCAGACAACATATACTGCAATCCTGTATGGTGCAGTGGATGCAAGTGTATCTGGTCCAAACAATGCTCTTCGATCTTCAATAGTTTGCTACAATGTATCAGTGCAGGTGGCTCAGCTCACAGAGCACGGTCCAGACTAGTTTGCCAATGGGCATTCATATGGATGCCGGACGGGATTGCCTGCCTTAAATGCCTCCATATGACACAGCCTGCACCTGTCGCTTCGCACACTCAACGTTTACAGTATAACTGCCATTGAGCAGGAAAGGGTTAATATTTTTTAGATGCGGACAGAAGGCTCCAAAATATTACGTCCCTCACCATTAATTGCTGATCAAATGGAACGTTCTGTGTGTCGGCCATCACCACGGAGGAAATGTGAGCCTCGCAGATGGACACCAGATCCCCACAGACCTCATTGAGCAGCTCCTGCAGTCCGAGAAAAAGGAGAATAGTGAGTGATGTTACTGCCAGCGGCCTCTAGGTGGAGTTGGAGTGCACGGGGTGTGTACATCAGTATACAGAGGCCGTGGTGACGGTGCGCTACCTGCACGGCTTCAGGCGCGTCATGGTGAGCGTAGCACAACTTCTGCAGGGTCTCTACAGCCGGACTGATGATCTCCAGGGAAAAGGTACAAGCCGTCAGCCAGGACTTTACTTCATCTGTAAGAAGAGGACATTATAGTAACTGCTGCCTGGAGCCGGCTGCCCCCATTATTATTAATAGTCATGAATAAGCTGTAAACCACAATGTCAAGATCTCTGTTTGCTGAAAAAGACCGGACACAACTGTACCCGCCTCAGATGCGACGTGCAGATTTCTGGCCTCTGAAGGCGAGGATTCAATGACGGCAAGCAGAGGTCCTAGGAATGATGAGGATTCACTACTAGCATGGTCAGATCCAACGGGCTTTGACTCACCGATCAGCTGCACCCTCCGGTCCGCAGGGAGATGTTTGGCAATGTGGCCGATCACGCACAGAATGTGTCCGGTGGTGGCGCTGGAGCCGGCGTCCGTCTCCCTGAAAGAGGCAGAATAAAGCTGAACTCCACGCCGTCACGAGTTCTGCAGGCGAGATCCGCCACACTTACCGGCTCAGCTGCTCCCAGGCTGTCAGGATTTTAGTGTAGTCCAGTTTGGGCGCAGAGCCGGCGACCTTGGAGAGCAGCATCCAGGCGGAGGGCGCGCGCTCCGCCACCGTGTGGGAGATCAGGTTGTTGATTAACGTGGAGGTAAATTTATCCCGCTTGGCCCAGATGTGACACGCCTTCGTCAGGTAGCGGCTGCGGACAAAGAAGAGTCCGGTAAGGCTAATTTCACATTAGCGTTTTTTTGCGCTTGGGTCAGACATACCTGATATTTGACGGGGGGGGCAGATCTTTCCCCATCTCACCGAGACGCCTCACATCCGTCACTCATGTCTTCCTGCGTTGTTTGCTCCGCCTCTTCATTTTTCTTTTCAAATCCTGGCGCCGCCTGCACTGTAGTATGTATTCTGGGGCATGCGCAGTGACCGCTGCCTGTCCTCTCTCATGACTTCCTGGCCTTCCTATGGCGTGGCCAGAGATCCTGCCCCACAGTCGCATATGATTTATTCACACTGCGGGGCTGGGAATCTTGTGCATGCCCAGTAGTTATCTGCGGCTCTCATGCCCAAGATTCCAGCCCCGCAGTGTGAATAAATCATAAGCGACTGCGGGGCGGGATCTCTGGCCGCGCGTCCACGCAGGCGCGATAGGAAGGCCAGGAAGTCATGAGACATGAGAGAGGACAGGCAGCGGTCACAGTTCATGTCCCAGAATACATACTACAGCGCAGGCGCCAGGATTTGCAAAGAAAAATGAAGAGGCGGAGCAAACAGCGCAGGAAGACATGAGTGACGGATGTGAGGCGACTCGGTCAGATGGGGAAAGACCTGCCCCCCTGTCAAATATCAGGTATGTCTGACCAATTTTAAAAATAGGGATTTTTGTGTACTCGCCGTATAATCCTTTTCTCTGAGCCATTCATTGGGGGACACAGAGACAGTGGGTGTTATGCTGCTTGCCACAGGACACTAAGTAAACCAGAAAAAAAGTTAGCTCCTCCCCTGCAGTATACACCCTCTCGCTGGATGATATTTCTCCAGTTCGGTGAAAAAAAGCAGTAGGAACAACTATGTCAAAACCTAAGAATGCTACAATGAGCCAGTAGGCTAAACAGGGTGGGTGCTGTGTCCCCCAATGAATGGCTCGGAGAAAAGGATTTTATGGTGAGTACACAAAAATCCCTATTTCTCCTACGCCTCATTGGGGGACACAGACAGTGGGACGTCCTAAAGCAGTCCCTGGGTGGGGAGCATACATCTGCTAATACCCCATGTACCACTGAGTCAACACTGAGGTACTGCCGATTGCAGGATGCGTCTGCCGAGAGCTGCATCCACAGAGGCCTGAGAATGAATTTGGTAACGTTTTGTAAAAGTATGCAGACTGGACCAAGTCGCAGCCTTGCAGACCTGTTCTGCCGAGGCCTGATGCCGAATGGCCCAAGAGGCGCCCACTGACCGGGTTGAGTGCGCCTTAATCCCCGCTGGGACTGACACGGTAGGATTCCTGAATCGCTAAACGAATCCACCTGGCTAGCGTTGCTTTTGAAGCGGTCAGACCCTTCCTACGCCCCCCTGGAAGTATGAACAGGGCATCTGACTTGCGGAAGGGAGCTGTCCGCGAGATGTACCGTCTCAGCGCCCTAACCACATCCAGGGTGTGGAGGGCCTTCTGCGATGGACTGGCGCCGGACAAAAGGAAGGCAAAACAATTTCCTCATTGAGATGCAAAGAGGAGACGACCTTGGGAAGGAAGGACGGGGACGTCCTGAGAACTACCTTGTCCTGATGAAAATTCAGGAACGGAGAACGGCAGGACAGGGCTGCCAATTCCGAAACTCGTCTGATTGACATAATTGCCACTAGAAAGACCACTTTCAAAGAGAGGACCGTCAGTGACACGTCCTGCAGCAGTTCGAAAGGAGTCTCCTGTAATGCCCCCCGAGAACCTGGTTAAGGTCCCATGATTCTAATGGCCTTCTATATGGAGGCACCACATGGGAAACTCCCTGAATGCATGTCTTGACCTGAAGTTTGGTGGCAATTTTGCGTTGGAAAAGCACTGACAGCTGACAAGGCCGAAATTTGGCCCTTGAGTGAGCTAAGCGCGAGGCCCGATTTTAATCCGGATTGAAGGAATTCCAATATGGCCGGAATGGAAAACACCAGAGGTGATCGACCATGATCCTTGCACCATAAAAAGAAGGTTTTCCAGGTGCGGTGATAGATGCGCGTGGACACAGGCTTCTTAGCACTAATCTTGGTGGAAATCACGTAGTGAGAGAACCCAGCCTGTGCTAAAATCCAGGATTCAACGGCCACGCCGTCAAAGACAGGGCCCCGGAGTTCTGATGGTAAGTCGGGCCCTGTGAGAGCAGATCCATGCGATCTGGAAGTCCCCAGGGGACGTCGGCGACTAGTTGTATTAGTTGTGCATACCATGCTCGGCGCGGCCAATCTGACGCGACTAGGATCACTGGTACTCCCTGCGCTCTGATCTTCTTGACCCTCGGAAGCAAGGGAAGAGGGGGAAAGATGTACGGGAGCCGGAACCGGTGCAATGGCAGAACTAGGGCGTCCGCTCCGATGGCGCTTGGATCGCGCGATCGGGCAATGAACCGAGACACCTTGTTGTTTAGTCTTGAGGCCACGAGATCCACATCTGGAGTCCCATAACGATGACAAATCTGCTGAAAGACTTCCGGATGAAGAGACCACTCTCCCGAGGCAATGCCTTGGCGACTGAGAAAATCTGCCCCCCAATTTTCTACGCCCGAGATGTGGATTGCTGAGATGGGCGAATGGTTGGTCTTGGCCCAATGGAGGATGTGACTCACTTCGTGCATGGCCATCCTGCTCCGGGTACCTCCCTGGCGGTTGATATACGCTACAGCCGTGGCGTTGTCGGATTGGATCCTGATGGGGTGACCTGCGAGGAGATGGTGGAAACTCCGTAGAGCTAATCTGATTGCTCGTATCTCCAAAATGTTGATGGGGAGACGTGACTCTCGGGTCGACCAACGACCCTGTGCCGTGTGGTGACGAAAGACCGCACCCCAGCCAAAAAGACTTGCATCGGTGGTTACTACCAACCATCTTACTGGGAGAAAAGACCTCCCTTGATTCAGGGAGGACCTCAGTGTCCACCACCTGAGGGCTTGCCTGACCCGCAAGGACAGAAGCATCCGACGGTCCAGGGAGAACGGGTTCTTGTCCCAAGCTAACAGCAACGCATGTTGTAAGGGACGGAGATGGAACTGTGCAAATGGAACTGCTTCCATCGCAGCCACCATCTTTCCGAGAACTCTCATGCTGAAACAAATGGAGTGAGAAGCTGGTCGGGAAAGAGTCCGCGCTGCCTGTTGTAAGGCTTGGTCTTTTCTGGAGGGAGAATGACCAACCCGCGGGATGTGTCCAAGATCATTCCTAAAAAGGAAATCTGCTGAGCCGGTTTCAGGAAAGACTTTTCGAAGTTTATCTTCCACCCCAGGTGTGAAAGTGTATTTACTGTTATATTCACGGATTCCTTGCAGGCTGGAAGGGACTGACCCTTGATGAGCAGGTCATCCAGATACGGTAACACCACTACTCCCCAAGAGTGGAGAATGGCCATGACAGCCGCCATGACCTTGGTACAGATCCTGGGGGCGGTGGCGAGTCTGAAGGGCAAGGCAACTGGAAGTGTTCCTCGTGAATTGCAAAACGCAGGAACTGCTGGTGGGACGGGCAGATCGGAATGTGAAGGTAATTGTCCTTGATGTCGATGGATGCTAGGAACTCTCCTTTTTCCATGGAAGCGACAACTGATCGGAGAGATTCCATTCGGAATCGCCGTACCCTGACAAACTGATTTAACAGTTTGAGATCCAGAATGGTTTGCATCGTCCCGTCCTTTGGAACCACAAAAAGGTTTGAATAAAAATCCTCTGAACCTTTCGTGATGAGGGACCGGAATGATGACTCCGTCCCTTAGCAGAGCCTGAACAGCCCGAAGGAAGGCTCTTGTCTCTTTCTTGGGGGGAGAAGAAAATTCTATCTTGTATCCGGAGGACACGAGCTCCCTGACCCACTTGTCGTGGACGACCGCGAGCCAGGTGTGGCTGAAGGAAAGTAGGCGACCGCCTACTTTGTCGGTGTCCGCCGGATACCGCAACAAGTCTTTGGGTAGATCTATGAGATCTGGCTCCCCTAGATCCAGAAGCCCCTAGGCCTGGGTTTCCAAGAGTGGTTAGGTCTGTATGAGACCTGGGAGCCTCTGTCTCTGCGCGGGGACAGACCTGATCCGGAAGAGAAGGTAGAGGAGGACCAACCAGAATTGTTGCGAAAAGATCGAAAAATCGTCGGCTGTTGGTTGCGAAACGGCCTCTTGTTGAGGAAGGAATTTACTTTTTCCCCCGGTAGCATCAGAAATGAGCTGGTCCAGTTTCTCTCCAAAAAGACGACCCGTTTGAAAGGGGAGAGAAGTCAACGATCTTTTAGATGTGGCACCCGCCCGCCAGTCGCGGAGCCATAGGGCTCTTCTACTGGAGATCGCATTAGCGGCAGTTTCAGCAGCACAATTGGCGACATCAAAAGAGGCATCCACTACAAAGTCCGCTGCGTGAATTATCTGCCTAGCGACAGTGGTTGCCTCCGGAGGAAGATTGGTGCCATGGAAGGAAGTCATCAAGACTTCTGCCCAAGCGGCCATTGCCTTAGTGACCCAAATTGCAGCGAAAGATGGAAAAAGCGCTGCTCCTGAAGCTTCAAAAACTGAATGGGCAAGGTTTAACGATTGGAGGTGTTTATGACTGAGGAACCCTCAGAAACGAATAGGAGCGTTTTAGAAGCAAGACGCGATACAGGAGGGTCCACCGGAGTGGACTGTAACCAATCCTTCATTAGGTCTGGAGCAAAAGGGTATTTAGCATGAGTAGACTTTTGCCCTGTGAACCGCTTATGTGGACAATACCTATGTTTCTGGACAATTTCCTTAAAGTCCGGATGGCTGGTAAATAACCTGCGCACACGCTTGGTTTTCTTAAGTGAGATAGTATGTGCTGGAGCGGGAATATTTTCCTCATCCAACTTCAGAATCCTGTTGACTGATTCTATAAGATTATCAAGCGACTCTTGATCAGTTGGGGGATCCTGAGGGGCTGACATGTCAGATTCAAATTCAGAGTCGTGCACGCTGTGAACCTCAGGAGAGGGAGAGCGAGAGACAGAAGTCGCAGATGCTGAGGCGCGACCGTGACTAGGGGACACGTCATGGGTCCGCTTTCTAGAGACCTGACCATCCCTTGAACGAGTACGGCCCCTGCTGGTGGACGGTTCCCGGCCGACGCCAGAGCCCTCCTCAGGAGGTAAGGCCGCTTTCTGACTTAAAGTGTCCTCCCGGAAGGAGAATATAGCCTGGGTCAGAGACTCCACCGACCGTGACAGGGACGCAGCCCACTCAGGGGTACTAAATGCAGGAGGCCCATCAGCAGTGGCGGCGAGGGGCATTTGAGCGCCGGCTGGGTCGCAGTCCGTGCATAACGGATTAGTCTGTGCACTGGGTAAGGCAGACTTGCAAGTGGTACACACTGTAAAAAATGCAGTGTGCTTCTTGGCAGCCCGTTTAGCCTCCTTAGATTGAGACATAGCGCTCCTGAAAGGGTTAACGACAGAGTCTGTCTGCAGCTGCAGGGAATGTGCCGGGTAGGGATTAAGCTATAATCCGAGGGCAGATGCAGCTTACCCACAGTCCTGTGCTGTGTCCCCCGGAAGGAAAGCGGTGGCCCTGTGGTGTCACCGGTATCCTGCCCGCCTCACAGCTCGTGTCTAGAGCAGGCTGAGGTAAAAGACATGGCCCCCGAGATTAGGATTGCGCGTCTCGTAAGTAATGAGAGGCGCCAAGAGGAGGGGGCGGCGACGTTAGCGCGGGCGGCCTAGTAGGCCGGAAAAGCCGGGGACTAAATTTTTGGCCTACCTGAGCGCCGGTGCACCGCCACTGACACTAAGTCAGCGCTTCTCCCAGGGGCCAGGACCCGACCCCATACCTCCACTTCAGTGCTCGGCAGGCCACGCTGTCCGGGGCCATCCATGCGGGTCTTCTCATCCTCCTGGCTGATGAAGCAGAGCTGGAGGAGTTCTTAAAGGGGTATGCTCAATCGATCCTCCCTATGGCAGGGGGATGGAGAGCTATGGGGCTGATTCAGGGCATTCGGAAGCGCTGTTCCAGTCTTCTCCCTCCATGCGCTAGCCCTCATATCCGTGGATTACCGGACCGTAAAGATCATCGCCAGAGAAATCAGCACCAATCGTTGCAGGATAGTGTACGGGGAGGTATACTCCACGTGCTTGCCTGTTGTTGGTTTGGGGGAGAGCGGGCCGTAGAAAGGAACCGTCGCCCCCTTCACTCCATTAAAAAATAAAAATTTACAGAAAAATCAAAAATCAAATAAAAACGGTGGGGTCTGAAGCCAGACCCAAGTGCCTCCTACAGACACTAAGCAAAGAACTGGAGGAATCTCAGCCAGCTAGAGGGTGTATACTGCAGGGGAGGAGTTAACTTTTTTTCTGGTTTACTTAGTGTCCTCCTAGTGGCAAGCAGCATAACACCCACTGTCTCTGTGTCCCCCAATGAGGCGTAGGAGAAAAGATTATTTCTGCGGTGGAAGGTACCCTAAATAAAAGAGCCACCTTGACAGAATGCAGCATTAGTGCTGCACAAGGTGGCTCTTTTACTTAAAATCGCCTGGAGGGGGTGACAGGTTCCCTTTAAGATCATTCATCACATTACCTGTAACACAGAGTCTGTTATTCATCATCTCACGTGTCCCTGTGGTCTGATTATAGGCATGACCACCAGAGCTCTTAAGGTCAGAATCCAGGAACACGTGAGAAATATTATTGGTGCTAGTGAAGGAACAGGACTTTGAAAAACTTAAAAATGTCCCAAGACACTTTTGTGACTATCATGATTGCAACCCGAAGGGTTTTAGGCTATGTGCCCACGTTAGCGTTTAAAACCTGATACAAAACCGGACTCCTTCCCAGAAAACAAAACCGGACTCCTTCCCAGAAAACGCACGTTTTTTTTCAGCTCGTTTTTTTGCGTTTTGATGCGTTTTTTTCACGCACGTCTTCTGGACTCATAGGAAATAGCTAAAAACGTGGACTTAAGTGGAAAATAATAAACACGCTGTGTTTTTAGCCGCTAAGCGTTTCCTATGCGGAAAAAAAACGCATCAATTGGCACAAAAAGGCCAAAATGCATTAAAATGAATGGGATGCTTAATTTTAAGAGTTTCTGAAGCGTCTGATCCGGCACAAACACTTCAAAAACGCTTAAGAAAACGCAACGTGGGCACACAGCCTAAAAGTATGTGGGATAGATCACGTATATATGGGCATAAGAGGTGGTGATCTCAAATGGAAATTGTTGCAATTGGAAACAAGGTGGATGATTACATTAAATATGGTTAGTCCGTATGGGTTAAATGAATTTATTAACTTCAAGTCTTTTTTATGACTCCGCTTTATGTGATGGTTAATAATTTCTACCATCATTTTTAACATCTTGCGCTATTTTAATTTTAGGGTTCCTTTCATGTTTTTATTATTTGATGTCTAATAATTATGTACTATTAATGTCTTTTGCAGCATAAGTCTACAACATATCATTATATGTAGTCCCCTGTTTCTATAGGAGGGTAAGATGGACTTCACCATCTATATCTATGGATCTTGGATTATAAAAGTTGGAAGATAAATTGGAACTTAAGTTCTTTTATCAAAAATATGCTGCTGTTTGGATATATTTGTCCATTTCTGTATATCCTATTATGTTGAATTTTGTTTTTTCGGATGCATATTTTGATTATTCTGATTATTAATTTGATTATAAGACTCCATTTATCTTTATGGAGTCCGTTATATAGCAGAGAATACCCTTGAAATAATGTTTATTAGTAGTTATGCTGTTTAGAACTTATACACAATGTGATTGCATAGCGCTAGTTTATGTCCTTTCTATCTGCTCTTTTACATCCAGACTCATTAGATCAGTGCGCTGCCCCGGGCTGGTGTCTGGCTGGTTGTCCTGGTTGCCTCGGTGTTCGGCGGGATGACGTCACATCCTCCCTCCGATCACGAGACATCGGCCACCTACATCAGGGGGCGTGGCATCACGGTCACATGGTCCAACTGATGCATTCAACTTCCAATGCTAGGATCTTATTGGAAGATATCCAACTTAGGTCCCAGGATAATTATCTGTGCAGGGCCTCTCAGTTGGTGGGGCCGGAAAGGCGCCCCCGGACGCATTGGTGATGACGACCCGCGCATAGCTGTTCATTGTCCTCCTATTTACATTTACCATATTATGCACCCTACATTTTACAAAGCCACGCCTCCTGACGAAAATGTATAGGTAAAACGCACGTCGAGGTGTAGCTGAGTGGAACTCTGCAGCGGGCTCCTGCCTTTTGTATTTGGGCATCATGACCTCAGGTATAATTTAGGATTTTTCTTAATGTGTGTATAGTGTAGGGATATGATTGTCAGACTATTAGATTGATTTTTTGGGAGGTTTTTTGATATCCACTCCATACTTATACATGATAGTCCTTAATATATAGGGACTCAATTTAATCTTGTTGGATAAGTTATACATTAAGATATTATTGCACTATTTTTTTTACTTATCAACCTGGTATTTTGTACTTATATTGGGTCCTATTATAGGCAGTGACTTTTCTGTTAAGTCCCAGTTGTTTTGTTATGTTCTGCTATGTCCTTTACCAGCTCTCACAAATTACACTAATAATCTTGTATTTGTATATATAATTAATATATACCGTATATACTCGCATATAAGCTGAGATTTTCAGCCCATTTTTTTTGGCTGAAAGTCCCCCCCTCGGCTTACACGCGAATCATATGCCAGGGGGTCGGCGGGGGGTGTCAGATCATACTTACCCTCCCCCTGCGCGTCTCTGCAGCCCCCTGCTTCCCCAAGGTCTCAGACGCCTTCCTTCAGCAGTCACGTGGTATCGCTCATTCATATTCATGACTTTAATGAGCAGTAGCACGTGACCGCTGAAGGAAGAGCTGCCGGAGACGCAGAGGCTGCGGAGACCGCTCCAGGAGGGGGTAAGTATATGCAATATTCACCTGTCAGTGACGTTGAGGCAGCAGAGGGCGCGATGACGTGCTTAGTGCGATGGACCGAGGACAGGTGAATATCGCAGGTGACAGGGCCCTGAGCCAGCGGTGACACCACCACCTGTCCCCATAGCGCGCCAGTGTCCCCGCCTGCTCAGGACATCGGCACCTGGCCCCCAGCGACGAGAGGAGAGTCTTTTTTTTTTTTTTTTATTTGCAGCAGCAGCATATGGGGCCTATTCTATGAAACATCTTATGGAGGCATGATGTATAGAGCATCTTATGGGGCAGCATATCGGGGCATAATCTATGGAGCATCTTATGGAGCATCTTATGGGGGCATAATCAATTGGAGCATCTTATGGGGGCATAATCAATTGGAGCATTTTATGGGGAAGCATATGGGGCATAATCTATGGAACATCTTATGGGGCCATAACCTTTGTGGAGCAGCATATGGGGCATATTATTCTATGGAGCATCTTATGGGGCCATTATTGACATTTGTGCGGCATTATATGGGGGGTATTTTCTATGGAGCATCTTATGGGGCCATCATGAACTGTATGGAGCATTATATGGGGCTCCTGATTCAATATGGATATTCAGAAACATTTAACCTACTGATGTCTCATTAATTTTACTTTTATTGGTATCTAATTTTATTTTTGAAATTTACCAGTAGCTGCTGCATTTTCCACCATAGGCTTATACGCGAGTCAATAAGTTTTCCCAGTTTTTTGTGGCAAAATTAGGGGGTCGGCTTATACACGAGTATATACGGTATATCTAATATATAAAGCTCAAGTGTGTGTATGTATGTATGTCTGTCCGGGATTGGCATCCGCACCGTCGCAGCTACAGCCACAAAATTTGGCACAGTCACGTCCGGACCCCAAGAGTGTCCTAAGCTATGTTGTGAGGTGAAATTTTAACCCCTCGCGTTCCAATTCACCAAACAATTTTGCCCCCATCTACATAATGGGGAAAAAGTGTGTGTGTATCAAGCCCTGCCCCTCATTATGTCATAATGGTTGACTATGGGATGGAGGATGTGTGATGGGTATATGGGCACTGGACTATGGGATGGAGGATATGTATGACGGGTATATGGGCACGGGACTATGGGATGGAGGATATGTATGATGGGTATATGGGCATGGGACTATGAGATGAAGGATGTGTGATGGGTATATGGGCACTCGACTATGGGATGGCGAATATGTATGATGGGTATATGGGGATGGGACTATGGGATGGAGAATATGTATGATGGGTATATGGGCACGGGACTATCGGATGGAGAATATGTATGATGGGTATATGGGCACGGGACTATGGGATGGAGAATATGTATGATGGGTATATGGGCACGGGACTATGGGATGGAGAATATGTATGATGGGTATATGGGCATGGGACTATGGGATGGAGGATGTGTGATGGGTATATGGGCACTCGACTATGGGATGGAGGATATGTATGATGGGTATATGGGCATGGGCCTATGGGATGGTGGATATGTATGATGGGTATATGGGCAAGGGACTATGGGATGGAGGAGAATTATAATTTGTCATAACTAACCACAGTTAGTCACTATGCCCGGGCAGCGCCGGGGTCTTCAGCTAATTATATATATATATATATATATATATATATATATATATATATATATATATATATATATATATATATATATATATATATATATATATATATATATATATATATATATATATATATCTCTCACTCTCTATCTTTTTTTTTTTTTTACTATTTTCTAAATAAAATACTATATTGTTATAAAACTTATTGATAGTCCTTTCTAATGGTGATCTCTTAATCTTTAAGAGGCATACATGCTCATTGGATTTAGTTGATTATCCTTTTGGTCTTTTATACATACTAATAGTGTAAGCTCTACATCAACTGAATAAACACTTAATCGTTGCTACAACACTCCTCCAAAAGGACACCAGGTTAGGACAGTTCCACATCATAAGAAACATCTGCCATATTAGTTTAGCATCTAGGACAGTGGGGACTTGAATAAAATCCTATGTTAAATAAGAATTGAGGTGTCCATTATACCTGGTGTATCAAATATATGTGGGACAGTCTATGGGATTCACTTAACCCAATAACGCCCGCCTATATGCCTTTTAACGGCGGTAGCTAAGGGTACTTAAACCTCAGAGCCATGAAAAGTGTATAGCGCCCCCAGAGTCGGATTTTCTCCGGCATCTCGGCTGCCGGGGGTAGCCAAGACCCCAGAGAACATGATTCGCGTCGGCTTTTACCGACCCTGGTTTTGCAATCGCAGTTATTAACCGTATAATGGCAACCACAAAAAAAAGTCCGATGTGCCATTTAATTTCTCTCTCTTCTGATGTGATTGCACATCAGAGGAGAGAGAAAGAGGGTCCCTGATCCCCCCCCGGTACCTCCACGTGCTCCTCGGGCCTCCTGCTTCCCCCCCATGCCGAGATCTACCGGCCGGCACCCAGCACCAATTGGAAGATTTTCCTATTGGTTCATTTTTGTCACCCTCAAAATAAAAAAAAAAAAAAAAAAAAAAGTAAATAAACTCCCCTTTATCACCCCCTCAGTTAGGGAAAAATAATGAAACAAAGAAAATATATTTATTTTCATTTTCCCATTAGGGTTAGAGTTAGGCTAAAGTGCATTATTAGGGTTAGGGATGGAATTAGAGTTAGGATTAGGGATAGGGGTGTGTTGGGGTTAGGTTTGTGGTTAGAGTTGGGATTAGGGGTGTGCTGGGGTTAGGGTTGTGTTGGGGTTAGGGTTTGAGTTAGAATTGAGGGGTTTCCACTGTTTAATCACATCAGGGGGTCTCCAAACGTAACATGGCGCCACCATTGATTCCAGCCAATTTTGAGCTCAAAAAGTCAGATGGTAAGCACTCCCGAGCTCCAACATGTGCCCAAACAGTGGTTTACCCCCACATATAGGGTATTTGCGTATTCAGGAGAAATTGCACAACAAATTTTGTGGTTCATTTTCTCTTTTTACACTTGTGAAAATAAAAAATTGGTTCTGAAGTAAAATGTTTGTTAAAAAAAGTTAAATGTTAATTTTTTCCTACCACATTGCTTCAGTTCCTGTGAAGCACGTAAAGGGTTAATAAACTTCTCAAATGTGGTTTTGAGCACCTTGAGGGGTGCAGTTTTTAGAATGGTGTCACTTTTGGGTATTTTCTGCCATATAGTCCCCTCAAAGTGACTTCAAATGTGAGGCGGTCCCTAAAAAAATGGTTTTGTATATTTTGTTGTAAAAATGAGAAAATCGCTGGTCAACTTTTAATCCTTATAAGTTCCTAACAAAAATAATTTTGTTTCCAAAATTGTGCTGATGTAAAGTAAACATGTGGGAAATGTTATTTATTAAGTGTTTTGTGTGACATATCTCCGATTTAAGGGCATAAAAACTAAAACTTTGAAAATTGGAAAATTTTAAAAATTTTCACAATATTTCCGTTTTTTTCATAAACACAAGACTTATCGAAGAAATTTTACCACTACCAGCAAGTACAATATGTCACAAAAAAAACAGTCTCATAATCAGTGGGATCCGTTAAAGCGTTCCAGAGTTATAACCTCAAAGTGACAGTGGTCAGAATTGTAGAAATTGGCCTGGTCATTTAGCTGCAAATTGGTTCCGTCACTAAGGGGTTAAAGACAGCTGTTGAACTCTTTCCAGTATATCTGACCAGTGATTTTCCGATATGGGTCCCATTACACTCTCCCATTTCTCGTTTGATCGCATCGGCTGGTTTATCAATATAATGTCTAAGAGAATGTTATAAAGCAATGAGATCAGTCCAGAAGAACTGTGTAGATTAGCTATTCTCTATTATTGAGTTTTGGGGTACCCCTCCTTCCAAAACGATTCCATCTGCCCGATATGTGTGCCTAAATTGTAAGAATGTACAGAATTCAGAGGGAGGTAACCCACATTCGCTTTGCAGCTGTGAGAATTCCTTTATCACATCACCTATCAGCACTTGATTAAGTCTGTTTAAACCCTTGGCGCTCCAGGAGCCAAATCCCACCAGTTGGTATAGATTTGGAAGCCATGGAGTGTTCCATAATAGTAATAGTATAAAATTGTAATAGTAAATTGTGAAACACCTTCTATTCCTTGTAATTTTTTCACTGTCCCCCAAAGTTTATGACATAACAGCATAGTCGGTATTTTGCCTCCAAGTGTCCCAAACTTATGCGCCTCCAATACCTCAGAGTTTATCCAATTGGAAATAGTGCTGTAGCAACATACGCTGAGCTCCACCTCCCCGAGGGTCATCCCATCCCCAAATATGTTGAAGCTGAGATGCCACATAATATACCCATGGGTTAGGAGCCGTGACCACGGATTAACCGCTCAGATCACTGCGATTGTGGCTCACAGGGGCCGGCTGTGTGACTTGCCATCACTTGACGGGTGGACCTGGCTGACCCTCCATACACCTGCTGTCGGGCAGGGGAAAATGTACACACCCCTCCATCCTCCACCTCTCACATGCACCATCCCTCCGTCCTGCACGCACTCTTTTGACCTGCACCTCCCAACCCCTCTGCACACACCACCCCTCCGTCCTGCATGTCCCACCTGAGGTCCTGGCTCTCGGTGGTCAGCAGGTGCAGCAGGTCCCAGCTCAGCTTCTGCTTCTTGTCCTCCTCCCGGTAGTGGTTCTGGTGCTTGATGCTGTGCAGCAGGAGCTGCTCCAGACACTCCAGGGTTTTCTCCTGCACGGACATCTCTGTGTCTAGCACCACCGGGATCAGCCCAGTCAGACAGGCCTTCTGCACCGCCACATTGTGAGGCTGAGCCTAGTCAGGGGGAAAAAAAACATACTGGATACCTCGGAAATAAAACCTCAGCTGTGAGAAGTATTAGATCGTTTTTTCAGCTCGAGAACGCAAACAATAAAGGCTTCTATCTGCTGCCAGCAAGAAGCAGATACCAAATGTTAGACATGCTTTACACTGGAGCTTCACTCTAGCAGCCATTTAGAGACTTTATGGGTTAATGTAATCAAGAGCGCAGCTTTGGATGTAACTAGAGCCCCTGAATGACTATAGAAAAGAAGTGCGCAGACTTCACACCTGCAGCAGCTCGGTGAGGGACGTCAGCGCCTGCTTCCGCACGGACACGGCGGGGTCTCGGCAGCGGTCCTGCAGGGTGGACAGATCACTGGAGCTGCAGGGGATCAGGTTGTACTTCAGGATGTTCACCAGGACCTGAAGAAGATCCGCGAGATGGAGTTGAGATCCACAAAATTCCTGGAGAGATCAGCTGGATCACCGATCCTCCCCATGATCACTGCTCACCTGCAGAGCGGATTTCCGGACATTTGTCTTCTCGTCGCCGGCTCTAAGCCGCAGCATCGCCAGCGTGTCCCGACCTGGAAAGAGCCACAAAAACAAAATGTATCTGCCATGTACCGCAGACCGGACACACAAAGATGACCATGTGATCCCTCACGGGCATTTGTAGCAATTCATGATGGGAGTTGTAGCTTCACACCAGCTGGAGGATTAGAGTCCAGCACCACTCACCATCAGTCCCCATGGGGTCAGAGTCATCCGTCACCTCGATGGTCCTCAGGGCACCAGGGGTCTTAGAGCTGTGAGAAGACGCTGCTGGGGGGATATCATAAGCAGATAACGCACGGACCCGACCACAGCGAGTCTGACCACCACCAGACCCGACCACGGTGCATCGTGCCTGACTGCAGCGCCACCCACATCCCCCCTCTTACCTTCTGAGAAGTTCACCGTGCTCTCAGTGGCTGCCTCGGCTCCCGAAATTGTGCGACAGCTGCCTGAGAACGGGATACAAGAGAGGAGAGGAAAAAAAAAAATGACAAAACACAAATCCATAAAAAGCAGCCATCACACCGAGCAAAGCAGCCGAAACCCCACTTCAGCCCTTATTTACCCAAACTACTGACCCGACTGGGACACAGACAGCATAGTGACTGCACCAGCAGAACAGTGAGTGCAGCTCTGGAGTATAATACAGGATGTAACTCAGGATCAGTAATGTCATGTATGTACACAGTGACTGCACCAGCAGAATAGTGAGTGCAGCTCTGGAGTATAATACAGGATGTAACTCACGATCGGTAATGTAATGTATGTACACAGTGACTGGACCAGCAGAATAGTGAGTGCAGCTCTGGAGTATAATACAGGATGTAACTCAGGATCAGTAATGTAGGCACACAGTGACTGCACCAGCAGAATAGTGAGTGCAGCTCTGGAGTATAATACAGGATGTAACTCAGGATCAGTAATGTAGGCACACAGTGACTGCACCAGCAGAATAGTGAGTTCAGCTCTGGAGTATAATACAAGATGTAACTCAGGATCAGTAATGTAATGTATGTGCACAGTGACTGCACCAGCAGAATAGTGAGTGCAGCTCTGGAGTATAATACAGGATGTAACCCAGGATCAGTAATGTATGTACACAGTCACTGCACCAGCAGAATAGTGAGTGCAGCTCTGGAGCATAATACAGGATGTAACCCAGAATCAGTAATGTAATGTAGGCACACAGTGACTGCACCAGCAGAATAGTGAGTGCAGCTCTGGAGTATAATACAGGATGTAACTCAAGATCAGTACAGGATAAGTGTTTTTTAACCATAAACTTATTAATTTTAATAAAGTTATTTTACAACCATTTACCTTCCAGTCATTGTACATCTTTACAATACCTCAATCATTTGACAGCTAAATATAATAATTTAACATAACTAAATATTATGGGAAAAAGAAGGGGGAAGGGAAGGGGTGATGGCGTCAGATTATTATACCGTATATTACCATTAATAGCTCTATTACATCTCTATGACCAGTGTTTAGCCTGAATGATAGCCAGCTGTCCCATCTCCTGAGATATGATATTATATTATTGGTGGAGGAAGTAGTAATTATCTTCTCTGATAAACAATTGTCATTCACCCAGGGTGGATTTGATTTAAATCTAACGGATTTAAATCACGATTTAAATCACTAGTCAGTAAGGCTTGATTTAAATCAGTGATTTAAATCAAAGTTTCTACCTAAACTAGTTCTTGCTACTTTAACATTCAAGTAGATGAAGATTTTTAGAATCACTTTTTATATTACTTTTTTCTCCCCAGTTTAATGGGTTAATCATTCATATTTGGACACCACTGTTCTGTTGTACTTAGGAAGGAGAAAAATAATCCTGACCTTAATAACAATTTAAATAGATTTATTCAACTGAAACAATAAGAACATTACAGCATAAGTTATTTGCTTAAACAAACATCCATGTTTGTTAACTAATTTGGCTAAACAAAATATATATATATTTTAAGAAACTTAGACTGTCAGCCCAGCCGACACATGAAAAACTTAAATACTACTGTCCCTGCTGTCCTCTGTAGCTCACTTGTCGTCATCTTCATCATCATCTTCTTCTTTGTTCCTATTCATAATCTGGAAAAGAAAAACAAGCTTTCCTGCTTTATTGGGTCCCAACCGATTTCTCAATTTAGAATGAATGAGTCCAAAGGAAGAGAATATTCTTTCAACGCCTGCAGAAGAAGCTACTGCTGTTAAAAGTGAAATCATTACTTGAACAGTCTCTAAATCCAAGCGCTTAAGTGACTTCCACCAGTTTACTGGTGTGACCTTCCTTAAAATATCTTCAGCAAACATATATTTCTTGAATGGTTCCCCATTAGCTCTGAAGTTTATTATAGTTGGCATTAAAGATGGATGATTGCTGGATACCCATGTCATAGCTAACTCCTCTTCCTCAGCACTTAGGTTTTGACCCTGATATTGGATATTGACAATATTTGCCAAAAAATGAGCTGGAGTCAGTGCTTGTCCCATTCGTTTGTTTACTGCTTGTAATTTAATTCTGTCCATGTATAGTTCTGTTTTTAAGTGTTCACTCAGTTCCTTCCAAATTTCAACAGCATCCGCAATAAAACAGCTATTTTTCTGTATTTTGTTTAAAGCTTGAGAGATGGGTTTCAGGAAGCTCAGCATATGTTCAACATTTCTCTTAAGCCCAATGTTGAGGATTTTGGCTGTGACAGTGCCATCTATTTTATCTCGATTTTCTTCACAAAGTGTCATCAGATTAGGCCAGTTTTTGATATACTGCTCAAAACAATCCACCACAGAGTTCCATCTAACATCTTGTGGGAGCGTTAGCTTGGTTCCACCCATCCTTTTCAGAGTTGCTGCAGCAAAATGATTATTACAGAAGTATTTAGCAATTTCAACAACATTAGCCTTTATTTCTGGAACACTTAAGTCTTTGGCTAAGAGGTGCAGCAAATGAGCACTGCAACCATATGTTATTAGCAGCTTTGTATTCCCTCCCTGCTCTTCTAAATCTCTTCTCATCTTGGATACGTTTGCAGCATTGTCAGTGACCAAACTGCGTACTAGACATTTGAATTTTTGTTCACATGTCGTTATAGCTTTTACTGCCACTTCTTGTAAGTATTCTGCTGTGTGTGCATTTCCTGACGTATCAGTTGTTTGTGCAAGGAAGACTTTACCTTCTTCTGTTGTTATACAAGCACATACAATAGGATCATTGTGGACATTACTCCACCCATCAATACTTAGGTTAACAATTTTACCCTCCAGAGCTGTTGCACATTGCTCCATTTCTCTGTCATACACTTGATCCAGCAGTTTCCCTGCAACATCAGCTCTGCTGGGTGGACTGTATCCTGGTCTCAGTGACTGAACCATATTAATGAAATGTGGGTTTTCAGTCAGACGGAAAGAAGAGTTCGTTGCATAAATAAACTGGGCAATTTTTTCATCAATCAACTCTTTTTCTAATCTGCTAGTTCTTATCACAAACCTATCTATGGTGGTTCCAGGAGGTAAAGGTTTTTTTCTTCCTTTTGGGTGATGGTGATATGTGGCTGTGGGTGTCTGATGATGATGCTGCTGCTAATGAAGCACTATCCTGGATGGATAACTCTGAAACTGTAGAACAGGATGATGGTGATCTTGGAGGTGGATAGTTTCCAGAATCCATGAATTCCCCTAAACAAAAAAAGCCAATGCTGTTATTTTATTGTTTATACAATTTCTGCTTATTGTACACAACACATCACTGCCCCTGCCCCAAAAGGAATATTTGTTTTTCTTCATAACTGTACCAAATGACAGTAACATGCAGTAATAAGAAATATAATTTTTCTCACACATGACAGTTCAGTCTTTAGAAATAGGATTCAATAAAAATGTTTACCAACCTGAAGATCCTGCCTGTTCAGAAGTGTTTCTTTGGTCATCTTCATCACCGCACTTCTCATGATGTTGCCTCATTCGCGCCACCAGGCCTTGCATCTCTTTGTTGCATCGTTTGCATTTTGCACGCATGCCTGCCTTACCGATAGGCGAAGGAGCTTCATTAAAATATTCCCAAACTGGGTCTCTTTTACGGCCTGCTGCCATTATAAGGAAAGAATGTAATAAACCTCAGATCGTACACACAAACAGATCCAGACTTGTCTGTCTGTGGCTATGCTGCAGTATTGTGCTCAAAGTTTCACTTTCATTTCCTTGTCTGCTTGCCCTTCCTCCTCCTCACACTTAGATTCACATTCTTCTTGTGTTGTGCAGATCTATTCCACTCCAAACAATCAGAAACATATTGTCTATCTTCTTGGACTTGGCACTGAAGGGGTTGATTCTGTATTCATAGGTTTGTAGAACAATAGGATAAAGGTCTTTTTCTCAACTCTGTTCATGTTGTAACATTTTTGCCGTGAAGAAGAGGCTGGGACCTCTGCGGAGTCAAATTCAGTTTTGAGAACTGCGTAAGTAAAGTGAGCGTCTGTGATAATATAGGAGAGAAACTGCCCACTAATCCTACAGAAACCTCTGGAAGAGCATGGCATTGTGAATGTTACACATATACAGCCTTTATTCTACTGAGTTAAACAACTCAGCTTTATCTCATGATGGAAGAACCTTTGGATGGTAAAATATTTTCCTCAAAAAGCAGTTTATTGAAAAAAATCTGATTTAAATAAAAAAATCCGATTTTTTTTTATTTTTTAAAAAAACATTGATTTTTATCCACCCTGCATTCACCTAAGCCACGATCTCAGTCAATGATGGACATTGGGGGTTTTTCCATTATCCTGCGATTTTAATTCTAGTAGCTATAAGGATATGCGCAATCACTGTCCTGAACGTGTATGGAATTAAATCCAGGTCCATGGCCAGGAGTGCCTGCTCTTTCCCAATTTTCATTGGGATGTCACTAATTTAGACACTAGGTGGGGATTGCATCCCAGAGCTGCTCCACCATATGGCACTTCCACCAGACATGTAACATATCGGCGTTGGCGTCTCCGCACCTCCAGCACACATCTGGGGAGCTGTGGTAGATCTTAGACAATCTGTATGGTGTGAAGTACCACCTGTACAGCAGCTTTCTGGCATTCTCCAGGTGACTGGTGCACTTAGAATGTGTCCCCATCATTGAGAAGGACGTCTGCCACTGACCCGGGGTGATCCCGCAATGTAGATCAGTCTCCCATTTGTGGAGATACGAGTCCAGAGAGGGGAACGTCTCCTCCAGCATATGGTTGTAGCTTATGGATAATGCTCTCATCTGCCGCTCTGGGGTAAGGAGCATTGTATATAGATTGGAGGGTAGTGAGATTATCTTTTTTACCCTGTAGAAAATGTCTTATTTGTAGAGATTAGAAGTGGTATTTCTCTCAAAGAGAAGGATAACAATATTCCTTCCTCGTACATGTCCCCCATCAGTAGGATTTCCAGTTACGAATCTGGAGGACCGGAATACACCTCTCTAAAGTCTCTATGGGGGTTTTAGAGAGCGCCTGTTTAATAGTATGCAGTTTGATTAGAATGCTCCACACTCCCAGCGGCCATTTCCACCGTTGGTAGCAGACACAGTTTTCTATCATCGCTGGGGTTAGGCCCAGTAAGGATACACGAGTTAAAAAAAAGATGCAACATTTGGGGATTTTGAGAGGTCTCTCCATTTCTATCCAATGTCCATTATCCTTATTCCACATTGACCTCAGTTATTCAATATGGCTGCCCTATAATATCTCACCACTGAGAGGCAGCCCAGACCTCCCTCTTATTGTGATACATAGTATGTCTGCCTTGATTCTCTGCTGTTTTTCCTGCCATATGTACTTGATTGTTTGTAATTCTTTGAGCATTTCCACAGGGTCTGTGATAGGGAGATTGCGGAATACGTACAATATTTGGGGATTATGAACATTTTTACGGACGCTATTCTTCCTAACCAGGACATGTCGTATTGCTTCATGCGCAGCATGTCGCCTTTGATCTTTTGTCTCAGAGCCTCATAATTTAGTGAGAGTATTCTATCTACTGAGGGGGTCAAGCGGATTCCAAGATAGGTAATATTTTCATTGTCCCATCTAAAGGGATATTTCGCTTTTATACAGGATGTGGTACGGAGGGTGTGAGATTTAGAATTTAGGGATATTCAATTTATACTTGGGTAAAGGAGTCCATCACTTCCATTACTCTATTGAGTGACTCTTCGGGATAGATAAGGGATAAAATAATGTTGTCCAACAAACCGATTTTGTGCTCTACATTACCAATTTTAATACCGGTTATTCCAGAGTGTGATCTGATTTTTTCAGCTACGTATTCATTTACTAGCGCGAATATTAGGGGAGAGAGTGGACACCCCTGCCTCGTTCCAATAGTGATATTAAATGTATCTGACATCATTCCTGAAATAAGAACTGTGGCTGACGGGTTCGAGTATAGAGGGGCAATCGCTTGAAGTATATTACTGCCAAACCCAAATTTGGACAGTACTTCGAACTGTGATAAAACACTCCGGGATCGCCTTTGCTGGGGTCAAAGGTCACGTGCATTCAGCATGAAACTCAGGCGCAGAGCTGGGATTCGTGTATAACTGACCCTGGGTCAGGTTTATTAACGGTGAAAGCAATGCAAAAGGAAATAAAACATAAGACAAATCCTTGCCTGTCCGGCACTAACTAAACAATGGACAACCTAACTACCAACTGGCGGGCTTCTCCCGTCCAGCCAAACCACAGTTGCAGTGGGCACTGCTTCCACTCACGTGTGTCTCTCACACAGACAGGCTCTCTGTGTTCCCAGGCTGAGACACTCACACAACCACCTGGCATCCTTTTATATCCACCTCCCATTATTCATTAGCAAGCAGGTGCAATACTGACCAGACTAGGCCACATAGGAAAGGAATCTGGGCGAGATATACCTGCCCTCATCCACTATTCCCACATACCCCCCCCTTCTGCTCAGACCACTCCGGTCGAGCAATGACACCCGCCAAACAGTGCACTCGGGACAGGGCATCTGCATTTCCCATCTGTACCCCTGGGCGGTGCTCCACCGTAAAAGTGTAGGCCTGCAGGGCAAGGAACCACCGGGTCACCCGGCTATTCCGTTCCTTGTTCAAGTGCATCCACTTGAGAGGGGCATGGTAGGTGATCAGCCTGAACTTTCAGCCCACCAGGTAATATTTGAGGGCCTCTAGAGCCCACTTAATGGCGAGGCACTCTTTTTCTACGACTGCATACCTTTGCTCGTGTTTATTCAGCTTCCTGCTGAGATAGAGGACTGGGTGTTCCACTCCGTCCCTCACTTGTGAGAGTACAGCCCCGATACCGGTATCAGAGGCATCCGTTTGTACCACAAACTCACTGCGAAAGTCCGGAGTCACCAGTACGGGCTGAGAGCAAAGTGCCCGTTTTAGGCTATGGAAGGCTTCTTCAGCCGCTAAACTCCATTTAATCATGACGGAGTCTTTCCCTTTTGTAAGATCCGTCAGGGGGGTAGCGATGGCTGCAAAATTGGGTATGAACCGGCGATAATAACCGGCGATCCCCAGGAAGGCTTGCACCTGCTTCTTGTTGACAGGTTGGAGCCAGTCCTGAACCGCCTGAATCTTAACCTGGGGTTTAACAACACCCCTCCCAATTACATACCCCAAATACCGGGCTTCTTCTAGCCCGATGTGACATTTCTTGGGGTTCGCGGTTAGACCTGCCTCCCACAGGTCGTCAATCACAGCTTGTACTTTCTGGAGAGGAGTCTCCCAGTCCAAGCTGTAAATGACAATGTCATCCAAATAGGCCGAAGCATACCGCCTATGTGGCCTCAAGACTCGATCCATCAGTCTCTGGAAGGTCACCGGTGCCCCGTGCAGTCCAAACGGCATATACACATACTGAAATAAACCTTCCGGCGTAGCAAATGCTGTCTTTTCTCTGGCAGCCTCCACCAGAGGGATCTGCCAATACCCCTTTGTTAGATCTAGGGTCGTAATATACCGGGCTTTTCCTAACCGATCTATTAACTCGTCGACCCGGGGCATAGGATAGGCATCAAATTTTGAGACCGCATTCAGTTTCCTGAAGTCATTGCAGAACCGGATGGTGCCGTCCGGTTTAGGAATTAGCACAATCGGGCTGGACCACGCACTGTGCGATTCCTCAATGACTCCTAACTCTAACATTGCCTTCACTTCTCGGGAAACTGCTTCACGGCGCGCTTCCGGGATTCGGTAGGGCTTTACGTGAACTGTGACACCAGGTTCCGTTACGATGTCATGTTTCATTAGCATAGTCTGCCCGGGTTTTTCTGAGAAAAACTTTTGGTTGTGAAGTAGAAACTGCCTGACCTCAGTCTTTTGCCGCTCCGAGAGAGTCTCTGCAACCCATACCTCCGGTACGGTATGCGAGCAGACAGGACGGGCCAGCTCCTCTGACAAGGCAGACCGATCCTTCCAGGGCTTTATCAGATTTACATGATAAATCTGTTCAGGTTTCCGTTTACCTGCCTGGTATACTTTGTAGTTTACTTCACCAACTCTTTCCTTGATCTCAAAGGGGCCCTGCCACTTTGCCAGGAACTTACTGTCCACCGTGGGGACCAGGATCAACACCCTATCTCCGGGTGCAAACGTACGGATCTTGGCGCCCCTATCATAGATTCTTTTTTGGGCTCCTTGAGCCTGTATCATGTGTTCTTTGACGATAGGCATAACAGCCGCAATACGGTCCTGCATTTGTGTGACGTGATCTATCACTGTTTTAAATGGAGTGACCTGACCCTCCCAGGTTTCTTTTGCAACGTCTAACAGTCCGCGAGGACGTCGGGCGTACAATAACTCGAAAGGCGAGAATCCCGTGGAAGACTGGGGTACTTCCCTGATGGCAAAAAGCAAATACGGAAGTAAATAGTCCCAGTTCTTCCCATCCT
The DNA here is from genome assembly GCF_039654945.1 of Dendrobates tinctorius. Taxonomy (NCBI): domain Eukaryota; kingdom Metazoa; phylum Chordata; class Amphibia; order Anura; family Dendrobatidae; genus Dendrobates; species Dendrobates tinctorius. The sequence goes on from NW_027361754.1 coordinate 5,073,945, forward strand.
TGTCTATCACCTTTCTCAGCATCTGCTTCAGAGTTTTATTGAACCGTTCAACCAACCCGTCTGTTTGAGGGTGATACACGGATGTGCGTAACGGTTCGATTTGTAACAATCGGCAGAGCTCCTTCATTATCCTGGACATAAAGGGGGTCCCCTGGTCGGTGAGTATCTGTTTTGGTATTCCGACCCGACTAAACACATGCACCAGCTCCTTGGCAATCGTCTTGGTGGCCGTGTTACGCAAAGGGATGGCCTCCGGGTAACGAGTGGCATAATCCAAGATGACCAGGATATGTTGGTGTCCACGTGCAGACCGTGGAAGTGGCCCAACTAAATCCATCCCAATCCTCTCAAACGGGACTTCAATAACAGGTAGGGGTACCAAAGGGCTACAGAACCGGGGCTTAGGTGCAGAGGCTTGGCAGTCAGGACAAGACTCGCAATATACACGAATATCATGATGCATGCCTGGCCAAACAAAACAGTGTAATATCCTTTCGGTGGTTTTCTGGACTCCCAGGTGACCTCCCATCACATGTCCGTGGGCCAGGTCCAGCACCTGCCGCCGGTAGGGTTTTGGCACGACTAATAGTTGCACCGGATCTTCCCCCTTTTTCTCTATCTGATAGAGTAAATCATTCTCCAGAACCATGTAAGGATATGCCAGCCTAGAGCCAGGTTCTACGGGTACCCCATTTATCACTTTTACATTTGTCCTAGCCTGAGAAAGGGTAGGATCCTTTATTTGCTCGCTTTGGAAGTCATCTTTCTGAGCTTCTAAATCCGGCAAACGGGGAGGTGGACGGCTGTCAGCCTCCTCCTCTTCCCCGGTCTCCTCATTATCACCCGCCATGACTGAAAACGGGAACTGCAGGTCATTTCCCGCAGACTCTTCCCCCGAGTCTTCCGGGGAGACCTCTTCCAGGGGTTCGGGACCCACACGCTCCCTGGGAGAAGAATCATGTACACGATTACCCGAGGGCATCAACTGATTCTCCCACAATTGCCAGAAGTGGGGAAAATCCCGGCCCAGGATAACATCATGCAATAACGCCGGGACGAGTCCCACTTTATGTTGCACAGACCCATAGGAAGTAGTAATGCATATGACCGTGGTGAGGTACGAACAGGTGTCTCCATGCACACACGTTACAGAAAATTTGTCTGATGGTCCAGTCGGGGCTGACACCAGACTGGCCTTCACCAGAGTCACCACACTTCCCGAGTCTAACAATGCCACCACATTTGTGCCATCAACAGTTAAATCACACAAGTGTTTTTCCGCATCCTTTTGACCGGCATTCACACCATAGACATGCGGTTTTTAGAGTCTGTGACGTCGCACTGCATGGGTTCAGTAGTGACCGGACAGTTCGCAGCAATATGTCCCATCTCTTGCCAGCGTAAACACCTAACGGGCCCCTTGCTTAGACCATAGTTCGTTACTCTCGGCCTCGCAGTGCGGGCAGTCTCGTTTTCCTCCCCCACTGTCTTAGGGATTTTTCCATCTCCCCTATTCCCTGGAACAGTCTTACCGGTTCCACGTGGAGATGATGAAGAACGAGGTGGGGTAGCGTCGTCTCGGAGTCCTTCCGCCACGGAGTAACGTTCAACCAGATCCACCAGTTGATCTGCCGTCGTAGGATTTCCCTGGCTTACCCACTTCCTCAGGGCTGGCGGTAGAGCTCTCAGGTACTTGTCCATGACGACTCTCTGGATTATCTCTGGCGCTGTCAACACCTCGGGTTGTAGCCACTTCTTCGTCACGTGGAGCAGGTCGAACATCTGTGACCGCGGTGGTTTATCCGGCTGATAAGTCCATTGATGCACTCTCTGTGCACGGACAGCGGTCGTCACTCCCAGCCGGGCCAAGATCTCGGATTTCAATTTGTCAAAGTCCTGCGCAGCTTCAGGTTCCAAGTCATAATAAGCCTTTTGGGCCTCACCGGAAAGAAACGGGGCAATCAGGCCGGCCCATCGTGCCTTCGGCCATTTTTCTCGCACCGCCGTCCGTTCAAACATGGTCAGGTATGCCTCGACGTCATCTTCTGTCGTCATCTTCTGCCAGTACCGACTCACGTGAATCACTCTCGACTCGGCTTCCAGGTTAACCTCCTGTAGGCTTGCCAGGCGCTGCGCCACTTGCTGGAGAAGCGAACGATCGTTAGCTGTCATGTCCACCAACTCCTTCAGCTGGGCCATCATCACCCGATTAGCTTCTTGCTGGACGGCGGTGGACTGTACCAGCGCTTTCACCACGTCCTCCATGCTCATGCTTGCAACGTGATGCCCGCGTTCTCCACCACAATGTGATAAAACACTCCGGGATCGCCTTTGCTGGGGTCAAAGGTCACGTGCATTCAGCATGAAACTTAGGCGCAGAGCTGGGATTCGTGTATAACTGACCCTGGGTCAGGTTTATTAACGGTGAAAGCAATGCAAAAGGAAATAAAACATAAAACAAATCCTTGCCTGTCCGGCACTAACTAAACAATGGACAACCTAACTACCAACTGGCGGGCTTCTCCCGTCCAGCCAAACCACAGTTGCAGTGGGCACTGCTCTCACTCACGTGTGTCTCTCACACAGACAGGCTCTCTGTGTTCCCAGGCTGAGACACTCACACAACCACCTGGCATCCTTTTATATCCACCTCCCATTATTCATTAGCAAGCAGGTGCGATACTGACCAGACTAGGCCACATAGGAAAGGAATCTGGGCGAGATATACCTGCCCTCATCCACTATTCCCACATGATTCTCACAGAACAAAAACCCCCAATGCATCCGATCGAATGCCTTTTTGGCATCCAAAGAGAGGAGCATAGAGAGGTCTGCCTCCCCACGGTTACTTGGATATCGAACATGCTCCTTGTATCATCCAGGATCTGTATATATTTAACAAATCCCACTTGATCTTTATGCACTAAGGCCGGGATTATTTCTGATATCCTATTAGCTAGGATTTTGGAATAAATTTTAAGGTCTGTGTTCAATAATAAAATCAGCCTAAAATTGACGGTTCAGTCAGGAGTTTTCTTTGGTTCGGGGAGAGGTCTAATCGTTAACCGAATCAGCTCTTATGGAATTTTCCCGGTTTGCATAAAATTTTGGAAAATTGATGTCATGTGAGGGATTAGTAGGTCTTGAAAACTTTTGAAGTGTTTGCTCGCTGGTCTGTCAGGACTGGGGGGGGGGGGGGGTCTTGTTTTTTTCATTCCTCTAGTTGTGTGATGGGGTAGTGGTTGATTTAATATACCGTATAAGACAACTTTTTAACTCCTGAAAATCTTCTTAAAAGTTGCGGGTCGTCTTTAGTGAAGCAAGCTGCAGGCGTTCGGGATGCCTGGGGTATGGGAAGAAAAAAGAAAAAAGAAAAAAAAGCGCGGCCTGCGCTGCTTCACTGCAGTCCTCAGGAGCAGAGATGGGCAAACCCGAACAGTAAAGATTCGTACTGTTCAGGTTTGGCTGCCCGAACACCGGGTGATGTTGCGGTGTCAAGTGCATGCCAGCGCAGCAAACACTGGAAGAGGGGTAGTCTTAGGCCACGCTCACACGGTCAGTATTTCACATCAGTATTTGTAAGCCAAAACCCGGAGTGGGTCAAACATGCAGAATTGCTGCACTTGTTTCTATTATACCTTGTGCTCTGATTGTTCCACTCCTGATTTTGGATTTCAAATACTGATGTAAAATACTGACCAAATACTGAACGTGTGAACGTGGCCTTATACAGAGTATTTCCCAAATGCTATATTTTAACTGGAAAAGTTTTTGTTTTTTTTTTGGGGGGGGTTGTGGTTTTGCCGTATTTTCCTGTATGTTATAGAGGGAAGAATAAATTTGAGAAGGTATTGGCGATTTCCTTAGGGTTATATATTATGTTTTTTTGGTCGTTCTGTATGTGGGATAACCTTTGTTTGGTCACTTTGGTTTTGAGTTTGGTGGCTAATATTTTGCCCGCTTTGTTTCCCTGCCAGTAATATTTGGCTTTGCTTTTCCACAGATTATGCTCATATTTGTGTTGGAACAATTGGTATAATTCATACTTTAACTTAGGTAATTTTTGGAGAATTGTTTTTGTGGGGCTATGTTTATGCGTGTCTTCTAGTACGGCCATGTTCTGATTAATTTCCTCTATTTGGCGTAGTCTCGCTTTCTTGTTTTGGGACGCTATTTGGAGCAGTTTACTCCGGATGTCGGCCTTGTCAGCGCACCATACTGTTGGTGAGGGCACATCAGGAGTGTTATTGTGAAATATTCTGATGCTTCCTGTAAATTGGGGCCTAATTTTATAGGATGTGATTCAAAAAATGATTTACCCTCCATGGGGAATATGTCGGGTAGTTGTATCCCTTTGTAATTTGGCAGGAGATGGGGGCGTGATCCGACCAGGTGATGTTCCCTATCGTGGCCTTTTGGTTGTCCTGTAATAACCATTTATCTGTGACCATTAGATCGATTCTGGAGTAGTCTCTATGTGAGTGTGAGAAGGTGTAATCCCGCTCGGAGGCGTGCAGAACCCGCCAGACATCATAGCGTTCTTCTGCTAGGAGGGTCTGAGAGAGTGATCAGTTATTTTCTTTCTTTTTAGGAGGGTACTGATTTATCAATGTTAGGACAAGGGGTGATGGTGAAGTCCCCACAGACTAACAAGGCACCTTTTTTAACCTTTGCTACTACCGCCATGGTGTCTTTAAGAAATAAAACCTGCTTGGAATTAGGGGCATAAATAGAGACAATTGTGTAGGTCTTCTGATTTATGGTGCAGACTAAGATGACGTATCTGCCCTCGTCATCCACTACGCTGTGATTAGCTGGAAGGCGACGGTGTTCTTTATCGCGATTACTACTCTTTTTTTTTTATCAATTGCATAGGAATGAAAGACATTTGGAAAATTTCTATTCTGCAATCTATGGGCGTCAGCGCTATTTAGGTGGGTTTCCTGAATGCACAATACATCTGCTTTTAGGGATTGGGCCACTTTCCATAAAAGGGATCATTTGAATGGACTATTCAGTCCTTTTACATTAATGCTGGAAATATTAGGAACCATGTACAAATTATAGATAAATCTATATGTAACCAATAGACAATTAGGAAAAATGGGGGGGGGGGGGATAACAAAAACCAACTCTTAGATTTATGAAAAACTAACAATTTCAAAAACAGAGTTTGGTTCCAAGTGAACCTCCTGGATATGCTCCGCTATCCAGTATATAGTGGGGGGATATTGAGGTAAAAGGTAAATGAGGATTCTCCTCTCATTCCTCCGCAGACCATGGTGTAAAGAAAGTCTTGTCTTCTGCTTTTTTGTTCATGTCCACTCCCGCATCAGGGTGGGCGGCTTCTTCTTTAACGGGGAGTTGGTATCCTTGTTGCCAGTGACCACTTCTGCAGCAGAGTCATGGCCTCTCATAGTCAGGACCTGTGTGGGTCCCTTCTTAGTGACGATTTATTTCACCGGGTAAGCCCACGAGTACACGATCCCGTTGTCCCGTAGGATCTTGGTGGCTGTGGAGAATTCCCGCCTTCGGTTCAGGGTGACGGCGGTGAAGTCGGTGAACACCAGAAAGCTCTTAAACCTTACCATGAGCTCTGGACCGCCCGTCGCAGATTTACTGATGGCTTCTTTAAAGTGACAAAAATGAAGCCTGGCAATTACATCCCTGGGCGCAGAGGCGCTTTTGGGTTTGGGGATTCTCTGCGGTCAAATTATTATAAGGTCTCACTATTCTACCTCAGGGACCAGTGCAGTAAAAAAATTAAAAAAAAAAAAAAAAAAAAAAAAAAAAAAACTCAATTAGGAACTTCTTCTATGCGCTCGCAGTAACACTTTCTGGTATCCCCCTGAAGCGCAGATTGTTGTGTCTGAAGCGGTCAGTTTTAGAGCAGTGATCTCATCTGCCTCATTATGAGCATCCACTAAGTGGTTGTGGTGAACTCCTCCAGCTTCTCAATGTGGGCTATTCTGTCCCCTATCTGCACAATGTCCTTCTGTAGTGCAGTGAAGGCTGAGGTGATGTTGCTATGTAGAGCCTGCTTTAGATCGCCCAGCAGGGACTTTAGCGGCCTCTGTGATGGGAGTGGAGCTGTGCCCTGTGTCAGGTGCATATACTTGCGGTTTGAGGCCTGATGATTTCTCTGACTCCTCCTGTGCCTGCTACATTCCGCTAATACTCCTCTCCGGTGAGGTCTGACCCGGTGTCAGATCAGACCCCCCAGAGCGCTCCACACCGCCGGCGGCCACATGGTGAGTGCTGCTTCAGCCATCTTGGATTTTCCCCAGGCACCGGTACAAAGACGACGATCCTGCTCCCCTGCTTCTGGTACTGCGCCCCAATCGATGCCCGGAGTGTGACTGAGACGGCGGAGAGCGTTGGTGCGGGCTTCTCCCACCGTTATCTACTGCTTTGAGCCGCTAAACGTCTGCAGAAGCACGGAGCCAACGATGCCTGCGACTGCTCAGCTCCTCATCCGGACACCCCCCCCCATACAGGATCAGTAATGTATGTACACAGTTACTGCACCAGCAGCATAGTGAGTGATGCTCTGGAGTATAATACAGGATGCAACTCAGGATCAGTAATATAATGTATGTACACAGTGACTGCAGCTCTGGGGTATAATGCAGACTGTACCTCAGGATCAGTAATGTATGTACACAGTGACTGCACCAGCAGAATAGTGAGTGCAGCTCTGGGGTATAATACAGGATGTAACTCAGGATCAGTAAAGTATGTAGACAGTGACTGCACCAGCAGAATAGTGAGTGCAGCTCTGGGGTATAATACAGGATGTAACTCAGGATCAGTAATGTAATGTATGTACACAGTGACTGCACCAGAATAGCGAGTGCAGCTCTGCTCATTGTGGTGATTGTGGGTGCGGTCGACACTGATCCTGCTGTGTGTTCCTGAGCTCCAGAGAATCAACACCTTTCCACCCAGGGACCTGCTCTCTCTCCTACCCATGGAGGGAGTGGGTTTCCTGGGATGAGAGAAGGAGTCAAGTCCCAGGCTTCTGTTTCCCGGACCAGGCCAGCAGGGAGCAGAAGAAACCAGCAACCGGCCTGCACATCAGAGGACTCGGGGGGTGAGGCGCTCCACCAGGAGTCGCAGCAATGTGGCTCCTACTCCCCCAAGGTCTGCAGAGACCCAGAGAAGCCGCAAGGCTTCCAACATGGAGAAGCCTGCTAGCAGCGTACAAGATGGCGGTCCTTCCGGAGGAAAGCCGAGTGCTCACGGAGGTAAGGCCGACCTCGCTGAGGAAAGTTGGGGGCTGCAGAAACCAAAGGAGTCTGTGTCCATCTATGCCTCCCGGGTCATGAGCCACCTCCGTGAGTATGAAGACGAGAGCAAGACCATCAGGAGGCTCCGGGAGGAGATGCACTGCACAACCGCCAAAGCTGCAGGTTCCTCCAGACCCAGGAAGACCCAACTCCAGGCGGAGGTAAAGCAACTGAAGCTTGAAATTAAAGAGCTGGAGGCGAGGAAAGATTTCTTAAGAGAAAAAAGTGGACCATTTAAAGAAAAACTAATAAATGAGGACAGATTTAGAGAAATGGCTGATAACAGAGCAAAGGCAGATGGGGCTGCAGCCTGAGATCCAGGTGGATGATGATGACGACCAGTAGAAAGCCCCACCTGGCAGCCTGCAGTCACCCGCAGGCCACGTGCAGCGAGCTCCCTGCTGGAGAGGCGACATTGGCATCTGGTCACAGTTCTGCTGGCTCTGGGGAGGACAGTGACAACACCAGCCAGGGAGGGGCACTAATGGCGGAGATCAAGCTCCTGGAGTCCCCAGTGTGCCTTCAGAACTTCCATCTTGGTGATGATTTACTAGAGGAGGCACCAGAAGAAAAAGGTAAAGAAAAACAAACCAAAGTTCCAGGAAGTGCCCCTTGTGCCTGATGATGCGGAAGTCAAAATGCCACCCCCTGTTGTCACTGGTCCAGCAGGAGTGAATGTGGTGCGAGGTGTGGATGAGGAAATTTCTTTGTCTAGTGGTGTGGTTGCTGGTTTGGTGGAGAGTGAGGGTGTTATGGAAGTGGGTAACAGTGATACTGTAGGTGTTGATGCGGTCACTGGTCCGGTTGCCCCCCCGGTGGTGGCAGTACCTGTTAGTAGTTATGCCACTGTCACCTCCGGGGGAAATAGGGCGTCCTCGTCTCCGGGCTCTGGGGATGGCATGTTGCAGCGGCGTCTCCTGGAAGCTCTAAAGAAGGAGGAGAGATCACTAATGGTAGAGGGTCGAGAAGTTGATCTATCTTTCTGGATAGAGAGGCATGGCCTCGGGGCCTTCCGAGAGCAAAATCGGGGAAATACAGTGTGGTCCCTTCCGACAGCCGGGCCAGGTAGTGTGCGTAGGAATGTGGTCCGTCTTCGGTGGAGGGGAAGTGATGCGTGCCCTCCAAGGTCTAAGGTTGTGGAGCTCCTGCTGAAGATGGGCTTCAAGGCTACTGACATCTACGCCTTGATACATCCCTATTCCATGTCAGCTTTGTTCGGCCAGAGGGGCTTGAGCTCTTCTGGTCGAATTAGGAGTTGGCAAAAAATGAGCCCGCCTGGCAAGACTTTGCCATCCAGGCGGTGTCTCGCCAAAATCAAGTCAAGAAAGTGACCGTGATGACCTGTAATGAGTCGCTTTCTTGTTATGACATCATGACGTGGCTTGGCAGATATGGAGAAGTGGTGGAGATGCCAAAGAAAAACCGTGATGAGTATGGTATCTGGTCAGTGGCCTGGACGTTTATGGTAAAACTTAAGCGTTCAGGTGGTACGGTTGCCCACATTCCATCATCTGCCTTCCTGGGTAGAGATCGTATGCAGGTATTCTACCAGGGGCAACCGAAGCTCTGTCAAAAGTGCGGCGACCCCACACCCTTCAGTGCAAACTGCACGGTGCAGAAATGTGCATTGTGTGAGGATGTCGGCCATCTTGCTGCATCTTGTGTGGAGACTAGGTGGCACCTGTGTGGTAACTTAGGTCACCCATTCAGCCGTTGTCCTCGCTCCTTCGCTAATGCAGTCGTGACCCCGGTGGGAGAAAGCAGTGAGGCCGATTCTGCTGGGGAAGGGACTAGCAGGGGTGAGGGAGCCGAGGGGCCAAGGAGGAAAAGCAATAAAAAGACGCCTGCCCAGCTGAGGCGTCTAGACAAGCGCAGACAGGAGTGGGAGCTGTGGGAGCCCCGTGCTACTGAGGTGACCCCTGTCCTGGATGTCTTGTTGCTGAGGCCCCGAGGGATGATGAGTTGGATGAGGAGGTTAGGAGGATCAACAGGGAGGAAACTGCCACTGCCTCCGAATCCTCCCATTATGAAAGTATGGATGAGAATAATAGGCAGTGGCTAGAGGACAAGCGTAAGCTCGGCACCAAAAAGAAGAGAAAGAAGGGAGATAAAACATCTCCCGCTCTGACCAAGGTACCTAAGGAAGGAAAAACTGACTCCCCTCTGGTTGGTATTTCTTAACGGTTCCAAGCCCTTGACAACATCTCTTCCTCTGAGGAGGAAGCTGGGGGTGAGGTTCCGGCTTCGGCGGAGCTTACAGGGGGTGTCGAGTCTCCTTCTTCTGGGAATGTAAGGTCCCTGGAGGGAGGGACTGGTCTAGAATACGGAGACGAGGACGACAAAGAAAAAACACGTGGGAATGGACACCTCTGGGGAAGGATTCCTCCTCTGAGGCAGAGGATAAGGGGAGTGGGAAGAAGAAAGCCATCTAACTCAATCACCAATGATGGCGGTACCCACTCCGTTGACGCTGGCGTCCATTAATGTCGCCAGCATAAAGTCAAATACAGCTAGATTTGCGGCCTTTGATTCTCTCAGCCGTGTTGAAGCTGACATTTTCTTTTTGCAAGAGACCAGACTGCCAAACATGGCAGACTTGTTTAAAGCCAAGAGGGAGTGGAGACTTGGGCCCTGCTATTGGTCTCTTGCGGCCGAGCCGTATAGCGGAGTGGCGGTCCTTTTTACCGCACCGGTGGAATGCCGACGGGTTATTGAGTTAGAAATGGGGAGGTGCCTGATCTTAGATGTCCTCATGAAGGGACAAGAGCTCAGGCTTATTAACATCTATGGTCCCCAATCTAAATGGGACCGGAAGTGTCTGTTTAAGAGGATCAAGCCCTACCTTTTTACAAGTCAGCAGGTTGTCTTTGGAGGGAACTTCAATACTGTCACAAGGCCCCGAGATAGAGGAGGTTCAAGAGACAAGCTGACTTAGGATAGCGTCGCCCTAAATTGTTTAGCTAGTGAGGCTTGCCTTGTGGATGTCCACATTCGGCACACCCCAGGCCACGAGGGGTTCACCTATCAGAGGTAACTGTAGGTCCAGGATAGCTTCCTCCTTTAAATAAAACCGGTCTCTTCAGCAGTGTCTGCTGTTGAGGTGAAGTTCTCTGACCACTGTTTAATTTTGTTTTCTCTGAATGTTACAGAGACCCTCCGGATGGGAAGAGGCTTTTGGAGGCTCAATTCGTCTCTCTTGGAAGACGCGGACATAAGACAGCCCTTTGAGGATTTTCTTCAGAGCCAGGTACCCTTACTGGATCTTTGTAGTAGTAAGTCAGAGTGGTGGGAGATGTTCAAGAAAAGGGTGGCGAGATTCTTCCGCCAGCTCTCGAGCCTCAGGAGTCTGATCAGGTACCGCCTGTATCAGGGTCTGAGGAGGAATCTCGAACATCTTGTCTCAACTGGAGGTAGCCGCGAGGAGATCTCCAGAGTGAAATCTTTGCTCATGAGGTGTCAGTACGATAGACAAGCATTTTGGTTTTTGAGAGGGATTATGGTTAGTACCGCTCGCCCGATCCTTACAGAAACTGCAAGATGTCAGTGAATAGTAAAGTTGTTACAGGACTGGTCAACACTAGAGTTGAGCGACTTTGGTCGGATCGGGTTTCGTGAAACCCGAATGAAACAAAATAAGTTTCAGATGAAACTCGTCCGACTAGAGCAAAACAAAGTCGGAGTTTCGTCTGAAACCCGACCCCAATGCAAGTCAATGGGAAATAAAAGTCGGACGAAACTCCGACTTTTTTTGCTCTAGTCGGACGAGTTTCATCTGAAACTTATTTTGTTTCATTCGGGTTTCACGAAACCCGATCCGACCAAAGTCGCTCAACTCTAGTCAACACTACGGGGTCCCTGAGGCAATCCAGATCAGGGATCCTGGAGGTTGTCAGATCCTTCTACTCGCACCTCTTGGGGAAGAGGGATCTTGATTGGGATAAGATGTTGGCTTTCCTGGCTGAAGCCGTTCCTGAACCATTGAGCCGTTTCGTCTCTCTTGACGTTTTGACAGAGATGATCAGGGAAGAGGAAGTTAAGTTGGCGATTGAAGGGCTTACACAAAAGGAGAAAAAAAAAAAAAAAAAAAAATCACCCGGTCCAGATGGCTTAACATCTGAGTTCTACAAGACCTTTAAGGACGCTTTGGTTCCCCTCTTGACTGAGGTATTCAATGAGTGTCTTTCCTCGGGCACTCTGCCAAAATCAATAAGGAGGTCTGCCCTGATCATCTTGTCAAAGGATAAGGACCCATCGTGCATTGAGAATTGACGTCCCTTAGCGCTTCTCAATGCAGACAGGAAGGTTCTGGCAAAAAGTGCTGTTTAATCGGCTGGTGAAATTTGCACCCCAACTCCTTGCTCTGTTCCAGGTCGCAGCACATTTAGTGCTGTGCTCAGTGTCTGGGAGGCGGTGGAGCAGGGTAGGGCTGGTCACTGGACCAGGCAAAAGAGTTTGATCGGGTTAATCACGAGTACCTCTGATTTGTCTTTCTGAGATATGGCCTGCTTGGGGGGGGGGGGGGGGGGGTTGTTGATTGGCTTTAAACCTTGTACGGTGGGCAGAGAGTTTCCCGCTTGTGAACGGTTGGATTGGCAGCTCTTTTGAGGATGGATCTGGTGTTCGCCAGGGTTGTCCCTTGGGCCCGCTGCTGTACATGTTCGCGATTGACCCACTTCTTAGGAGGGTGGAGCATGGACCATTGGCCGGGATTGGGATGGACCGGGCAGCATCGGAAGCCACTCTGAGGGTGGTGGCGTATGCCGATGATGTCACTGTTTTTGTTTCCTCTCATGAGGAGGCAGGGTGGCTGATGTCAGAGGGAGATCGCTACTCGGAGGCATCCAGGTCCAAGATCAACCGGGATAAGTGTGAGTGTCTCTGGCTGGGAGGAGGAGATCCTGGTTTTGATCTCCCGGACACCCTTCCAGGACCCAAAGTCTCTGCAAAAGTCCTTGGCATAGAATTTGGCCACAGGGATTACCCCAAACAAAATTGGGACAGCAGGCTAGAGATCGCCACTCAGAAGGTGAACCAATGGAAGGGTTGGTCTTTGACCCTAAGGGAAAGGGTAAACCTGATCAAAACCTACCTGCTCCCTTTACTGATTTATCTGGGCAGTGTGTGCATCTTGCCAGAGTCTCTCTGGACCCAGGTCTACAGTTTGTTCTTCCAACTGTTATGGGGGAATAGACTGAACCTGGTCAAGAGGGAGGTTACTTACCGTACGAGGAGACTAGGAGGGTTGGGTATGGTCAACCCTGTGGTATTACTTGTGGATACCTTCATTAAGATCAATATTGCAAAACTCTGGAAAGAGAGGGCTCCTCCGTGGGTATTCTCCTGTAGGGGGATGGTTTCAGCCCTTCTTCCAGGAATGAGACAGGAGGGCAAGTGAAGGATCTTTGCACACCGCATGGACATCTTCCGGCTTACGCTACCTTGGTTCTGAAGGTAATTCGCCGGTGGGGTCTGGGAATGTGGGAGATTAGGACTCTGCCAAGGAAACTCCTTGACAATAGGGTTCTGTTAACCCATTTCCAGAGGCCTCTGGTGCTCAGGGATTGCCCAAGTCAGGATCTTGGGGTGGGTTTGCATCTTTTGAATTCTATCAGGTTTCCCTCGACGTTTTGGGACTTGGCGCTGCTTCCATGGGAAACTGTGTGTGAGGGACAATCTGAAGTGTAGGAGCTCTGAGGACAGGAACTGTCCTCGGGAGCATTGTGGTACCGTGCTGGAAAACATGGACCATTTCCTGCTTCATTGTCCCTTCAACACAGAGGTGTACAACAGGGTGGGCGCCTCCATTGGCAGGTCTCGGCTGGCCGGTCTCTCCTATGCGGAATGGGCCTATGAACCATTCGGGAACGCTGCACATTATTTCTAGTTAGTGCAGTGGTTAGGTATCACACGTGGAACGCACGGTGCTTAGTATCGACGCAACGGAAAATCCTCCCAGTGGACGATGTGTTTAGGACCATACTCGGTGACCTGGTGAAGGTGCACTCTCTGGAGTATGAGAGGCTGGGCACACGAAGGGCCGCTCTCCTCTGGAGGGGCTTTTCTTTTAGTGTGCCCTAGTCTGGTCATCTCCTTTCCTGGTGGTGGGCTGCTGCTGACGCTGTAGATTTTTGTTTTGTGATCGGTATACAGTGATGTAGGGCTGCAGGCGCCAAACTTGGGCTTTGTGATTTGTGGGTATTGTTGTTTGTTTCTGTATATATTGTATATAGGGATATAGATTTGGATGGAGGTGTGAGGTTGGGTGGTGGGTTTATCTTGTGGGACTATGGGACACTGGGGTGTTTGGGGAAACACAGGCACTGCCTGATCTGGCCTATGGATGTTAGACATGGACTGAGGCATGAGACGCAGGACCAGCTCTCAGGTCAGTGCGGGAGTTGGGAGTGGTGGGCTTGAGTGTGGGGTGTTTAGTCTAGTCTTGTATATATTTGTATAGTTTGGTTATTTTATATACTGTATATATAAATAAGAAAAAAATTATTATAAAAAAAAAAAATATATATATATTTATGTTGGCCTTTGTTTATTTTAGTTTTCTTCTTAGTTTGTTTGGTGACCGGACCAGAAGGTGCAAGCTATAATTTGTTATATTATACATACATGTATACAGAATAATGTGTGAGAGAAGAGAATGAGCGGCTGGACTAGTGTTCAGTATACGGATTATTTTCTGGCTGATTTTCTTATGTTTCTGGTATTATTGTTGTGTTTTTCATTTTTATAATAAAAGATCTACAGGATGTAACTCAGGATCAGTAATGTATGTACACAGTGACTGCACCAGTAGAATAGTGAGTGGAGCTCTGGAGTATAATACAGGATGTAACCCAGGATCAGTAATGTAATGTATGTACACAGTGACTGCACCAGTAGAATAGTGAGTGCAGCTCTGGAGTATAATACAGGAGGTAACCCAGGATCAGTAATGTATGTACACAGTGACTGCACCAGCAGAATAGTGAGTGCAGCTCTGGAGTATAATACAGGAGGTAACTCAGGATCAGTAATGTATGTACACAGTGACTGCACCAGCAGAATAGTGAGTGCAGCTCTGGAGTATAATACACGAGGTAGCCCAGGATCAGTTTCTGCTAACTATTAAGCAACAGGCAGGCAGAAAGTGCAGACATTACTACTAGCCAGGATGTGGGTGTACTTACTTCCTAGCAGCAGCTTGGTGACTCCTTCGGACACAGTTGTGGTGTTTTTCTCCAGACTGTGCGCCAGGCACGACAGCGCTTTACTCCGCACAGTCGGGGCTTTGTCGGAGCACCGCTTGAACACCATGGCGTGCAGCAGGAACTTGTGTTGTAGAAACTTTATTAGCTGCACCGGGAGCGACGCATCGGGCATCCGCTCCGGCAGCTCCAGCAGAGAGGTGGCGACGTCCAGAGCAAACACTCGATACGAGATCTGTGGCGGAAGATCGGTACAAGGGGTTAAAGGGCTCGCAATTACACGGATTCATTATAAGTGGAACCTTAAAACATAATTTTTACCATTTTTAGGATCACGGTCGGCAGTCAGTATGAACAGTTCATTCCCCGACACAAAACTTATTGCGAGCTTGTTACAATCACGTCCAGACTACAAAACCCTCTGATCAATAAGTCTGGATTTCACACTTACATGATTTATCTGCGCTGATACATTGCAACAAACCAAGACAGGATGGAGTGGTATACGCCTGTGGAAGACTCTCAGCCGTTTGGTTTAGGTCTCCAAATTCTCCACCTGATTGTG
The DNA here is from genome assembly GCF_039654945.1 of Dendrobates tinctorius. NCBI lineage: Eukaryota > Metazoa > Chordata > Amphibia > Anura > Dendrobatidae > Dendrobates > Dendrobates tinctorius. The sequence goes on from NW_027361754.1 coordinate 5,088,998, forward strand.
AACAGTCATCCGCAGACGGCAGAGTGTGAGCCAGCAGGTAGATTATACTTCTGCAATGTTTTACCTATTGGATCGCACCTAGAAACACGCAGAGGACGGTGGCGGCTGCACGAGGAAGAGCAGAGGAAGGCGCGCTGTACCTTGGCATTGCGGGAGTATTTGTACAGCCAGTCTACGAAGGAAGCATAATCCGGGTCCGGAAGCTTCTCTAGTAGTTTCACCAGAGCGTTGGCGGCAGAATTCCGGTACTCAGACTTATCCGGGAACTGGAAGACAAACATAACCAAAGAGGAGCATGACAGAGGGAGAGCGCGGCAGGGAGGGACAGCGCCGCTGATCACAATCTCTACATGAACAGGAAAATGGTAACTAGTCAGCAGAATTCATAACTTATGAGAAAGTTCCCATCATAAAGGAGATTGTCCGGTCACATCATATTGATAACCTTACTATTGGATAACAATGTCAAATCAGCGGGGGTCCGATAGCCAGCGCCCCCAATGGTCAGCATTTGCTCTGGTGCTGACAGGGTGTAACGGAGATGCTGAGTGCAGCGGCTGCTGCGCCGTGGTTCTGTACAACGGACGGAGCTGCACTTTGCAGGCCAAAGCCACGTGCTGACATCCAGCAAATATCTCCCCCCACTATCGATCAGCAGGGTCATCAATATGAGGTGCCCCGACTGCTCCTTTCTTGATTCATTCACATCTGATATCCCCAAGTTTAAGGCCGGATTCACATATGTGTTTTGTCAGTTACGAGCGTACAGACTGCGCTGCACGGACCGTCCGCGGGTCTTCTGTCTCAGACCTGACAGTCTCGAGATCGAGGCTGGAGCCCGGCGTTTGGTCTGGACGCTGCAGTCCATATCTGGACATAGATGTGTGAATCCCGCTTAGAAGAGAGGTCATGTGTCAATCTCCTGGATCCAGTCATCTGCATGGCGATGTATCGATAATGGGGCGCAGGGACTGCATCCGGACCTTCCCGGAGGACTGGGAGTCCATGGCTTGTGTTCACACTAAAGCGCATTTAAGGGGGTATCTGCAACGACGCACTTCGCATCTGGAAGGCAGCAACTAACTATAAGTGCCGGACCACAAGCACCAACAGGTAATTTACAGACGTGACATCATCGGGCGCAGGTCGGCGATATCTGGATGCTTTACCTTCACACATACGTGCTGCAATAAGATGCGGAGAACGGGGAAGGACGCCTCCTTCAGCTCATCCACTAGGAAACTGCGGAGAAGAAACACAAATTACCAGGACACGGGTCAGACGTCGCCATCTAGTGGATGAAAAGCTAAGTGCAGATTACACAGTGAACCATGTACAACAATAAGAAAATGACAGCGATGCAACAAGCCTTTACACTTCACGGATACTAACGTAACAAATCGGATCGCCTGGTCCCTGGCACTGGTGACTGGAGCCGTGACGTTGAGCAGGGTGGGGTGCGACCCTCCGCCTCCCTTCACCATGAGAATGACGCTCAGAAGACGCTGGAAAAGACGGCGAAGAGTCTACAAGGGGAAAAGGGAATAGAAAAAAAAAAAAAAAGTGTGAAGGTGATGGCAGCAGGAGTGTGAAGAGTCAAGGAACCTAGAAGAGACAGCGACAAGCCGTCACTAACGCCTTAGGCGAGGGCTGCCCCGGTCCTGGTACGTGGTGCCGGTTCACCGCCTACACATTTTCATCCAATAGTCGCGTTGCTGTTGCAGCGACTGCGGGAAATAATCACTGTCTGTTTATTTAGGGAGACGTTACTGAGACCAGATAGTGTCCCGCACCTGATTGCAGTCTCCGTGCAGGGGCAGACACAGCAGCCACAAGCCATGGTACGCCAGCTGTGGCACGTACCGCATCCGCTCGGGTGAACTGCAAATATAAAAAAGACATAACCGGTTAGATACAACGAGCACATCCCAAGAAAGGAGCGATTGGTAATTCTATAGTTTATTGCCAAAGTTCCCGGCTTCCACTGCAAGCTATTAGAGGTGGCCAGTTTCCAAGGAAAGGAGCGCATCACTTACAAGCAGTTTGCTATAAAACTTGTAAGTGCTGATCAGCATCTGGCCAGATTTCGCCATCATTAGTGCCTGCACTCCTCCTATGCTTCCACCATTGGAGAAGATGCAGTTCTGACCAGCAGCGGAGCCTAGTCGTTACTGTAGCATTGTTGTAAGTTACCCCCAAATTCACCGATTCCTGGGAGGACCACCCAAACCTGAAGGGGGCTCTGCAGTGCCAATTCAAGAAGCACAGCCACCTTTCACTTACTGCCTGTGTGACTGCAGCGCTCCACTATCTCCAGGAGTCTTGCGGTGCTCGTGACCACCCTCCACTCTGTCATCACAATCGGTGGGACCCCCAGCAATCAGTAAATTAAGGGATAACTTAAGACCTCATTATTTTAGGGCAAAAGCCTCAAAAAAAACTCACCTGGAACTGGAAAATGCTAAAACTTGTGGGACCGTCTCAAAGCTGGTGAGATTGATGAAGGTCTGCGAAGAAAACGAGAGGGAGCAGCCGTCACTCCCTTAAATAATGGGATTTTCCAGGTGGATACCCCTTCTCAGAAAGGAGCTGTAATAAAGGGTCGTGTCCCACTGCGCCAGCCTTGCCCTCAGCCAGGTGAGTGACCATGGCCATCTCACACCATGAACCGTGAGGACGAGGGCTCCTTCCGTACACGGATTCTCTCGAGGACTGGAGCAGATGGTAGCCGGTCCTCACCTGCATACAGTGCACCAAGCTCTGTGGCTTCTCCTTCAAGGAAAACTTCTGCAGGAGACGCAGGAAGTTCTTTAGGAGGAGGATGACGGCGTCTCGTATGTTCATCAGGTCGTGGGTAGAGAAGACGACGTCCTCCTCCTGCGCCTCCTCGTCCAAGTCGTCACTTATCTGGCAACACAACATGGAGACGAGATATAACATTGATCTAGCTGTTATGCAACTCGCAGCATCTTGGTCTCAGAATGCCTTGCTGTCCCATGGTGCCTTGAATGCCATCCCGTCAGCTCTGGTCATACCTCAGCGTCGTTTCGGCGGGGTGGTCTCGGCCGCTTCCTTCCTCCGCGGTTGCTGCCCTGGGAGCTTTTTGCGGAGTCCTTCTTCCTCTTCCGGCTGCTCTCTGGGTCCTGGGGCCAGCACTTCTCCAGGCAGCTCACGCTCTTATCAAACATTACGGTGTGAAAAACACGATTGACGACACTTCCTACCATAGAGAAGAGCGGCAGTCATGTAACAGTCACAGTCAGCACCTCCCATGGTGTTACACTGGACCACACAGGCTGAACAGAACCAGGAGCCCAAAAACTAATCACTGATTGCTTGTGCCAGGTCCAATGCCATGGATGAAATCGGGGGGCAGGGGGCACTCACCTGGCACTTCCAGCAGAAGGAAGTACAACCCAGCCGCAGTGAGGCCCAGCGTCCTCTGCATGGCCCCCGCCGCCTTCTTCTCTCCAGCCTGGATGAAGTGGTAGAGCACGGCCACCAAAGAGTTACAGCAGATGTTGTTCTCAGACAACAGGACCCAGGCGCTCTGTAGGAGGAGGCAGCAGAAGAGGCGCTCAGCGCCACCCGAGGCTGCAGAAGAGGCGCTCAGCGCCACCCGAGGGGCTCAGCGCCACCCGAGGCGGCAGCAGAGGCGCTCAGCACCACACGAGGCGGCAGAAGAGGCGCTCAGCGCCACACGAGGCCCTAACCAGAGAGTTCACCTGATCATCAGATGTGAAAGGCAGAAGAGCCTCATACAAGTAATTCAGCACCTCCAGCCCGTTCTCCACGATTTCAGCCTCCACACGGGAGTCCAGTGGCTCAGACTCTGTGAAGTCCAACTCCCAGACGGACTCCACCCAGGCTGCAAGAGGAGAAACACTTGTGTAATGTACATGCAGGACGAAAGAATGGGGAGCACAGCTCCGGAGAATAATACATTCTCAGTACTGTAATTTATGTACACAGTGACTGCACCAGCAGAATAGTGAGTGCAGCTCTGGGGTATAATACAGGATGTAACTCAGGATCAGTAATGTAATGTATGTACACAGTGACTGCACCAGCAGAATAGTGAGTGCAGCTCTGGGGTATAATACAGGATGTAACTCAGGATCAGTAATGTAATATATGTACACAGTGACTCCACCAGCAGAATAGTGAGTGCAGCTCTGGGGTATAATACAGGATGTAACTCAGGATCAGTAAAGTATGTACACAGTGACTGCACCAGAAGAATAGTGAGTGCAGCTCTGGAGTTTAATACAGGCGGTAACTCAGGATCAGTAATGTATTGTATATACACAGTGACTGCACCAGCAGAATAGTGAGTGCAGCTCTGAGGTATAATACAGGATGTAACTCAGGATCAGTAATGTATTGTATGTACACAGTGACTGCACCAGCAGAATAGTGAGTGCAGCTCTGGAGTATAATACAGGATGTAACTCAGGATCAGTAATGTATTGTATGTACACAGTGACTGCACCAGCAGAATAGTGAGTGCAGCTCTGGAGTATAATACAGGATGTAACTCAGGATCAGTAATGTATTGTATGTACACAGTGACTGCACCAGCAGAATAGTGAGTGCAGCTCTGGGGTATAATACAGAATGTAACTCAGGATCAGTAATGTATTGTATGTACACAGTGACTGCACCAGCAGAATAGTGAGTGCAGCTCTGGAGCATAATACAGGATGTAACTCAGGATCAGTAATGTATTGTATGTACACAGTGACTGCACCAGCAGAATAGTGAGTGCAGCTCTGGAGTATAATACAGGATGTAACTCAGGATCAGTAATGTAATGTATGTACACAGTGACTGCACCAGCAGAATAGTGAGTGCATCTCTGTGGTATAATACAGGATGTAACTTAGGATCAGTAATGTAATGTATGTACACAGTGACTGCACCAGCAGAATAGAGAGTGCAGCTCTGAGGTATAATACAGGATGTAACTCAGGATCAGTAATGTATTGTATGTACACAGTGACTGCACCAGCAGAATAGTGAGTGCAGCTCTGAGGTATAATACAGGATGTAACTCAGGATCAGTAATGTATTGTATGTACACAGTGACTGCACCAGCAGAATAGTGAGTGCAGCTCTGGAGTGTAATACAGGATGTGGCTCAGGATCAGTAATGTAATGTATGTACACAGTGACTGCACCAGCAGAATAGTGAGTGCAGCTCTGGAGTGTAATACAGGATGTGGCTCAGGATCAGTAATGTAATGTATGTACACAGTGACTGCACCAGCAGAATAGAGAGTGCAGCTCTGAGGTATAATACAGGATGTAACTCAGGATCAGTAATGTATTGTATGTACACAGTGACTGCACCAGCAGAATAGTGAGTGCAGCTCTGAGGTATAATACAGGATGTAACTCAGGATCAGTAATGTATTGTATGTACACAGTGACTGCACCAGCAGAATAGTGAGTGCAGCTCTGGAGTGTAATACAGGATGTGGCTCAGGATCAGTAATGTAATGTATGTACACAGTGACTGCACCAGCAGAATAGTGAGTGCATCTCTGTGGTATAATACAGGATGTAACTCAGGATCAGTAATGTAATGTATGTACACAGTGACTGCACCAGCAGAATAGTGAGTGCAGCTCTGGAGTATAATACAGGATATAACTCAGGATCAGTAATGTATGTACACAGTGACTGCACCAGCAGAATAGTGAGTGCAGCTCTGGGGTATATACAGCATGTAACTCAGGATCAGTAATGTAATGTATGTACACAGTGACTGCACCAGCAGAATAGTGAGTGCAGCTCTGGAGTATAATACAGGATATAACTCAGGATCAGTAATGTATGTACACAGTGACTGCACCAGCAGAATAGTGAGTGCAGCCCTGGAGTACATTACTGGGCACTATATATGAGTAGCACACTGCCGTCACGCTGGGTGTGTAGGTCGGGCTCACCTTTCCTCAGGCTCCGGAGCCCGCACCGGTCCAGGGCCTCCAGAAGCACCGCCGATCTATCCGCCATCTCCCGGTGTTTTCTGTAGACACCGCCGCTCCTCCGTTAGTTGCTGCCCAGCGCCAAAACCCAACACGAATGTAGCAATCAAAGACTGAAACGTCATCACTATGCTTCGCCTTCAGCCAATGAGAGCCAAGGAGACTTGGATGTTCGTGTAACAGCCATCTCTCTTACTGGCTTAGGTAGCGGGTTAATGAAGTTTGCCCAAATCCAATATGGTGTTCTTCAATTACGTCAGTAGCAGGCTGCGAATGACTCTGACGCATGCGCAATGAGTTGATTAGCAATTCGGGGATCATATTGGTGTCTGGCAGCATAGTGACGTGCGGCGTCATCCAGGCCGATCTGTGCGCGTGCGCACTGTGCTGGACACCCAGTAGCGGAGACCGGGATCTGGAAATTCGGTGCTGTCAGCCGCCTGGTGCCGGGCCCTCGTCTCCGCCGCAGCCATGAGCTTCTTCGGCTTCGGGCCGGCAGCGGAGCTGGACATCATGCTCACGGATGCAGAGAGTCGCCGGCGGGTGGAGCACAAAACGGAGGACGGCAAGAAGGAGAAATATTTCCTCTTCTACGACGGAGAGACGGTGTCCGGCCGCGTCACCGTCACCCTGCGGAGCCCGGGCAAGAGGCTGGAGCACCAGGGGCTGAAGATCGAGTTCATCGGGCAGATCGGTGAGAAGGGCGGGGCTCTGCAATGCTCCCTGGGGTGACGTGAGGGCACTACAAGTCCCAGCAGGTGCAGCCGGCAGACCTCAGGTTACAGCAGTGACAAGGAGGTGCAACCGGGGGACTACAAGTGCCAGCAGTGTCAGAGGGTGCAACCAGGAGACCACAGGTGCCAATGACAGGAGGTGCAGCCGGTGGGACCACAGGTGCCAGCAGTGCCATGGGGTGCAGCCGGGGGACAACAGGTGCCAATAGTGACAGGAGGTGCAGCTAGATATCCACAGGTGCTAGCTGTGACAGGGGTGAAGTCGAGGGGACAACAGGTGCCAACAGTGACAGAAGGTGCAGCTGGATGTCCACAGGTGCCAGCAGTGACAGGGGGTGCAGCCAGGGCCAGGGGACCACAGATGCCAATAGTGACAGGGGGTACAGCCGGGGGCCACAGGTGTTAGCAAAGACAGGGGTACAGCTGAGGGACAACAGGTGCCATCAGTTTTAGGGCTGTAGTCTGGGGGACCACAGGTGCCAGCAGTGACAGGGGGTGCAGCCGGGGGCCACAGGTGTTAGCTAAGAGCGGTACAGCTGAGGGACAACAGGTGCCATCAGTTTTAGGGCTGTAGTCTGGGGGACCACAGGTGCCAGAGGGTGCAGCTGGCGGAGCACAGGTATCAACAGTAACAGGAGGTGCAGCTGGGGTTCACTGTTCTGAGTTACCGCGTCCCATGTGCACATGCGGCTCAGGCTTAGTCCCTTTATTATGTGGCACACTTCTGCTTGCAGTCAGTGAGTTGATTCCCCCTGATTGTTACAATGTACTGGGAGCGGCTCCTGCTCTGGTTGTTACAATGTGTCGGCGCAGAGATCAGAGTCTGCACTGTAGCACAAAGGTCTCCAAGAAGACTCCTTTAGGGTCACTGTCTCCTGTTAGTAAGGAGCAATCAGAGATCCTAAAGTGGATTTCCAGATATCGGGAATGTTACTGATTGCTAAGCTTTAACTCTGTGTTGCCAGCATGTCAGCATGCTGGGACTTGTAGTTGTTCAGTTGTTGTAGCCGCCACTGCTTTCTGTATAGCAGCACTTGGTCTCGAGGACTTGGCCATTGGTGTACACTTCTGCAGGGTCCACGGGGGAAACGGTGGGCCCTTGTGCTGAGCTTAGGACTGTTTGATTCCTGCTGATAGAGGAAGTTGTTTTCTTATTCTTTTCTGGTAAACATCTCCCACCTCAAAGAGTGACCGTTCCCGGACCCACGGCCGCCCGCCGGGCATCCCCCCCTCCGCCTGCAAGAAGGGAAACAGCTGCTGCTATGAGGTCACTGATGAAATGGACCCGCAGGCGACTACATCCTGTGTCATACGCGCTGCAGCATCTCCTGTGTGGAGAGCTCTGCTCAGCCTGAGCCTGCTGATTCAGGAATAGGATACCAGAGCTGCAGTCAAGACTGACAAAGTAGAGGAAGTATACTGCAGGAGTAGATGGCATTCAGGCTGGGTGACTCTGGGCACAGTACTGGCATTCATCAATGAAGTCAGCCAGCTGAGAAGTCTCCATTTGTCATGTATAAGACAACCCAGGATAGGAAGTGGCTGTGCAGCCATGATCCTCACTTTCAGGAGATCAAGTCTGTATCATATATGCAGAAGTGACACTGCTGGCGGGAAATACGGCAGCCTCCATCTCTGCTAGTCTGCACCCCGATACAGGATTGCCAGGCGTCAGTAGTGAATTGCGGCTCATGCAGGATCGGTTATTTCCAGGCATCCAGGGCTGTGGAGTCTGAGTTGGTCCATTTTGATGGAATCGGAGATGGTGTTATTATAAAATGGACTGACTCCCAACTCCTAAAATATATAATACATTGGGTGCAGTAGTTCAGTGCAGGATGTGCTGTAAATGTTTTCATAATAATTTGGGAAAGTTCTGAAATGTCCTATAAATGTCTGTTCTGTTCCTGATCTCAGGATCTGGGCTTTTAGTGGCGATGACTCTGTGCTGCACTTTATGTACATGCTCAGTAGTGACCAGTGCTGTGGGGTTGTAGATGAGATGAATCTGTGCTGCACTTTATGCACATGCTCAGTAGTGACCAGTGCTGTGGGGTTGTAGATGAGATGAATCTGTGCTGCACTTTATGCACATGCTCAGTAGTGACCAGTGCTGTGGAGTCGTAGATAAGATGAATCTGTGTTGCACTTTATGCACATGCTCAGTAGTGACCAGTGATGGGGAGTCGTAGCTGAGATGAATCTGTGCTGCACTTTATGCACATGCTCAGTAGTGACCAGTGATGGGGAGTCGTAGCTGAGATGAATCTGTGCTGCACTTTATGTACATGCTCAGTAGAGAGGCAGTGCTGTGGAGTCGTAGATGAGGTGAATCTGTGCTGCACTTTATGTACATGCTCAGTAGTGACCAGTGCTGTGGGGTCGTAGATGAGATGAATCTGTGCTGCACTTTATGTACATGCTCAGTAGTGACCAGTGCTGTGGGGTCGTAGATGAGATGAATCTGTGCTGCACTTTATGTCCATGCTCAGTAGTGACCAGTGCTGTGGAGTCGTAGATGAGATGAATCTGTGCTGCACTTTATGTACATGCTCAGTAGAGAGGCAGTGCTGTGGGGTCGTAGATGAGGTGAATCTGTGCTGCACTTTATGTACATGCTCAGTAGTGACCAGTGCTGTGGAGTCTGAGATGAGATGAATCTGTGCTGCCCTTTATGTACATGCTCAGTAGTGACCAGTGCTGTGGAGTCGTAGATGAGATGAATCTGTGCTGCACTTTATGTACATGTCAGTAGTGACCAGTGCTGTGGAGTCGTAGATGAGATGAATCTGTGCTGCACTTTATGTACATGCTCAGTAGTGACCAGTGCTGTGGGGTCGTAGATGAGATGAATCTGTGCTGCACTTTATGCACATGCTCAGTAGTGACCAGTGCTGTGGAGTCGTAGATGAGATGCATCTGTGCTGCACTTTATGCACATGCTCAGTAGTGACCAGTGCTGTGGAGTCGTAGATGAGATGAATCTGTGCTGCACTTTATGCACATGCTCAGTAGTGACCAGTGCTGTGGAGTCGTAGATGAGATGAATCTGTGCTGCACTTTATGCACATGCTCAGTAGTGACCAGTGCTGTGGAGTCGTAGATGAGATGAATCTGTGCTGCACTTTATGTACATGCTCAGCAGTGAGGCAGTGCTGTGGGGTCCGAGGTGAGATGAATCTGTGCTGCACTTTATGTACATGCTCAGTAGTGACCAGTGCTGTGGGGTCCGAGGTGAGATGAATCTGTGCTGCACTTTATGTACATGCTCAGTAGTGAGGCCGGGCCGTGGGGTCGGATGTGAGATGAATCTGTGCTGCACTTTATGTACATGCTCAGTAGTGAGGCAGTGCTAGGTAGTCGTAGCTAAGATGAATCTGTGCTGCACTTTATGTACATGCTCAGTAGTGACCAGTGCTGTGGGGTCGTAGATGAGATGAATCTGTGCTGCACTTTATGTACATGCTCAGTAGTGACCAGTCCTGTGGAGTCGGGGGTGAGATGAATCTGTGCTGCACTTTATGTACATGATCAGTAGTGAGGCAGTGCTGTGGGGTCCGAGGTGAGATGAATCTGTGCTGCACTTTATGTACATGCTCAGTAGTGACCAGTGCTGCGGGGTCATAGATGAGATGAATCTGTGCTGCACTTTATGTACATGCTCAGTAGTGACCAGTGCTGTGGGGTCGTAGATGAGATGAATCTGTGCTGCACTTTATGTACATGCTCAGTAGTGACTAGTGCTGTGGGGTCGTAGATGAGATGAATCTGTGCTGCACTTTATGTACATGCTCAGTAGTGACCAGTGCTGCGGGGTCATAGATGAGATGAATCTGTGCTGCACTTTATGCACATGCTCAGTAGTGAGGCAGGGCTGTGGGGTCCGAGGTGAGATGAATCTGTGCTGCACTTTATGTACATGCTCAGTAGTGACCAGTGCTGTGGGATCGGGGTCAGGGAAATTAATGAGTCAGGGGTCTGACTTACTGACTCCACAGTCTTGTGGTTATCAGTAGTGGATTGCGGCTGGTGCAGGATCAGTTATTTCATGGTATCAATCAGGGCTGTGGAGCGGTAATCCAAACCACCGTCTCCTCCGTTTCCCTGACTCCACAGCACCGTCTCACTACTGAGCATGTACATAAAGTGCAGCACAGATTCATCTCTACCAAAAGCTGAGATCAGCAACAGAACAGACATTTATAGGACATTTCAGAACTTTCCCAAATTATTATGAGAACATTTACAGCACATCCTGCACTGAACTACTGTACCCAATGTATTATATATTTCTCTAATCCACTCCACGACAGCACACAAGAGGTTTCCTCCCCATCCTAATTAGGGACAGGAAACAAGGTTTAAATAGCCCGCCCCTTCCTTCCATGTTTTCCTGTCCCTAAGGGATGGGGCGGCGATACTCTCTTGTAGGTACCTTTAAGCCAGGCAGCCTGGGTCGATCGTGCTGGACCTTCCTCCCTCAGCTGCTCCTACCTCGGGCGGGACCGCACCATCCTTCGGCGCCGCTGGCAATGCTGGATGGTGAAGAAGTGGCTGGGGGACTCCCGTAGCCCCCAGCCTCGTAGCTTCTCTCCCCCTCGCGCCTGACTGACCGGCGTTGACTTCCGCACTCTCCGGCAGACCTGGGCATGCACAGGAAGTGACGTACTCCGCCGAGAGAGAAGGTGCGACGTCACTTCCTCCCTGAGTTCCACGGTGGAACACAGCGCCATTTTGATTGGAAAATTGAAAATTTCAAACCGGGGAAGGAGTCAGAAGATAGGTCCTATCACGGAGGAGAGAGCTCTCATCCTATTGGGTGAGAAGAAGCACTGTGTCTCGGTTCCTGTATAATAGGGCCCTGACTGAAGACTCCATAAGGTAGGACTGAGGTTCTAAATGATGGATGTGCCTTCTGTTAGATCTGGGTCTGCAGAGCCCTGCACTAAGGCTACGTGCACACGTTGCGGATTCTGCTGTGGATCCGCAGCGTTCTTAGCTGTGCGGAACCGCAGCAGATTTAGCTGCGTTGTACAGTACTGTACCATTGTTTTCAATGGTAAAATGAAAAACGCTGTGCACGTGCTGCGGATTTTTCCGCTGGTTCAAATCCGCAGCATGTCAATTCTTTGTACGGAATCCGCAGCGGTTTCACACCTTCTCCATTATAGAGGTGTGAAACCACAGGGCTAATCCGCAGGTTTCCAAATCCGCGTGGAAAAATCCGCAGCACCTTTCACTACGTGTGCACATAGCCTAAGGCTGGTTTCACATTCGCGGGCAGAGGGCTGCGGACTTCCTCCATGAGGCCCCACCCCACTGCGCCTCCTCCGGTTAGCTCCGCCTATTTCTGCATGTGGCCTGAATACCCAATATTAAAGCAATCTGAGCATGCGCCGCACCCGGCGGCCATTTTCGCAGCAGATTGAGGATAGTTCTGACTCAGAAGCTGAACTATCAGGTCCTGAAGAATGGGCGGAAGAAGGTGAACTTATTGAGTCATACGGAGGATAATAAAAAAGTGTTCTTTTCCTCTGAGGATAAGGAGGAAGCTACTGCTGGCAGTTAAGATTACGATGGGAGTTGAAGAGGAGAAACCATCCCGCACAATCCAAGATGAGATGTTCAGTGGTCTAAAATCAAGAAGGAAGATGGTTTTTCCTATCCATGAAAACGTCCAAAATTTAATCCTGGATGAATGGGAATTCCCAGAAAGGAAGGTGAACATCCCAAGTGATATGAAGGATTGCTTTCCTCTGGATGAGGACGTCTCAAAGTGCTGGACTGAAATCCCTAAAGTGGTTATCCAGGTGGCTAGGGTAGCCAAAAAAATTGTGTTGCCCTTTGAGGACTCCTCTCAACGTAAAGATCCACTTGACCGCAAGATGGACAGCTTATTGAGGAAGTTTTGGGAAGCATTAGCGACCTCCTTAAAGACAAATGTGGCATCCGCCTGCGTCATGAGAACCCTATTTCTCTGGTTGAAGCAACTGGAAGACTATATTAGGGGGTGGTACCCCTAGAGAAGACCACCTGGCCTCTACCTCTCCTACAGAAAGCTGTGGTTTCCTTGCAGACGCCTCTGCTGAGTCAGTTTGTATTGCTGTGAGGACGTCGGTACTCTCGAACACCACCAGAAGGGCACTTTGGTTAAAGATGTGGGGCGGAGACATCCTATCCAAGTCTAAACTATGCTCTATTCCCTTCAAAGGAGAATAATTCTTGTTTGGTCCTGCAGTGGACAAATTACTGGAGGAGGTGACTGACAAAGAGAAAAATCCTCCTGAGTCAAAAACCCTCAAGAAGAAGCCATTTCTTCCACACCAAATTCAGACCCTTCAATACAGAGGGAAAGGTAAAACCAGGCGGTGGAGCTACCAAAAATGGGTAAAGGAAGAAATATTTTTCACAACCCCCGTTAAGATAGGATATGACGCCAATCAAGTAGAGGGCAAGATTTCAAACTACTTCTCAAGATGGCGGGAGGTAACATCAGACCACAAAATCCTGTCCTCAGAAGGGGAGTAAAAATAGACTTTTCCTCCTTTCCTCCACAAAGACTAGAGGTGAGATCTCTGCCATCTTCAAGGCTTCTCTGTACAGAGAACTCCAGCAAATGCTATCCTCTGCGGTAATATCTCCGATTCCAGAAGCAGAGCAAGGTCATTACTCCCAGATGAATCAATACATCGTGTATTGACGATTCAAAATGGAGTCGGTAAAAACTACCGTTGATCGGGAATGACTTCGCCATGGCCACCATAGACCTCCAAGAGGCATACTACCATGTACCCATTCATCCAAGCTACCATCGGTATCTGAGGTTTGCGGTCACTCTAGGCCAGGAGGTGTGTAACTTTCAGTTCAAGGTCCTTCTCTTCGGCATATCAGCTGCACCCCGAACATTCGCAAAGATTATGGCAGAAGTATTAGCCTTCTTCAGAAAGCAATACATTTGCATCGTTCCCTACCTGGATGACCTTCTCATCATGGCTCCTTCTAGTGCTACTGTAAGAGGGCATCTCCATTCAAGTCTACATGCCCTAACACTTTTAGGCTGGATCATAAATAGGGGAAAATCAGACCTGAACCCATCAACCGAAAAAGTCTTTTTAGGAATCCTCCTAGAATCCCAAAAACAAAAATCCTTTCTTCCGGTCACCAAACAGTTATGCATAAGATCAAGGGTTTGGACCCTAAAAACCCAGAAGAGGGTGACCTTAAAATTTGCAATGTTAGTACTGGGATCAATGACATCATGTATTAAGGCAATTCCCTGGGCCCAAGCTCACTCAAGGATACTCCAAAAATGTGTCCTTTTTCGCTGGAACAAAACTGCGGAGACACTCGACGTAAGAATCTCTCTTCCTCAGCATGTCCAGTGTCTTCATTAACAACAGATGCCAGCAAACAAGGTTGGGGAGCGGTGACATCTCGTGGAGTCTTTCAGGGAATCCTGCCTAAAAAGATGGACGACCATTCCTCCAATTTCAGAGAATTGAGAGTGGTAGAGGAGGCCCTGAAAGCAGCAAAACCAATACTCCAGGGAACCCAAGTCCAAGTTTACTCCAACAGCATGACCACTGTGGCCCATCTTCGTCATCAGGGCAGCACACAATCCGAGAGTCTGCAGCAGGTCTCAGCAAGAATTTTCATTTGGGCAGAACGTCACCTCCTGTCTTTATCGGCGCTTCACCTAAAAGGATCCGACAACATTAAAGCAGACTTTCTGAGCAGGACGGATATAGTCCCAGGAGAATGGAGCCTCAGTATGACAGTATTCCAGCTTATAACCAAAAAATGGGGTCTCCCGGTGGTGGACCTGTTTGCAGACCGAGAAAACGTAAAAGTAAAGCATTATTTCTCCATAGGTCCAAACGAAGCCCAATCAAAAGTGGATGCCTTCTCTCACCCGTGGCATTTCAGGTTGGTCTTCGCATTTCCTGCAATTCCGTTGTTGCCAAAGACTCTGCAAAAGTTCAGAATGGATAGGGTCAAAACCATCCTGATTGCCCTTCTCTGGCCAAAGACGGGCTGGTTAGGGGGCTCTGATACTTCTTAGCTCAGAAGAACCTCTGACCCTGCCACTGGACCACAACTTTCTACATCAGGGTCCCATTTTTCACCCAGCTCCCCACAGCCTACACTTGGCAGCCTGGCTTCTGAAACCACAATCCTGAGAGCCAGAGGCCTCTCAGATGCCATCATTTCCACTTTACAAAAAAGTAGGCAACAGGTCACAAATACCATCTACTTCAAAGTATGGAAGACCTTCTCAGTGTGGTATGGATCCACTTTCATTGATCCTTTTCACCCTGACATAGCAAAAATTCTAGATTTTTTTTACAGGACGACTTATCTAAAGGACTAAAACCCAGTACCTTGAAGGTCCAGGTATCGGCCCTGTGCTCCTACTTCGATCAGAACCTGGCAGACCACCGGTGGATAAGGAGGTTCATGTCAGCTGCCTCCAGAATCTGTTCAAGGAAATCCAACATAATTCCATCTTGGGATTTGTATATAGTTCTGAAAAGTCTAACTATTCCTCCATTTGAGCCTATGGACCAGGTCCAGATAGAAAACTATCTTGGAAAGTGGCACTACTTGTAGCCATTACAACGGCAAGAAGGGTGGGCGAGATTCAGGCCTTATCCATTAGGGAACCTTATTTAAGAATTCTGGATGACAGAATAATATTCCGCCTAATCCCGTCTTTTTTGCCAAAAGTGTCATCTGAATTCCACAGGTCCCAAGAAATAATTCTATCCTCCTTCAGTGACAATCCAAAGGACGAGAGATAAGCAGGATTCCATTCTCTGGTTGTTCGACAGACAGACTATTCTCTTCTACTTGAATCAAACAAAACCTTGGAGGAAGGATTAGAATCTTTTTGTCCAGTATGGTGGACCAAACAAGGGAAAGAAAGCCTCCAAGAGCTGTATGGTCAACTGGATCAAGAAAGCAATCACGGACACTTATAGAAATCAGGACCTATCTCCTTCAGAATTGCTAAAGGCCTATTACACTAGAGCTGTCTCCGTCTCCTGGGCGAAAATGGCCAATGCCTCCATTGAGCAGATCTGCAGACCTGCTACCTGGTCCTCGGTCTATACCTTCACTAAGCACTACAGATTAGATCTAATGTCTATTAGAGATCTAGCCTTTGGCAGCAAAGTCCTACAGGCTGTTGTCCCTCCCTAAACCATTACTCTTTGGTATTTCTCCTGTGTGCTGTTGTGGAGGGGATTAGAGAAAATAGAATTAAGGCCCCGTCACACACAGCGATCTCCCTAGCGAGATCGCTGATTTTGTGACGCCACAGCGATCTTGCCAGCTAGATCGCTGTGTGTGACGGGGATCAACAACCGGCCCCCCTGCCGGTTATCACTGATCGTGCTCGATCGGCCTGGCCCGTTTTTCGATCGCTGGTCTCCCGCTGGCCAGCATGCATCGCTGCGTGTGGCAGTGAGAGACCAGCGATCAGCGTCGCTGGTTTCTAATGTAAACATCGGGTATCCAGGAGCCGCGGCTCCTGGATACCCGCTGTTTACCTTGGAAACCGGCGTACATGCTGGTTTCCAAGGTAAACAGCGGGTATCCAGGAGTTGCGTGGCTCTTAGATACCCGATGTTTACCTTGGAATCCAGCGTGTACGCCGGTTTCCAAGGTAAACAGCGGGTATCCAGGAGCCGCGGCTCCTGGATACCCGCTGTTTACACTAGAAACCAGCGTCGCTGGTCCTGATCGCTGGGGCTGTCTTGTGACAGCTCACCAGCGATCAGCCTAACGATGTCCCAGCAATCCTATCATGTTGGATCGTTGGTGGGATCGCTGGGACATCGTTATGAGTGACGGGGGCTTTATACTTACCAGTGGTTTGGTTTCTAAGACCCTCCACGACAGCATAGGTAATTTCCCCCCCCACCAATAAAGTATATTCATTTGATTTTCTTAGTGTAAATAAAAAATTCAAGAATTCATTCTATGTGGTCTTTGTAAAATACTGGGGATTGAGGGAAGGGGCAGGATATTTAAACCTCTTGTTTCCTGTCCCTAATTAGGATGGGGAGGCAACGTCCTGTGTACTGTCGTGGAGGGTCTTAGCAACCAAATTACCAGTAAGTGTAATTCTATTTTTAGGAGTTGGAGTTAAGGCCCCGTCACACATAGCGATCTCGCTAGCAAGATCGCTGCTGAGTCACAAGTTTTGTGACACAACAGCGATCTCGCCAGCGAGATTGCTGTGTGTGACAGCGACCGGTCCCCTGCCGGTATCGCTGCAAGAAACCTCTGGACATTTCTTTCGTTGCTGATCTCCTGCTGGCCAGCACGCATCCCTGCGTGTGACAGGCGGGAGACCAGCGATCAGCTGGTAACTAACGAACACAGCGTCGGCGTCGCTGTGCTGATCGCTGGTGAAGCTGTCTGTCTGACAGCTCACCAGCGATCACATAGCAACTCACCAGCGATCCTGACACGTTGATATCGTTGTCTGGATCGCTGGTAAGTCGCTATGTGTGACTCCAGCATTAGTCCGTGTTATACCAATTCTGAGTCCACCAAAATGGACTCTGACTCCACAGCCTTCGTATCAGTAGTGGATTGCTGCTGGTGCAGGATCAGTTATTTCCAGGCTTCAGTACTGGAAAGTGGCTCGTGCAGGATCGGAGATCTCCTCTACATATTTCTGCTTGTCAGTGAATAGACGTCTCTTCCGCCTCGCCACCTCTTTTTCACATCCTCACGCTCCTCCTCTTGCGCCTTTCCTCTTCTCTTGCCCCTTTTCTCTTCTGTGCCTCTCTTTTTGCACCTCTCCTCTTCTCCTTTTGCACCTCTCCTCTACGCCTCTCCTCTACTCCTCTGTTTTTCCGCCTCTCCTCTCCTTTTCCACCTCTTCTTCTGCCTCTCCTCCACATTTGCCTCTCCTCCTCTTTTGCCTCTCCTCTTCTGTGTCCTCACGCTTATCCTGCTTCCTCCTCAGAGTTGTACTACGACCGGGGAAACCACCATGAGTTCGTATCGCTGGTGAAGGATCTGGCGCGGCCAGGGGAGCTCTCTCAATCACAGAGTTTCGACTTTGAGTTCACTCATGTGGAGAAGCCATACGAGTCGTACACGGGGCAGAATGTGAAGCTACGGTACGGGGCTGGGGAATCTTACAAATTTAAAGGGGCTGTAAATAGAAAGATAAAGCTCTGTAACTTTGGATCTATAGCTCTGATTGTCATTTAATGAGAATATTCTTGATTCCATGCAATCGTTCTCACAGCTGAGGGTCTGGTACAGTTATACTCAGTGTTGTACTAAATGCAATAGCAAACATTTGTGTCCAGTCCTGACACTTTATTGCAGTGTGTTTATGCAGGACTGATGATACAGATGGATCCAGAGTGCAGTAATGGGAGCGGAGGCTGGTGGTATGGAATCGGGTCGGTGCTGAGCTTTCTGCTGTTTTCACCTCTGCTGCTCTCGTCTGCCCAGGTACTTCCTGCGTGCCACCCTCAGCCGCCGGCTCAATGACGTTGGGAAAGAGCTGGATATTGTGGTCCACACACTGAGCACGTACCCCGAGATGAACTCTTCCATCAAGATGGAGGTTGGGATCGAAGATTGTCTGCACATCGAGTTTGAGTACAACAAGTCCAAGTAAGTCTGCGCCCATCGCCCTCCACGGAGTAACATCTGGTTTCCGATTTTTCGGCTCAGTTTTGCTGCAATGCTCCATCAGATGCGCTTAATTCCTAGACTCCATTCACGTGCAGCTTATTTTTGGTGCAGCTCTCGCCCTCCTCCGCTGTATTCACAGTGTGGTCTGATCGCTGTTTATTGCGGAAAGGCGGCCCTGTATATTTCCTGCTGATTGACTAGTTCCAATTTAAAAAAAAAAAAGCATCAAAATCCTAATTTCTGAAACCCCCCAGTGATGTGTTAAAAGTAAAATGCTGCAGTATTGGAGTATGAGTTTTGAGAACGTGACCACCGGCTGCAGCAGTGTGAGCCATTTTACGATCATCAGATCCATAAACTGCAGTTGGAATAAGCCCCAAAGTATACGGCAGCCGTCCTCGGTGTCTTAACGCCGCCCTGTTTTCTCCTGTAACAGATATCACCTGAAAGACGTCATTGTGGGGAAAATCTACTTCCTTTTGGTGCGAATTAAGATCAAACACATGGAGATCGATATCATCAAGCGGGAGACCACGGGCACTGGACCAAACGTCTACCACGAAAATGACACCATCGCCAAGTACGAGATCATGGACGGAGCGCCGGTGCGAGGTACCATCCACACCCGCGAGTGTTCGATAACTACCAGTGTGGGCGATTCGGCACCCAACGTTTCCAAACTCCTGAACTGCACGTCTGCCCAAAAAGTGAACGCCGTTCCTCCATGTAATGTGCTCAGGAGCCTGGAAAAGCTGAATGACGTGTACGGGTGGCAGCCATATTGTCTCTCTCTGCAAATCCAGCATGTGTATAGCTGCCACTTCTAATATACCCACAGGCCCCCCGCAGTGCAGGGACCATCTTTATTCTTCGAAATTGTCACACTTGATGTCCGTGGTAACTGTTTTCTTCATCTTCCTCGACCTGTAGGTGAATCCATCCCCATCCGGCTGTTCCTGGCGGGATACGAGCTGACCCCAACGATGAGGGACATCAACAAGAAGTTCAGCGTGCGCTATTACCTCAACTTAGTGCTGATCGACGAGGAGGAGAGGCGTTACTTCAAACAGCAGGTGAGCGCCGCCCCCCCCTCGTGGTAGGAGTGAGGGGCTGCACACACTTTCATACTTCGCATGGGGGCAGAAACCAAAGTGTGAACAGAGGCAAAGTCATCTCTTATCAGCCCTGTGTATTTAGATCATGCCGCTCCGCTGGTGGCCGCCATGACTGTGCCGTCTCAATGTCACCAGACCCGCAATTGGTGCAGCAATCAGGTGATGGATAATATCTGTGCAGATGCGCCTGATCGCTGCGCCAATCGCTGGCTTCATCTGGACTATGCGGTCATTGTCTCCAGCATCGGCGCCGACCGCTAGATGCACAGGGGAGACGAACGCCTTATTCTTTGACCTCCTGGGCCGAAGAAAAAAATCTAATTAATGGTCGTCGATCCCTTTAAAGAGACACTCCTATCTCGTTCCACTTTGTCTGATCTCTGGTGACTCTGCCATGAATGTGCCGTGCAGGGGCCACAGCTCTCTGGCATCGGTGAGGATCCGAGCGGTCAGATCCGTAAAGTGATGGCGTATGCTGGCGATACATAATCGGGTGGGATGTCTGCACGTTTATTGGTTGCACCAGACAGATTATCATGCCTTCTCCCATCCTCTCTCCTCCAGGAGGTGGTGTTATGGCGTAAAGGAGACATTGTACGGAAGAGCATGTCTCACCAGGCTGCCATCGCCTCGCAGAGATTCGAGGGAACACACCCCGACAACCGGCCACAGCTGAGTGGAGCGGCCGCAGGAGACCAGGAGAACGAGTGACTGCCTGTTCAGTAGGAGAACAGCTTCATTAGTGACTAAACAGACTCTCGGAGCCCACCCGTCCACCACCCGCGACCCCACAGACACTCGGTGGGTCAAGCTTGCAGAGGGGCGGCCGGTTTCTCTTTCCTGGCCGGCTGTCTGTTCCTCTTGCTGCTACTTGACATTGTGTAATATAGGGGTGGGGGGAGGGAGGGGATCGCGCCTCTTAACCCTTTGTGTTTATACTTTTTATGCTCTCATTGGCTTGTCCTTGTCGCAGGTGAAGCCCCCGCACTTCGGGCTGGAGGTCCTAAGGGTCGGCCTGTGCACACATATAAGTGCCCCTTTATGGTGTGGTTGTAGTTAGTGCTGACCCCTCGACTATCGGTGCCCATAGAAGACCTGTCTGTCCGTTCCAAGCGCCTCTCACCAGTGTAACGCTGCTTTACCCCCTCCCTGGAGTCAGACGCACGGGATGGACCATCTCCGTTATATAGACAGTATATACAAAGGGGGATAATAAGGAGTTGTTTGCTGGGAAGAAGCCACACAGGTACGGTAGCTGGATCTTAAAAGGACAGACACATTCCGACCTGCGACGGACTGTGGTGAAGTCACAAAAGTTTTCAGTCTTGTTGAATTTTATGTCGCCGTTCACAAGTCGCTCCGACGCGCACTGACATAGACTTCACTGCACTCAGACTTGCTCGCAGCTATCTGTTTTTTTTCTAATTGTCTCACAGACCTGGGCCGTAGAAGTCATGCGGTTTGTCTGAGAATTGCTGCCGCACGAAACAAGTCCTCCGCGCGGCCATCTCCGAGGAGCGGCTGATATCAGTCACCAATTGATGAAGAAATCCAGGAGGGGATGCACAGTAGTGATTGGGGGCCGGGAGGGTCTGCACCTCAAATAAGTCATCAGACTGAAGGACAAAGTCTGTGGTGGCTGATAACAGAGAGCTATAAAGTGAGTACACCTGGCCGGAGGTTTGGACTTTGGCCGTGAAGCAGATTATGCTGTAATGCCAATAAATGGGGTCACTCGGCCACCCACGGCACTGTGACAAGCAAGGTACCACGGTTCATTCTCACGGCGGTGGTACCCCACAAGTCACGTCTCCACCCCATTCACCTGCATTACGCCACGATGGTGCTGCCATTGTGTCCTGGTCGTATACCGGTGACCATATGACGATGGTATGGTGTCTGTCGGGTGAAGGCACGGAGGTATCTCATTAATGATCTGGTTTTATATAAGCTAAAAAACGAGGATCTCATCTCCTTAAGTGGGGGCGGTGACCTATGGGACCCCTGACAGATCCAGAGAGAAGCGTGGCCGTGATGGTTCAGCACCGCGGTGCCTTCGTGGTTTTCCGTGCATAATGTGGCCCCAGGAACAGCCCTGTCATCCTGGGGCCCTGCTGTGCAGAGAAACAATGGCTGATCCGCCGCCCCTTTATTCTCTGTGTGGGTAATGGTCTCAGAGATCGGACCCCCAAGATCATAAAGTCCCAGCGCTTACTTTATATGATTGATATACCTCTTGCCAGAACTAGAAAGTTTACGGGATGGGGGGAGGTATTCTGGAGTCTCCTCTGGGACAGGATGACGTACCCATCCTCTCGCCAGAGACAGTCATTGGCGTGGCGTCTTCTGTATGGACACGGACTGTAAATCACAGCCGATCACCGACCTGATGCATCGGGATGACTGTCCTATAGTATAGGCATGAAGGAACTGAAGAGGTTATTGACGCCTTCTGGCTGCATATCCCATCGGGCCTCCATTAGGACAAGCTCTTTCTGAATCTCGTCAGATGTCCGACAACATTGTCCTCTGTGTGCAGCGACCAAAACGTGCGACCCCACAGCTTTTATATACAATAGGGCATTAGTCTGCGTCTCTGATCCTGACACATCTCTGTTAGCCAATGCTGGAATCCCCAAGAAATAACCGTACTGGAGCACATTTCCATGTGCATTGTGCCGTTCCTCTGTTTTCCCTCCTGGAAATGGTAGAAAACAATGCGACAATTTGACTCGCATAACAGTGGGGTGTAAATATCTACAATGTCTGATACTGATCACGAGAACACATAGGGATGCGGCTTAATAACAATGGGGACGCCCTGCTGTCAGGATGGTCATGCATTTCCAATAGGGATAAAAAAATCAACACAAAGCAGAATTTCTAGATTTTTTTTCCTAAATGGGGAATATAAAAGGGAACCTGTCACCACTTTTTTGACCTACTATTTAAAAAATATCATTCAATTGTCAGCTATGCGTTCCAGAACTAGTTGTGGAACACATATCTGACACTCAAATGATATATTTACCTAGTAGACCAAAAAAGTGATGACAGGTTCTCTTTAAGTATTTACTAGATTAAACCTGTCAATCATCCTGCAAACTGGACGAACATGCAGAATTCAACCTCCACGCACGTCACAACTCGCCGTGTCATATTGTCCACCTCACAGTATTTTCTAGATGCCATTTGCATTTACAAAAACATGTCCCCCCAAAAAAGGAAATTTTCCTTTCACTTTGACTCATCAAATCCGTTGCGAGGACGGCAATGCACCAAAATATGGAGAGGAGCGAGCAAAGCCCAGTGTATACCGTATACAGCTGGCACATCTCCCACATGTAAGGTAAGGGTTAAAGACGACATTATCAGTATTTTTTGTTATGTTAAAATAAAAACTGTATAAAATAAAGTCCCAGTATTTCACGTTTTCCCGGGGTACAGTAATGGGTACAACCGCTGCCCCTGGCACATGGTATATTGCAGTGTATTTATTAGGTGGGCACTAATGTATTGCACTTTGCACCCATGGCCGTGCCCTTAACCCCACTATTAGATTGTAAGCTCTTGGGAGCCAGGCTGTGGCGCCCACGCTGCACATCTGCCAGAAACATTTGGACACATTGCAGAAAGGTTAAAGTTCACTCTCGATCCAGAAATCAACCTCCATTCCGACTGCAGTGTTTATTTCCCATGGTTCATTGTATAAATGTCTATTTTACATTGTTTTTATTAGTCTCAGATTAAATAACAATGTCTCAGAATGAAGAAGGGTGCTCATTATGTTGGGGGATGCTCTTTGGCCGAAAGGTGCTTCTAGAGCGGACAGAGCACTCCTCGTGCAGAGAGGTGATCATTATGTGAAGAGCGCTTATTGTACAGACGGAGTCTCCTTGACTAAACGTGTGCACCTTGGGAGGAGGGGCTACTCTGTGCAGGGATCTGCTCCTGGGGTGGGGCGCTCTTTGTGCAGGGAGCTGCTCCTGGGGCAGAGGGGAGGGAGCTGCTCCTGGGACAGAATGGGTTGTGCCTTGTGTAGGGATCTTCTCCAGAGGCTGAGGGGGGCACTCCTTGTGCGGGGGGCTCATGCAGGGGGCTGTTCCTGGGACGCAAAGTGTTCCTTGTGTAGGGGACTGCTCCTGGAGCATTCGGTGTGCTCCTCGTGCAGGGGGCTTCTGGGGATGCTCCTCATGCAGGGAGCTTCTCCTGGGGCAGAGAGGGCTGCTCCTTGAGCGGAGGGGGCGTTCCTTGGGTGGAGGGGGCTGCTCCTGGGGCAAAGAGGGCAGCTCCTGGAGCAGAGAGTGCTGCTCCTTGTACAGTGGACTGCTCCTGGGGTGGAGGGGGCTGCTCCTGGGGCAGAGAGGGCTGTTCCTTGTACAGGGGCCTGCTCGTAGGGCAGAGGGGGGTGCTCCTTGTGCAGGGGGCTCCTCCTGGGCCAGATGAGGGTGCTCCTTGTACAGGGGGCTTCTCCTGGGGCAGAGGGGTGTATTCATTAGCTGGAGGTGGGGTGTCTAATGGACGGACCACACAAGCCCTGGGGTCCCAATCTCCATATTTTCTGCTCTGTTAACAATCAAAGCTTTAATCAGATTGCTGCTCAAATCCTGTAACTCGGGCACAATGCATTGTGGGCCGCGGGTACATTATGGAGCATTTACCCCAGTGATTGGCCATTGAGCTTTGCAGGAAAGATCATTCCCCATTATTCACCGGTGTCGATGCTCGTTAGTTCGTATAGTTTATTCTGTCTTCATCTGCGTTTGATAATGGAGCAGACGTCCGCACCGGATCTGACAACAATGGTGCTAAATTGTAGTCTTTCCAAGGGCGACGCAGACATTGCCTTTAATTATGGTGGTTTAGGCCCCGATTCATGGTTGCTTTTGCGTCTCTTTTCAGGACTCGTATTCTTCTTCTTTGAACTCTTTTGACTCCTGATTTTTTTGGTTGTTTCTTTTCACCATTTGTGGGCGAATATTTGTGTCTCCTGATGTTTCCGCCTTATTCATCACCTTGCAACTTTTTGAAAATTTGAGCCATTTTTATGCTATTGTTCTCTGGCACCGTGTGAGGTTTAAAAAAATTTGGGGGGGACGCAGTGCGGCGTTTTAATGCTTCTTGAAAGGATCGGTCCTGGCCCTCGTTCACCCGACCGTGCAGAGGGAGCATTTTAGCGTCCCTGCTATGGCTGTAAGGCCTGGCCTCATTACTGCCCTGAATAACCACATTATACAGTCATGGCCAAAAGTTTAGAGAATGACACAAATATTATATTTTCACATGATCTGCTGGCCTCTGGTTTTTATGTGTGTTTGTCAGATGTTTTTATCACATACAGAAATATAATTGCAATCATATTATGAGTAGCAAAAGGTTATATTGACAGTTAGAATGAGTTAATGCAGCAAGTCAATATTTGCAGTGTTGACCCTTCTTCTTCAGGACCTCAGCAATTCTCCCTGGCATGCTCTCAATCAACTTCTGGATCAAATCCTGACTGATAGCAGTCCATTCTTGCAAAATCAATGCTTTTATTTTGTCTGAATTTGAAGGTTTTTGTTTGTCCACCCGTCTCTTGATGACTGACCACAAGTTCTCAATGGGATTAAGATCTGGGGAGTTTCCAGGCCATGGTCCCAAAATCTCTATGTTTTGTTCCCTGAGCCATTTAGTTATCACCTTTGCTTTATGGCAAGGTGCTCCATAATGTTGAAAAAGGCATTGTTGATCGCCAAACTGCTCTTGGACGGTTGGGAGAAGTTGCTCTTGGAGGACATTCTGGTACCATTCTTTATTCATGGCTGTGTTTTTAGGCAAGACTGAGAGAGAGCCCATTCCCTTGGCTGAGAAGCAACCCCACACATGAATGGTTTCAGGATGCTTGACAGTTGGCATGAGACAAGACTGGTGGTAGCGCTCACCTGGTCTTCTACGAATAAGCCGTTTTCCAGATGTCCCAAATAATCGATAAGGGGATTCATCAGAGAAAATGACTTTACCCTAGTCCTCAGCAGTCCACTCCCTGTACCTCTTGCAGAATATCAGTCTGTCCATGATGTTTTTCCTGGAGAGAAGTGGCTTCTTTGCTGCCCTCCTTGAGACCAGGTCTTGCTCCAAGAGTCTCCGCCTCACAGTACGTGCAGATGCACTCACAGTACGTGCAGATGCACTCACACCTGCCTGCTGCCATTCCTGAGCAAGCTCTGCACTGCTGGTAGCCCGATCCCACAGCTGAAACACTTTTAAGAGACGGTCCTGGCGCTTGCTGGTCTGTCTTAGGCGCCCTGGAGCCTTTTTGGCAACAAGGGAACCTCTCTCCTTGAAGTTCTTGATGATGCGATAGATTGTTGACTGAGGTGCAATCTTTCTAGCTGCGATACTCTTCCCTGTTAGGCCATTTTTGTGCAGTGCAATGATGACTGCACGTGTTTCTTTAGAGATAACCATGATTAACAGAAAAGAAACAATGATGCCAAGCACCAGCCTCCTTTTAAAGTGTCCAGTGGTGTCATTCTTACTTAATCATGACAGATTGATCTCCAGCCCTGTCCTCATCAACACCCACACCTGTGTTAATGGAGCAATCACTGAAGCGATGTTAGCTGGTCCTTTTAAGGCAGGGCTGCAATGATGTTGAAATGTGTTTTGGGGGATAAAGTTAATTTTCTAGGCAAATATTGACTTTGCAAGTAATTGCTGTTAAGCTGATCACTCTTTATAACATTCTGGAGTATATGCAAATTGCCATTAGAAAAAATGAAGCAGTAGACTTTGTAAAAATTAATATTTGTGTCATTCTCTAAACTTTTGGCCATGACTGTACTGTTACAAAGATTGTCTGGGACTTAGGAAATCACTAGCAGAGAGAGGAGGTGGTGTGACACCTGGCCCCCCCAACTAATCACGTTTGCAGGTCACAGCAGTCGGATGTAAGATGTATGGGGCAGCACAGCACCCTCCACTATAGTGGCTATTCCTGGTACTACATCTCAGCTATTGAAGTGTGATCTGAGCTGCAGTACTGAGGACGGCCACTGCACGGAGAATGGAGCTGTGGGACCTGCAAACAGCTGATCGGGGGCAGCTAACGACTGAGGCCTCACAGGGACCCCATATCTCCAGGCAGGGACCACAACCACAACACTAACCTTAAACTTTTAATACTATAAAAAAAATACAGTAGGAAGTAGGAAAAAAAAAAAAAGCAAAGGAGAGGGGCGGCTGGTCGTTCATCAGTCGCTTTTCTGCTCCGGGGTCTTCTTTTCCAGGCTCAATATAAAGTCAAACTCTTCTGTAATAAGAGAAGACTACATTTATTTAAAGATGTGGTGTACCCCGACCTTTTATAACCATAAGAGTAGCCATGATGCCCCCCCTAGTGGCAGAATACAGGACCTCAGGCACTTTACACTCACCTTGTGTTAGAGGCTGCACAGACAGCCTCGCTTGGGTGAAGAGCGCCACGGCTCGGAGGGGGCCGCCGTCCATCTTGTGCTTTTGGTGAAGGGTCTTCAGTTCCGCCAGAGAAATGTAACGTCTCAGCATTCGGACAAACTGCACGTCCACCTGTAGGGGGCGGTGCAGCGATTATGCGGGTTTATGATTTTTCAGAAGAGGAGTGCATTGGGGGAAATGACATGACAGCTGCACGATCTGCTGAGCGAGCTGAAAATTGACTTACAGAAAACAGCGCCACCCCTGTGCACAGGTTATGTCTGGTATTACAGCACTGTACCCACTGAAATGCTTGGGAGGGCGGAATGAGATGTAATACCAGACATAACCTACAAGCAGGGGTGGCACTGTCTACTAGTAACGCCACACCGTGCGACCCCCCATTGACCCCTTATCTGTGACGTCGGGGCGCACTCACCATGCACCATCTTGGGTTGTTTTTATCGCTGGCAGCATCATAATGTGGATTCTTTGGATCAAACTGTGTGTGGTCTGGGTGGGCTTCCTTCACAACCTAGGAAAAAAGGCACGATGGGAAACAAGTGACAACCTGCGGAGCCTCGCTCCTTTCACCATCCATCCAGAAACGTGATGACACCGACCGATATCTCACTCCATCAAGAAACAGGTCATTTTTTTTTCAATCTTTCTTCAGTCTTACCGTTTTGCTTATGCAGCCCCCATACACAACTATTCATAACCCGATCCTGCACTAAGACGCTGAAAGGCAGAGGGAACGGAGTGACACAAGATTTTGCCACCACCTCACTGATCAGACTACACCGGGTCCGTTTGTAGTCTGTAACCATGGAGACACAGCTATGAATGGGAGCTGTGTACATAAAACAGTAAAGTTCTTCTAATCCTGTAATAGGTTAGGTGTGCACGCTATGACTGGTTATTACGTTCCTGACATTATTGGCTCATAGACCCCTGCCCGTCGGACCCACCTTGACAATTCCCGCGATCCCGGGCTCCTTGCAGTTGCTGTGATAGAAGAACGCCTCCTGCCCGATCTTCATCGCTCTCAGGAAGTTTCTCGCCTGGAGACATAAAAGTATAAAATAATAATGGACCCGGAGTTCTGCTGTCGGTCTCATCCGCGGGTCCCCGGACCTGGTAGTTCCGGACTCCGTCCCAGCTCGCCGTCTGTTTCGGCTGCGCCTTCAAATCTTCTATACCAAACTGAAAAGCATAAAAAAAAACTAAAATGTGACCCGTTTTGTACATACAGCTCCTATGCAGAGCTATGTGTCTCCATGGTGACACACTACAAAACAAACCTGTGTAGTTGGATCATCCAGCCCAACTCCCACCTGTACATTCACTACATTACTTAGGAGGATGTGAGTGATGCTGCAGGATCACACTACAGATGGGACTGGACTAGTCTGTTACCATGGCGACACATCAGGTCCAGGTGACCACAAAATGTTACTGGCGGCACCATGAATGGCCGCTATCATCATGTGATGTGACAGCACTACCCAGAAGATGATGGGTAAAGACTATCTTTTAAAGTCCCTTTAAGTCCCCCACCCCTGACCTTCATGTCCATGCCCTTCTCCATTCTGCTCTCAGGCTCAGACTTCATCAGCCAGCAGTGATATTCTGCCTTCCGACTGTCAGCAGAGGTAGACGGCCCGGCCACTTTCTTTTGAGTCCTCACAACTTTCTTTGCCCTCAAGTTGCCCCCCAGGTGACGTTCATCTTTTTCATCTGTGCAGTGATAAAGATTTTTCGGGTCATTTCTACTTTGCATGGTGTAGGGAAAATCTGAAGTTTCAACTTGGAAACCATCAACAAGCTGCTGTTGTCAGATCAGTTATTCCGCTTAGTAGTGGTGCTGTGAATGGTCCATTAGTCATGAAACCAGCACATGGACTCCATTGAGAGGGCCACCTGCTCTGGAATCCTCTAAGTCAGCATGGAGCCCCCTCAGATGACTCAAGCTGTCCAATATCTAGTCACAACAGCTCCGCTCCACATGGGGACTTTACAGTACAAGAATTACAACTGTATGAACTATAAAACCAAGTAAGATCTGTCAGCAGCTTCTTGTTGATGGTTTCCAGGCCACGTACAGGAAAAGCAATAAGTATACAGAACGCTGTCTGAGGTCTGCAGCCGCCAGTGTCTTTCCCGGGCATCGGCTTTGTGTGTCATCCGGACTGGTGGCAGCACCCAGGCGAGTGTGACGGAGCCGACTGCTGACTGACCTGCAGCCGGAGACGCCGCGCGCTTCCTCTTACTCCGATGCATCGGTCAATTCCTGAATCAGAAAATGTGAGAAATTCAAAGAAAAAAGTGAGGTCAGGTAAAGAACTGTGGCCAGAGGAGGCGCTGCTGCTGCAACCGCTGTATGATCGGCCAGAGGAGGCGCTGCTGCAACCGCTGTATGATCGGCCAGAGGAGGCTCTGTTGCCACTGTAACCGCTGTATGATCAGCCAGAGGAGGCTCTGTTGCCACTGTAACCGCTGTATGATCAGCCAGAGGAGGCGCTGCTGCTGCAACCGCTGTATGATCGGCCAGAGGAGGCGCCGCTGCTGCAACCACTGTATGATCGGCCAGAGGAGGCGCCGCTGCTGCAACCGCTGTATGATCGGCCAGAGGAGGCGCTGCTGCCGCTGCAACCGCTGTATGATCAGCCAGAGGAGGCGCCGCTGCAACCACTGTATGATCAGCCAGAGGAGGCGCCACTGCAACCACTGTATGATCAGCCAGAGGAGGCGCCGCTGCTGCAACTGCTGTATGATCAGCAAGAGGAGGCGCCGCTGCAACCGCTGTATGATCGGCCAGAGGAGGCGCTGTTGCGGCTGCAACCACTGTATGATCAGCCAGAGGAGGCGCCGCTGCTGCAACCACTGTATGATCGGCCAGAGGAGGCGCCGCTGCTGCAAACGCTGTATGATCGGCCAGAGGAGGCTCTGTTGCCACTGTAACCGCTGTATGATCAGCCAGAGGAGGCACTGCTGCTGCAACCGCTGTATGATCGGCCAGAGGAGGCGCTGCTGCTGCTGCAACCGCTGTATGATCAGCCAGAGGAGGCGCCGCTGCAACCACTGTATGATCAGCCAGAGGAGGCGCCGCTGCAACTGCTGTATGATCAGCCAGAGGAGGCGCCGCTGCAACTGCTGTATGATCAGCCAGAGGAGGCGCCGCTGCTGCAACTGCTGTATGATCAGCCAGACGAGGCGCCGCTGCTGCAACCACTGTGTGATCGGTCAGAGGAGGCGCCGCTGCAACCACGGTACGATGGGACTCATGGGGAGTTCCCGGTATACAGAGGGTCTTGTGGGGTGTGTTTGTAGGGTCTTCCCGGTGGGGGTCTCATGGGGTATTCCCACATGGGCGAACAAACCACCATTTCAGCTGCACGGGCCCAGAGGCTCCAAAGGGCCCCTGCAGGGTGGCTAATCATGAGGGCAATCTGGCCTGTTTCTCCGGGGCCAAGGCTCCGTGGGGACCCTGGCCAGATTGCCTTCATGTGCGGTGGGCAGGAGATCCCTGCAGCTCCGCTGCCTGCAAGAGAACATGGCAGCAGAGCTGCAGCGATCCGTCCTGCTCCCTGCCCGCACTTTCTGTCTCTGTCACAGCAGTCAGCAGCGCGGCTGACGGCTGTGCCAGAGAGAGGAAGCTACAGTGCAGGTGAAGGTGATGCTGCGGGACAGCGTGCGGTGAGGGGAGTGTAGCTGCAGGCGAAGGTGATGCTGCGGGAGCGCGTGCAGTGAGAGTGTAGGAGAGGGGAATGATGGGGGTGATTGCAGAAAAGGCAATAATGGGGTGGTAGGGGAGAAAGCAATGATGGAGGTGGTGGAATGGGCATTGATGGGGTGGTGGGGAAAAGGCAGTGATGGTGGTAGTGGAAAGGGCAATGATGGGGTGGTGGGGGAGAAAGCAATGATAGATGTGGAAAGGGCAATGATGGGGAGAGGATAATGAGGGGTGTGGGGGATTGGGAAGAGGGATTTATAATGGATTTAGGAACGGGGAGGTGGAGGAAAAGGTTATTAGCGCTTATTATGCTTAAAAGGGACCCTGTCACCACTTTTTTGGCTTACAAGCTAAAAATATCATTTGTGTCAGCTATGCCTTCCACAACTAGTTCTAAAACCCCCTGACTCCCCATGTATCACCCATAAAAACCTTTTTTATTTGTCCCGCACTGTATGGTAATCTGTCCGGTCCGGTCCGGTCCAATGAGCATTGCCTCTGTTCCCTCACTTCACCCTTCCTCGGCTTGCCGTGAATATCGGAGATTGCGTACAGATTTTGCGCTTGCGCATTGAAGTGGTATCGCGCATGCGCAGTATGCTTTGCCCAACTGCGGGCAAAGCCAAAAATCAGTAGTGCGCATGCGTGTCCTATGCCCTGTATGGTGCCGTGTCTAATAATTGGTGGCAGTGTGCTTTAAATACCATATGAAGCTATGCGCTGGATGTGAGGGGGGAGGGAGAGCGACCGTGCGTAGTAAAGCAGCCAAAACGAGGTTTGAGACGCTGGGGTAGCGGCACACACGCAGCAATGCCTATGTGACTGGGGTTCGGGCGCGTTCGCCATGTGAGCGTTCAGGGAGAGGCTTGGAACACAAAACCGAGGCGCATGCGCACTACTGCTTTTCAGCTTTGCCCGCAGTTGGGCAAAGCATACTGCGCACGAGTGAAATCTGTACGCGATCTCCGATATTCACGGCAAGTCGAGGAGGGGGTGGAGTGAGGGAACAGAGGCAAAACCCATCGGACCGGACCGAACAGATTACCATACAGCGCGGGACAAATAAAAAAGGTTTTTATGGGTGATACATGGGGAGTCAGGGGGTTTCAGAACTAGTTGTGGAAGGCATAGCGGACACTCCAATTAACTGATATTTTTAGCTGGTGGGCCAAAAAAGTGGCGAGAGGTTCCCTTTAATAATGGGAACCTGTCAGCTATTTTGGCCGCTATAGGATGCGGCCACTGCCTTTTAGGGCTTATCTGCAGCATTCTATAATGCTGTAGATAAGCCCCGATCCGACCTGAAAGATAAGAAAAAGTTTTATTATTCTCACCTAAGGGGAGGGGCGGTCCGGCGCCTTCCATTTTCTTGCGATGCCGCCCTCCCGCTTGCTTCATGGCTCCCCAGCATCGCGCTCCTGCGCAGGTGTACTTATCTGCTCTGTTGAGGGCAGAGGAAAGTACAGTGCGCAGGCGCTGGGTCTCTGACCTTTCCCTGCTCCTGCGCTCTGCAGTACTTTACTCTGCCCTCAACTGGGCAGATAAGTACACCTGCGCAGGAGCGCGATGTCGGGGAGCAATGAAGCAAGCGGGAGGGCGGCATTTCAAGAAGATGGGAGGCGCCGGACCCGGACCTGCGACACCCATCAGACCGGACCGCCCCCAGGTAAGTATAATAAAACTTCTTTTTCAGGTCAGATCGGGGGCTTATCTACAGCATTATAGAATGCTGTAGATAAGCCCTAAAAAGCGGTGGCCACATCTTATAGCTGCCAAACAGGCGACAGGTTCCCTTTAACACAGTTCCTTAGTGTATAGTGTACTCACTTATTATACATAGCACAGTCCCTTAGTATATAGTATACTCACTTATTATGTATAGCACCATTCCTCAATAAGAAGTGTACTCACTTATGTATAACACAGTCCCTTAGTATATAGCATACTAGCTTATTATGTATAGCGCCATCACTCAGTATATAGCGTAGTCACTTTTTATGTATAGCACAGTCCCTTAGCATATAGTGTACTCATGTTATACTAACACCATCCTTAGTTACATAGTTTCCTTATTACATTATATATCTAACAACAAGAGAGGACAGTATGTAACAAAAAACAGTGCTCTGTATAATCCAATATGTAAGGGACGGTGCTGTACATAGCAAGAGAGGGCACTGTATAAGTCACGGCACTATACATAATAAAGGAGACAATGTAATATATACAGGTGTGTGTGCCTATATATATATATATCTATATCTATCTATCTTTGTCGCCATAAAAGGAAGGGTGCCTAGAGTCTAGACATATTTCTTGCACAGTGGCCCCAAGCTGTCAGTGGCCACCCCCAGTATACAGAAGGATGTTTTCTAAGGCGTGTACGGTGGGAGGATCGTGAGATGTTCCCGGTATACGGGGATGGTCTTGTGGGGTGCGGGATTTCGTGGGGCACTCCCGGTGTACAGGGGAATAGGGGGGGACTTCTTGGGGTACTCCAGTGTGGAGGGGGGGAATCTCGTTGGGGTGTTCCCGGTGTAGGGGAGGGGTACCCGTGTGTCCAGTCACAGTCATCTGGTGACCTGTGA
Organism: Dendrobates tinctorius; assembly: GCF_039654945.1. Taxonomy (NCBI): domain Eukaryota; kingdom Metazoa; phylum Chordata; class Amphibia; order Anura; family Dendrobatidae; genus Dendrobates; species Dendrobates tinctorius. The sequence goes on from NW_027361754.1 coordinate 5,122,265, forward strand.
GGATGTGGGGGTGCGCAGCTCAGTGCTCCCGGTGGGGGTGAAGCTGCCGTCTGCTCTGACCTCACAGAAGGCGGCTGTGCCCGGTTCACTGATGACTACGGCTGGCGACAGACGGTGTAACGGGGCGATGTGATGCGGCACGTGGGGGGTGTTAGGCAGGTGATGAGACTATTCTAGGATATGACGGCTGCTCTGCAGTATGTGGGACGATGTTCTGCTGCTGTGGAGTCTGACGTTACAGACTGAAGATGTAAATGAGAAAGCAAGCCCGCTCTCCAGCCATAGTTACCTAACAGCGACGGCTCCTTTAAGACGAGCCTCTTTGCCTGGCCAATCAGATTATAATATGCCACAGAGCTCCGCCTTCCTCTGCGTGGGCTGCTGGGAATCGTAGTTTCCTTGCATACTTGTACAATTGTACATACCCTGCATATAAACTACATGTTCCGTGATGCCCCGCAGGCTGGCCCCCCTCACAGACATGGCGCTCGCGTTTAGGCTCGGATCTTTGCTCTCTCGGTCTCTCAGAAATGTTCTCAGCGGGATGAGCGCAGCTCCCAGCAGAGGGACGGCTTCAGCTGTAGATCGTAAGGACACGAAGGGTTAACAATCAGTGGGCAGAGCGAACGGGAATATAGTGTACACGTGACTTCTGTCATTCATCGGCTGTAGGAAAGGTCACATGACGGCTTCGGGCAATGGTTGTCATGTGACTAAGATGCTGTATTCTGATTGGTTAGATTGGAAACCACTGCTCAGGACTGGGGTTTCCCTTGGCAACTAGCTATAGCTGTGATATTATTTTTATTATCTAATATATAAAGCTCATGTGTGTGTATGTATGTGTGTATGTATGTGTGTGTTTCCGGGATTGGCATCTGCACCGTCGCAGCTACAGCCACAAAATTTGGCACAGTCACACGTCTGGACCCCGAGAGTGTCCTAGGCTATGTTGTGAGGTGAAATTTTAACCCTGCGTGTTCCAATTCACCAAACAATTTTGCCCCTATCTACATAATGGGGAAAAAGTGTGTGTGCATCAAGCCCCGCCCTTCATTATGATGTCACAATGGTTGCCATGGCAACGCTGATTCATCATAGGTTGCAATGGTGATGGTTATGTCATAACGGTTGCCATGGTGATGATGATGTCATAATGGGTATATGGGCACGGGCCTATGGGATGGCGGATATGTATGATGGGTATATGGGCACGGGACTATAGGATGGAGGATGTGTGATGGGTATATGGGCATGGGACTATGGGATGGAGGATGTGTGATGGGTATATGGGCACGGGACTATGGGATGGAGGATGTGTGATGGGTATATGGGCACTCGACTATGGGATGGAGGATATGTATGATGGGTATATGGGCACGGGACTATGGGATGGAGGATAATTATAATTTGCTATAACTAACCACAGTTAGTTACTATGCCCGGGCAGCGCCGGGCTCTTCAGCTATTTTTCTTATAAAGCACCATTGGTTCCATGGTTCTGTACATAAGGGGTTACATACAAATTACAGATATCACTTACAGTAAACAAACTAACAATCACAGACTGATACAGAGGGGAGAGAGGACCCTGCCCTTTCGGGCTTACATGCTACAGGATGGTGGGGAAGGAGACAGTAGGTTGGGTGGTTGCAGCAGCTCCAGTGATGGTGAGGCAGTAGCTCCAGTAGTGGTGAGGAGGAAGCGGGGATCATTGCAGGCAGTAGGCTTTCTTGAAGAGATGGGTTTTCAGGTTCCGTCTGAAGGATCCGAGTGTGGTTGATAGCCGGACGTGTTGGGACAGGGAATTCCATAGGATGGGGGTTATTCGGGAGAAGTCTTGGAGGCGGTTGGGTGAGGAGCGAATAAGTGTGGAGGAGAGAAGGAGGTCTTGGGAGGACCGGAGATTACGTGAGGGAAGATATCGGGAGATTAGTTCAGAGACATATGGGGGAGACAGGTTATAGATGACCTTGTAGGTCAGTATTAGTAATTTGAACTGGATACGCTGAGGGAATTGGGAGCCAGTGAAGAGATTTGCAGAGGGGAGAAGCGGAGGAGTAGCGAGGAGAGAGATGAATTAGTCAGGAGGCAGAGTTGAGGATGGACTGGAGAGGTGCAAGGGTGTTAGCAGGGAGGCCACAGAAAAGGATGTTGCAGTAGTCGAGGCGGGAGATGATGAGGGCATGCACAAGTAGTTTATTAGACTGAGGGCTGAGGAAGGGACGGATTCTGGAAATATTTTTGAGCTGGAGGCGACAGGAGGTGGATAGAGCTTGGATGTGTGGTTTGAAGGACTGGGCAGAGTCAAGGGTTACTCCGAGGCAGCGGACCTCCGGTACGGGGGAAAGCGTGATGTCGTCAATTGTTATAGAAAGGTCGGGTAAGGAAGATCTGTGAGATGGGTGAAAGATGATTAGTTCAGATTTGTCCACATTGAGCTTGAGGAAGCGAGAGGAGAAAGAAGGAGGATATGGCTGATAGACATTCTGGAGAGCAGAGAGGTGACGTCTGGGCCAGAGAGGTAGATCTGAATATCATCAGCATAAAGGTGGTACTGAAATCTGTGGGACTTTGAGTTGCCCCAGGCCAAGTGTATAGATTGAGAAGAGTAGGGGTCCTAGAACAGAGCCTTGGGGGACTCCAACAGAGACAGGGTGGGATGAGGAGGTAGTGTGGGAGATGCTGAATGTGTGGTTGGAAAGGTATGAGGAGATCCAGGATAGGGCGAGGTCTTTGATGCCAAAGGAGGAGAGAATCTGTAGTAGGAGGCAGTTGTCAACTGTGTCGAAAGCAGAGGACAGGTCTAGAAGGAGGAGTATAGAGTATTGTCCGTTACCTTTGGCTGTAAGTAGGTCGTTGGTAATTTTGGTCAGGGCTGTGTCAGTGGAATGATGGGGTGGAAGCCAGATTGTAGATTGTCAAAGAGCAAGTTAGATGAGAGGTGGGTTTAAAGTTCCCCGTGGACGTGCTGCTCCAGGAGTTTAGAAGCGAATGGGAGCAGCGATATTGGGCGATAGCTGGACGTGGCTGTTGGATCGAGGGTTGGCTTTTTAAGGATAGGTGTGATTGTGGCATGTTTGAAAGCAGAAGGGAAGGTACCAGAAGTTAGTGATAGGCTGAAGAGGTGGGTTAGGGATGGGATAAGAGTGGTGGTGATGTTGGGGAGGACGTGGGATGGGATCGGGTCAAGTGCACAAGTGGTGAGGTCTGATTTGGAGAGAAGATGAGCAAGCTCCCCTTCAGTGATGTTAGATAAGGAGGTTATGGGGTTTGGGCATTGGTCTGGTATGCAAAGGGGTTGTGGTGGTTGAGCAATAAAGACTTGCCATGTTTGGCCTATCTTGTTTTTGAAGTGTGCGGCAAAGTCCTCGGCAGAGATTAGGGAAGTGGGAGGGGGCAATGGTGGGCGGATGAGGGAGTTAAAGTATTGAACAACTGTTTGGGGTTGTGGGATAAGGAAGATACAAGGGATGTAAAGTAGGCCTGTTTAGTAGAGGTGAGGGTAGATTTGAATGCAAGTGTTGCTTGTTTGAGTGCAGTGAAGTCGTCTTGCGAATGCGTTTTCTTCCAGCACCGTTCTGCAATTCTGGATGCTTGCCGAAGCTTTTTAGTGATGTTATTGTGCCAGGGTTGTCTGTTGATTTGTTGCACTCTGTTACGCATGACAGGGGTGACCGAGTCAATGACTGATGCAAGAGTGGCATTGTAGAAAGTAGTGGCAGTGTCAGTGTCCTGGAATGAAGATCTGGAGGACAGTGGTAGAATAGAGTCAGAGAGTGTGTGAGTGTCTAGATGTGTGAGGTTTCTGCGGGGGTGCGCATGCTGCTGGACATGGGTGACAGGTGAGGAGGACTGGGATGAGAAAATGAGTAGATGGTGGTCAGATAGAGGAATAGGGGAGGTGGTGAAGTTAGAAAGAGAGCAGAGGCGGGTGAAGACCTGGTCTAATGTATGTCCGTCTGTGTGGGTGGCTGAGGAGGACCACTGAGTAAGTCCAAAGGATGAAGTAAGGGACAGGAGTTTGGAGGCAGCTGACTGGTGAGTGTCAATGGGGATGTTGAAGCCACCCATGATGATGTTGGGAATGTCAGCAGAGAGAAAGTGAAGGAACCAGGTAGAGAATTGGTCAATGAAGGCAGTCGTCAGGCTCGGAGGTCGGTATATGACGGCCACTTGGAGGTTGGAGGGAGAATAGATGCGGACAGAGTGGACTTCAAAAGAGGGAAGGATGTGGGAGGGTAGAGGTGGGATTGGGTTGAAGGTTCATTTGGAAGAAAGCAGAAGGCCCACTCCTCCGCCATGTCTGTTGCCAGAGCGAGGAGTGTGGGTGAAGTGGAGGCCGCCGTAACTAAGCGCAGCAGGGGAGGCTGTGTCAGAGGGTGTCAGCCATGTTTCGGTGAGGCCAAGGAAGGAAAAATTCCGAGAGGTAAAAAGGTCATGAATCACATGGAGTTTATTGCAGACGGAGCGGGCATTCCAGAGTGATCCAGAGAGTGGGAGCAGGGTGGTGGTTGTCATGGGCATGGATTTGAGGTGTGAAAGATTTCTGGTGTTTGTGTTGGTTTTGGAGCGATAGAAGGGGGTAATAATGGGAGGTATGGGCTGTGGGGTCCAGGGTTGGGAGATATGTCACCAGCAGTGAGGAGAAGCAGAGAGAGGGAAAGCAGATGGGAGAAGGAGGGTGGGTGGCTTGTTTTGTATTTTATTAGGAGAGCTCTGAGGTTGAGGAGCAGTTCAGCAGAGGAGGTCAGGTGGGGAGGGAAGAGGGAAGGAGAGATTACTATTTGGTTAGCTGGTGCTGGGGTTTGCGGATAGCGAAGGAGAGTGAGGATTAATGGCGCCAAAACTGTTAGAGCGTATGTCAGCATGGTGAGAGTAATTTAGAAGGCAAAAGAAATTTAGTATGTTTATACACAGCGGTTAGTCGTACCTTCTGGTCATTTCAGGCATATTTCAGATTTTATTTCAGATTTTATCCTTAGAAGACATCCTTGGAATGACAGACAGACCTCTGATTCTGAATTTATAGTAACTTCACAGCACATGAAAGGGCCCAGGTGTGATCAGAAAGGGAGGAGCCGCTGGAAGACTGGACACAGGAGATGATTAATTAGAAGTCAGGAGAGAAAATGAAAAAGGAGATAGATTTGAATGGACAGATAAGGCCAAATTGTGTGTTACAATCAAGGAAATAAGGTGAGAAAGCAGCTAGAACACATACACAATAGAGAGATACAGGGTGATTGGAGTTCAGGAAAGATGGGTGATGATGGTATTGCAGCCAGAACACATACCTGTGGATGAAGCAGATCGATTGTCAGATTGATAGTAGTAGTGAAGCATAGTAATAATAATAATGAAGCATCTATAGCAGGGAGTTATGTTTCAGGCATATTTCAAATTTTATCCTTAGAAGACATATTGTAAACAGGGCGTGCTGGGAGTTGTAGTTCTGCAGCAGATGTTCTGATTCCCGCATATTTCAGCTTCCATTGGGCTGAGTGAGGAGCAGAAGGAGTTTCAGAAAGTGGCCTTCGACTTTGCCTCCAAAGAGATGTCCCCAAACATGGCTCTGTGGGATGAGAAGGTGAGGATGGAGGAATATGAGGTGTGTCAGCTCCGCATCGGGGATGTGTGTGATGCAGCGGCTCGGCTGTAATAACAGATGTGGGGCTGAGCTGCAGTACGGCACACTCCCTGCAGACAGCAGCGGCACTAATCCTGCACATGTGACCAGTGTCCGATATCTCCTCCGCACACAGGAGATATTCCCCGTGGAGACCATGCGGAAGGCAGCACAGCTCGGCTTCGGTGGGATCTACACCCGTCCGGACGTGGGAGGATCAGGCCTGTCTCGTCTGGACACCTCCATCATATTCGAGGCGCTGTCTACAGGCTGCGTCAGCACCACGGCATACATGAGCATCCACAAGTAAGGGGCGCCACTGCACAGACACGACGACCCACTCCACGGACCGCGCTGTGCTCCCTCACGGACCACGGTACGACCTGCACCACCCCTCAGACCGCGCTTCACTCCCCCACGGACCATGCGACAACCTGCCCCACCCCACATACCGCGACAACCTGTACCACCCCACGGACCACTCTGTGCTCCCTCACGGACCATGCGGCGACCCGCACCCCCCCTCGGACCGTGCCACGCTCCCCCTCGGACCACGTGACCCGCACCACCCCACAGACCGCGCTGTGCCCCCCATGGACTACGTCTCGCCCTAACCCCAACACAGACTGCGCCTCGCCCTGCATCCCCACATGGAGCACACCATGTTTTGCACCCCAACACGGACTGCGCCTCGCCGCGCACCTCCACACAGACCGCACCAGGTATTGTACCTCAACATAGTTTGCTCCTCACCCTGCATCCCCACATGGACTGCACCTCGCTCCGCACCCACACACGGACCGCACCAGGTATTGCACCCCAACACGGACTGCGCCTCGCCCTGCAGCCCCACACGGACCACACCAGGTATTGCACCCCAATACGGACTGCGCCTTGCCCTGCAAACCAACACGGACTGCGTCTTGCCCCGTATGCCCACACGGAACGCATCCCAACACAGACTGCGCCTCGCCCCCGACACGGTCCACACGACAACCCACATCAATCCACAGACCACGCCTCGCTCCCCCACAGACTGAGCTGCGTCCCCCCATGTGGGCCACACTACCCCCTACACTCCTACGTGGACTGCACCCCAACACGGTCTGTGCCTTGCCCTGCACCCCCTCACGGACCGCAACACGTATTGCACCCCAACATGGACTGCGCCACGCCCCACATCCTCACACGGACTGCACCACGCTCTGCACCTGAACGCAGACCACACTGTGCCCCCACACAGACCGCACCTCACATGTCCCACACCCCAACACAAACCAAGCCATGTCCTGCACCTCCGCATAGATCACCTCCGCATAGATCACGCTGCGTCCTGCACAGAAGACCGCACTGTATGGGCTCCAATGTGTCCTGTATAATGTTGTAATGTCTGTGTACACCATGTGCAGAAAAGTATGTGCCCCCTCCACTTTACACCACTGGGGCTTCTCTGTCCACCATCTACATTTCTACACCATATGCAGTGTGTGTGAATGAGTGTTTGCCCCTTCCTGATTTCTTATTCTTTTGCATGTTTGTCGCGCTTAAATGTTTCAGATCACCAAACAAATGTAAGTATTAGACAAAGATAACACAAGTAATCACAAAATGGAGTTTATAAATGAAAGTGTGTATTAGTAAGGTAAAAAGAAATCCAAACCTACAGGGGCCTGTGTGAAAAAGTGTTTGCTCCCCATTAAAGCATAAATTAACCGTGGTTTATCACATCTTTAGGAAGCGGAGTTCACATTTTCTAGCCACACTAAGGCCTGATTACTGCCACACGTGCTCTCAATCAAGAAGTCACTTAAATAGAACCTGCCTGACAAAGTGAAGTAGACCAATGCTCCTCAAAAACTAGACCTCATGCCGCGATCCAAAGAACTTCTGGAACAAATTGAGATCTATCAATATGGAAAGGTTATTAAGCAATTTCTAAAGCTTTGGGAATCCAGCGAAGCACAGTGAGAGCCATTATCCACAAATGTCAGAAACATGGAACAGTGGTGAACCTTCCCAGTAGAGGCTGATCAATCAAAATTAACCCAAGAACAAAGCGACAACTCATCCAAGAGGTCACAAAAGACCCCAAAACAACATCCAAAGACCTGCATGCCTAACTTCCTCAGTTAAGGTCAATATTCATGGCTTCACCATAAGAAAGAGACTGGGAAAAAATGGCCTGCATGGCAGAGCTACAAGACGAAAACCACTGATGAGCAATGAGAACATAACGGCTCATCTCAGTTTTGCCAGAAAACATCTTGATGATCCCCCTAGAGATTTGGGAGAATACTTTGTGGTCTGACGGGACAAAAGTGGAACTTTTTGGAAGGTGTATGTCCCATTACATCTGACATAGAAGTAACACAGCATTTCAGAAAAGGAACATCATACCAACAGTAAAATATGGTGGTGGTAGTGTGATGGTCTGGGTCTGTTTTGCTGATCAGGACCTGGAAGACTTGCTGTGGTAAATGGAACCATGAATTCTACTGTCTACCAAAAAATCCTGAAGGAGAATGTCTGACCATCTGTTCATGACCTCAAGCTGAAGCACACTTGGGTTATGCAACAGGATAATAATCCAAAACACACCAGCAAGTCCACCTCAGCTAGTTGAAATCCTGACCTTAATGCGATTGAGATGTTGTGACCTTAAAAAGGTGGTACAGGCATGGAAAGTATGGCTGACATATAACAATTCTGAAAAGATGAGTGGCCAAAATTCCTTCTAAAAGACTCATTGCTAGTTATTGCAAACGCTTGATTGCAGTTGTTGCTGCTAAGGGCCCAACCAGTTATTAGGTTTAGGTGGTAACCACTTCTTCACACAGGACCCCGCAGGTTTGGATTTCTTTTTCCCTTAATAATAAAGGCTTTAATTTATAAACTGCATTTTGTGATTACTTGTCATGTTTATCTAATATTTACAATTGTTTGGTGATCGGAAACATCTAGGTGTTTCAAACATGCAAAAGAACGGGAAAGCGGGAAGGGGTGAACAGTTTTTCACACAACTGTCTATTAGTAAGGAGTCATCCATTTGCAAATATAACAGTTCTGCTCTGCAATTCAGCCGACGCGCGGCATTGTGCTTGGTGATGTACGTCTGCCTGCCGCTTCTCAGCCATGAAGCTCCCGGTGGGGCGCAGTGTTTGTGCTGATACCAGAGGAGGTTTAGACTCTGAAGTTATGGGGTTTGCAGAGGGATGGTGACTTTTCTGCCCTCTGCTCCCCAGCACTTGGTCCCTCGCTCTGCCACATTACGGGGGCTCCACTTCGTGGCCGAGTTGCTGCAGTTCCTTCTACTTCTCCATAATATCACTCACAGGTGATGGAGGAAGAAATGTAATGGACAGACTTGTTACCCTGGGGGGCTCCTAGTACAGGACCGTGCTGGTATAATTTGAGTTCTGCATCTCCAGCCGCTCCTTTCACGTATTGGTGAGGACAGACAGTATGGCGGGGGGCCGGAGGCTATACACTGGAGGGGGGATGTGAGGGCCCAGATGTATTACAGACTGGGTGGTGAGGGGTCGGATGTCATACATGTGGGGGCAATGAGGCTGGATAGTATACAGCAGGGGGCAACAGGACCAGACTTCATATGGAAGGGACTGAAAGAAAAAAAGTGCCCCCCATGAATGCGCCTTGCTACCCTGGACCTTTCTGCTTATTCTGCACATTTCATCTATCTGTAAACAACTAATACAAAGCAGAAACAAAAACACATAAAAAAGACCCCAAAAGCTTCCTAAATAAATGTTCTAGTAGACGACATGTCAGGCCGTTTCTAGACGTCCTAGTTAATAATTTTGGGACTATAATAATAATAATCTTCCTCTTCCCTCCTGTAATCCGGCTGTTCTAGTCTGTGCCCCTCTATGTGCAGTGACGGGGTCCGGGCTGCTGGTGGGTTTGCAGGGTTAACAGAGGTCATTTTGGCGGCCTCTGGCGATGTCTTATTAGATATTTCCTTCTGAAGTTTCTCGTCCCTGACCAGTGAGCTCTGGATACTTCTCTGTGACCGTCCGGATAATCCAGAATCTCCGCTGACCCAGCACCTGTTGTCCTATTGAATCAAGGGCAGTGCCATATGTTACAGGGGTGTCTCTGTATGGGTGGTCTGTGACGCTCACATTCATGGTCTGCTCCCCCCTCAGTATGTGTGTTTGGATGATCGACACGTTTGGGAATGACGATCAGCGGCATCGGCTCTGCCCCGCTCTCTGCAGCATGGAGAAGTTTGCGTCTTACTGTCTGACGGAGCCAGGTGAGTCCTGATCACAGTGTATATACCTGTACACCTCCACGGGAGGACGTCACTTATACGCTCCTCTCTGGCTGTTCTCCAGGCAGTGGAAGTGACGCAGCGTCTCTGCTGACATCTGCAAAACGGGACGGCGATCACTACATCCTGAATGGATCCAAGGTGCTGGATGTGACCACAGAGCTGTCCAGTAGGGACTTGGGAAGCTGAGATATGTGGGGCTGTTTGCAGCGTCCTGATGCATGTTTTTCTTCACTGGTAAATCTATGGTTCACCTTACAAACAGCACCTCCGATCTCAGCTTCCCAGCCTCTGGGATGGAGAGGAGGGTTTCCACTCAAGTTGTCAGGATTTGAGTGATGTCCAGCTGTAACATGAATGTGTACAGGTCACGACAGTTTGTAGGGTGCAGCTCATTCTCACTCTAAACATCATCCTCCAGGCTTTTATCAGCGGTGGTGGAGACACAGATGTGTATGTAGTGATGTGCAGGACGGGGGGCAGCGGATCACGGGGCATCTCCTGCCTGGTGGTGGAGAAGGGGACACCGGGGCTCAGCTTTGGAAAGAAAGAAAAAAAGGTGAGGAGGCAAATCAGATCTGTGTGAAAAATGAGGGAGTGTGACCTGGTACTGTGTACTGGTACTGTTACTGTGTGACCATGCAATCACCTTCACCACCTCATGGCTCACACCCATAATCATCCAATCTGCTGAGAATAGCACAGACATTGTTGTTACCTCGCTTTTTGCAAGTTAAATCTGCCATTCAGGATCTGTAGAAAGCTGGGTTGACAGCATCTGAGTGGCCTGGTCATTGCCGTTTATAGACCTGCATTGGATTGGATGTGCTGAGGTTTACCAGTGCTGATTTATAGGCCATTCTTCAGAAAGCTGAGTGTTTCTGGTTGTATCGACTCCTTTGTGACCAATTCCCCCCCCCATTGATTTCTGCTGCAGGTCGGTTGGAACTCACAGCCAACAAGAGCGGTGATATTTGAGGATTGTGTCGTCCCTGTTACAAACCGGCTCGGTGAGGAAGGTGAAGGATTCGGGATTGCAATGAAAGGACTGAATGGAGGGAGGATAAACATAGGTGAGAGGCGGCAGATCGGTGCGGTGTGGTGATATACAGTGGGGGGAAAAAAGAATTTAGTCAGTCACCAATTGTGCATGTTCTCCAACTTAAAAAGATGTGAGAGTCCTGTAATTGACATCATAGGTAGACCACAGCTATGAGAGTCAAAATGAGAAAACAAATCCAGAAAATCACCTTGTCTCATTTGGCAAGATTTATTTTGCAAATTATGGAGGAAAATAAGTATTTGGTCACCTGAAAATTTGCAAGATTTCTGGCTCTCACAGACCTGTAACTTCTTTAAGAGGCTGCTCTGTCCTCCACTCATTACCTGTAGTAATGGCACCTGTTTGAACTTGTTATCAGTATAAAAGACACCTGTCCCCTCCTCCCTCCTTCTCTTACCCTTGCGTCCTCTCCTCCCTCCTTCCATTGCCCTTCCGTCTTCTCCCTCCTTCCCTTACCCTTCCGTCTTCTCCTCCCTCCCTGACACTTCCGTCCTCTCCTCCCTCCCTCCCTGACACTTCCGTCCTCTCCTCCCTGACACTTCCGTCCTCTCCTCTCTCCTTCCCTGCCGTCCTCTAATCTTGCCTTTTCTGCCCTTGCAGACCTCTCTTCCCTCCTTCCCCTACTCTTCTGTCTTCTCCTCTCTCCTTCTCTGCCCCTGAGAGCCTCCTTTCTCTCCTTCCCTGACCCTGCCGTCCTCTCCTTTCTCTCCTTCCCTGACCCTGCCGTCCTCTCCTTTCTCTCCTTCCCTGACCCTGCCGTCCTCTCCTTTCTCTCCTTCCCTGACCCTGCCGTCCTCTCCTTTCTCTCCTTCCCTGACCCTGCCGTCCTCTCCTTTCTCTCCTTCCCTGACCCTGCCGTCCTCTCCTTTCTCTCCTTCCCTGACCCTGCCGTCCTCTCCTTTCTCTCCTTCCCTGACCCTGCCGTCCTCTCCTTTCTCTCCTTCCCTGACCCTGCCGTCCTCTCCTTTCTCTCCTTCCCTGACCCTGCCGTCCTCTCCTTTCTCTCCTTCCCTGACCCTGCCGTCCTCTCCTTTCTCTCCTTCCCTGACCCTGCCGTCCTCTCCTTTCTCTCCTTCCTCTCCTTCCCTGACCCTGCCGTCCTCTCCTTTCTCTCCTTCCTCTCCTTCCCTGACCCTGCCGTCCTCTCCTTTCTCTCCTTCCTCTCCTTCCCTGACCCTGCCGTCCTCTCCTTCCTCTCCTTCCCTGACCCTGCCGTCCTCTCCTTCCTCTCCTTCCCTGACCCTGCCGTCCTCTCCTTTCTCTCCTTCCCTGACCCTGCCGGCCTCTCCTTTCTCTCCTTCCCTGACCCTGCCGGCCTCTCCTTTCTCTCCTTTCCTGACCCTGCCGGCCTCTCCTTTCTCTCCTTTCCTGACCCTGCCGGCCTCTCCTTTCTCTCCTTCCCTGACCCTGCCGGCCTCTCCTTTCTCTCCTTCCCTGACCCTGCCGTCCTCTCCTTTCTCTCCTTCCCTGACCCTGCCGTCCTCTCCTTTCTCTCCTTCCCTGACCCTGCCGGCCTCTCCTTTCTCTCCTTCCCTGACCCTGCCGGCCTCTCATCTCTCTCCTTCCCTGACCCTGCCGTCCTTCCTTGCTATATTCCTTGTAGTATGAGCGTGTGGGCGGTCAGGTGGACGGCTTAGGTCATCCGTGATTTTGCCTCTATGCTTGGACTTATTGCAGCTGTGTAATCCTCAGCCTCGTGTTCGCTGGGTGCGGCCCACGCTTCCGTATTACTGTCCCGCGATCACCTTTCTGTGCGGAAGCAGTTCGGGGAGCCGCTCGCTAATAATCAGGTAATGTTACAGCGTATCACTGTTACCGACAGAAATCATCTTCATCCTCGGGTTTCGTTGTGTGACATTTGTTTCCCTCAGTATTTACAATTCCGATTAGCGGAGATGGCGACACAGCTGGTTACTGCGCGGTTGATCGTACGCCATGCAGCGCAAGCTCTCCAGGAGGAGCACAGAGACGCCGCCACGCTCTGCGCTATGGCCAAATTATACGCTACTGACGAATGTTTTAAGGTGAGCGACATAAGAAGCTGGAAAAATACACCCTGAAATGTCATACACCTCACCAGCACTCCAGACTGTTTTATCTTATTGCATGGTTTTCATGCATTTTAACTCAAATCCTGTATTATACTCCAGATCTGCACTCACTATTCTGCTGGTGGAGTCACTGTTAACATACATTACATTTCTGATCCTGAGTTACATCCTGTATTATACCCCAGAGCTGCACTCACTATTCTGCTGGTGCAGTCACTGTGTACATACATTACTGATCCTGAGTTACATCCTGTATTATACTCCAGAGCTACACTCACTATTGTGCTGGTGCAGTCACTGTGTACATACATTTCTGATCCTGAGTTACATTCTGTATTATACTCCAGAGCTGCACTCACTATTCTGCTGGTGCAGTCACTGTATACATACATTACATTACTGATCCTGAGTTATATCCTGTATTATACTCCAGAGCTGCACTCACTATTCTGCTGGTGCAGTCACTGTGTACATACATTACTGATCCTGAGTTACATCCTGTATTATACCCCAGAGCTGCACTCACTATTCTGCTGGTGCAGTCACTGTGTACATACATTACTGATCCTGAGTTACATCCTGTATTATACTCCAGAGCTGCACTCACTATTCTGCTGGTGTAGCCACTGTGTACATACATTACATTACTGATCCTGAGTTACATCCTGTATTATACTCCAGAGCTGCACTCACTATTCTGCTGGTGCAGTCACAGTGTACATACATTACATTACTGATCCTGAGTTACATCCTGTATTATACTCCAGAGCTGCACTCACTATTCTGCTGGTACAAACACTGTGTACTATAAGGCAGCGGTAGCACCGTACGCATTGTAGGGATTCGCTCTGGTAGGTAATGGCAGGGCTGCAGTAACGAGGCAACACACAGGCTTAAACTCCAATTTCAGTGATTTAATGTCACGTTGCAAACAGCAGATTAACAGAAAGTAAGGAAAAACATAAAAAGACTCCAGCTTGGAGAACTACTGGTCCCAGACTCACCCCTTGCACGGGACGGGCTTAACTAAGCGGCAGCCAGGTCCGCGGCATCCGCCAGGTGCCATTCCCAGGGTTGTTGAGAGTCTTGCTGCTATAGTCCTGCAGCACGGGGATCCTGTATACAAGTCCAGCCAAGGTCCTGTAACTTCCAGACACACTCACTCTGTGCCAAACACCAACCTCCATTACATAGCCCATAACCCCTCCTACAAGTGAGGTAGACATCACATGGGCTGATCACGTGACCATGACATCTTCGCAGGTCCTGTCTTTAGGGAAAAACCCGGCCAAACATTAACCTGCTGGGAGAAATGTATCTCCCATCCAGTAAAATACCCTTTACTGTACCACAGCAGTGATGAGGCAATGTTCAAACATAAAAGTCTCTTTAATGTGTTATCTTCGCACAGAAAGGTTCCAATCCACACAAATGCATATAACTTCAGTGCATATTATCAGTGTTCACTTCACACCAGTTCATAGCACTACATAGGGCACGGCTTTGTATCACAGTCCCTAAACATGCCGGACTTCACCTTGTCCAGTTTCCATGGCCGACTGCACGCCGTGCCAATGTCTCACAGTCTCCTTTAGGCTAAGTGCACACGTACCAGAACTCTTGCGGAAATTACCGCGAGAATTCCGGAATTCCATTCCGCGGGAAAACCGCATTTTAAATTCCCGCGATTTTCCCGCGGAAAAACTAGCATTTTGCAAGCGTAATTAGCTTGCAGAATGCTAGCGTTTTCCAAGCGATCTGTAGCATCGCTTGGAGAACTGATTGACAGGTTGGTCACACTCGTCAAACATAGTGTTTGACGAGTGTGACCAACTTTTTACTATTGAGGCCGCTTATGCGGCATCAGTAGTAAAAGATAGAATGTAAAAAAAAAATAACAAATGGTGTTATTCTCACCTTCCGGCGTCCTGCGCAGCCGTTCCCAGTAATCCTTTGCGAAAATGCCCGCGATGACGTCCGTTCTCGCGGGATCGCGATGTCTCGCGGTAATTCGCGATGACGTCGCGGGAATGACCGTGAGACTTCGCGATCCCGCGAGAACGGACACCATCGCGGGCATTTTCGCAAAGGATTACTGGGACCGGGAGCGTGGAGAGAGGCGGGAATACTGCGCGGGACGCCGGAAGGTAAGAATAACAATATTTTTTATTTTAAATTCTATTTTTTACAGGGATATGGTACCCAAAGCCCGGAGGACAGTCTCCTCTCCTCCGGACCGTGGGTACCATCCGCAAATGTTCTGCTTACTTTCCGCATGGTGTGCACAGCCACATGCGGGAAGTAAGCGGAACAATGCATTCTTATGGGTGCGGGATCGCTGCGATTCCGCAAATTAATGAGCATGCTGCGGTTTTTACCGCGAAGCGATTCCGCCGCGGTAAAAACCGCAGCATTAGCACAGCATTGCGGAATCCCATAGGGATGCATGGGATGCTTATTTTTCGCGTTTTCGCGGCAAAATTGCGCGGTTAAAACCGCCGTGGAAACGCGAAAAAAACGCCACGTGTGAACTCAGCCTTAGTCTCTTTACTCATGCACACAGCTGTGCACAGTACTTGATATTCTCCGGATCGCAGCCAGGCACCATATCCATCTGTGTGCAGCCATTACCCACGCCAGTCTTGGGGCACAGGACTGTCTACCTCCGGACACAAGACATCCACATCCAATACCAGTCACCGTGGACGGTAGCACCACTGTGTACGCTCTGGGTTGGCAGGCCTCACTCTGGCCCTGACTCACCTGAGACTCCTCAGACTCACTCAGACCTCCTCAGCCTCACTAACCCTTGCCTGCACTGCTTTTATGACAGTAACCTGTGGCTTTCAGCCACATAGAAAACCTGGGTCCAGAATGGAACAGACTGCACAAACTACTATCCTGCAGTCTGCTTCTCACACAACATCCAAAGCAGGTTTTTCTTACATCCGACTTGGACACTAACATGTCCAAGACTAACACTCACTTCTATTATCACTCTGCATTGCAGTCACAGCTATGCCCCTGACTGCCATGCACACCTATGGCCTTCATATACCTCCGTGCATATCCTGGGGAGACTACACAGCGACCCCTACCTGTGACATCGGTCACTGCTTCATCATTGCAATCCCAGCTACGCCTGTGACCACAATGCATTTCCATAGCCTCAATACACCTCTGTGCATATCCTGGGGAGAACACACAGCACCCTCTAGCTGTAACAGAGGTCACTGCCTCACCGTACATACATTAAATTAATGATCCTGAGTTACATCCTGTATTATACTCCCAGAGCTGCGCTCCCTGTTGTGCTGGTTACATTGCCCGCCTGATGCCTTTCTGTCTGCA
Source organism: Dendrobates tinctorius (assembly GCF_039654945.1). Taxonomy (NCBI): domain Eukaryota; kingdom Metazoa; phylum Chordata; class Amphibia; order Anura; family Dendrobatidae; genus Dendrobates; species Dendrobates tinctorius. Next base: position 5,138,653 of record NW_027361754.1, read on the forward strand.
GGTGTGTAATCAGGCTCTGCAGATGCACGGAGGTTATGGATACCTGAAGGATTACGCTGTGCAGCAGTTTGTCCGTGACATCCGCGTTCATCAGATCCTGGAGGGTGAGTTTTGCAGTGTAGCCTCTCCTTGCACTCTGGAATGGACTGCTCTACTGCAACAACCTGGTGACATCATGTGAGGTGCAGTGATCCCACCATATACTTACATAGATGGTGATCAGGAGAGCTCTGCACCTGACAATTCATAGCAGGATCTGTTGTCCACATCTCACAGTAGTGCAGCCTCAAGTTTCGGGCCTGTAACTTCTGTAGATTATACAGTGGAGAAAATAAAGTATTTGATGCACTGCAGATTTTGCAAGCTTTCCCCTCTACAAAGAATGGAGAGTTCTGTAATTTTTATTGCACATACACTTCACCTGTGAGAGACAGAATCTAAAGATAAAAAACAAAAAAAAATCACATTGTGGGATTGTTGCATAATTAAATTGCATTTTATTGCATGAAATAAGTATTTGATAAAATAGAAAAGCAGAATTTAATATTTGATACAGAAACCTTTGTTTGCAATTACAGAGATCAGACGTTTCCTGTAGTTCTTGACCAGGTTTGCACACACTGCAGCAAAGATTTTGGCCCCCTCCTCCATATAGATCTTCTCCAGATCTTTCAGGTTTCAGGGCTGTCGCTGGGAACATTGAGTTTCAGCTCCTCCAAAGATTTTCTATTGGGTTCAGGTCTGGAGACTGGCTAGGCCACTCCAGGAACTTGAAATGCTTCTTACGGAGCCACTCCTTAGTTGCCCTGGCTGTGTGTTTCAGGACATTATCATGCTGGAAGACCCAAATTTTGATGGCCAAAATCTCATGATACATGGCCCCATCCATCCTCCCTTCAATACGATGCAGTAGTCCTGTCAACTTTGTAGAAAAGCACCCCCAAAGTATGATGTTTCCCCCACCATGCTTCACAGTTGGGACAGGTTTCTTGGGGTTAGATGCAGGGGGAGGGAGAACGACGAAGGAGCTTTTCACGCAGAGAATGTGTAGCTGGAAATTATCCCGGAGTTCCTCCTGAGGGTGCTGTTTCCACTGGTGATCATAGGAAAGTAGACAAAAAAACGGAAAAGATTTTGGCACAACCATTAAGGGATAAAATGGATTGTTTATTGAAGCGTAGTTAAAACATTAAAAGTATGAGGCCTCACCTTTTAAGGTTTTAACTGAGCGGAGATGGAAAACATCCCACTCCAATGAGGACTTCATCTCATTCAAACAGGCCATCAATACTTTCAATTCCACACTCACTGAAGCAAAACAAACCTACTTCTCATCTCTCATATCCTCCCTGTCTCACAACCCTAAACAGTTATTCAACACCTTCCATTTTCTCCTCTGCCCCCCAGCACCTCCTCCCTCCCTACTCATCTCAGCTGAAGACTTTGCCTCATTTTTCAAGCTGAAGATTGATAACATCAGAGACAGTTTTGGTGGACAACCCCCCAGAGCCCTTCCTCCTAACTGCCCAGCCCTCCTCCCCCAAAACCAACTTCTCCATCATTACAGAAGATTGACTCTCCACTCTACTCTCAAGATCACATCTCACCACCTGTGCACTTCACCCGATCCCATCCCACTTCATCCCCAACCTCACCACAGTCTTCATCCCTAACCCATCTCTTCAGCCTATCAACTAGTGTTTTCCCCTCAAGCTTTAAACATGATTGAATCACACCTATCCTCAAAAAGCCCTCTCTTGACCCATCCTCTGTATCTAGCTATCGCCCTATATCACTTCTCCCCTATGCCTCGAAACTACTGGAACAACACGTCCATCTTGAACTGTCCTCCCACCTCTCTTCTTGCTCCCTCTTTGACCACTTATAATCTGACTTCCAGTCACACCATTCCCCTGAAACTGCCCTAACTAAGGTCATCAATGACCTATTAACCGCCAAGGCCAAGCGACTCTACTCTGTCCTCCTCCTCCTGGACCTGTCCAATGCCTTTGACACAGTGGACCATTCCCTATTACGACAGACCCTCTCATCTCTTGGTATCAAAGATTTGGCCCTATCTTCGATCGCGTCATACCTAACAGACCGGACATTCAGCGTCTCCCACTCGCACAACCACCTCCTCACCGCTCCCCCTATCCGTCGGAGTCCAGCAAGGTTCAGTCCTAGGGCCCCTGCTCTTCTCCATTTAAAACTTTGGCCTCGGAAAGCTCTTAGAATCTCACAGCTTTTAGTATCACCTCTATGCTGATGACACACTGATCTACATCTGTGGACCAGATATCACCTCCCTACTAACCAGAATCCCTCAATGTCTCTGGTATTTCATCCTTCTTCTCCGCTAGATTTCTAAAACTTAATATGGACAAAACAGAACTCATCATCTTTCCCCCATCTCACGCAACCCCCCCCGAACGGACCTATCCATTAAAGTAAACGGTTGCCCACTCTCTCCAGTCCCACAAGCTCGCTGCCTCGGGGTAATCCTTGACATTGATCACCGACTTCAACTCAAAAATATTTCACGGATCCGTACATTCCTCAACCAAGAATCTGCAAAAACCCTAGTCCATGCCTTCATCATCTCCCGCCTTGACTACTGCAACCTCCTGCTCTGTGGCCTCACCTCTAACACTCTCGCACCCCTTCAATCTATTCTAAACTCTGCTGCCCGACTAATCCACCTGTCCCCCTGCTATTCCCTGGCCTCTCCCCTCTGTCAGTCCCTGCACTGGCTCCCCATTACCCAAAGACTCCAGTTCAAAATCCTCACCATGACATACAAAAGCCATCCACAACCTGAGTCCTCCAAACATCTGTGACCTCGTCTCCCAGTACTACCTGCACGCAACCTCCGATCCTCACAAGAACTCCTTCTCTACTCCCCTCTTATCTCCTCTTTCCACAATGGCATTCAAGATTTTCTCACGCATCCCCCCCCTACTCTGGATCCCTCTACCACAACATATCAGACTCTCGTCTACCATGGAAACCTTCAAAAAGAAACTGAATACCTACCTTTTCTGACAAGCCTACAACCTGCAGTAACCACCGATTTTCCAAACTGCTGCACAACCAGCTCTACCCTCGCCTACTGTATTATCACCCATCCCTTGTAGATTGTGATCCCTCGCGGGCAGGATCCTCTCTCCTCCTGAACCAGTTGCAACTTGTATGGTTTAAGATTACTGTACTTGTATTTATTATGTATACCCCCCTCACATGTAAAGCGCCTTGGAATAAATGGTGATATAATAATAAATAATGATAATAACTACATTTCAATAAATAAGCCATTTTATCCCTGGATGGTTGTGCTGCAGTCATTTCCCCTTTTTTCGTGTTTTTGGGCTTGTAGTCATCCTTCTTCTTCCTCCAAACACGGCGAGTGGAGTTGATACCAAAAAGTTCTATTTTGGTCTCATCTGATCACATGACCTTCTCCCATGCTTCCTCTGGATCATCCAGATGGTCATTGGCGAACGTCAAACGGGCCTGCATATGTGCTGGTGTGAGCATGGGGACCTTGTGTGCCTTGCAGGATTTTAATCCATGACGGCGTAGTGTGTTACTAAAGCCAGGATCATACATGCAAGAAACACGGCCGAGTCTCGCATGTTAATACCCGGCACTGCCGCCGGCACTTGGGAGCGGTGCGTATGGCTCCATGTGTTGCTATGCGGCCTCACGCTCCGATCTGAATGCCGGCGGCAGTGCCGAGTGTTAACATGCAAGACTCGGCCGTGTTTCTCGCATGTGTGATCCCGGCCTAATTGTGATATTTGAGACTGTGGTCCCAGCTGTCATTAGGTCAATGACCAGGCCTCCCGTGTAGTTCTGGACTGAGTCCTGACTCCTGACCTTTCTCAGATTCATCCTCACCCCACTAGGTGAGATCCTCCATGGAGCCCCAGACCGAGGAACATTGAAAGTCATCTTGTGTTTCTTCCATTTTCTAATAATTGTGCCAATAGTTGTTGCTTCTCACATAACTTTTTCCCTATTATCCTGTAGCCAATCTCAGCCTTGTGCAGGTCTACAATTTTGTCCCTGGTGTACTTAGACAGCTCTTTGGTCTTGGCAAGGGTGGAGAGGTTGGTATGTGATTGAGTGTGTGCACATGTGCCTTTTATACAGGTAACAAGTTCAGACACGAGCAATTAATCCAGGTAATGAGTGCAGAGTAGGAGGCTTCTTACAGAAAAACTAACAGGTCTGTGAGAGCCAGAATTCTTGCTGGTTAGTCGGTGATCAAATACTTATTTCATGGAATAAAATGCAATTTAAATACTGTATATATGTACTTATGTATAAGACGAGATTTTCAGCCCATTTTTTTGGGCTGAAAGTCCCCCTCTCGGCTTATACATGAGTCATATACCTGAGGGTCGGCGGGGGTGTCGAGGATCATACCCCCTCCTGGCGCGGTCTCTGCAACCCCCTCTGTGCATATTCATGAGTGTAATGAGCGGTACCACGTAACCGCTGAAGGCAGGAAGGGAGACCGTGGAGAAGCGGGGCTGAAGAGACCGCACCAGGAGGGGGTGTAAATATAGTGATATTCACCTGGCCGGGGTCCATTGCTGCTCACCACCGTCTTGCTGCTTCCTGTGTTAGTGACGTTTAGGTAGCAGGGGTCTCGGTTACATGGTTAGTGCGCGCTGCGCCCTCTGCTGGCTAAACAGTCACTGACACAGGAAGGGCAGACAGCGTCGAGCAGCGATTGACCCCGGACAGGTGAATATCTCAGGCGCCGAGTCCTGAGCAGGAGAGGTGAGTATGGCATTTTTTTTTTTTTTTTTGCAGCATATGGGGGCATAATATATGGAGCATTTTATGGGGCAGCATATGGGGGCATAATATATGGAGCATCTTATGGGGGCAGCATATGGGGGCATAATATATGGAGCATCTGATGGGGGCAACATGGGGGCATAATCTATGGAGCAGCATATGGGGGCATAATCTATGGAGAATTTTATGGGGGAATAATCTATGGAGCATCTTATGGGGCATAATCTATGGAGCATTTATTGGGGGAATAATCTATGGAGCATCTTATGGGGCATATTATTCTATGGAGCACATTATTGGGGTATTATTAACCGTATATGGGGTGTATTTTGTATGGAGCATTTTATGGGGCACATCATGAACTGTATGGAGCATTATATGGGGCTCCTGATTCAATATGGATATTCAAAAACATTTAACCTACTGATGTCTCAATTAATTTTACTTTTATTGGTATTTTTATTTTTTAAATTTACCAGTAGCTGCTGTATTTTCCACCCTAGTCTTATACGCGAGTCAATAGGTTTTCCCAGTTTTTTGTGGCAAAATTAGGCGGTCGGCTTATACACGGGTTGGCTTATGCACAAGTATATACGGTATGTAAAAATCATGCAATGTGATTTTCTGGATTTTACTGTTAGATTCTCTCTCACAGGTGAAGTGTACCTACGATAAAAATTACAGACCTCTCCATTCTTTGTAGGTGGGAAAACTTGCAAAATCGGCAGTGTATCAAATGCTTATTTTCCCCACTGTGTACGATATATACAGTTAGGTCCATATATATTTGGACAGAGACAACATTTTTCTAATTTTGGTTCTAGACATTACCACAATGAATTTTAAACAAAACAATTCAGATGCAGTTGAAGTTCAAACTTTGAGCTTTCATTTGAGGGTATCCACATTATAATTGGATGAAGGGTTTAGGAGTTTCAGCTCCTTAACATGTGCCACCCTGTTTTTAAAGGGACCAAAAGTAATTGGACAGTTGACTCCAAGGCTATTTCATGGACAGGTGTGGGCAATCCCTTCGTTATGTCATTCTCAATTAAGCAGATAAAAGGCCTGGAGTTGATTTGAGGTGTGGTGCTTGCATTTGGAAGGTTTTGCTGTGAAGGAAACATGCGGTCAAAGGAGCTCTCCATGCAGGTGAAACAAGCCATCCTTAAGCTGCAAAAACAGAAAAAACCCATCCGAGAAATTGCTACAACATTGGGATTGGCAAAATCTACAGTTTGGTACATCCTGAGAAAGACAGAAAGCACTGGTGAACTCATCAATGCAAAAAGACCTGGGCGCCCACGGAAGACAACAATGGTGGATGATGGCAGAATAGTCTCCATGGTGAAGAGAAACCCCTTCACAACAGCCAACCAAGTGAACAACACTCTCCAGGAGGTAGGCGTATCAATATCCAAATCTACCATGAAGAGAAGACTGCATAAATACAGAGGGTTCACTGCACGGTGCAAGCCACTCATAAGCATCAAGAATAAAAAGGCTAGACTGGACTTTGCTAAAACACATCTAAAAAAGCCAGCACAGTTCTGGAAGAACATTCTTTGGACAGATGAAACCAAGATCAACCTCTACCAGAATGATGGAAAGAGAAAAGTATGGCGAAGGCGTGGTACAGCTCATGATCCAAAGCATACCACATCATCTGTAAAACACGGCGGAGGCAGTGTGATGGCTTGGGCATGCATGGCTGCCAGTGGCACTGGGTCACTAGTGTTTATTGATGATGTGACACAGGACAGAAGCAGCCGAATGAATTCTGAGGTATTCAGAGCCATACTGTGTGCTCAGATCCAGCCAAACTGATTGGTTGTCGTTTCATACTACAGATGGACAATGACCCAAAACATAAAGCCAAAGCAACCCAGGAGTTTATTAAAGCAAAGAAGTGGAATATTCCTGAATGGCCAAGTCAGTCACCTGATCTCAACCCAATTGAGCATGCATTTCACTTGTTAAAGACTAAACTTCAGACAGAAAGGCCCACAAACAAACAGCAACTGAAAACCACCGCAGTGAAGGCCTGGCAGAGCATCAAAAAGGAGGAAACAGCGTCTGGTGATGTCCATGAGTTCAAGACTTCAGGCAGTCATTGCCAGCAAAGGGTTTTCAACCAAGTACTAGAAATGAACATTTTATTTACAATTATTTAATCTGTCCAATTACTTTTGGTCCCTTTAAAAACAGGGTGGCACGTGTTAAGGAGCTGAAACTCCTAAACCCTTCATTTAATTTTAATGTGGATACCCTCAAATGAAAGCTGAAAGACTGAACTTCAACTGCATCTGAATTGTTTTGTTTAATATTCATTGTGGTAATGTCTAGAACCAAAATTAGAAAAATGTTGTCTTTGTCCAAATATATATGGACCTAACTGTACATTTACTGTATCTTAGCACTGCGCTGAAGTCGTTAGAAATGTTCTTTCCTACAAGCTCATGATGATGAGGAGGAGGAGGAGATACTAATGTTTTGTTTCCGGTACCAGGAACCAACGAGGTGATGAGGATGATTGTGGCCAGAAACATATTACAGGGATGAGAACTGGAAAATCTCCATCATCACATGAACCTCATTGCTGCAGGAGAGCAGCGCTCGTTCACCTCTGCCGCATGCATCGGCCTGAGGAGCAGCACCCAGGAGCCTCTGCAGATCACTGACTTCTGAACCGATTTGTGTCTGTATTATATTTATAGTCTAAGCGATATTGTTATATCTGCACCGAATGTAGATGAAAAGATCGAGTGCCAGATTCTAGGGTCCACGTTTGGAGACTTCCATCCTTCAGCAGAATATCAGATTTATTGATTCTACTGGCGCCATCTCTCAGCCTTTCTCCGCTTCTTTGTTTCTGATCTTCTGCACTTCGGTCGTTTTCCCTCGGCGATCTGGGTCTCTGGACACCGCTGTCACTTGTTTTCCTGGCACGTGGCGGCAACTGAGACTGGAGCGGCCACTGCCATCTGTGTACTGTGCCTGCTGCTTATGTTGGGGTTAACTAAAATTTCTAGACATTACCACAATGAATTTTAAACAAAACAATTCAGATGCAGTTGAAGTTCAGACTTTCAGCTTTCATTTGAAGGTATCCACATTAAAATTGGATGAAGGGTTTAGGGTCTAGGAGTCCCGTGCTCATATACCCATCATACTTATCCTCCATCCCATAGTCCCGTGCCCATATACCCATCATACATATCCTCCATCCCATAGTCCCGTGCCCATATACCCATCATACATATCCGCCATCCCATAGTCCCGTGCCCATATACCCATCATAAATATCCTCCATCCCATAGTCCTGTGCTCATATACCCATCATACATATCCTCCATCCCATAGTCCCGTGCCCATATACCCATCATACATATCCTCCATCCCATAGTCCCGTGCCCATATACCCATCATACATATCCTCCATCCCATAGTCCCGTGCCCATATACCCATCATACATATCCTCCATCCCATAGTCCCGTGCGCATATACCCATCATACATATCCTCCATCCCATAGTCCAGTGCGCATATACCCTTCATACATATCCTCCATCCCATAGTCCCGTGTCCATATACCCATCACACATCCTCCATCCCATAGTCCCGTGCCCATATACCCATCACACATATCTGCCATCCCATATTCCCGTGCCCCCCATCATACATATCCTCCATCCCATAGTCCAGTGCGCATATACCCATCATACATATCCTCCATCCCATAGTCCCATGCCCATATACCCATCATACATATCCTCCATCCCATAGTCCCGTGCCCCCCATCATACATATCCTCCATCCCATAGTCCCGTGCGCATATACCCATCATACATATCCTCCATCCCATAGTCCAGTGCGCATATACCCTTCATACATATCCTCCATCCCATTGTCCCGTGCCCATATACCCATCATACATATCCTCCATCCCATAGTCCCGTGCCCATATACCCATCATACATATCCTCCATCCCATAGTCCTGTGCCCATATACCCATCATACATAACCTCCATCCCATATTCCTGTGCCCATAAACCCATCATACATATCTGCCATCCCATAGTCCCATGCCCATATACCCATCACACATCCTCCATCCAATCATGACATCACAATAAAGGGGAGGGGCTAACTGGAAGGAGAGAAGCATTAAGCTAACATTCTACTGTGACCGCAATAAAGGAGCGGGATTGAACAAAAGGGGCAGATCTATGAAGTGGGTGTGGTTATGTATAGTGGGTGTGGTTATGTGGAGTGGGAGTTAGTTACTATGCCCGGGCAACGCCGGGCTCTTCAGCTAGTATATATATAAAGAAAAAGCCTGTGTGTGATGAAACGGAGCAAAGCCTGGCGGAAATGACGCCGCACTGTGGCGGTCCGGAGGAGTCTATATGAGACGGAGCGGGCGACATTTATACTTTTATGTGACCGTCACCAGCCTAAATGTCGCTGTCCAGTTTTTTATTATTTCCATTTCATTTTTTTAGGATTAAAAAATAAAATACCAACATTTTTAAAAAATATACATCGTAGAAAAGGGCAGAGTGGTGAACGTTTTGGCACGAAGATCGGTGTATTTATAGGTTCTATACATCTCTGCAATATAGTCACACAATCTGGACAGGTCTTCATTGTTGAGGGCTGGCGGAACGCACCAAATAATAAAGAAGGTATTTAGGTGCGTTCGCAGCCCGGGGTCCACCGTGCAGAGACGGTAACTGCTGCTCGGTAATGGCAGATGTTATATGGCGGTACAATAGAGGAACACACAGGGTTTAAGCCACCTAGTGTGTGCAGAGGCGGACTCTCTTACCTCACAGAGCCGTCCGACCGCCAAACACAAATGCCGCAGCCTGTTTATGCTCACAGAGCTCGGCAATGTGAGCACTGGTGTATAGACACCGGACTCTGAGACACTGGGTTAGGGTCCCTCTAGACACACTAGTGCTCAGCACCGGAACTGCGGTGCCAGGAAGAAACAAATGAATAGATAAGGTGTACTAATTGCGAACTGCACTGCTCTGGCGGACGCCACTAACCCCCGGGAGGAAAGCACTAGATTTGCGCACGGCGCCGCACTGGCAGATGCAGTTACTTAACTCAGTGCAAAGGTGCCTTGAACAGAACGGCACAGTATGGCGCTATGAGACGTGCTGCGACTAGGTAGCTTCAGTGGCGCAAGCCAATGCCACTAGTGGCGCTGACTCTAAACCGTACGAACAAGCACAACCAGAGGGAGGGGTGTCATAATGAGTCAGTCACCAGTCTCAAGTATCAATCATCACACACACAGAGTCTATACTAGCGCATGGCCGTTATAGCAGCGTCCTTCCGGGACCTTCCTGATGGTCCAAGCTGATCTGCTTGAGGACCTGAGCATGTGACCTCCAATGAGAGGTCGTCCCACGGGCATGCTCAGTAGGCTGTAAAAAGGACAAAGTCGAGCTGCTCGCTGCTGGCTAGTGCGGATTGCTAAAGCTTACCCAGAGGTGGCAGCAGCAACCAACCTGACAGCACTAGCTTGAGCAAGGCGCCAGGACCGACGCCTTTGTTGAGCAGCCTCCTCTGTGGCCGGAACAGAATGGGAGACCACAGAAAACAAGGCTCGAGCTTCCTCAAGTGCAGCGGCAGGAACCCGCCACCTAACATTCATGGGCTGAAAAAATGGCGCTGAACAAAGACCTTTATGCGGGAATTGTTTTGGTTCAAATTACACCATTTTTTTTTTTTAAATTAACCTGGAAACGTACAGGTCGGGATCCTGTGTACCGAGCGGGCTCAGGACATGTTATGCATCGAGCATTAGCCACTAATAGTATCGACTGGAGTTAACCCTGTTAAATGCTACTGTCGGTCTCTGCAGCATTTAATGCATGTTATTCCATGACCTAGCGCCAGCGATGCAAGAATAGCATGCCATTGGGTTGTCATGGTGGCTGGAGGCCTACTAGACCGTGATTTTAGCCGTACAACGCAATCCTGTGTTATTATAGTCCAGCAATAAGAAACTGGACTGTAATATCACAGGATTATTAAAATAATAAAAGAAAAAAGTGTCTAAAAATAAAATAAAGAAGCAAGCTATTTCTTATGGCTTGACTGTAATATCACAGGACTAATTTTTAAAATAAGTAACAATTTTAATCCCCCCATGTAATAAACTAAAAAAAATAAACATCCGCAAAAGTCGCTCTATCAAAATACGACATTTGTTAACTCGTATGATAAAAGACGTAGAAAGAAGAAAAACGCAGCGAAGGAGATAAACGGCAGCTCGCCACACAACCAACCGACCCTCACACCAGGCCACAGATGGGAGAAAAAAATGCCACCGCTTTTGGAAAATGGCGAAAAAAGATTATTTTTCAAATATTTTTTTCATCACTGACATAAAGAAAAAGCTACATGTTGGGTATCTCTGTAGTCGTCCTGACCTGGAGAATCGAGGTTTCTGCGGTCATGGTCTGCTGACTTTCTGGGATTAGGTTGTTTTAGGGTTAACCTGGATGGCCTCACTCTGGGATTCTGGGAGGTGTCTTATAGCCTCATTGTGGGGCCAGTCCCTGTTGCTTAGGCCTGTTTCACACGTTAGCGTCAGTTGCCAGCTGCCAAAAAGGCGGAGAACGGCTCCGTGTCCGTCGAGACACCAACGGGTGCCACCGGACCGTTGCTTTGACGGGATCTGCCGATGTAGAGATGTTAAAGGAACCGCAGGCATGAAAAAAAGTAGCGCTGAGGTAGCGGGGCCGCGGGACCGGGACGAGCAGCGAGAAGAGAGCGGGGCCGCGGGACCTGGACGAGCCGCGAGGAGAGCGGGGCCGCGGGACCTGGACGAGCCGCGAGAAGAGAGCGGGGCCGCGGGACCTGGACAAGCCGCAAGAAGAGAGCGGGGCCGCGGGACCTGGACGAGCCGCAAGAAGAGAGCGGGACGGGATGAGCCGCGAGAAGAGAGCGGGCGACGGTAGGGGAGAGAGAGATTTTAGCGGCTCCCGGGACGGCATGTATGGGTTAAAATGCCTCCCGGCCGGGCATGCGCACCTCAAAATAGCAGTCCGTCAAAGTAAAAAAAGTTGCAGGGCCCGTCTCATCCGCCCGGGAGCCGCTAAAATGTTGGCAGATCCATACAAAAACGGGTGGGACGGACGGCCGTCAGTCAAGATCTGCCAATAATGTAAGTCTATGGGGGAAAAAACGGATCCGTCCCTTTTTTGGCGGATCCGTTTTTTAAAAAAATTGGCGGATTTTTACTGACGGGAAAAAACTGATATGTGAAACAGGCCTTATACGCTGACTGTGTTTGACCCTGTTGTACCTGTGCTAGTGATTTGTGCCTGACCTGTGCAACGTTTTGTCTGGTTCTGATTAGGCTGTGTCTCTGTTACAAGTTTTGCCTGCCCCTTTTGTACTGTGCTGCCCTCTCTGTGTGTGATCCCTTTGGCTGAGTCCTGACTATCCGTTCTGTCTTATCCTTTGGTACTGTTGTGCTATCTCGTGCTTTGACCCCGGCCTGAACTGTTTACGTCTGTCTATGCCCCTTGGTAACTTTGTCCCGGAATTACCCTTCTAGGAGTTTTCCTTCAGCTCCTAGCTCTCTGGAGCTTAGGTCACGTGCTTCAGGTGTCCTGCTGGTCTAGCACGCATCTTCACCGCTGCTGCCCGCTCCACAGGTATCTTAGAGCACAGTTTGTCTTCCTCCGGACACGCGCACTGTTCATGACATCTGCTCATTTTTACTGCAGAAAGCACAGCATAAAAATAAAACCCTAAAAACTATGGCGGTAGGGTGGGGTTTTCACTACATTTTGTGGTAAAATAATGGTGTCATTCAAAACTACAAGAAACAGCCGCATACGGAGACAGGAAAGGACAACGCTGACGGAGGTGTGAAACTAAATATCAGTTTGTCACATTATGAGGGGAGAGCACCACATAATGTTTTGGAGGTCCCCGCCTGCTGTTTTCGGGGGCTTTACCCCCTTGAAGACTTAGGAAATGTCTAAAATAAAAACTGTCCTTGTTCCCCTTAGCGACCAATCACAGCGCAGCTTGCATTTCGTATTCTGCTGTTGACAAATGTAAGCTGCGCTGTGATTGGTTGATCGATGGATTGGTCGTACAGTGTAGTGGCACGACGCCGGCAGCAGCAGGGTGAGGCCGCTTCTCTCTGCACCTGTCGCGGCATTTATAACACTTTACACAGATCACTTATTGACAATGACAGCTGCAGGTCACTAAAATCCTTGCAACCAATCAAAGCAGCGCTTTCATCAGAACAGCCAATCACAGCCTTGGCTTTGCTTCGAGGGGGCGGGACTGATGTATCCAATCAGCAGCTGTTGTTAGAGGTCCGCTTGGAGTTGCCATGGTGACCCGGAAGTGGCGGTTTCGATGCAGCGGAGCTGCGAGGACTGAGGGAGCGGAGAGATGAGGCGGGAGCAGCGCCGGCGGCTGAGCGCCCTGTGCCTGCTGCTGTTGCTGGCCTTCGTGGTCCTCAGGTAACACCGCTGCATGCTGGGGGTTGTGCTCCCGGAGTCCCGGGCAGTGAGAACAACAACCCTCATCGGCGGATCAGAGCATTGTCAGCGATCACCCCCAGGCGCGGTTATGGGGGTCGCACGAGACACAGTAGACTTTAACCCCTTCTTGACCAGTGTGATTTATTTTTTATTTTTTTTCTCTTCCAGATCCAGGACCTTTTCTTTATTCACAGGTTCGGGGTCAGGGTCGGGCTCAGGCTCGGGTTCATTATTTCCAGGATAGGTCGTGGTTTTGACAAAAAATGTTTTTGCCGGAAGATGCATTGAAATAAAACGCAAATGTGGAAGACTAGGGGAAAACCGCGTCACGGCCGATGTTTTCTGGTTCTGATCATTGTGCAGTGACGGGATTCTCCAGGACAGGACGGTTACAGCGACACCAAACATGTGATTTCAAGGGGTCACATTTTCCATTTATAAAAAGAAAAATCTTTTTGTCCCCTTAGGCTGTGTGCACACGCTGCGGATTGGTCTGCGGATTTTTCCGCACGGATTTTGTAAAAACCGCAGGTAAATCCGCAGGTCAGAAGACCTGCGGATTAGCCTGCGGTTTATCACCTCTATAATAGAACAGATGGCAAACCGCAGCGGAATCTGCAGAAAAGAATGACATGTCAATTCTTTCTGTGGATTGGAAACTGCAGCAAAAACCGCCCTGAAAATTCCGCACCGTCTGCACTGCGGTTTCCATTTCCCTTAGGATATAATGGTACTGTACAACGCAGCAGATTCTGCTGTGGATCCGCAGGGCCAAATCCGCTGTGGATCCGCAGTAGAATCCACAGCGTGTGCACATACCCTAAAGCTTTTTGCGGAGGTTTTTCCAAGGATCTGGATTGTACTGTTAAACCCTCCACAATTTAGGCTGCCAAAGCTGAACTGCGCCTTTAAATGACCACAGTCGGCATGACAACCCGCGGGGGTTTCCACTGATGTATTTTGGATTGTTTCTTGCTGTCAGTGAATTGCAGCTTATGAAAACCTATGCAGAATGTGTGTTTCTCACAGCTGAGGTTTTGTTACAGCTGTAGTAATGCGGTGTCTGCAGCTAAGTGCAACGGTGACAGAAGACTCCACTTTAGTAGACGTACCTCACAGGTCACAGGACGGTCCGGCACCTTTGTCTTGTCAGGTGGTGGGTGCCCCTCGTGGGTCACAGGACGGTCCGGCACTCTCGTCTTGTCACCTCACGGGTCACAGGATGGTCCGGCACTCTCGTCTTGTCTCCTCGCGGGTCACAGGACGGTCCGTTGCCCTCGTCTTGTCACCTCACAGGTTGGTCCGGCGCCTTTGTCTTGTAAGGTGGTGGGCACCCATCACGGGTCACAGGACGGTCTGGCGCCTTTGTCTTGTCAGGTGGTGGGCCCCCTTCGCGGGTCACAGGATGGTCTGGCTCCTTTGTCTTGTCAGGTGGTGGGCCCCCTTCGCGGGTCACAGGACGGTCTGGCGCCTTTGTCTTGTCAGGTGGTGGGCCCCCTTCGCGGGTCACAGGATGGTCTGGCTCCTTTGTCTTGTCAGGTGGTGGGCCCCCTTCGCGGGTCACAGGACGGTCTTGCGCCTTTGTCTTGTCAGGTGGTGGGCCCCCTTCGCGGGTCACAGGACGGTCTGGCGCCTTTGTCTTGTCAGTTGGTGGACCCCCTTCGCGGGTCACAGGACGGTCTGGCTCCTTTGTCTTGTCAGGTGGTGGGCCCCCTTCGCGGGTCACAGGATGGTCTGGCTCCTTTGTCTTGTCAGGTGGTGGGCCCCCTTCGCGGGTCACAGGATGGTCTGGCTCCTTTGTCTTGTCAGGTGGTGGGCCCCCTTCGCAGGTCACAGGACGCTCTGGCGCTTTCATTTTGTCAGGTGGCATGCGCTCTTCGCAGGTCACAGGATGGTCTAACGCCTTTGCCTTGTTAGGTGGCGTGCACCCCTTGCGGGTCACAGGAACGTCTAGCGCCCTCATTTTGTCAGGTGGTGGATGCCCCTCGCGGGTCACAGGATGGTCCGGTGCCCTCCTCTTGTCACGTCTTGGGTCACAGGACGGTCTGGTGCCCTCATTTTGTCAGGTGGCATGCGCTCCTTTCGAGTCACAGGATGGTCCAGCGGCCCCCTCTGTTGTTGTATTAGTGCTCTATAGCCAGGAGCGCCTGCTCTGGTCACCTGAATGCAGTTCTCCCCGTGTGTGAATTTTCTTGTTTTCTTGTCAATTGTGATGACGATCAATCCAATCGCACACGGAAACAAGGGTTATTTCATACGTCTTTATGTCTGCAGTGTCTGAGACTTACTGCCCCCGCTGCTCATCTGTGTCCGCTTTGGATCCCTGCTTATTAGGTGTTTTATGCTGATGTATGAACAGAGACTTACAGAGCAGAATGGAGCCTGGAGTTCAGTAATTCACAATTTATTCATCCGATTAGTGCCTGTTAAGGCCCCTTTACATTTAGCGATGCACCAGCGATCCCGACCACGATACGACCCGGTCAGGATCGCTGGTGCATCGCTAAATGGTCGCTAGTGAGCTGCCACACAGGCAGACCTCACTAGCGGTGCAGCAGCGATACTTACCTTTTAGACGCGGTGATCCTGACGTCCTCCCGTCCGCATCCACGAGTCGCTCGTCTGCGCCAGCAGGAAGCCCCAGCAGGAAGCACCCGACGAGAAATGGAGCTGCGCGATCAGCGATGGACAGCGGGGGAGCCGGTCGGAGGTAAGTATCACACATAGCGATATCGCTGCTGCGTCCCGAAATCGGTGATGCTTTAGCGATATTGTTAGCGATATCGCTATGTGTAAAACCCCCTTTACCTCCGACCGGCTCCCCCCGCTGTCCATCGCTGATCGCGTGGCTCCATTTCTCGTCGGGCGCTTCCTGCTTTGGAGACGAGTGACGCGTGGACGCGGGCGGGAGGACATCAGGATCACCGCGTCTGAAAGGTAAGTAACGACCGCTGTATCGCTGCTGCATCACTGTGAGATCTGCCTGTGTGGCAGCTCACTAGCGACCATTTAGCGATGCACCAGCGATCCTGACCGGGTCGTGTCGGGATCGGTGGTGCATCGCTAAATGTAAAGGGGCCTTAAGTATCACACAGCGATATCGCTGCCACGTCACCAAATCGGTGATGCTTTAGCGATATTGTTAGCGATATCGCTATGTGTAAAACCCCCTTTAGACTGCTGCATGAAAACATGTAATCTACTGTGACCTCACAGCCAGCAGTCCTGTGACCGGGGCATGCCGTGTGACCTCACAGCGAGCAGTCCTGTGACCGGGGCATGCCGTGTGACCTCACAGCCGGCAGTCCTGTGACCGGGGCATGCCGTGTGACATCACAGCCGGCAGTCCTGTGACCGGGGCATGCCGTGTGACATCACAGCGAGCAGTCCTGTGACCGGGGCATGCCGTGTGACCTCACAGCCGGCAGTCCTGTGACCGGGGCATGCCGTGTGACATCACAGCCGGCAGTCCTGTGACCGGGGCATGCCGTGTGACCTCACAGCGAGCAGTCCTGTGACCGGGGCATGCCGTGTGACCTCACAGCCGGCAGTCCTGTGACCGGGGCATGCCGTGTGACCTCACAGCCGGCAGTCCTGTGACCGGGGCATGCCGTGTGACCTCACAGCCGGCAGTCCTGTGACCGGGGCATGCCGTGTGACCTCACAGCCGGCAGTCCTGTGACCGGGGCATGCCGTGTGACCTCACAGCCGGCAGTCCTGTGACCGGGGCATGCCGTCTGATCTCACAGCCGGCAGTCCTGTGACCGGGGCATGCCGTCTGATCTCACAGCCGGCAGTCCTGTGACCGGGGCATGCCGTCTGATCTCACAGCTGGCAGTCCTGTGACCGGGGCATGCCGTCTGATCTCACAGCTGGCAGTCCTGTGACGTTATATATGGAGAGGATTATTGCCAGACGTTTTGCAGCCTTTCTCTCGGTGGAGGAACTGTGTATTAGTTGGATGGTTGGATCAGTGTGCAGCTTATTATCCCGTCCACACCTGACACTTCTCCCAGCTGAGGGTTTGTTACAATGTATTTTTGCAGGTGACCTTTCAGTCTATGGCTGAAATCATGTGTTATGACTGAAGCATCAAGAAAACAAATTTGAACCAACCCCTTGATGGATGCCTTCAGTGTGGAGGGGCAGACCGGGTCTCTGGCCTCTTGTCCGTCTTCTTGGGTAGAGGAGTGTGGGAGACCGTGCGCTCGTATCTGCATAAGAAGACATCTTCAAGGGTCCGTCCACATGGAAGCCTCTGATGAAGTCTTGAAGGTGGATTTATATGTGTTATCCAGATGGTTTATGTCTGAGGATTGTCCGCACTGGACACAATAGTGGCAGTCCCTCAGCTGTGAGCAAGACTGAATCAGGACTGAGAGCAGAAAATATTCTTATTGACTGACAGCAAGCAGAGATCTTGTAATCAGGAATTGATTGGTTGTTCTTGACTACACTGCTCCTTTACCATGGATTGTCTTGTTTAACTCCTTGTGGTGGAGGCCAGATTTTGTGCTGCTCTGGGTCCTTGTATGGGGGAAGGGCAGCCTGACCTATTACCCTGTCTTTCACCCTCCCTATTATCACCATCCTGTGATCTATACCTACAGGGCCCTGTAGTCTCCGGGACACACAGCACCTTGTACTAACCAAAGTGTCATCTAATCCCATGCAAATGTCACAGGTGGAATTTGCATCTGGCCGATGGTGCAATAGATTTTCTCATAGTGCCCCTTAAAGGGGATCACAAGGATCACAGCCCTGTAGACCGCCATAGAGACGCAAAGCCCCCATTGACGGTATATTTCCCACACTGAACACGCCGTCCGCCATGGCCCGTATGCTCCCCGCACCGTCCGCCATGGCCCGTATGCTCCCCGCACCGTCCGCCATGGCCCGTATGCTCCCCGCACCGTCCGCCATGGCCCGTATGCTCCCCGCACCGTCCGCCATGGCCCGTATGCTCCCCGCACCGTCCGCCATGGCCCGTATGCTCCCTGCACTGATCACGCTGTCAGAGGTCCTGATGTCCAGGATGAGACCAGTTCTTTTGCGTGAATGTTTCTCAATCAGTGACTTTTTTTGATTTGCTACAAATGTTTTGTGTCTTTTTTAGTATCATATTTTGTTTAATTTACGGTATTGATTTTTAGGCCAAATAGACTTTTCACGATTTTTTTTTTTTTTAATTTGTTTATTTATTTTTTGCAAATCCATCAAATACAATTTTTTTTAAAAAAGTTTCCAGGCTTTGGGTATTTTGGTGCCAGTTTGCAAAATGTGCGACTGTTCACAAAAAATTTGTAAAATAGGTTAAAGATTAAAAAAAAGCATTTTTTAATATGGTGCAAAATTCCTGAGCCGTTTGCACCATTTTGAAGAATTTTAGTGTAAAAAAAAAAAAAAATGAAAACCACAAATTCTAAAAACAAAAGTGACTTAAAAAATGAATTTGAATAATGAGCGGCGTTCAGTTCTCTGTGGTTTGCTAGAAATGATTTCCTGATTGTTTTGGGTCTGTGGCGTATTGGAGGGTCTCCCTGCGGCCGCCTGCCCCGTGTCTCTGTGTATTTTCTCCGGTGCTCACTGTGACCTCTGCTAAATCTGTCCTCCTTCTCCGAGAGCTCCCTCCCCGGGGGACACCGGCTACTCCTTCCACCAGGGACGTTCTCGGGGCCTCCTGCTACTTCCATAATTACATCCCCGGGAATAAGAGTTTTTACCTTGTGATTTCTTCACTCCCTCACATCGCCCCTTGAGAGAAGTGGATATTCGCACAGGCGCCATTATCTCCCTCCACAACGTGATATAAGGATGCATACTACATGGTGTCTACGTCCATTCATCCTGAGCCTCCTGCTTCATGAATGTGTTGGCGTCCCAGTGGTTCCCAAACTCCAGTCCTCGCGGACCCCAACAGGTCATGTTTTCAGGATTTCCATAGTGTTACACATGTGAGAGAATTCCTGATGCCTTGATGATACTTCCATCACCTGAGAAATACTAAGGAATTCCTGAAAACATGGCACGTTGGGGGCCGTGAGGACTGGAGTTTGGGAAACGCGGTGTTAGACTTTCCTTACATTGTTATACACTTGGTACTCCAGCTGTTGTGGGACTATAACTCTCAGCATGGCTGGACAGGCTGCAGCTGGGGCACTGAAGGTTGCTGATCCCTATCCTAGATGGTAGGTGGCATATAAATACTACAACCCACTCCATCTTTCCCCCTTGGGGTTAGTGGCAGTACGGATCAGTCTCTCTTTTGCCTACAGCCCGTGGGACCCTGGCAGCGCTCATTATACCCGCACCGCGGCTTTCAGAAACATAATAACAGGAAGGCGTATAAATGTCTCCTCCAGAGCCGCAGTTATATATCACCCTCCTGTATATGGCGACCACCGTGACCCACAATGGGTTTGAGTCACCCAAGAAGATGGCAGCTACCGGGCACAGAACCGGACTGACCCCCATAATGCTGACTGTCAGCCAGGGAGGACGGAGACGGTCAATGACCTGTAATCACCCGCCAGTAGCAGCTGCAGACCCCCCCATTATATTAGGGATAAAGGCATAGGCTTAAAGGAAAATTCCATAAACCTTTCATATTCATCTCCACGACGAGCTGCTGGTGAATGGCGTGTTACACTGTGACTGCCAGCGGCAGCTGCAGAAGTGACAACTGCTCTCTGGGACTGTGGAGTCAGTCGGTATAAAATGGTGCGACTCCTACAGTATATAATACATTGGGTGCAATAGTGAGCCTGCAGGGCTGTGGAGGCAGGGAAATGGAGGAGTCGGAGGTTTTGACTCCAGCCCTGCTGCTCACAGTGATTTTCTCTGTTTTCCTGAGCAGTTGTCAGACTCGGCTCCCATTTTCTGTGCAACATTTCCTCTCTCCCTTCTTTCCCACTCCTGTTCGTGCATGTGTTGGGTCCCCTTCCCCATTCATGAGAGCGTGCATGCGTGGGTTGGGCCCCCTTCTTCCCCACACTCGTCCGATCCGTGCGCCACCCCCCTTGTCCTGTTTGGTCTGTGCTTCGGTCCCCCCTCCTCCCCCTCTCCCCTGACCTGGTCTGTGCTTCCCTCTCTCCCCTGACCTGGTCTGTGCTTCCCTCTCTCCCCTGTCCGGTCTGTGCTTCCCTCTCTCCCCTGTCCGGTCTGTGCTTCCCTCTCTCCCCTGTCCGGTCTGTGCTTCCCTCTCTCCCCTGTCCGGTCTGTGCTTCCCTCTCTCCCCTGTCCGGTCTGTGCTTCCCTCTCTCCCCTGTCCGGTCTGTGCTTCCCTCTCTCCCCTGTCCGGTCTGTGCTTCCCTCTCTCCCCTGTCCGGTCTGTGCTTCCCTCTCTCCCCTGTCCGGTCTGTGCTTCCCTCTCTCCCCTGTCCGGTCTGTGCTTCCCTCTCTCCCCTGTCCGGTCTGTGCTTCCCTCTCTCCCCTGTCCGGTCTGTGCTTCCCTCTCTCCCCTGTCCGGTCTGTGCTATCCTCTCTCCCCTGTCCGGTCTGTGCTATCCTCTCTCCCCTGTCCGGTCTGTGCTATCCTCTCTCCCCTGTCCGGTCTGTGCTATCCTCTCTCCCCTGTCCGGTCTGTGCTATCCTCTCTCCCCTGTCCGGTCTGTGCTATCCTCTCTCCCCTGTCCGGTCTGTGCTATCCTCTCTCCCCTGTCCGGTCTGTGCTATCCTCTCTCCCCTGTCCGGTCTGTGCTATCCTCTCTCCCCTGTCCGGTCTGTGCTATCCTCTCTCCCCTGTCCGGTCTGTGCTATCCTCTCTCCCCTGTCCGGTCTGTGCTATCCTCTCTCCCCTGTCCGGTCTGTGCTATCCTCTCTCCCCTGTCCGGTCTGTGCTATCCTCTCTCCCCTGTCCGGTCTGTGCTATCCTCTCTCCCCTGTCCGGTCTGTGCTTCCCTCTCTCCCCTGTCCGGTCTGTGCTTTGACTCCCGCCCCCCCTTGTCCCATCCGTTGATTGCAGTATTTCTGGCAGATTAGCGGTCCTGTCGTTCTCTTCGTTGTAAGTGAAGGGTTAGTTGGGTACATGTACCCCTCTGGCCTGCGCTCTGTGGCCCCCTGGAGAGGCATGTAATGTGCTTATACGCCGTACACTGTGTAGTTTGGATATTTTCCTCGGTAATAATGGTGCTTCCGCTCTGCCGCTGCGGACATATCTCCCCTCTTCCGATATTAGTCGTGACGTTAGCTGCCTCTCGTTGGTCTCTCGTGCTTTTCACAGCTGAGGCTTTGTTACACTTGCGTCTCGGCTCTGCACTGATTTCTTCAGCCGTTCTGTGAAGGAAATCTTTCCAATGGAAATGTCAATATTCGTGCTGCTTGTGGTCTGGTCACCGCCTGTCACCACCATGGACGGCAGAGCTAGGAAATCCTCCTGTACAGAGTACCTCCGTTCTGGTGTGGATCCTGGTGTGGATTCTACGGAGTAGGACACTGCCAACACTGGAGACAGGTGGTCCATGTTCAGAGACCCCACCGATGACCAAAATAAAGGAGGCCCCATAGTCTTTGTATTTTGTTCATAGTCAGTGAGGAGCCCTGTGCTCCTCTGTTTCCAGCAGGCCCGTAGTCAGTGAGGAGCGCTGTGTTCTGCTGTCTCCGGCACTCCCATAGTCAGTGAGGAGCGTTGTGCTCCGCTCTCTCCAGCAGGCCCATAGTCAGTGAGGAGCGCCGTGCTCCGTTATCTTCGGCAGGCCAATAGTGAGGAGTGCTGTGCTGTTCTGTTTCCAGCAGGCCCATAGTCAGGATTGCTGTGCTCCACTATCTCCGGCAACCCTATAGTCTGTGAAGAGTGCTGTGCTCCTCTGTTTCCAGCAGGCCCATAGTCAGTGAGGAGCGCTGTGTTCCGCTATCTCCGGCAGGCCCGTAGTCAGTGAGGAGTGCTGTGCTCCTCTGTTTCCAGCAGGCCCATAGTCAGTGAGGATTGCTGTGCTCCACTATCTCCGACAACACTATAGTCAGTGAGGATTGCTGTGCTCCACTATCTCCGACAACACTATAGTCAGTGAGGATTGCTGTGCTCCGCTGTCTCCGACAACACTATAGTCAGTGAGGATTGCTGTGCTCCACTATCTCCGACAACCCTATAGTCAGTGAGGATTGCTGTGCTCCACTATCTCCGACAACACTATAGTCAGTGAGGATTGCTGTGCTCCGCTGTCTCCGACAACACTATAGTCAGTGAGGATTGCTGTGCTCCACTATCTCCGACAACACTATAGTCAGTGAGGAGCGCTGTGCTCCGCTATCTCCGGCAGGCCCGTAGATCATGAATGGAGCAGTGGAGGATATTCGAGCCGACAATGTAGCACTCTATTTTGGGGGTCTCTGGAGGTCCCAGCTTATTCCATATCTTTATCCTTGGTACAAACTCCTTTAGAGGGTTGCTACTGATTATGCCCCCGATTAACCTGTTAATGGCTGGAAGGCACCAGAGACCTATTGATGAGCGTCACAGACTTGGACATTGACTTCCAAGATAAGAAATGAGCTGAATCTTGTGGAGTCCTTGGACCTGCAGGTTGTGTGCGCCGTGCAGCCTCCGCATACAGTAAGGCTACATACTGTTCTGTATATGGGGAAGTAATGTGTCCAGAGCGCGGATACGTGTAGAGGAGAGGAGTGCTTTTTCCAGCAGCACAGAGTATTTCTGGTAACGTTGTGCTTTTCTCTCCTCGCCCGCAGGCCGTACCTCCAGGATTCCTTCTCCTTCAGGATGTGGAGCCGCCATAAGGGTCTGCAGGCAGAGAACGGGCAGTTCCTGCTGGAGGGCGAGCCGCTGAGGATCCTGGGAGGGTCCATGCACTATTTCCGGGTCCCCAGAGAATACTGGAAGGATCGGATGATGAAGATGAAGGCCTGCGGGCTTAACACGCTCACAACGTACGTACCACGTGGCGAGAAATGGGGGGATGCAGCCAATGACGGGCAAGCACGGTGTCACATGGTGCAGCCCGTTATCAGTCCTCCTCTCCGCTCACATCCGGATCTGCTGTCAGAGGGGTTTCCGGAGCCCTATTCACTTGTTTGGAAGTTTGGCCGAGCACAGATCTGATACAAACTCTGTGACCTATGAACCTGCGGCCCCCGTACACATGACGGTAACCAGCCGACCATCTTGTGTATGGGGGGTGAGGAGAGCGCGGACCCCTGCTGATGTATAGGGATGTCTCTTAACTCCCACAATGCACTGCCGTGTCATACCACTGATGTATCTCGTGTGATGTGTCTGATCAGTACCCGAACCTTTCTTGTGTCCTAGGTACGTGTCCTGGAACCTGCACGAGCCACAGAGGGGCAAGTTTGACTTCTCTGGAAATCTGGACCTCAGGTAACGTCACACGGTGATGGCCGAGCTGCCATCTGCGCCTCCCAGAGATGAAACCTCAGCGCTCATCTGTATACCGTCTATTGTGCTCTGTTACCAGCCGATAACTCACGAACCGAGGAGACGATGTCGGCCGATCCTGCCAATATGGGGGCGGTCAGCCAGCAGTCTGTATGGGGGCCTCCCGATGTTCCCATATCGTCCCCCTCACTGGTCGCCTCCGTTTTCCTCCTCTGCAGAGATCGGCGATCCTTTGCTCCTGCTTCCATCATGTAGCAGTGACACGGGGCACGGAGGTCTCGTCCATTCCTTTATTTCCTACCCCAGCACAGGACTAGATGCACCTCTAGAAGCCAGAGGAAAAGCCGAGGGCACCAGCGAGGGGGCGACACATGAGGAAAGTGCAGTCGCTCTTCAGTTACATGGTGTGGACGGTCACTTTATAAATCTGCCTGATTTTGCGCCTCCGTTTCTGATCTCCACATATTGACTCATTGCACTGCCATCTTTGTGACATCTTTGTCTTCTTGCTCTTCTTCCGTCCTAAATCAAAACCCTCATCTCCTCTGCCCCCTACAGGTCATATTTGGACACAGCCGCAGAGGTGGGATTATGGGTGATTTTACGTCCAGGACCCTATATCTGTTCAGAATGGGATCTCGGGGGGCTGCCGAGGTGAGTTCACACACAGAGACTGGAAAATGTCCTCCTGCGTCACATCAGCAGAGATGCTTGCCACGTGTTGTCGCCCTGAGTATTCGGCACTATGCCGACAGCCACATGACCGGCCCCCAGAGGACGGCGGGCTCCCGGGGCGACGTGTGCTCGATGCTTTATCACCACAGCACCAGATAACGAGGGGAAAGGAGAAGCGGGAAAGATTTTAGGGCTCTGGGGAGGTCTAGTTGTTTCTTACTCAGGACAAGACATACAATCTGAGCCAGAAACTCCTGAGGTTGTAAGGGAAAGAAATGAGGAAGTTCAGATCCCCGGTCCGAGGTCCTGTAACGCTCACTCTGTTTGTCTCTTAGCTGGTTACTACAGGACAAGGACATGCAGCTGCGGACCACCTATAAAGGCTTCGCAGAGGCCACCGAGGCTTACTTCGATCAGCTGCTCCCCAGGGTGGTCCGACATCAGGTGGGTGCACATTCATCGCATTACCAGCTCTGAACAGCAGTTGGCGGAGGCTCCGGGCACCTGGGATAGTAGTGCCTAGTATTGGGGTGTGTTCCCCTAGGCACAGAATTTCCTGACGCAGATTTTGCAGTGGAAGTTCTGCTGCACATCTCACTATTTGCCGTAGATCTCGGTTTTGTGAAATCTCCTCTGCAGCAATCGTATTACACAGCGAATTTTCCACCCATAAAATCCACTTCACATGCACCCTGTGTCCACCCAGCCTTAGACCATACACCTCTCACCGAAGAATTTTATCCTCCTGGGCGGGGGTCAGCGCTGGCTAGACTGGGGCCGAGCCGATGGATCCTAATCGTTCCCTCCTATGTCTACTGTCTATATATCAGCTGTGATGAAGAAGTGGGCTGGCTCGGCCATTAAAATCAACAGCCAGCCCCCTTAATGCACAGACCTGATGATGTGCCGACATAGGAATATGCATCTGATGGGAATCGGCCCCATTCCCCACTGGTATACGGCTGTAGTATTCTCCATGATGGGGCCCTTACATGTCTTGCACTTATCACAGCATTGAGACGGGGATTATCCACACCCCCCCCCATACCCATTGTATAATCCTACATCTGGATCAAAGAGACAGGATATTATATAGGAATCGTAAATGTAAACCATGTCTTTGTCTCTGCAGTATACCAGGGGAGGCCCAATAATTGCCGTGCAAGTGGAGAACGAGTACGGCTCATACGCCAAGGACGCCAACTACATGGAGTTCATAAAGACGGTGAGTGCGGCCTCATGTCACAGCGCCTTCATCTCAGTAAATCACTTAAAATTTTACATCTACATTTTCAAAATACCTGAAAGCTGTCAGTGAATCTGCACGCCCCAGCCACGATCTCGGAAGTAGCACAAGTGTGTCCAGTGTAGAGAAAGCGCTGGTCGTTTGCTGCAGTGTGTCAGGCAGACAATATAGGAATCCACACGCAAAGTTTATTCGAAAGTTTGAGAACTTTTTGGCTCCCTGGTTTTCCAGGAGGGCAAGAAAAACCTGTTGAATCCTGTCCTGCCTCTATGGTCATCATGTACGTCGCTGCCGCAACAATCTGCTGTACACCACACGTGGACACCGCAGCTCTTACATGTGATGGCGGCATTTAATAGGCAGAACCGCGGAGTATGTCCATTCTGTAGCCCATCGGGTGTCCGGGGATCGTCAGTTTTATGTTACACTGTAATATTACAGCATCGTAGTGGATTGTGTTTAGGTATTCAAGTCCTCCAGGGGATTAATAAAAACAAAAGCTGCAAGATTGTCCAAACTAATTAAATGTTTTTATGTTCATCCCATATAGTGAATGTCACAATGCAGAAAAAAAATGAAATTCCAGATTCACTTTTTTTCATAACTTTGCCTCCACCCAAAAAAAATCAGAAACTCATATGGACCCTAAAATGGTATCAGTAAAAATGACAGCGCAAAAAAAAAAAAACAAGCCCTGACATAGTGCCATTGTCGGAGAGAAAAAAAAGCTAGCGCTCTGTTAATACGGCTAAATACTCTATAAATTTGGTTTCACAAGTGTACTCGCCCGTAGAACAAAGTGTACAAAGGAACAAGCAAAGGTGACCGCTGGAAAACGCCCAATAAACAAATATATATATTTCAGCATTCAGTGGAGCCATACGAAAGCTTGGTTTGTGTGTGCATCCAGTCGTTAAAAAAAAAAAAAAAAAATATATATATATATATATATATATATATATATATATATATATATATATATATATATATATATATATATAATGTATGACGGTCTGCACACACAAAACGAGCTCTCGTTTGGCTCCATTGAACGCTGAAAAAAGCAAAATATCATGGCAGAATTGCATTTTATTTTTACCCCACTTGGAATTTTTTTTCCTGTACATTATACGCTAAGATGCATGGTGTGATGTAAACATACAACTTGTCCCACAAAAAGCAAATCTTGTGTGGCTGTAGGGAAGGTACAATACAAAAGTTACGGCTCTTGGAAGGCAGAAGAAAGTAAAGCACAAAAATAAAACAGGGCAAAGAAGTGAAGTAGCAGCATGGAGCGTTGAATTGTCTTGCTTTTCTCCTTCGTCTCATTGGGGGACACAGAGACTGTGGGTGTGTGCTTCTGCCGTCTGGAGGCTGACACTAAGTATACAAAAAAAGAGTTAGCTCCTCCTCCGCCGCATACACCCTCGCCCCCAGACCGGGCGTAACTCAGTTTTTTGCTTAGTGTCTGATGGAGGCACACGCAGTCTGGAGCTCCAGACTAGATTTTTTTTTTTTTTTTCTTTTTTTCTATGAAGATAAGACAGGGGCGACGGATCCTACAGAGAGGGTCCGATCTCCCCAAATCATCAACGGGCGACCACGTGTGAGTAACCCTCCACGTGCTTCTCTCCCGCACCGAGGGACACATCTTGGACTTTTCCCCAGACAACCATTTTTCTTCTTTATTTTGTAAAGAGGCGGCAACGCATCCTGATAAGAGGATTGCGGTTTCCCCATCGTCCCCAACGGGCGAGCACGTGTGGGTGATCCTCCACGTTGTTCTCTCCTGCAACGTGGAAATGCCCCTACCACCCCTAGGTAGTGAGTCCAGGGGTGGAGTTGGAGGCGCAGGTAAGCCGGGGATTGAAGCGGAGAGCGGTACAGTAGCCTCCCCCTCCCTGCCCAGGGATGGGGTTGAGAAGCACCTCTAGAGAGCCCCCTCGGCGGCCCGGCTCACCTTTTCTTAATAGGCCGGGACCAGGTAGTCCGCCTCTCACCCGGCGGGGAGATCCGTGAGCGCTGCCCCCGGCGGGTAACGCCGCACGCGGAGCGCGGCCGGAGCCCCGCGGGCGGCCGCGGCCCCCGCTGTATGGGGGAGATCCGCCCGCCCGCCGACTCCGGGGATAGCCGGAAGCCCCGCCCACTAACTTCCGGGGGCGGAGAGCGGCGGGCGCGCACAGTGACCGGGGAGCTCCCGCCCCCCTCCCTCGAACGCCGCACGTGGAGTGCGGCCAGAGCCCCGCGGGCGGCCACGGTCCCCGCTGTATGGGGAGGTCCGGAGTCCACGCGCCCGCCCGCCGACTTCCGGGGGTAGCGGAAGCCCCGCCCACTAACTTCCGGGGGCAGAGAGCGGCGGGCGCGCACAGTTACCGGGGACCTCCCGCCCCCCTCCTTGCATTTCCTCGCCGAAGTGGGGCCGGAAGCCGCCCCCTATCTCCCGGAGTGCGAGTGCCCCGGCAAGTAACGCCGCACGCCCCGTGGAAGAGACGCAAGGTGGGACATTACCGGTGGGTAAGTGCAACCCCGTTACGAGTGCCGCACTAGTAGTCAAGGAAGGGGTTATCCTCCTCCTCCTACCCTACCTTGCAATATGTCTGGCAAAGGGAAAGCTCACTCTTTCCTATACGCTGTTTGCGTTTCCTGTGGGGTCAGGCTGCCTAAAGCACAGCCGGGTAAATTTGTGAAGCCTGCGAGTCGGAGCGAGCCCAGGAGCCCCCCATTGTTGCAGAGCCCAGAGGTCAGGACCCTCCAGAATGGGCGGTGTCTTTATCACACTCTATGATGTCCCTTACAAGGGCAATTGAGTCTCTCCAAGGCCCAGGCAGGGACAAGGATGGTGGTCTGCCAGCGGAAGACAGCTCGTCCACGTCTCAGGACCCTCCGACCGTTAGAGGCCGCTCCAGCACCAGACAAGCTCATAGCAAGAGAGCTCGTTCCCCGTCGGCCGGACCCTCTGGGGCTTCGGTGGCGGGTATTAGGGTATCTCGTTCCCCGTCGCCGAGCTCAGGAAGCGAGCAGGATGAGGAGGAGGAGGAGCCCTGGAATCCAGAAAGCCTGGGATACCAAGACTCGGTGGACAGCCTCATTGAGGCAGTCAACCAGACATTAGAGATCGAGGACGATGTGTCCACGGCCTCAGGTCACAAGGTCTCCTTCAAAAAGACCAGGCGACCGCATAGAAGGTTTGCCACGCATCCGGAGTTCGAGGAGCTAGTTCAGAAACATAGGGAACACCCGGATAAGCGTTTTGCAATGCAAAAAGCGCTGCAAGCTAAGTATCCGTTTCCTCCTGAACTCCATAAGGGATGGGTGGAGTCGCCAGTAGTGGACCCACCGGTATCACGTTTAGCGTCAAGATCGCTATTGTCGATACCCAGCGGTTCTTCTATCAAGGACCCAACTGATCGCCTTATAGAGGGGCTTGCCCGCTCGGTGTATGAGGCAGCGGGGTCGGCCCTAGCCCCCTCCTTTGCGGCTACTTGGGTGGCTAAGGCCATGGTTTCATGGGCGGACGCTCTGCAGAATGCCCTCCAAAACAGAGACCTGCCTGCGGAGGTCTTGGAGGTGACAAATCAGATCTTAGGGGCAAGTGATTTTCTCGTCAGCGCCTCTCTGGACGCGGCCGAGTGTTCTGCGGTGGCAGCAGCAAATGCGATCGCCATTAGGCGAGCATTATGGCTGAGATTGTGGAAAGCGGATTCTATCTCCAAAAAGTTCTTGACCTCATTGCCTTTTCAGGGCAATCGGTTGTTCGGTGAGAAGCTTGATAAGCTTATCTTAGAAGCCACAGGGGGGAGGAGTAGTTTCCTCCCGCAGCAGAGGACTTGGCCAGCATTCAGGCAGACACAGAGGCGTTTTCGGCCCTTTCGTAACCCCTGGAGGGGGACTTCGGCCAGAGCATCCACCTCCGCAAATGATGGTCAGATTAGGGAAAGGCAAATCTCTTACAGAGCCAATCCGCTGGGTAGAGGCCGAGGCCGTTTGCCCAGAACAAGGGGGGCCAGATCCCAAAAGCCTCCAGCAAAATGACTCGAGGCGCTTCGTACCTACGGACGACAGAGTGGGCGGACGCCTACTAGGGTTCAGCCACGTTTGGGTCGCAGTGGCATGCGACGCTTGGGTGGCAGAATTGATATAGTCCGGGTACAAGATAGAGTTTCTCGGACTCCCGCCACGGCGATTCTTCCGTTCCCGGCTTTCCGGAACAGAATCGCAGGCGGAGAGTTTGTTACAGGCCATAATGACGCTACAGCGCAACGGGGTCATTGTCCCAGTACCGAAAAGCGAAGAGACACAAGGTTTTTACTCCAACCTGTTTTCGGTCCCCAAAAAGGACGGGACAGTAAGGCCAGTATTAGATCTAAAAATCCTGAACAAATTCATCAGAGTCAGGCGGTTCCGGATGGAATCCCTCCGTTCGGTCATTGCAGCCATGGATCCAGGGGAGTTCCTGGCCTCGATCGACGTGCAGGATGCATATCTGCACATTCCGATTTTTCCTCCACACCAGAGGTTCCTGCGTTTTGCGATCGGAGGGCGACATTTTCAATTTGTTGCTCTGCCCTTCGGTCTGGCCACTGCTCCCAGAGTCTTTACGAAGATAATGGCGGTGGTTATGGCCACCCTGCATGCTCGGGGCATAACGGTACTACCTTACCTGAACGACCTTTTGGTAAAGGGGCCGTCGTTTCAGGCGTGCCAGGAGAATGTCAGTATCACGCTGGATACCCTGGCGCGTCTAGGCTGGTTGATCAATCGGAACAAGTCGTCCTTGGTTCCAGCCCAGAGAATCGTATTCCTAGGCATGGTTTTCAACACCTCCCGGGGGCTGGTGATCCTCCCTCAGGACAAGGCGCGAAAGATCAAACAGGGGGTACGGAACCTTCTACAGCCAGGCTCCAGATCCATCCGGTACGGCATGAGTGTGTTGGGCAGAATGGTGGCGGCGATGGAGGCAATCCCGTTTGCCCAGTTCCATCTCCGTCCGCTTCAGCATGCGCTCTTGTCAGCATGGGACAGAAGGCTGCTATCCCTCAGTCATCGGTGCAATTTGTCTCCGCTGGTCCGACGATCACTCCGATGGTGGACTCGCGACTCGTCTCTGGTCCAGGGGAAACCCTTTCCCCCGGAACAGTGGTTGGTGGTGACGACCGATGCAAGCCTGCAAGGTTGGGGAGCAGTTTTCCAGAGTCACACAGCCCAGGGGCGGTGGTCCATTCAGGAGATAATTCTCCCGATCAACATTCTGGAGATACGGGCAATACGATTGGCCCTGCAACATTTTCAGTGTTTCCTGAAACACCGGCCGGTGCGCATTCAGTCGGACAATGCTACAGCAGTAGCATATGTCAACCATCAGGGGGGCACGCGCAGCCAAACAGCCATGCGCGAGGTTGGACTGGTACTGCGTTGGGCCGAAAAGAACCACGTGGTAATTTCAGCGGTGCACATTCCGGGAGTCGAAAACTGTGCGGCAGATTTTCTCAGCCGACGGGGTCGCGGCAGGGGAATGGTCCCTGCACCCCGAGGTTTTTCAACAGATCTGCCAACGGTGGGGGACACCAGACGTGGACCTTATGGCATCCAGAGAGAACGCCAAAGTGCAAAGGTTCGTCGCTCGATCCCTCGACCCGCAGGCGATCGCAGCAGACGCTCTGGTGCTTCCATGGAGCCAGTTTCGTCTCCCGTACTTGTTCCCCCCGCTACCTCTGCTTCCAAGGGTCATCAGAAAGTTAAGGAGAGAGAAGGTTCCAGCAATTCTGCTAGCTCCAGACTGGCCTCGGAGGGCCTGGTATGCAGATCTGGTTCAGCTAGTGGTGGACGTACCCTGGCGTCTACCAGATCGGCCGGACTTACTGTCCCAGGGGCCGATCTACCATCCGAACTTAGGGGCCCTGTGTTTGACGGCGTGGCCATTGAATCTTGGCTGTTAACACAGGCAGGATTCAGGCGCGATGTGGTGGCCACGATGGTGAGTGCCCGAAAGCCTTCCTCGGCGAAGGTATATCATCGGACTTGGGAAGTTTTTTTCCGTTGGTGTAGGGATCGCGGAGTGGCTCCTCTGGTTTTTTCAATCCCCAACGTACTAGCTTTTTTGCAGGCAGGGCTGGACGCTGGATTGGCTCCGAGTTCGCTCAGGACGCAAATCTCGGCCCTGTCGGTCCTTTTTCAACGAAAGGTCGCTTCGGTCTGGCAGGTTAAGACGTTTATGCAGGGGGTCGCACATTTAGTACCCCCCTATAAGGCACCGACGGAATCATGGGACCTGAACTTGGTGCTCAGGGCCCTTCAGGAGCCCCCCTTCGAACCCTTACAAGAAGTCTCCTTACCTTACCTATCCAGGAAGGTCGTTTTTCTGGTAGCTATTACGTCTATTAGGCGGGTTTCGGAATTGGCGGCTTTATCTTGTAAACCGCCGTTCTTGACTTTTTATAAGGATAAGGTAGTTTTAAGGCCAGCTCCTCCCTTCTTGCCGAAGGTTGTCTCTGCATTTCATATCAACGAAGACATTGTCTTACCCTCGTTTTGCCCGGCACCGGTGCACAGGGTAGAAAAGGCTTTGCACACACTGGATCTGGTAAGAGCTCTTAGGAGGTATGTGACAAGGACAGCATCTTTCCGCCGGACAGACTCTCTATTCGTGATTCCAGAAGGGCGGCGGAAGGGGCTTGCTGCGTCCAAAGCGACTTTGGCCAGATGGGTTCGCCTGACGATTCAAGAATCTTATGAAATCAGTGGCACGCCGGTTCCGGCAGGGATCAAGGCGCACTCTGCTCGAGCAGTGGGTGCCTCATGGGCACTGCGACACCAGGCTTCAGCGGAACAGGTGTGCAAAGCAGCTACTTGGTCCAGTTTGCATACGTTTGTCAAACATTATAACGTACATACCCAGGCATCCTCGGATGCAAGCCTGGGAAGAAAGATTCTCCAGGCAGCAGTTGCGCACCTCTAATCAGGGGCGCAAAATAGCATGGATTGGGTGAGCTAAGATCCCGCCCAGGGACTGCTTTAGAACGTCCCACAGTCTCTGTGTCCCCCCAATGAGACGAAGGAGAAACATGGATTTTTGTGAGTACTCACCGTAAAATCCTTTTCTCCGAGACGCTCATTGGGGGACACAGCACCCACCCTACTAGCCAGTTGGCTTTTGCTTATTTAAAGTTATACAAATCCTTATGTAAGGATCAGGGTGGTCCCTTTTCCAGACGTATAATTTCTTGCCTGAGTTTAAGGCGCGTTCTCCTACTGCTTATGCACTAAACTGAGTTACGCCCGGTCTGGGGGCGAGGGTGTATGCGGCGGAGGAGGAGCTAACTCTTTTTTTGTATACTTAGTGTCAGCCTCCAGACGGCAGAAGCACACACCCACAGTCTCTGTGTCCCCCAATGAGCGTCTCGGAGAAAAGGATTTTACGGTGAGTACTCACAAAAATCCATGTTTTTCCCTTTTTGATCATTTCTTTTTGTATCATGTGCATATGGGGCCGGTAATAATAATAATTAGTTCCCAACTTCCCGGCTCCATATGCACATAATAATTTTATACTTTGGTAAGTATGCAAAATGGCGGCATCTATTGGTTTTAGTAAATATCAGGCTGGTGCCGGGTTCTCCTTACTATGTACATTGTCGCTGCAGGCTCTGCTACGCCGCGGCATCATAGAAACGTTATTGACCTCCGACAATAAGGATGGGATAAGCTCGGGCAGTATGGAAGGAGGTAGGATGGGATCTCTAGAGTTTCCTTTTTTTTTTTTTTTTTTTTTTTGTCTGGACGTTATTATGGCGAGCACTTTATGGTGACTTTGGTTTGCCCTAAGTTTACCCGTTACCATGATGGTGTAATGTATTTCTCACTCATCATCCTTTACAACCTTGCTTTTCCCATGCACAGTCCTGGCCACCATCAATTTCCAGAAGATGGAGCCCATACTCTTCACGTATCTAGAGTCCATGCAGGTAACGCACACGTGTAAGGTCCTGGTTGTCCGGTGTCGCCACTTACTGACTGCAAGTGGAAAATTGTACAAGTGCTCTGCAAACATGAGCACACATAAGTACACAGAGCTGACACCTGACGACGGCTCCGGCCCATCAGAGATCATATTCGCACTGTTCAGCAATATACCTGCTAGTATCTATTCCATGCATGTGCTATCGGCCATATTACAGCCACAAGTCCAGGCCCAACCACAGGTCTCAGACTAACGGCGCCATATCTTAGGACTTTTGCCTCCCTCTGTTATTCCTCCTGGAAATGTCAGGAGAAAGATTGAAACCTGTGTTACTATTCCCCTTGTCAATATGGAAAATGGTCACACTTAGTTCATTCATTAATTTCCATGAGAAGGAATGGAGGAACGGCACAAGACATCATTTTGCTGGTAAAATCAGGGTAAATGGCGCATTGTCCGGCAGTTCCAGACTATACGAATGTCTGTTGAACCCTAAGATGAGGCGATGTTCTCCACCTCTTCTCCATAGATGAGGGTTCATCTCGGTGAGTGTGACAATGGCTCTCTCGCCCTTGCAGGGTAACAAGCCGGTGATGGTGATGGAGTATTGGACTGGGTGGTTTGACTACTGGGGAGGGGATCATCACGTCTTTGATGTTGACCGTAAGTAACGATTCTCTGAATGCCGATCATTGAGCCATTCACTAACTCCCGAGTCTGTTTATTGCAAGTTCTGTCTTTCCAGAGATGGTTTCCACAGTGTCCGACGTGCTGACTAAAGGAGCCTCAATTAACCTCTACATGTTTCATGGCGGCACCAACTTTGGATTCATGAACGGAGCTCTGCACTTCCACGAATACCGCGCCGATGTCACCAGTTACGGTGAGGACGAGGTGCGGGAGGGACGGTGATCCCGGAGAATGTGATGCCATCTCTGACAATTATTAGGGTGCCGTGTTATCTTACATGAACATTTCGCTCTCCCCACATCCCGTGCTCCCTGCACTCCGGACCCGCTCCTCCTCCATTGTTAAAAAACATGGAGAAAGGAATTAAACACTGGGAGGAGGGATCTGCAACTGCAGTGTCTCGTTGTGTATGTGAGACTTCATGCCAGAGGCAGCGGGGAGCAGAAATTGTGTCTAACCTGATTGTGGGGGCGTATTGTCCAGGATTCGAAAAACAAGGCTGCTGTCTTCCAAAAACCATGCCGCCCCGTCCACGGGTTGTGAGGGTGACGCCGCTCATCGCCAGTCACTGATAACGTGGGAGAAGTCACATGAATTCTGAACTCTTGTTATCAGTGATAATTTCAAATAAAAGGTTACTCTCCTCTGGGAGTCCACATTATGTGACGCTCTTTTATATTGTTATTAATGCCTCTTCTGTCCAGATTACGACGCTCCACTGACCGAGGCCGGCGATTACACCTCCAAGTACTTCAAACTACGGGAATTGTTCAGCAAACAGTATAGTAAGTTCGGCCTGTCATGTTGAGGGGAGTAGTTCTATCTCGCGTTACATCAATACACATAAGAAAGCTGTCAGCCAAACACTTGGCAAAGACAAGTCGCTGCCGAATCCTTCAGTCTCCCTCCTCCCTCCATCCAATTCTTTCCTCCCTCCTCCTGAGTGAACACTTCCTATCATCTCACTTTCCTTTCTTCCTCCCTCACTCCTCTATCCTGACCCCTCCTCCATCCCCTCTGCCTCCCTCACTCCTCTGTCTTGACCCCTCCTCCGTCCCTTCTGCCTCCCTCACTCCTCCGTCCCCTCTGCCTCCTTCACTCCACTATCCGGACCCCTCCTCCATCCCCTCTGCCTCCCTCACTTCTCTGTCCCCTCTGCCTCCCTCACTCCTCTGTCTGGACTCCTCTGTCCTGACCCCTTCTCCGTCCCCTCTGCCTCCCTCACTTCTCCGTCCCCTCTGCCTCCCTCACTCCTCTGTCTGGACTCCTCTGTCCTGACCACTTATCCGTCCCCTCTGCCTCCCTCACTCCTCTGTCCTGACCCCTTCTCTGTCCCCTCTGCCTCCCTCACTCCTCTGTCTGGACTCCTCTGTCCGGACCCCTCCTCCATCCCCTCTGTCCCCTCTGCCTCTCTCCTTCCTCTGTCTGGACTCCTCTGTCCTCACCCCTTCTCCGTCCCCTCTGCCTCCCTCACTCCTCTGTCCTGACCCCTCCTCTGTCCCCTCTGCCTCCCTCACGCCTCTGTCTGGACCTCTCTTCCTTTCTCACTCCTCTGTCCTGACCCCTTCTCTGTCCCCTCTGCCTCCCTCACTCCTCTGTCCTGACCCCTTCTCTGTCCCCTCTGCCTCCCTCACTTCTCTGTCCCCTCTGCCTCCCTCACTCCTCTGTCTGGACTCCTCTGTCCGGACCCCTCCTCTGTCCCTTCTGCCTCCCTCACTCCTCTGTCCTGACCCCTTCTCTGTCCCCTCTGCCTCCCTCACTTCTCCGTCCCCTCTGTCTACCTCACTCCTCTGTCTGGACTCCTCTGTCCTGACCCCTTCTCCGTCTCCTCTGTCCGGACCCCTCCTCCATCCCCTCTGCCTCCCTCACTCCTCTGTCCTGACCCCTTCTCCATCCCCTCTGCCTCCCTCACTCCTCTGTCCTGACCCCTTCTCCATCCCCTCTGCCTCCCTCACTCCTCTGTCCTGACCCCTCCTCCATCCCCTCTGCCTCCCTCACTCCTCTGTCCTGACCCCTTCTCCTTCCCCTCTGCCTCCCTCACTCCTCTGGACTCCTCTGTCTCCCTCGTGCCTCTGTCCGGACCCCTCCTCTGTCCCCTCTGCCTCCCTCACTTCTCCGTCCCCTCTGTCTACCTCACTCCTCTGTCTGGACTCCTCTGTCCTGACCCCTTCTCCGTCTCCTCTGTCCGGACCCCTCCTCCATCCCCTCTGCCTCCCTCACTCCTCTGTCCTGACCCCTTCTCCATCCCCTCTGCCTCCCTCACTCCTCTGTCTGGACTCCTCTGTCCTGACCCCTTCTCCGTCCCCTCTGCCTCCCTCACTCCTCTGTCCTGACCCCTTCTCTGTCCCCTCTGCCTCCCTCACTCCTCTGTCCTGACCCCTCTTCCATCCCCTCTGCCTCCCTCACTTCTCTGTCCCCTCTGCCTCCCTCACTCCTCTGTCTGGACTCCTCTGTCCTGACCCCTTATCCGTCCCCCTGCCTCCCTCACTTCTCCGTCCCCTCTGCCTCCCTCACTCTTCTGTCCGGACCCCTCCTCCATCCCCTCTTCCTCCCTCACTCCTCTGTCCTGACGCCTTCTCCGTCCCCTCTGCCTCCCTCACTCCTCTGTCCGGACCCCTCCTCCATCCCCTCTTCCTCCCTCACTCCTCTGTCCTGATCCCTCCTCCGTCCCATCTGCCTCCCTCACTCCACTGTCCGGACCCCTCCTCCATCCCCTCTGCCTCCCTCACTTCTCTGTTCCCTCTGCCTCCCTCACTCCTCTGTCCTGACCCCTTCTCCTTCCCCTCTGCCTCCCTCACTCCTCTGGACTCCTCTGTCTCCCTCGTGCCTCTGTCCGGACCCCTCCTCTGTCCCCTCTGCCTCCCTCACTTCTCCGTTCCCTCTGCCTCCCTCACTCCTCTGTCTGGACTCCTCTGTCCTGACCCCTTCTTCGTCCCCTCTGCCTCCCTCACTTCTCTGTCCCCTCTGCCTCCCTCACTCCTCTGTCCGGACCCCTCCTCCGTCCCCTCTGCCTCCCTCACTCCTCTGTCTGGACTCCTCTGTCCTGACCCCTTCTCTGTCCCCTCTGCCTCCCTCACTTCTCTGTCCCCTCTGCCTCCCTCACTTCTCTGTCCCCTCTGCCTCCCTCACTTCTCTGTCCCCTCTGCCTCCCTCACTTCTCTGTCCCCTCTGCCTCCCTCACTCCTCTGTCTGGACTCCTCTGTCCGGACCCCTTCTCCATTCCCTCTGCCTGACTCCTCCTCTCTCTCCTCTGTGCCTCCCTCACTCCTCTGTCAGGACCCTTCCTCCGTCCCCTCAGCCTACTGAACTCCTCTGTCTGTCCACTCTGTCTCCCTCACTCCTCTGTCCTGACCCCTTCTCCATCCCCTCTGCCTGACTCCTCCTCTCTCTCCTCTGTGCTGACCTCTCCTCCGTCCCCTCTGCC
This sequence comes from Dendrobates tinctorius, assembly GCF_039654945.1. Classification (NCBI taxonomy): domain Eukaryota; kingdom Metazoa; phylum Chordata; class Amphibia; order Anura; family Dendrobatidae; genus Dendrobates; species Dendrobates tinctorius. The sequence goes on from NW_027361754.1 coordinate 5,176,340, forward strand.
GTTCTCACTCCTCCTCTGTCCCCTTTGCCTCCCTCACTCCTCTGTCCGGACCCCTCCTCCATCCCCTCTTCCTCCCTCACTCCTCTGTCCTGATCCCTCCTCCGTCCCATCTGCCTCCCTCACTCCACTGTCCGGACCCCTCCTCCATCCCCTCTGCCTCCCTCACTTCTCTGTTCCCTCTGCCTCCCTCACTCCTCTGTCCTGACCCCTTCTCCTTCCCCTCTGCCTCCCTCACTCCTCTGGACTCCTCTGTCTCCCTCGTGCCTCTGTCCGGACCCCTCCTCTGTCCCCTCTGCCTCCCTCACTTCTCCGTTCCCTCTGCCTCCCTCATTCCTCTGTCTGGACTCCTCTGTCCTGACCCCTTCTTCGTCCCCTCTGCCTCCCTCACTTCTCTGTCCCCTCTGCCTCCCTCACTCCTCTGTCCGGACCCCTCCTCCGTCCCCTCTGCCTCCCTCACTCCTCTGTCTGGACTCCTCTGTCCTGACCCCTTCTCTGTCCCCTCTGCCTCCCTCACTTCTCTGTCCCCTCTGCCTCCCTCACTTCTCTGTCCCCTCTGCCTCCCTCACTTCTCTGTCCCCTCTGCCTCCCTCACTTCTCTGTCCCCTCTGCCTCCCTCACTCCTCTGTCTGGACTCCTCTGTCCGGACCCCTTCTCCATTCCCTCTGCCTGACTCCTCCTCTCTCTCCTCTGTGCCTCCCTCACTCCTCTGTCAGGACCCTTCCTCCGTCCCCTCAGCCTACTGAACTCCTCTGTCTGTCCACTCTGTCTCCCTCACTCCTCTGTCCTGACCCCTTCTCCATCCCCTCTGCCTGACTCCTCCTCTCTCTCCTCTGTGCTGACCTCTCCTCCGTCCCCTCTGCCGTTCTCACTCCTCCTCTGTCCCCTTTGCCTCCCTCACTTCTCTGTCCGGACTCCTCCCCCGCTCTCTTCTGGAGGTGGTCCATCTCCCCTGAGAACAATCTTAATCGGATGTTAGATTCCTTACTGCCCAATTCTTCTGATCTACTGGTGGCGATTCGGGAGCCCAACGCACATTGGATGGTCATTCTTACCCCCAGACATCGGCAGGTTTGGACGCCTTTTATTCTATAGTCTTTGCTGCCATAATTGCATTTTCCAGTAGTTGTGGCAAATGAATAGCGACCTTGGATGTCCATCCCCTTTGGGGTATAACTCAGTTTTGGGGGTTCCCTCATCTGTCCTCTCTGGTAGTTGTTGACATCTCTCCATTATACAATGAAAACTATAAGATTTTCTCTTCTCCACACAGCCATGCCGCTTCCCCCCGCACCAGCACTGATCACAAAGTCCACATATGGTGCCGTGACTCTGAAACGCAGCCTGTCCCTGTGGGACTCATTACAGCTGATTGGAGAGGTAGGCGATCTGTGCGGCCCCAGCACACGCAGGATATATATGTGTGTGTGTGTGTGTATATATATATATATATGTATCCTCCACTCTCCCGGGACGTCCGTTATATGTATATTCCCAGGATGTGACGGTGGAGGATACACCATGCCGGTGCGGACTTGTCCCCACACTGCGGTGTCGTCTGATCCTGCAGATATGAGGGCTCCTCTGCTCCTATTCTCATGGCTGTAGATAGTGATGGAGCTGTGTACACTAAACGGTGGAAAGTTTCTAGTACAACATATAACCCGGTGACTACTGTTTCTGCAGCCGTATAAATCTGAGCTCCCAGTGAACATGGAGAACCTGCCGGTGAACAACGGAAACGGCCAGTCCTATGGCTACACCCTGTACGAGACAGTCATATATGGCGGCGGAAAGTTCCAGACTAGGGGGAATGTTCGTGACCGTGCTCAGGTGAGGACGGACTTTACATCTTAACCCCTTTAAGGCTATGTGCCCACGTAGCGTTTTAAAACGCTCACTAAAAACCGGACTCCTTCCCAGAAATCGCGCGTTTTTTTCCGCGCGATTTTACCGCGATTATGATCGGGATTTTACCGCGATTTTCGCGTGCGATATTCAAGCACTTTCCAAGCGATTTGAAGCATCGCTTGGAAAGTGATTGACAGGTTGGTCACACTCGTCAAACATAGTGTTTGACAAGTGTGACCAGGTTTTTACTATTGAGGCTGCCTATGCGGCATCAATAGTAAAAGATAGGATGTTAAAATGCTAAAAAAAAAATAAAAAATCGGGGTATATTTACCTTCCGGCGTCCCGCGTTGCATTCCCGGCCTCAGCGTTCCCAGTAATGCCTTGCGAGACCTGTGATGACGTAGTCTCGCGTTGCTATAGCGATCTCGCGAGACCACGTCATCACAGGACTGTGCCGCAAGGCATTACTGGGAACGCTAGGCCGGGAATGCAGCGCAGGACGTCAGAAGGTAAATATACCCCGATTTTGTATTTTTTATTCTTTTTTTTACAGGGGTATGGTACCCAGGGCCTGGAGGACAGTCTCCTCTCCTCCACACCGAGGGTACCAACCGCACATGAGACGCTTAACTTCCCGCATGGTGGGCATAGCCACATGCGGGAAGTAAGCGATTCTCATGCATTCCTATGGGTGCGGAATCGCGGCAATTCTTTGCGATTCCGCACAAAAGAATGAGCATGCTGCGATTTTTTTCCGTGATGCGATTCCGCCGCGGAAAAAAGCGAAGCCTTAGCACAGCATGTGCGGAATGCCATAGGAATACATGGGGGGCGTTCTGTACACGATTTTTAAACGTTTTCGCGCCGAAAATCGCGGCAAAAACACTTAAAAATCGCTACGTGGGCACACAGCCTTAAGGGGTTTTCTGGTGTCCTAAATGTTCTGTCCTTAGGTGCAGTTTACAGCACTCGCCCTCCACAGGTCCAGCACTGCGCCAGTCTCAGTTGCTAATGACTTGATGGTGTCACATCAACAGCGCTGCCGCCAATCATTCAGCTCAGTGGCTTGTGCCATTTACAAGGGCTGAGCTCAGTGACTGGCTGCAGCCCTTGCAGACGCAGCATTTTTCCAGCTGCCCCGCACTGATCTCCCCCATCTCGTCTGCTGTGCCTTGGCAGCGTTCCTGCGCCATCTGGTGGTCGTCCAGTGCATGTTCAGTGTGACCGTCTTCCTCTTGGTTTTGCAGGTTTTCGTCAGTGGTCAGTCTGTGGGATTTGTGGATTATAAGAACACGGAGCTGGACATCGCCGAGGTCCCGGTAAGTAAACTGTGTCCGTTATTTCTGTGTGTACAGGACGAAGAGCAGAGGCGTGGACGCAGCGCACACTGACATCCCTAACTGTCACAGGAGAGCTCTGCTAGTTCTGTGCCGTTTACACACAGTGATTGTGACCACCATGGGTTACACATGATTCGCCACCTTCTTTGCCATGCATTTACATTTCTTTTCATTAACTGAAAACGTCTTTTAGTTTTTCCGCAGATTTATAACTTTCCAGGTGTTTCGGTGTCTCAAGCTCTTTGGGTGTAAAACAGAAAGTTTCCATTTTGTGACAACAAGCAGAGGCAGAAAAGTTGTCATGATGACTTTTAATTGATAAAGCTTCATGGCCGATTCTCCATGCTGCAGCTGCTGCATGCGGCCATGATGGCTGCAGGAATACTGAGGTGTCACCTGACATTGCACGGCCATTGTCCTCCACATGCAGCGTGGGATCGGCCTCATGCTGCAGCGAGTAAACTCAGAGGTGTGAGCGATGTGTTTCCATTCAGTGACAGCAAGCCAGGTCCGATACCATGCTCATACATGTGCATACAACACTAGAAGATGGCCGCCGACCACTGGCAACATGAATGATGCCCAAACCGCACCTGCATATGGTGACCGATGGCACCATAATCTTATAGGTAATGCCTGGAATCGTGCAGCCGCAGCATGGAAATCCGACCAGCCATGGTGCCATATTAGTGAGCAATGAAAAAATGAGGATGATTGACCTCATGGAGATCAACATCCGACACTGCGGAGACACCATCACGTGTTTCTCAACGCAGTGATTCTAGAGCACTGCTCCCATCCCTTATGGGAAATATGTAAAACATGCAAAATATCAGCCGCAGAGACACCATCACATGTTTCTCAACGCAAGCAATGACTAGCCAGGTCTTTCACAGGGAAGGAACAACCACGGGAAGGGCAGTCTCCAATGAAGAAACCACCTATGCCAAAACATGGTATCCATCCACAGACAGCTGTTTCGGGGTATTGCCCCTCATCAGTGTGGAGTAGGAAACTGGCTGGTAGGAGCAATGCCTTGATCTCCATGAGGTCAATCATCCTCATTTTTTCATAGTCTGCTACTAGGCATTGCTCCTACTAGCCAGTTTCCTACTCCACACTGATGAGGGGCAATACCCTGAAACAGCTGTCTGTGGATGGATACCATGTTTTGGCATAGGTGGTTTCCTTCATTGGAGCCTGCCCTTCCCGTGGTTGTTCCTTCCCGGTGAAAGACCTGGCTAGTCATTGCTTGCGTTGAGAAACGTGATGGTGTCTCCGCGGCTTATATATTTGCATATTAGTGAGCAATGGCCAAGGTAAGGTTTCCGCCTCTGCTTGCTGTCAGTGAACGGCACCATTCTTGTTGAGCAGTTGAAGCCCAATGTGACAGAAGGTCGCAGAGTTTTATATATAATATTATGAGAACCCCTGAACACGGCGCAAACTAATCTTGATCTCATTTCTGCTCCAGGGTTACAGAAAGTTGCGAATATTGGTAGAAAACCGCGGACGAGTGAATTACGGAGTCAGAATAAATGATCAGCGCAAAGGTATCTAAGAGGAAGAAGTGTATGGCTGTCTAGAACAACAAGTCCCAGCATACGAGGTGACAGGTCCCTGTAGTTCTAGAGGTCATGATCTGGGTATGAACAACTCTGCCCATCATTTCCGCTACAGATCACAACTCCTTTCCTCTGTCTGCTTGTAGTCGCCTCCAGGGGGCGTTCCCTGCACAGACTTATTAATGTCACATTGGTGACAGCCGGGTCCCAGCAGCCGAAAGGTGCATGATTGAATGGACTGCGAAGCATCAGAGGCGGCACGTGTCCCTACATGTTATAACTACCCCTTCCCCATAGGCCCAAAGATCTCAGTGAAGCCACAGCCGACATCTGACCGTCCAGTCATTAATCTTCTCCCTGGTCTCTCCTTTTTACTTCCAACTCAGGTCTTGTTGGTGACGTTTTCCTGCGAGATGTTCCACTGAGGAATTATAAGATCTACAGCCTGGATATGAACTCTACCTTCATCAGGAGGTGAGAGCAGCGTCCGTCTGTGCCACTCGTAGACTCCGGACCTTTGCTTTTCATCCCATGCCCAGTTTTCAAGTGCTGGAGCCGCCTTTACTAGGACCAATATGGTGGCTGCAGTGGTGGATGGACGGCCAGGATGAATGCAACATTTAGTTCATAAGTGTTGCTCCATCTCATGGCAATGTATGGTTCTGACTTACCACTATGCCTCCCATCCCAGAGGAAACTGCCACGATACCGATCTACATCAGGGCACCGATTTATGGAAACTGCGGCGTATCGACAACAGGGCACCAACATATGGAAACTGCGGCGTATCGCGGCAGGGCGCCGGCGTATGAAAACTGGTGGATCGACAACAGGGCACCAACATATGGAAACTGCGGCGTATCGCGGCAGGGCGCCGGCGTATGAAAACTGGCGGATCGACAACAGGGCACCAACATATGGAAACTGCGGCGTATCGCGGCAGGGCGCCGGCGTATGATAACTGGCGGATCGACAACAGGGCACCAACATATGGAAACTGCGGCGTATCGCGGCAGGGCGCCGGCGTATGAAAACTGGCGGATCGACGGCAGGGCACTGGCGTATGGAAACTTCGGTGGATATATACGGCAGGGCACCGGCGTATGGAAACTGTGGTGGATCGACAGCAGGGCATCGACATATGGAAACTGAGGCGGAGATATAAGGCAGGGCACCGACGTATGGAAACTGCGGCGAATATATATGGCACGGCACTGGTGTATGGAAACTGCGGCGTATTGACGGCAGGGCATCGACGTATGGAAACTGCGGTGGATATATACGGCAGGGCATCGACGTATGGAAACTGCGGTGGATATATATACGGCAGGGCACTGACGTTTGGAAACTGCGGCGGATCTACAGCGGTGAGGATTTTGGTCAGAGGCGCAGGGTCTACAGGGGAATATTGGCGCTAGATTGGAGGGTTTTCCACGTGGTGTCATCTTCTCCCTCTGTTCTCCACAAGTCTGGACAACATCCAGTGGTCGGATGTTAGCGAGGAGAAGACTGGTCCGGTATTCTGCCAGGGAGCACTCCAGGTGACCTATTCCCCAGGGGACACCTTCCTGTCTATGAAGGTAAATCTGTTGTGGGAATTATCTGCAGGTGTCAGTAACTCCCTGATCCCCAAGACATGGTGCAAAAGTAACAAGGGAGTCCGAAGTCTGACCGGCTGGGCTGTGGCCTTTATATTGGGGGTTAGGTGCAGCTTTCTGTGACCGGGCAGGGCTCGGCTATACATTATCATTATACCTCTGTACAATCTCCGACTATGTGCTCACCCCTCGTATATGCTCTCCTATATGCGTATATTTTCTGACCTCTCCGTACCAATATGTTTTGCCCTCTCCAGTCTTCTATGTTCTGACCCGAGCACTCGGCTGCTTTGTTCTGTTACAGGGATGGAAGAAAGGAGTAGTGTTTGTAAATGGGAAGAACCTGGGCCGATACTGGGATATAGGTCCTCAAGAGACGCTTTATTTACCAGGATCCTGGTTATGGCTCGGAATCAATACAGTGAGTAGCGTCACTCTCCTGATCCCACGTCATGGTTCCCCTTCAACTGTGGTGTAAGGGGTTCAGGTTACAACTCTACATAGAGTATTGAAGCTCTCAGTTGTCTCCATCTCTTGGCCCAGTAAAGGCTCTCCAGTGTGGGCACTGGGGGTAGGGACAGATGTGAATGTCTTCCTGTAACACCAAAACTGGGGGTCTGGCTTAACCCAGACAGATCACTAGAGAACCTAATGATGACCCCTAAAAACAGATTGTAACCCCCTTTCTTTTGTAGATAACAATATTTGAAGAACAAGAAGTCGGCAGCTCGTTATATTCTGTGGATTCACCTCATCTAGGAAGGACCCAGTATGTGGATTAACTGAAGGAACTGGTATTGTACGAGGAGCAACTGGGTAGAAGTGAAGGACAGCCAGCGTGTGTCCTGTCCGTCCAGCCGGTCCATCTCCCTGTCCGTCCAGCTGCCCCCCCCCCCGGTCCATCTCACTGTCCGTCCAGCCGGCCTCCTGCTCCTGTGTACCCTGGACTACAGCAGGTCAATGGCTCAGTTATTGCCACACTGGTACGAAAACTAAATCCCACCCCGCAGGACACGGTCGCTGCCCTATGATGTCTTCCTGACAGGTTCTGGTCCGGTATCCTGATATCGCTTAATCAGAAACAGGAGAACAAGCCAAACAAAGACGTCTTCCAAATTTCTGGAGCTTTCAACAGAGTTTTTTTTTTTTTTTAACTGGGATTTTATTTATAATTTTAAAAACAAAAAACTCTGATCTCAGGGTCCGGTGGGTAAATTGTCTGCAGTGATGACTGTAACATTGTATTTTATAAGTTATTTCTAGATAAAAGGGTCGTATTTAATGTTGATAACATTAGGGGAACGTCACGTCTTTTCCAGTCATTTTATTCAAATAAGTTTTTTTTTGTTTTTTTTTTTTTGAATTCATGAAGTCACTGAGCTCAGTATTCAGTAAATGTTAGAAATGAACGTCCCCCTGGTACACGGCTCTCATCAGATCGTATCTGGCCTTTTAGAGACCCTCTCTTAGGATCTGTGGGGGTCCCACCAGTCCACAATTGACCGCTTTGTATGTTGGGTGTAGAGTCCAACACGCTGGATACTTCTAACACCTGAGGGTTTGTTACAGTTGTACCCAATTCAGTGTTACATCACATACCTCTGTCCTGCCCTGACTGTTGGTTCCAACATATCAGCCACATGCTAGGGGTAGTAGTACCTGGAGAGCCGCAGGTTGCAGACCACAAGACACACCATTTTCATACAATCTCCAGCAAACAAGAAACATTTCACAAAAATACTTTTTTTTCCATTTTAAATATGCAAAAAAAAAAATCTTGTTCCAGGAAGGAGAAAAAACTACTTGTTTTAAGAAGAGCAGCCGCAGGGCGAGGACGGTGGGCGGACGTCGTCTCAGATTAGTGCAGCTTGATGCCTCTTTCTTCATTTTTAGCAACAGGAAAAAAAATTCATCACTGTAGCCAGAAGGGGGCGCAAGAAACCTAGTAGTTAAAACCATCACTTATCGGCAAACACTGCAGCTAGTTACCGAGCAGAGTGAGACGGCGGGATTACTCCATGATGGACGTGTTGTACCTCCGCCAGAGAGATGAGTTAGAGGCAATGTAGCCACAGCAAGCCTTGGACTAAGACCCCCAGGACTCGGACATGTCATCATTAGTACAGTCTGTGCCATTTTCCCCGCCAGTTCTACCCTCCACCAGCTGGTCCCAGTACAGCCAATAATTGGAATTATTACATATATAAGACCAGTGCAAACTGTCAGGATGAAAGGTTTCAGATTTGCATACTGAATCATTTTTTTTATTATTTGCTGCAGTAAATCGATATGAGCTTGGAGAATCATTGGTAAATATTACCAAAGTTAGGAAACCGTCAGTAAGGCGATATCCAGGTAGAAGTGATTAATTCAACCATTTCATGGAATGACCAGCAGATGGCAGCACCTGCAGTAAGGTCAGTGAGCAGCGCCGCTGATGATGGGGTGGACAGACATTGGGGGCTTCAGTCTGGAGAATGTCACTGCTGACTGCAGAGAATGGAGCGACAATGGCGCAGGCTGTCACTGACCCGCGGGAGCACAGAGGGGGGACGCAGCTGCCTCCTTTCTCCACATTTGTCTTTCATCACATGTGCTGTGCTTGTAGGAAAATATAACACACATGGGGTCCTGTGCAAACCGGGGCCGATCGCTGCCAGAGGAGAACTCGTCCTCAAAGTTTCTCTTAGAGGCCCAAGCGGCGATCAGTAACCCAAGGAATCAGCCCCTAAATGGAGAGAAAATATGGGGGAGACATCAGATCCCATCCAGAGACCCCCTACAATAGATAAGTCTCATCATCCAGTCCTGGGATGTTAATAAGAAAGTTAGCCTTTATGCTATGGTTTTATACCAGTGCTTCTGTGAGTATATGGACTGATATATACATCTGCCATTATCCCCCCCCCCCCCCCCCCGACCCCTCTATTCAGTTAAAGGCGAAAATTTGAAAACTTTCTGCAGTTTGCAATAAGACAGTGAAATAAGAACCATATAAATATCTGAACACGACTTAGAAGAAGAGGTTTATCCAAATTCAGTACAAAATGACTGTTTTCCTGACTGCTGCAGTCTCCGGATTATTCATCCCTTCATAACCAGTGTAGTTAGCACCTAGTAGAGCCTCCCTAGCTGTTGTGACCTGCTGCAGACATGATGCATAACCAGATATGCATAGAACTTGGTAGAGTCCCTCTGGCTGTTATGCATAGCCAGACATCCATAACACATTTCCACAGGTCATCACATCTGCAGCAGGTTATCACAGCCAGAGGGGCTCTACCAAATACTATGGATGTCTGGCTATGCATGATTTGTTAGAGCCCCTCTGGCTGTGACGACCTGCTGCAGACATCCATAGTACTTGGTAGAGCCCCACTGGCTGTGATGAACTGCTGCAGAAGTGATGCTGATGCATAGCCAAGACATTCATAGCACGCCTGCAGCAGGTCATCACAGCCAGTGGGGCTCTACTAGATACTATGGACATCTGACGACGCATCACTTATTGCGTAGCCAGACGTCCATAGTACTTGTTAGAGCCCCTCTGGCTATTATGACCTGCTGCAGACCTGATGTATAGGCAGACAACCAGAGTACTTGTTAGAGCCCCTCTGGCTGTTACTACCTGCTCCAGACATGATGTATAGCCAGACGGCCATAGTACTTGTTAGAGCCCCTCTGGCTGTTATGACCTGCTGAAGACTTGATACATAGCCAGACACCCACCTACTGCAGACGTGATGTATAGCCAGACATTGGCTTTGAGCAGCGCTTCTGAGGGATCTTAGCCCATTCCTTGTGGGCACTGATCTCCAAATTACTAATATTATCCATGAGGAATGGGACAAGACCCCTCAAAAAACACTGCTAGATGCCAATGTCTGGTTATACCTCACATCTGCAGCAAGTCACAAGAGCCAGTGGGGCTCTGCCATGTAGTATAGATGCTGGTCATAATAGTGTCAGGAAAAGTGGCCTTTTGTACAGAATGGGGAGAATTCTCTTGTTTCCAGTTGTGTTCAGATATTTCCAATAAATCAATGAAACGAGAACAATGTAAATGGCGGAAAGTCTGTGAATTTTACTATGAAACTAGATTTCCATTGTGGGCAGTAATTATGTGTTACCAGAGGCATTCCCCCCCCCCCCCGCGGGCCGTGCTCACCTGTGGATGTGTCCTCAGATCTCCACATTGGGGTCTGTGAATCCTTTCTTCCCCTCGTTCACCAGCACGGGCTTCTCCGTCCGCGTATGCCAGACCAGGATCTAGAAACAGGAGTACATTGTATACAGTCTTAGATCCCCTGCACATTATCCAGTGCATCCTATGCATTGATTCAAGGGGTTTTCTGGCTATAGAGACCCCTCGTACAGGTTTGACCTCTGGGTTTCCCCACTAATCCTGAGGTGCAGGTCAGTATTCCTGGTGGACCAGGCGATTCACCTGGTACTTTGTGCCTCCCACAGGGTGTAAGGGAGCTTGGCCGCTCTTTGTCTCCCCCCCAGCGGTTGGATCCCCCATTAGATTGACTTGGCTGGCTGGTGTGCGCTCCGTCCCCGGTCCCCATGTACCTTAGTGCAATTGTCGGCTTTGGGCTCCAGGTCGTTGAGGGTGACGAGCTCCCGCAGTAAGCTGCTCTCCTGGTAGCCGCCCTTCACTCCCCGTAGCTTGAAATACGCCTGCGGTCGCTGAAGAATAAGCCGCAGGTTAACGGAAAAGCCCGCCATGTCTATCGCAAACGGTCGGTGCGGATCGAACACAGTCTTCCATCCGTACACTCTCCCGGCAGAGTTGACCTTGGGCGACTCGTAGCGCAGTCCTCCAACGAAAGCCACCGGCCACACCGACACCTTCCTGGTATTCCGCATCTAGAGAGAGCGCGTCAGTGTATACTTCATATCACACTCCAGAGCTGCACTCCTAATGCTGCAAACTTCACATTCAGAAACCTCCAGTGCAGAGCTGGACACACAATAGCGTCTAATGTACTTTCTGCATCCATTTCTCCACATTTTCAATATCGCCGCTTTCTGTTAGTGACTCCAAAGGCTGAGAAACTCCACTGACCTAATACCTCTCCCAGCTGAGGGTGTGTGCACACGCTGCGGATTCTGCTGCGGTTCCGCAGCGGATTTGGCCGCTGTGGGTCCGCAGCAGTTTTTGCTGCGGTGTACAGTACCATTATTCCCTATGGGAATACAAAACCGCGGTGCAGACGGTGTCAATTCTTTCTGCGGATTCCGCTGCGGTTTGCCATCTCCTCCATTGAGGAGATGAAAAACCGCAGAGCAATCCACAGATAAAACCACAGGTCTTTTGATCTGCAAATTTACCTGCGGATTTTACAAAATCCGCGCGGCCAAATCCGCACTGCAATCCGCAGTGAGTGCACGTACCCTCAGGGTTTCTTACCGTTGTATCCTGTGTAGACAATCCCAGCAGAAATACCCACCTGTCCGGATCATTTGTTACAATGTGTTGGTGCAGTCTATTCTGTAGCATCTAATCCAGATACAACGCTATGTGCACACGTCTGGAATACCCGCGGATTTAATGCGTTTTTGCCGCGAAAAACGCAGCAAAAACGCATAAAATAAGCAACCCATTGAATTCAATGGCATTCCGCACATGCTGTGCTAATGCTGCATATTTTTCCCCGGCGGAATCGCATCGCAGAAAAATACACAGCATGCTCATTCTTTATGCAGAATCGCGGGAATTCCACACACATAGGAATGCATTGTCCGCTTACTTTCTGCATGTGGCAATGACCACCATGCGCAAAGTAAGCGGCAAATGTGTGGATGGTACCCAGGGCCTGGAGGAGAGGAGATTCTCCTCCAGGCTCTGGGTACCATTGTCCCTGAAAAATATAGAATTAAAATAAAGAATCGTGATATTCTCACGGTCCCGGCAAGTCCCGTTCCCAGTGATGCCTTGTGACAATGACCTGTGATGATGTAGCGGTCTCGCGAGATGCTACGTCATCTGGGGTTATTGTCACAAGGCATCACTGGGAACGGGACTTGCCGGGAGCATCGCGAGGATCGGGAACGCGGGGGACCCCGGAAGGTGAGAATAACACGATTTTTTATTATTTTAAACTCTATATCTTTTTACTACTGATGCCACATAGGCGGCCTCAATAGTAAAAAGTTGGTCACACTTGTAAACACTATGTTTGATAAGTGTGACCAACCTGTCAATCAGTTTTTCAAGCGATGTTACAGATCGCTCGGAAAATGCTAGCATTCTGCAAGCTAATTACGCTTGCAAAACTTCTGCAGGAATTCCGGCTGTGTGCACAAAGCCTTATAAACGCTCAGCTGTGAACAGTATTAGATCCAGACATTTTTTCACATGAAATGCAGAGTTCCCATTCTCTGACAGAGAGCAAGAAAAGCAATGTCAAAGCCCAGAAGACAGAAATCAATAAGTTCAGAAACCTTGTAGTAGAAGCGGAGGGCCCCTTTAATAACGGCAGGGCAGCAGTAGACAAGGACTCGGCCGCGCTGGGTGAGTTCACTGCACCCTCGTACACTGTAGCTGACTGATTATAGTCATTGTGCCTGAGGTTTGTCAATCACACAATGTGCCGCTGACACCCCTTCTCCCATGTGAGCACAAAGCCCCCGAACAAAGTGTTCCTTCCCCTCGCTGCGGTGGCACATGTCTCTTTTCACGGCCCCGTTACAAGCTGATTAAACAATATTTTCCATCATTCAATCCTGAATCCACCGAGGACAAGTCCTGCAGAGGGACTGATAGGGCCGCGGCTACACTGAGGCTTTGGTCGTACGACTTGCAGAGGACTTCACCTTGAACTTTGGCCACGATATAGGACACGTGAACGCAGCATGTACGACACACCCCCCCCCCCCCCCCCGTCTTTTAATAACTTGCCGTGATCCCCTACAAGTCGCCACATTGCCACAGACGTGTGACCCCCTCAAATAATAACCTGGAATAATCAGGATGACATAATGACAGTCACAAAGCGGCCATACTCGTTGGATATGAGGCCGCTGGTTGCCACAATAGAGGAGTCACGTCACGTGCAAAGTCGTGTGTGACCATCAAGCAAAGAGCAGATGGTCTGCGGCCATCTGCATACGTCCTGCTGATCTCCATGCTATGTGACCAGCGTCACCGTGTGGCCGCAGCCTTAGGCCGGTGTCACACTAGAGTGAAATACAAACGAGTGAGAGGCGTTAAAAAATGCATTGCACACAGACCAATGATTCTCTATGGGGCAGCTCCCATCAGCCGTATATTTCTCGCGTATTTTTTATGGGCCGAGCCAATCGCAGCATGCTGCGATTGTCAGCGTACTACGACCGTAGTACACCAATGCAAGTCTATGGGGGCGCAAAAAATACGGAGTACACACGGAATACACGTGTGACTTGCGAGAAATGCGCACCCAGTGTCCTTAGAAAAGCCGACAATTCAATGCGAGATGCAGTAAATGACAGGTTTAATAAAGAACCAAAAGAATGGATATATACACATTGTATATATATATATATATATATATATATATATATATATATATATATATATATATATATATATATATACATACACACACACATACACATAATGTGTGTGTATATATGTGTGTATTCTATGTGTATATATCTATCCTTTCGTTTGGGTTTTACCCTGTCATTGGGCTCCATTATATGTCCATTTTGCAAGCCTGCGATAAATTCTCAGCATACGGATTACATACGGATTACATACGGATGCTTACATGGGAAAAATACGCGGCCACACCCTGACAACGGATGACATACGGAGCACTGTTTAGGGGCCATTTATGCGTGTTACGGCCGTACAATACGGTCCTTATTTTTCTACGTTGTATCTGACTCCAGCCTTACCCATAAATCCGCAGAAGACACAGACCGTCTCGCCCGCTGCCCCTTGCACCTTGGAGAGGTCAGGAGAACATTTAGGGGGCTTTATAGTCACATCCAGGGATTTTAGAATTGCAATTTAAGTTTATATTATTAAAGTGGCAAATGTTTTTAGTCCCACTTGTTTGTTATTAATAATCACCGTTCCTATTGATAGGACAACATCTTACCAGATCAGTGGGGTCCCACACCCAGCACCCCCACTATCGTACACCAGGTAGTGGCCATTCTCAGTACTGTAGCTCGGGATCTATTGAGTTGAATGTGATCGACGCTGCAGTACTGAGAACTTGGCCATTACGCGGTGCACAGCGCTGCCACATCTGAGGACCTCAAGACCTCGTAGTGGTGCCAGGTGTCCGACCTCCAATCTGATATTGGGAACCAAATCTGATACCACCGCCAGCATAACAAGGGTTTGTTACCACTGCTTCTGCTAGACCCCAATATTGCAGGAAGGTCCGAGCTCATCCATGCTTCTGGAATATTGGTGTTGGTACCCCTACTGATCTGTGTTCTCTGGACAGTTTCTGGTTGGATCCTGTGCTTTGCAATCACTGGGGTAGTAAAGTTAGAAGTCGCTGCAAAGCAAAAACCCTCTCTGATTTCTATGGTTGCAGCTCAATGTTTCCCCCATACTTTACACTGCAGCTCTCCTCATGATTATGCACAAGTATAAGAATATCAGCAGGAAGTGATTGGACACACAGTAAGGTGTAGTCCAGAAGTCCCACGTAACAGCCCCGCACTGGGGGCTTCACCTCAGACTCACCTCCTCAAACAGATCCAGGCTGTATGTGTTATCGTCATCGGCGAAGTACACGACTCCCGGCAAACTGTTGTTTTTGTTAAAAGTCTCTCTAAGCCATCGCAGGGCGAGGTTCCTCTGCATAGTCCCCCGGGGTATTCGGGGGTCCCGGGTGTCTCCCCTCAGTTTATAATTCCGGGGGGTCTCCACATTGAGGTGGGTGTAGTTGAGACCAGACTCCTGCAGCAGCCGGGTGACCAGCGGGGTGCGGCGCTGCGCGTCCTCCACCAGGATCCAGTGCAGATTGGGCACATGCAGTAACGTGTTGGACAGACGGGTGAGTTCTGCCTTCTGCACCGGTCTGCTGTAGGTGGGGGTGATCACGTGGATGGTAGCGAGGTTGCCCATCCAAGGCGGCGGCCGGGTGTACACATACTCAGTCCTGACAACTTCTACGATATCCCGTTCAGAGGAACAATACTCCCTGGAGTCGGAGCCTGGACTTGCATCTCTGCGGCCATCGCTGCCGTCCTCTGTGGAGACAGAAAACAAGATCAGCTCAAGAAAGTTAGAGGAAGAGACTAGGAAGTTCTGCAGCAGAATCGTCTGCATGATCCTGGAAGGATGGGATGAGTTTCATTTTATGCCTCTCGCCTCCATAAATCCTCATCAGATTTATTTTCTCGCCATCAGGACTTTTTGTTTGTGGGACGAGATGTCATGTTAGACACCAACAAGGATCATATAATAAGTGAAAAAAATGAGAAATAATGATTTACCGGAAAAATGAGACCGAGAATTAATAGTGCGATTACGGCGACGCCAAAGTCATCCACATCTGTAATGTCACAAATAGGGCGACAAATGTGATTGTTGGCGCTGGGCGAGGTCTTGGTTTTTACTCCCCGAGCTGTGGATTTTATTGGTACCATTACACAGCTAGTTATTTCACTTTTTGGAAAGAAGAGAAGACAAAATTGTCAATTTTATTATTATTTTTTTTAATTTGTTTTTACATTTTTATTCTTCAGCGTCTGGAATAACCTGATATTTTAGTAGTTTGGAGTTCAGCAGATGTGAAAATTCTCTTTAATTAAATTAGAGGAGGGGGAGATTTTGTAGTTTTTGATTTTTTATATTATTTTTTCATTGTTAACTTTTTTTTTGCCCCTGTTCGGGGACATGAACCTGCAATCACCGGTACAGTAACACGTAATAAGCTGTACATGTATGTATGGTTCTGACAGCGTTCGCCTATGCGGGGGTCCGGACACATTTTATATGGGGGCTCAGGATCTGGCAATGACCTAATAGAACGAGATGGACCAGAACCGATCACAGAAACCAAAGTGACAAGTTGATCCAGAAAGAGAATGAGGATGATGATGATGAGGAGGAGGAGATAATATTGGTTGATGGGTCCTGCGGAGTCATGGAGCTGCAGCTTAGGTCTGTTATACCTATATATCTACAGTATGTTGCATTAACAGTCAGGAGCAGAACTCCTCCAGCATTACCAGTACTATTGGCACTGCGCTGCTTACAGCCCATAATCCTGACTATAGAGACCTGGACCGAGTGCTTGGAGCAGAGACTAAACATTGCCGGCACTGAGCTGCAGACTGTGACATGGACGTGGTTCCTATAATGCATCATCAGCTCAATGTAAGCGTAATAAATGGAGGCGCCGCCTGCACCCCGACATCTGTATAGAAACGAGACATTCACTCTGAAATCACAGCTTTGTGCACAGGGTTCTGGCTTCGTCAATAAGAGGCCACATTGTGAGAAATACTGATACATCCATGAACTGCAGCCGTCTACATAGAAAGAATCATGGAGAACAGAAAGGCAGCACAATCCCAGCGAAGAACCAAGTAGCTGACGGGGAGATAATCCTGTATATTCACAAGAGACCGCGCCAAGGAGATCCTGATACAGATAAGAGGTCGAAACATTGTCACGTTTGTATATGGCAATATACAGTAAATGTAGTTTTATCTCTACAACTGGCATATGGATGCTGTTGCTTGTGAAGTTTACTCACTGTATACATACATTACTGATCCCGAGTTACAGCCTGTATTATACTCCAGAGCTGCACTCACTATTCTGCTGGTGCAGTCACTGTGTACATACATTACATTACTGATCCTGAGTTACCTCCTGTATTATACTCCAGTGCTCCACTCACTATTCTGCTGGTACAGTCACTGTGTACATACATTACATTACTGATCCTGTACTGATCCTGACCTGAGTTACATCCTGAATTATACCCCAGAGCTGCACTCACTATTCTGCTGGTGCAGTCACTGTGTACATACATTACATTACTGATCCTGAGTTACATCCTTATTATACTCCAGAGCTGCACTCACTATTCTGCTGGTACGGTCATTGTGTAAATACATTACATTACTGATCCCGAGTTACATCCTTATTATACTCCAGAGCTGCACTCACTTTTCTGCTGGTGCAGTCACTGTGTACATACATTACATTACTGATCCTGAGTTACATCCTGTATTATACTCCAGAGCTGCACTCACTATTCTGCTGATGCAGTCACTGTGTACATACATTACATTACTGATCCTGAGTTACATCCTGTATTATACTCCAGAGCTGCACTCACTATTCTGCTGGTGCAGTCACTGTGTACATACATTAACATTACTGATCCTGAGTTACATCCTGTATTATACTCCAGAGCTGCACTCACTATTCTGCTGGTGCAGTCACTGTGTACATTACATTACTGATCCTGAGTTGCATCCTGTATTATACCCCAGAGCTGCACTCACTATTCTGCTGGTGGAGTCACTGTGTACAGACATTACTTATGTATTATACCCCAGAGCTGCACTCACTAATCTGCAGGTGGAGTCACTCTGTACATACATTACATTTCTTATCTTGTATTATACTCCAGAGCTGCACTCAATGTGTGTGTGATATGGGTTTCTGGATGTGTGAGGGAATTCCTGGTACTCATACTGTTTTGCACTAATGAGTAAACACAACATTTCATGGTTCGGCACACTAATATGTGGTGGAGTGATGGGATCCTGCCTTTGGACTTTGGATGGGTCCAGCAGGTCATGTTATGATGAAGCCATGCAGAATGGAGAGGTCAGGGGTGATGGCCATGAGGTCATAGGTTATGTCAGGGTCATGTGATGGGGATGGGGGTCACAGAGTCTCCTCACCCTTGTGTGCAGTGAGCAGCGGGGACAGGGTACTGTGGTGCCATACTGTGATGAGTAAGGTCCAGGGCAGAACGATGAGTACAATAGCCAGAATGTCCCTTCTCTTCAGCATCTCCAGGGTGGGCTGACCCCAGTGCTCCTCATTACCTGAGGGGGGTGCCCCGACAGCACAGAGAACAGCAAACAGACAGGAGAAAGGTCAGTATACACGACATAGGCGCAGGAGACACTGCACCGCTCACACTGTCACCTCTTACCAGCGCTTAGAACCCACCCATTGCAGCAGGCTGGGGGTCCCAGGCTCTGCCCAGAAGGGAAGGCTGGTCACAGAGAAGCGGGGCCCGGGCCCCTCACTGGCCACGTCCTGCAGATGGTCTGCACAGAAGGAAGCCTGCGAGATACACAAAGAGAAAGCAGAGGT